>NW_027526445.1:92486384-93232218 GCF_048455015.1 Haemaphysalis longicornis | reverse complement strand
AACGCTCCAATCAGTCGACTTTTATACGACAGAATGACAACAAAAAGTGCGTGCTGGACACGGGGCATTTCGTTCGTGTCCAGGATGTTTATTTTTTGTTATTTTTTAACTCTCAGTATTTCCCCTAGATTCAATGGGACGTTGCTTTGTTTGACTTCCGGTTTGCCCTCGTCGCACTCAATTTACGTTATTCGCCTCGGACAACGAATGAATCCTCCGCAGAAAAAAGTCCCAACGCACATCAGCGACTAAGATAGCGCGACCTTGGGCTACTCTGAAGGCAGGAAATATATGCCACCCGATTTTCGCCGAGGCCGCTGTCGCTCCGTTGTTGTTGACTCGTGTCGTGAAATGCTTGTACAGTGACCTAGTGCGTGCTATCTCATAGCCTGACTTTTTTCGATCTCGCGATACTAGGCTTGTAGTAAACACACTTCAGCTGTCTAATCGGTTTTAATGCGAAAGCTTTCTTAATTGCACCCCTGGCGTGCTGTTAAAAAACTAATTCATTTCCCCATACACCATTTGCTCATAGACCGGAAAGCTCTGATAACATCTTTGCATGACACACGGCGCGTGCGTGAAACCGGGCATCCATTGTGTCAAAAGGGTTACTTGAAATTCGCCGAAAGGGAACGGCTCTATATAACACAATACACGCATCGATCAGGAAGAACGAGTACAATAGTATACCTCCATCTCATAAACCGTGTATTGGTATACATTTGGGTCGTTCGTATATGCGTCTACTTAGTGCGCAAAAAATCGTCGTATGCCGGGTTCGTTCTTCGTTAGCGATTCGCGTATTTGAAGGTTTGATGATCAATTGGACGCATTTTCAGCGAAGGCTGGACGCACTCTTAGCTTTCTCGCTTCTCTCAACTTCGTTTAGGAAGGAATCGTAATTTTTTCAATCTCGTGACACTCAAGTTGTCGCCAAGAGACGTCGAGAGCTACGAACACACTTCAGCTGCCTAATCGCTTTTTAGAATTAAAACGTGTAGTTGCAGCTTGGGCTTAGTAGGAAGGCCAGCATCACTTACCTCATCAGGGGCACGAAGCCACGGCGCTGCGAGTTGTGAATGAGAAATGCAAGCAAGCGATCAGAGGTCTTCCCCGCATTACCGCGAAAGCGAGCCCAGTTCAACACAACTGACGAGCCCATCACGCAATGCCGAACGAGAGGCGTGCGCTAGTTTTCTAGTTGTGTGTATGGTTAAACCGCAATAATAGTTTTACTCCTTTTTTTAATGTACAGCCGCCGAATTTTTAACATCACGGACGCGCCGACCGACGAGTGGATTAGCGCTTTGTGACGGTAAAGAGCGGTGAAGCGAGCGAAAGTAAATCGCACAGTTCGTATGCGCCGAATGGTCCCGGCAGTACAACCGTCGTCTCCTAGGCTGTTTCCACTACCACCAAACAACCCCTTCCCGCTTGTAATCATTCGCCTATTGTCATTGCCGTGAACAAGGCGCACGAGAAATCACTGTCACCACCCGGCAATGAAGACAGACTGTTCATTACCAGCGGGAAGGGGATGTGTAGTGATTGTGGGAACAGCCTAGCAGACGAAGGTTGCTCTGCCGGGACAATTCTTCCCATGACAACTGTGCGATCTATTTTCGCTCGCTTCGCCGCTTTCTACCGTGACAAAACGCTGACCCACTCACCGGTCGACGCTGCCGGGATATTATTAAGAAGATCGGCGGCTGTACTCCATTGTACATTCGTATTATCGTGCTTTTTTATACTGCAGTACATGTTGCGTAAATTTTTATTTCTCAAACACTAGCTTTTTGAGCTTGTATTTTGTTTTGCTTTTCTGTTTTTCTGTAACTTGGCAATTGGGTCACATTATTGCGACAAGTTTATATTTTGCAATGCTTCTCTCTGATCCCCCTACCGTTCATCACATCCAGGCCATGGTTAACCTACTGGCCCGAAACGGAACGTAAGTAGCTGTTACGAATCGGCCAGCGCCGCCGTACTGTCCCGCATCACTCCTCGGCTGTGCGGCGAAGCCCCTGCATGCGCATTCGAAAACAGGCGCAACCATGTCGGTGGAAAGTTGCGACAAGCCGCGTCAGACGCTTTGCTCTCGGCGCATTTCAAAACTTCGGCGGTTGGCGGCGAGGCTCGCCTTCACGTTCTTCAAGGACACAGAGGCCCCGTCGATCGCAACGGAGTCCTCATCTCTCCCCTCTCTCGGACTCAACGTGCCCGAGGCTATGAACGGCTTACGAACTCTGGAAAGAGTGTTGTGTGTGTCTGTGACGTTCGTGGCGTGTTGCCGCTTGTTGCGTTTGACCGTTATCGCTTTTGGGTATAAATAGAGCTGCCCAAGCGTTGTAAACCATTCCTGTTAGAGCAGCGAATCGATGTTGTCGCTCTGCTCGAGTCCTGTATTGTAACCTCGCCCGTCGGGGCATTGTTCTTTGGCTTCAGCTCACCTCTCGCTATGAAGTAAACGTTTACGTTGGCCTATCAGCTCTGGACATCTTTCCGGCTGCAGTCGGCCTTCACCGTTGCAACAACTGGTTGGCAGCGGTCGGATGGCAACTTCGTAACACCTGAAGCCAGCGGTGCGAGACCCAACACCACGGACGTCAAGGCGACTTCGGACTTCGCAGAATTCACGGCGGTCAAGGGTGCGTGCGGGACTTTTCTTCACTGAGTTTTACCAGGCTTCTGAGGATAGCTGGTAGGGCGTGTGTTTTTGTCGCGTGGGTTATTCGCGCAAAACATTTTGGAGCAGTGGGAAAGCAGTACTCTAGACCGGCCATGAATTTGAAAGCGTTGAAAAAATCCGCAGTTGTTGGAGCTTGCAAAAAAGTTGCGCTTGGATGTTAAGGACGCGCTGACAAAGCCAGAGCTGATACAGGCTATACTCGCTGTTGGCGCTGACGATGACGAGTTGTCTGAGTGCATTGATACGATCAATGGCAGGGAGACCGCGAAACGTCAGGCCGCAGAGGCGGAGGCAGAGGCTGAGCGCCAGCGTGAGGAGTTCGAGAGGCAGAAACGAGAGCAGGAATGCGAGGAAAGAAAGCGAGATGAGGAACGCAAGGAAAGAAAACGACAGCACGAGGCAAAGATGCGATGGTACGACCTCGAGCTCGAGCGCCTTGAAAAGGAAAGAAGGGAGCTCGAGGGAGAGAGACTCCAACGGGAGAACAAGAACCTAGAGCACAAAATTCTACTCGAGCAGGAAGAAGCGAAGCCTGAGTTAGAATTGTTGCTCGAAAAAGCCCGCGTTGTCGAGGAAAGCACCGTGCCAGCGCGGCCAGTAGCAGACGCTCGGGAGCGCGAGTCGGAGGTGACGGTTGCGGCCCAGCAGCGCGTCAAGGTTGCTGAGAGAGATAACGACGGCGCATTAGCTCAGACTGTCAGCAGAGGCGGCAGAGGGCAGTGCATGTCCACTGAGTGCGATAATGTGTCGGCGTTTGTTTTGGAGATCTCGGCGGAGGGTTCGGGCGGTTCAAATTCGCGGGAGGCCTTGGGAACGGCTACCGACTTGAACGTGAACACTTCGCGAGATAGCGACGTTTCGCAAAAATGCGTAAACGATGAGGCTACCGAAAGGCAACACGAGTACGCCGAAACGGAGGTTGTTCCTTCGGACAGTAGCACGGAAACAAGCGATGTGGTGGCAAAGCCTGCATTCGAAGCAGCGAGCGGTTTGCACAGTTCAGTTGGGAATCATGACGATCTCGCCACTGAGCAAGCCGATTCCGTCCTGCCACCAGCTCAGGTAACCAACCTCGAGCAACGGCCAGCTGAGCTCGTAAAGATTCAGGTGTCACGGGCGGCTGAGCCGTCTTTTGAGACAGGGCAGCCTGGTTGTAGTGTAGTTCTGGCAGTGAGGAAGGAGAACAGGAACACGCTTCGGTCTTCGTGTGCCCAGGCTGTCGCTGAAAGCGCGAGGGACGACGAGGTAGTGACTGTAGGGAACTACAAGGTGACTAAAGAGCTCGTCGTGCCCGTTTCACTCCCAGCTGATGCTCCCGACGAAAGGCCAACATCGGCTGAGCTAGTTGAGGTTCCGGTGTCGCCTGTGGCTGAGCCGAAGTCGGGAACCGATCAGCCTAGAGGAGAGAACGTAAACGCGTTCCGACGTTCGCTTGCCGAACGCGTTCGCGAAAAGGTGAGAAAAGAAACG
Organism: Haemaphysalis longicornis; assembly: GCF_048455015.1. Lineage (NCBI taxonomy): Eukaryota > Metazoa > Arthropoda > Arachnida > Ixodida > Ixodidae > Haemaphysalis > Haemaphysalis longicornis. The sequence goes on along the minus strand of NW_027526445.1, from coordinate 93,228,056 downwards.
AAGAGAGAGGAAAAACTTCCGCGCGTTCTTGTGGCGCGTGTTTCAGAGCGTGCACGCCTAGGGGCAAAGCCTTGAGCTCGCATCGCACCAAGGGAACGCCGCCTCCAAGAAGGAGTGCGCGCCCAACTTATGAACGGTGGAAAATCCCGCTCGCTCCTCCGCGCGCTCGACTGTGTCGAAGCGAACGGCCGGTGTCCTCTCATGCGGTCGCAGCAGTCTCTTTCAGAGAACGGGCGCACCAAAAGTGCGGTACAAATGGGGGAAAGCTCGGGGCAATGACTTGAGCTCAAATCTCAGCTCTCAGCGCGAGAAGTGGCCTGTAGACGCCTGACTTTCTCAATTTCATTGTTTTTCCTGACGCAGGTTTCGCCCTTTACGATTACATTTTTTTTGTGTGTGTGGGACATTTCCGATCATGCGAAATGTCACCTTTCAAGTTTGTCACTTGTCTAAAGTACTGCTGGGTAAAAATATAACTAGAGTAGTTAGTTATTAGCGTATTTTATCGCCACTAAAAGCCTGGTACAGCTTCAGTGTGGATTTGTCTTCGCACTTGCCGGCGATGCGGTTGTGTCTTCCTGTGTTGTTCTGTTGTTTGCCTGACCAAGCCAGAGATGTTCTTGGGGAGCCACTACTCTTCCCGTGACGGGCCCGGTGAAGCTCCAGCACAGTGTCGTACAGCCCAGGCCTGGAGTCGAGCGTCTGCCGAGCACTTCACTTCGACAGCATCCCTCCGGACAACGGTTGAAGACCCTTATCCATCGGGATCTCGGACCCCCGGCGGAGAAGCTGTTACGAATCGGCCAGCGCCGCCGTACTGTCCCGCATCACTATTCGGCTGTGCGGCGAAGCCCCTGCGTGCGCCTTCGAAAACAGGCGCAACCATGTCGGTGGCAAGTTGCGACAAGCCGCGTCAGACGCTTTGCTCTCGGCGCATTTCAAAACTTCGGCGGTTGGCGGCGAGGCTCGCCTTCACGCTCTTCAAGGACACAGAGGCCCCGTCGATCGCAACGGAGTCCTCATCTCTCCCCTCTCTCGGACTCAACGTGCCCGAGGCTATGAACGGCTTACGAACTCTGGAAATAGTGTTTTGTGTGTCTGTGACGTTCGTGGCGTGTTGCCGCTTGTTGCGTTTTACCGTTATCGCCTTTGGGTATAAATAGAGCTGCCCAAGCGTTGTAAACCATTCCTGTTAGAGCAGCGAATCGATGTTGTCGCTCTGCTCGAGTCCTGTATTGTAACCTCGCCCGTCAGGGCATTGTTCTTTGGCTTCGGCTCACCTCTCGCTATGAAGTAAACAGTTACGTTAGCCGACGGCTTCTCGACTTCTTCACGGCTGCAACAGCGGCTGGCCGCTCGCATCATACACGCTACCACTCGTATGTCGGAGGCCACGGAGCTCGGATCGGGTGCCCCCGCCCGGTCGCAACACCGCGTAGCCTGGATTCCGGGGCATGTGACCCAGGGGGTCGGCAATCACGCTGCTCATAATGCAGCGCAGGAGAGCCTTCAGTCTACACCTCCCTTGATTGCTCCCGATCTTGCACCTGATCCAGGTCTACATCCGCGCCCCCAACTGGATCATGCTAAATATTCTCGCCGAAAGCGGCTCGCTGAGAAGACTCCGCAGGGCTACCTGCATGGTGTCCCCACCCTACCCCGTTCCGCAGAAATCTTTGTTAATAAAACAATCGCTAATGCGGCCCTCACACCCTCCACACTGCGGAAATGGTTCCATTTGGACTCTTCAGCCTCTCCGTACTGTCCCCATTGCTAGCAGAATGTTTTCTTCAGACCTCAAGCACCTCACTTGGCACTGTGCAGCTTTCGCATCTTCTCGCGATTCTTTGCTCAGTGCTCTGCCCCCCAACTCGTCCCCTGATGATCCCCCGTACGAAGACCCAAATTTTCTGCATGCTCTAGGTGCCTGGCAAGGGTAGTGTGAGATGGGGTCTACAATACCCCTCCCAAGGAAATCCCTGATCATCTATCTCCAACAAGTCATCTCTAACGATTGAGCGATCACCTCCCCCTCCTCCCTTCTTCCCCTTCCCCAACTACGGCCATGTGGCCTCCCCCATCTTAATAAATGTCATTCATTCATTCATTCTATTTGCGGGTTTTTCTGTCTCTGCAAATGTTTGTAGTGTAATTCTTCTTATTAATTGTGCTCATGATGCCATAGAACTGCACCTAAGTAGGCTGCAGCCTTTGTAAAGCTTTTGTAGCCTTTAGTCGCAGCCTGCCACCTCGTACTTTTGAGAGAAAAAATCTTTGAAACGCTGAACAAAAAATACTTATGACTCCCAAACAGCCGTGCCCTGTCTGACCATTTTAATCCGGACATTATAGCTTTTCCGACATCCAATACCCTTCCACCATTGGGGCGTACGATAATTACCTCCAACAATACAACCCATCTCCGCAAGATTCAGATGCAGCTCTGAGAAGCACGCCCACTAACTTTCGAACAACCCTGTTCGAGACAGTGTCTGAGTCTCTATCTTATACACCGACACCGCGTTGGCGGGGACCAGCCCTGTGAGCAATTCCAGCTTCGAAGGCAGGGTGTCCAAAACCTATGCATTAAGTAGCTTGATCCTTTAGTGCCATTTACGAGCCCCACTCGCTTCCCACTCGCCTCTCTCCATGTGCGTGTTCGCACGGACTCAACACGGGCGACCCACAGTTTGAAAGAGGTCGCCCACGCTCCACTTATTTGCCTACGTATCCACCAGCTCAATAGCTACGTTTCACTTCGTCAAAATTTCGGAACTATCACAGTTGATGACATTCACTCTCAGCCACGTCCAGGATAACGCCCCGATATAAGTGGCGCGCTCTCTCCATTCCGTGATATAGGCGGCTCTGAGAGACCCATTTTCCGAGACGAAACAGCGAGTGCACCGGCAATTTGGGCGTGACTATCGTCGTACACAACCCCGGTCATCTCGTCAGCATTCCGAGAACGTGAATCAGCTATCGGTGTAGACTTCTTCGCATATATCGAGTGTCTAAACTCTACGATTCCTTTCATGCTCAAAGCGTTACTGAGATACTCATCCAAGGTGTGCGGTTCATGCGCATACCTTCGGGATATGAAATCACTCATCCGTAGTACCCCGCTTTAAGTCAGCAATTCGGGGAACTCCCAGCTGTTGCTCAGTGGCTAAGGCGCCGGGCTACTGACCATGAAGTCCCGGATTCAATTCAAGACTTCTGGTGGCTGTTTTTTTTTTCTGTTGGTTGCGAAGCGTGAAACATTTCAGAAAGACATGGAAGACTGCTTATGTTTTGCAAGGAGAAATCATTTAATTTTATTTCAAGGACGGGGATGATGAAAGTATTGCCACTTTATGCAATGATGGCGAGCTGTCGAGAGTGCCTTGCAGAAGAAACATTGTGTTCGCTCACCGCTTTCGTCTTGATCCTTCTCCCGTAGCGTGCTTTTCTTCTCTCTGGTAAACTACTGAGAGGCCTGCAGCCAGTCGCCTTTGTTCGCCCCTCATATACGCTATTAGCGCGAACGTGATTTCTTATTTATGTAATTACCATCCACAGATTATTCCTCCATGCCTCAGTATAAGCCGTAGCCCACATTACTAAATCGAAGGCCGCAGCGCATTTACTAGGTCCCCCTTTAGTCAGCAGGTATAGGAAAGATCGGCTGTGCTGCAGGGGATATGTTTTTGACTTCCCGAACCCCAAGTCCCGGGAATTTTTTTCTTTGCTTCAATTTCGCCCTCCTCACATTTTCAGCCATTTTCCGGACCATTTTTCGGTCACGCAGACGATGGACCCCGTTTTTTTACGTAACGGTGCATTCAATGCTTTCGAATTAAAGGGGCCATGAAGACAGAATGTAAGTGTGATTCATTAAAAAGGCTGCTCTGTCCCGCTAACAATCACGCCATTTTTACCGCGAAACTCAAACAAATAATGGAGATAACAATTGTCCAGGCAGGGCCATACTCTCTACTAATCTTACGGACTGACTGTACGCAAACCATCCACGACATCCGCTGCCTATCACAAGCCACATCGTTCGTAAATGCCATTCACCACTTAGCACGCCTGACTTTAAAAGCACTTCTGGGACCATGGCCGTCTCCCTCCTCTCAGCGTAAAGTGCTAACCGCATTATTTGAATACCTCAATGACATCGGCGTCGCTGAGCTGATATAGGACCAGACCATCCTTGCGCTGTACAACCGTCTATAGACTTTTCACGTGTCGCACTGAAGGTCTCCAACGCACACGCTACCTCCTATTTTTACTCCTTTTTTTTCTTCTTCTTTCTTCTCTCCCTTTCGCCTTTCTTCCAATTGCAACTTTATTCCCTTCTCCCGTACCCCGCAGAGTAGCATGTCGGCGTTAACATGCCGGCAGACCTCTCTGCTTTCCTCTAATAAAGATCTCTCTCTCTCTCTCTCTCTCTCTCTCTCTCTCTCTCTCTCTCTCTCTCTCTCTCTCTCTCTCTCTCTCTCTCTCTCTCTATCTATCTATCTATCTATCTATCTATCTATCTATCTATCTATCTATCTATCTATCTATCTATCTATCTATCTCTCTCTCTCTCACACACACACACATACGAAACACTCTACTGATGATCCGCACAAAATGGGTAACCCGTTCAGCTGTACCCGGCATCAGGGAGGCACATATGGATAGTCGCCTTAATATACCTTGATGCGACCACTGCCATCTTTCCCCGGACGTCGTAGTGGAAACCTGGCGCAACAGAAGGAACCTCTCAGGTGCACCACGCGAGCACTCATACCCCACTGTGGTTCAAACCTCCCTGGTGACTTAAGTCACCGATAGCACGTTGCGCTGCGGAGACTAGGCGTTGGCATGGCCTTTACGCCGTACGTGACTTCCTCTTGGCCATCGCAGTACCGCGGCCCATACTACTCCACCAGCCCATTCTGCGAATCCGCCGTACAGAATGTGAATGCGCAGCATCTGGTGTGGACCTGACGGGGACTGCATCAGATCCGACTACGGCGCCTTCGTGCAACCGGCCTTCATCCTGGCCACACTTCAGACCTGCAGAGCTGGGTTCAGTAACCATTTCATCGACAACTCCTGGACTTTATACACGAAGCCAGCTTGTTCGTGTACCTGTGCACTCGGGTATACCGTTATGCCACAGGGAAAACTTCCGAAATTAAAAAAAAAAAGGAGTGGTGACTCTTTAGCCCCTTTTTGACAAATTTCCTGTGACGTCACAGAATCTTGTTTTTGCGACTAGAGGCTGCCGACCTAAAACCATTATCAAGGAACACGATTGGGAGATTGTAGTTCCATTTAATCGCATCACTTGAATCATAGCGTGCAGTCAACACACTGATTAACGTGTTTTTAGTGTTGGCCCATATGACGTCACTCCTTCCCATACGTGCCACTGTAGCGCGAAGTTCAAACGTTTTTCAATGATTATTGCATCTTTTAGGTTAAAATCGTCTTTCGTGGCTGCGGTATGGAGCTTAGGGAGGTACTGAATGAAGCCTACTTATTTCAAATTAAACGCAGTCGTATTTTCTCTTCATTGTCCCTCGAACAATCCGAGGAGGCCTAAATTAGTCCGTAGCGCTCTAGTACAACGTGCCTCGTAAATCCTGGCCTACTTCCGAACGAATAGGGCCAATTTCAATGTCGATTCCACTCTTCCTCTCCCCCCCCCCCCCCCCCTTCCAAACCAAAACGTTATATTTTATCTTCTGCAACCCTCCGCGATTCGTCCAGCAGTGCCACTTCTCTCGGGAAGATCCCTCACCTGCCGAAAAAAAACAAAAAAACAAGCATTGCCACTGAGGCAAGCCGCGATGTCGACAGGCTCAGGTTTAAGTTGTTGCGATATGTAAATAAGTTTCTTGTGCTGAGGCAACCCGGCTTGTGAAACCTACCTAGACGAAGCGCGTTATTGGAGCCTAAGAGGAACGGACCCAGCCAACTAACCGACCAAGAAAGGATGAAGACGGGGAGTGGGGGATGGCGTTGTAGATTTGGTTTCACCAACTCCTCTGTTTGCGAAGAAAGAAGGCTCTTGCTTCATTTTCGCCTACTGCCTACTATCACCACTCGTTCATCCTACTGGTTGCCCCACCGCCAGCTTTCCGGCCCCACACGCAAGAGCGAGCGCTCTTTTACTTCCGCTTGCGTGAGACCGTACGGAATCAGATTAGCGCTGGAGACGGTCCCGACCAGGCATGCGCAGAAGCGGGGGAGGTAAGAACACAATTTCGGTAATTGAGCTGCTTCCGCAGCTGGCTTCGGAAGAACACACAAATCGACGTGCTTGCGGAAGGCTCCACCGAATGCCGAAGTTTGTGAGCGGAAGGCAAATCTCGGCGTTCTTTCCGAGATTAAGGGGGAAGTTCGTGGCATACGCGATCGATGCCACGACGGCCATCCGTCTCCGGCGCGCCGCGTAAAGGCGCCCCTTCCCGAGTTCTGTTTCTCCCCTAATTAAGTGGATACGTTGATAGCGACCTGTTTTCGAACAAATGACGCCTATGCGCTTTATTTTTAGTGTTCAGCCGCTTCCCCAGAAAAGAAACCCTGTGTCCGCAGAGATAGCAGCACATGTTTAAGGTCGATATTTAGTAACAATCGCGCGTCTTCATTTAGAAAAAAAAATGTTTGTGAAGGTGGTTTTTTTTTTTTTGCTGTATCCTACTGCTTCAGAGTTACTCTTCCATTTTGCGTTGATATTCTCATCAAGGTAAAAGTTGAGAGGGTGGTTAACTTACTCGAATAGAAAGAAGCGGTTTGCCCGCCGCGGTAGCTCAGCGGCTAAGGCGCTATAGACTGCTGAGCTCAAGGACGAGGTTTCGATCCTGGCCGTGGCGGCCCCTCGCTTTCCTCTCGCCTTAACCTCTTGATGAGGCACGGCGTCAAGTAGGCGAAACATATAAATTAAACCCGGGGATTAAAGCCCGCCGTGCGGTGCTGACGACGCACTGGTATACGGATCCCGTGGTGTTTTTAACTTGGCGCCAAACCCTTGCACCAACTGGCGTTCACATTTCGGCTTCACCATGAAACCACCCGGCTATTGTAGAAGTACTAAGTCGAGCTAAACTGCTTGATTAAGATAACTAAACACGCATGGAGACAAAATAAAAAAAATCAGAGCCAGTCCACCTTGTGAACAAAGAAGTCCAGCAAGGCTGGCGCTCCGGTGGAATTTGCTATTTTGCTATATTGGGGATTCGCTCTGTTGAATTATAAGGAGTGTGGCCCGGTCTCCACGTCAGAGACTAAGGGCCGTATTCTGAGTCCCACCTCCACTCCGTTTGCTCCCTCCACTCGGCTGAGGGGGCGATTCTGCAATACTTATGCATGGGGAAACCGATTTCAAGGACCTCCTCCACTGCCAGCTCGAGTGGAGGAAGGACTCGTAATACCAGGGTAAGGAAACAGACGATTCGAGGGGGGAGACTACGCGCCGCACAGGTGGCCACCAAAGAGTGCGAGACATTGCGCAATCTCAGGCGGGAGAGAGAGACCCCGCGCGTGGCGAGGAGTAAACACCACATGTTACAGAGAGAGAGAGAGAGAGAGAGAGAGAGAGAGAGAGAGAGAGAGTAAACGTTTATTAATATGACCCACGTCCGGGTCCGCGCTCTAGAAGGTTGAGATCAAACGACCTCCCCCTGATGGTGAGCAGGTGCTTGAAGGAGAGTTGTCCACGAAGAGGTCGTCTTGCCGAGGTGGGCAACCCAGGCCTCCCAGGAAGAAATGTGATAAGGTAGTGAGCGACGTTGCGGACTGGACCTGTTCCAGAGCCCACACGGTAAAGAGGCGGCAACGGCGGAGAGAAGTGTAAAGAGGGGCTGTAACCGACCTCCCTCTGTAGATGGCCATGCTTAGCTATGCAACACCCAGTGTGGAAAAGCAGCTTATGAAGACCAAACCCACACCGATCATGTCATCGCGCTTCACTTCTAAACACAAATGCATAGCTGGGAAGACATTTTTTCGGGGTTAATACAAGCCTTTTGTAGCGTCAGCTACCCTGACTGAGGTTGAGCTGTTTCGCGTGGCTCCTGAAGAGTCGTGCTGCGCATGCGCGAGGAGCAGTGACGTCACACAGCGCACAGAACGTTGCCCGCTGCCTGGCGTCTCTCACACACCCCACGCGCCCAGCGTCTTCGCCGACCTCCGTTCCGCACGTGGCGGCCCGGTCCACTTGATGACCATGCGAGGGGTGGCCGGGTGTGGAACCGTTGGCTCGTGCGTCGCAGAAACACCGGCGTGCGCACATGTGAACCAGTTTAGCTCTGAGGCGATTGGGGACGCTGCGCCGGAGCCGCTTGATAAATACACATGTGTCACGTAATGCCTATGTCGTGCGTGTGTCATTGAAGCAGCAGTAAGCATGATAATGAAGCTAATAAACCAAGTAATAAACCAAGAAAGCTAAGAATAACCAGCTGAACCTTAGCTCACGCTGCGAATATCCTGGCATAGCCGAGCTTAGCCACTGCCAATTTTTTTTATATCAAAATATTGGGTCCCTGTTACCCAGTTATATTTCTCCGGGAATGTCAGTGTAATAAAGGGACGTAGACCGGGTACAAAGAAAGACGAGTAGACAGAACGAGCGCCCACTTACCTTTCTTGTCTCGAATGTCATCATCTACCTGTCTTTTTTTATTGTCTTTTATTTTAACCAACTCGCCCAGCAAAGCACTCTTATTAACCCCGCACAAGGAGACACACCGTCGGTGTCGGTACTAGAGTGGAGCGATAAACTGACGAGAAAAGCGTGACGTAACGAGCAAAAAAATAACTTTATTCGTTTTCTTTCCTTGCGTACACACAAAGCTGCATTTATCAAGTTTGTGTTAATCTCAACGAACGAGGCTGCGTCGCTGCATTGCCCTTTAAATGCGAACACGTTATTCGAGATTCCCGCTTACACGGATACGCGTTGGACGCTGCACCTGAAACTCCGCTTGCACTTATTACGTGGCAGTCACAGTGAATATTTACGTGATAGTGGCAGTGCTTTAACACGACCGTACAGCGATAGCTACGCTAAGGCACGCCAACGATAACAAAATGCGTAAAAGCATATATACTCTGTAGCAGTACACTGAAGTCCTACAGGCCATAAAATACCCACTGAATGCAACAACTCCTGCTGACTAAGGTACAAAAGCTGCTAAATTTTCAAGACTGCTTAATTAACGTGGTTACATGCTCTAACTTATGAGATTCGAAAACATGCAAGCACCACTTTTCCATTTTCACCTTGCGCTAATGAAGCTGTAACACGAAATTAGGTAGCATAAAAGTTTTTGTTTTGTAACGGTACCTTCTGTCAAGGCATTACCGACTTATCTTTTTTTTTTCAAACGTATATCTTAATCACTAACGTAAGAGTGAACAAGACGCACCAAGCAGCGTCTCCAAGCACTATGCCTACGTTTTTAAAAACACTGGCGGAGCGGCTAGGTGTTCTGGAAACAATATACCAAAAAATAGGGAAACTATAGAGCTCAGAAAGGCATTGTGCGCAAAAATCCCGTTCGTAACTCCCCTAAAAGACTTATGAGCCGCTAAAAATCACTCGCTCATATAATTTGCAGTTCCAGGTCCACTTGCACATGGACGAACATCCGAAGATACTCTGCGCCACCTTTTATTGCTGTCACTACAAACGTCGCTTGTTTTTATTTAATTGGAATTTGTTTTGCATAATCTTCTGAGCTACCGCGAGGCACACGTGGATCCTAGATTCCGCGCTGACTGTGAGAATATAAATGCATGATTTTATTCGGCTCGCAGCAGATTTTAAATATTCGCGCCGCTTTCATATCGATCCTGGCCCTCCATAATGACTGTTTAATATTTGCAGTTGAGATAAGCGGGCATTGCCTCTGCTACGCGGCGTATTTAAACGAGTCCTGTATACGTAAGTGTGCACGTGGAGTACGGACCCCGCGGCGTAGCGGAACCTCTGAAGGACATTAACGAAGCCTTCTATAAGAGCTTTTATGTTTTATTCCAAGCTGACCTGTTTTGGCAACCGTCACTGAAAAGTTCATATCTGTGCAAAAATAAAATCTATCTGCGTGGGTTGGTGAGACAGAAGAATTATCGGCCTCAGTTAAAAGCACTTAAGTTTCACTGTTTCTACGAACCGAGGAACCATCTGCCGTCAGAGAGAACTCGAAAGAGTGTGGGGTTATGCGCCAACAGGTGGTGCATTTTAAGAGACACGCCGTGTGCGAATAACAATAGCAGGAGCTGTAACTTCTGGTGCGGCGTTTATCGCGAGTTGTGCAAATATTGCAACCCATTATACTGGCACCGTTTGCCTTTTTTATATATTCCCGCCCCCACACAGTGCGCGTGCGTCAATCCAATTAAGGCTCAGGCGAACACGACGCGGTCGATGAGCGCGGAGCCGTCGACGCAGACGTAGTCGACGCGGGTACAGTCGATGCGGTGCGGGAAGTCAGCCAGGAAGCAGCCGTTGACCAGCACTCGGTACTTGTCCTCTTGACAGTGGACCTGCAAGGTGCGAGGAGCGACATTGGGCGATCTTCGCTCACAGGTATCATACGGAATGCTTTGATCAACGGTACCGAGAACACAACACGCGTACCTGTTTCATTTGGACGAAATAGCTTTTAATAACCCGCTCATCTCCACCGCCGCCTCGGAAGACGTTCGCTTTCACACACACAAAATAGACAGAGGACGAATATTGACAAAATTTCGACTTTCCCGCTACGGATGCTGAACTCTAGTTAAAGGAGTAGTGACACAAAATCTTCGTGTTACGTGTTTTTTTTTTTTTTTTTCGCTGCTATGGGTGCCTATTAGCCCACTAACCATAGAATGGCACATTAAGGCCGACCTCCATGCAGCGAAGTTTCTCGGCGAACTTGGCGCGGCGGACGCCGCGGTTTGACGCGCCGCTCAGTTTTCGTCCACCCCAACCTCCATGCAACGTAATGTGGCGAACGCCGCCGATGGAAGACAGGACAGGAAGTACAAGCAAGTACAAGGCTGTGATTGGCTGCGGCCTCAAAATGCAGTTTGCCGCTTCCGGTCGCGTTCGCCGCCGCGCGTTCGACAACTAGCTCGCGTAGATCGCCGGCGAACAGCCGTATTTTCGACGCCGGCTGCGGAGCGGCCGCCGCCGGGCGACGTTCGTCGCCTTTTCGCCTACATTTCGCTGCATGGAGGTCGGCCTTTAGACGGTCGATCGCAGCGTGAACAATCATTTACAGCGTCGTTTATTTGTGTCAGTTTCGGTTTCGACAGAACGAACGCCGAGCGGCCGCCATGACAGGAGTAGGCACGTGACGTCACCACTCTTGTCGCACCACTTCCGGTCTGGACGCGCGTGCGCGCGAGCGAGCGCACGGGCTCGCCCAGACCGGCCGAGGTCTTCACCAACCCCGCGCGCTCGGGCAGCATGACGTCAGTCCCAAAACCATGTCGTGTACACACGGTGTGGCAGCGCGCGCCAACCACAGCCAGCGCGTCGAGAACTTCTCCCGGACGCAGCATGACGGCAGGACCTGTGTTTGCGGTGTGTACTGTGCTCGGTGGCCCCCAGTGACTGTGGCAACGCTTCTTTTCTTCGCGGCGCCTTAACCTTTTCTTTTTTCTCCCTTACCTATCTCCTTTTTCTCCACCCTATCCTGTTCACCCCCTTCCATATCCCCCCCCCCCCCCCCGGACTGGGTTGTATGCCGGTGAGCCCCCAGATGGGCTCAAAATTATCCCCAGTCCATTTCTTTTCCTTTTCCATCGAACCACCTACGACCTACGGCTACGTCACGGGAGCCCCGACGTCGGCAGTTGGGACAAGTATCAGATGATGTCATGCTGGCCCACTGTGGGCTTTCTCGTGCGGGCAGAGATTAAACTGAATTTAAAATATGTTATACTGTACGGCTACAGTTGAAACTTACTGGGACATATCTCCTGATAAAAAGGAAGCATTTTACGTAGTTATCTCAGCTTTGAAATTTCGTGTCACTACCCCTTAAAGTAGTTTTCTCTTCTCCTTCCTAATCATTTTCGCTGATTTGTCGCGACGGGAGCGCTACAGCTGCCACTATATCGCAGACGCCGCGAAACGTGACCGACACGCCAATCGCACTAAACAGTCTCGAAATTGACATAGAGATGAAGAGATAGCAGAGCGAAGAACCGGTCGATAGCCGAGCGGCGCCACTGCGCGTGCGCAAAAGGGGCAGAACCGGTTGTCCGCATGTGCATGCGCAGGTGCGCCTACCTTGTACTGGCCGCCGTACCGTAACCGGTTCTGCGTGCTGCTAGCAATCTGAGTTACAGCAATCCGTGTGTTCCATCGGCTCCCGGTAAACACGACACGCACGGAAGACACGGAACATACGGAATACTAGAACTTAATTAATAGAGTGTTAGTGCTCCGTGCGTTCCGTGTCTTCCGTACGTGTCGTATTGACCAGGGTAGAGGTATTTACCATTCCTTTGTTCCGTCTCACGGTAAGCACGGAGGACATGGGTTTTTTCGTTTGTTCCGTGTCTTCCCCGCGTATCGTGTTCACCGGGACCGGACTGCTGGAAACTTGCGCATTCGTTCCGGTAGGGTGCATTACTTCCGCGGGCAGGCCCTCGCCATGCCCGCACATTTGTTACGGTGCGGTGCGTCCTCCTCGGCGTGCTCGCGTGGGGGCACAGTCGGGTACCAGTTCTGACGGTACGCACGGAACGTACGGAAAAGACGGAATGCTAAAATTCCCTATTAACAGCCCACGAACCCAGGATTCCTGCCCAAGCGCCTCCGCGGAGAGCAGCGCCTTCTGTCGGCGTGTGGCGGCGCGACGCTCCGTAACTGAAGGGAGCGAAAAATGAAAAATCAATAGCTCCTCACCCAAACCAGTGAGCTAATTGCTCTCCCGGTTGTATGCAGAACAGCTTTCACTCTCCATTACTGTATATTTTCAATCATGTAACTCGAACGATGCGTGTTACCTGGGCATATAACTTTTTGTCAATGGCGTCTATGGGCAGTCTCTGAAAAATGGACCACTTGGCTCTCCTAAATCGAGCACTGTGTCGCTGCAAGATCAGATATCAAATTGCTCTCCCGGATTTGATTACTACAGTATGTTAACTTCAAGACGCCATAAAATTCCACGTGATTGGTTCACAGAAAAATGTTACTGGGCAATTTTTGTCTGGAGTCTGATGCCAGGTTAGAGAGTGGGAACGTGTGGTGCCCTCTCTCGTAGTGGCCGGCATCCTCTACAGCCCCCATAGCCTCCGCGGTCGGCTGCCGGCGGCGGGCCGCCGGCAGCCGCCCCGCTCGGCTCCGGTCTTTTCGGTGCAGGACGTTTCGGTACAGTGCGTTTCGGTACGCTCTTTCCGGCGCACAGACCTTTCGGGACACGGGCGTTTCGGGACACGGACCTTTCGGGACACAGGTGTTTCGGTACAAAGGCGAATTCCGGAATGCGCTGTAGGCTGTGCGCGTTGTTTACGTGGTGGTTGCGAGCACGCAATTCGTACCTAATTATTACAGATGTTCTTGTTCGCAGTTCTGCGTTATTTTAGGCCAGCAGTTGGTTGTGCGGCCTTGCCAAAAAAAAACTTCCGTTTATTTGTTGAATATTAGCTGGGATATTTGTAGCATTTATAAAACCTAACTGTTCATTATTCTTTTTGTAGCGACTTATTGATTATTTTATATAACAAATCAGTGACAGTATCACCGTATTTCCTCGGTCGTGTTTTGACGACTTATTATCGCTTTTTTTTTCAAAAATCAGTGAGAGTAACTATTTTATTTTCACACTTTGCGGATCCCCTACGACAAAGGCTGCGGAAATGAGGGCCACTGCGCGGGAAAAGGAACCTGTGCCTTTTTAGATTGCTAAATGATGTAGGGCAATTTCTCGGCATTCCGCATTTGTATGCGTTGGTTTTTTTTTTTATAACGCAAGTGCTTAATAAGGCGTTTTTAGAAATGCATTACGGAAGGTACCTATTATATTCGTCATATCTGTCACCCTCTCCATCTATGCTCTTTCCCCCTTGCCCACCCCCACACAAAGTAGCAGGTCAGAGACTATACGATCAGGCCGACCTCTCTGTGTTTTCTTTCCATGCAATAAATTACTCTCTCTTTCTCTTTTTATCGCCGCACGCTTCCGTCCCGGCTTCGTTGTTAGCAGGGGCTGCGGCGGGTTTGCATTGTTTGTTTTATCAGAAGTTGGAAATGCTCTGTAATAATGTTTTCTGCAGCATACGTACAGATAATTAACTTCTCAAGGACTACTCATTTGGAATTTTTCTAAGGAACAATGCAAATATCTGTTATGTATTGGTGTTTTATTTCAAATATGCTTAATGTTTTGTTTCGGCTCAACAATAATCACAAGTATTGACATTGCCAGCGGACTTAATTGTTTAGAACTCTCCTCTGCATTTACTTTGGCCGGGCGGCTGAATCGAAGAACATAAAGACAGGCTGACAAACAGACCAAGAGAGATACCAGACTTTCCGCGTTTAATGCGCCCCTCAACCGTCACGAAAAAAATAAAAAGGAAAGAAACCAAAGTGCCTTTTAATTAAAGCACGTGTGCATTCGCCTTTCCTGATATTCTCTATTACCCCGTCGTCGTTGCATTCGGTGTATTGAAGGACTCTGGTTCTACTCAAAAATAATCAGCGATCGCACTTACAGTGGCGTTGCTAAGGGGATTGACCAGGGAGGGGGGGGGGGGTGTTGCTGGAGAACCAGCCTCCTATGTCGGGGGTGCCATTTGTGCTTTTCCACTGTGCAAAGTGGGCGCCGAAAGCTTATAGACAACTGTTGCAGCTCTCGCCACACCAGCCGATTAAAAGTTCCTTCCTATTATAATGGGAGCAGGCGAGGAGACGTCTGCATCCAACAATGTCGGAAGTGTTATTATACCCGGCTTGAAGCCGTGGAGGCCAACGGGGCGAAAAAGGAGCGATTCCTGGAAAGGGGCGCCATCGGTATGACTAAGGCCCTTAGGTATGACGGCGACGCGCGGAAGGGTGCAGGGAGCAAGCCTGTTCCTTGAGATGGGCGACACTGGGGCGAATGAGACTGGTCATTGTGTCCTCGGGGGCTTCTTCGGTGGCTCTTTGTTGTGCAGTAAAGAGATTATGTCAGCTCATGGTGCATGTATAGCTATAGCACTGCCATGCACCCGGCCACAGAAACGACTTCGTCGGGACGGCCATCGTCGAGAACGAAAACTTGGTGGCACAACGTCACAATACCTTAATCGCTACCTTGGGACTCTCACTTTTGTGTACACGCATGGCCTGCGCTAGACAGAGAGGGGTTTTGTGAGATACCTATCGGACGCGGCAGCAGGCTGACCCCAGTCACCCCTGAGAAAGAAAGCTGGTTGTGAAACGTCGACTTCTCATTTATTGTACCATTGTTTGCAGTGTAATTATAGCTTTTCATTTGTAGCCTCCCAACCAGACAGGTCGCAGCCAAAAGTTTACCTTCACTGCATGTTGTGTGGGTCCTACAGAGGAACCAATTGGTAATGGGCCTACTCAATTTCCCATTGATTCCGCTGAATGACGATCATTTGCGACCCCACAAGCACGTGTGCATACGAACTTTTAGAGATATTCGAAGGCACGTCATCCCGCGGCTTACAAAACTTGCACAACATAGGCAGTTTTTTTTCTTTTTTCGTACCACCGGTGTTGGGAGTCTAAGCTACTTTCTAGTAGTCGGCCAAGTGATAGTAAAGAAAAACAAAAGAAAAGTGATTATGAGCGAGCTCTTTAATAACAAAGTTTTACTCGCAAATAATTGCGTATCGGCACGAACAAACTGGGTGCGAGAGTACAAGCTTTCGCGTTTCAAAGGCCTTGGAGATTTTTAAAGGTCGATAGTCGTGCTCTTTTGTCTCAAACGGCATTTCAATCAAATGGTTTTGAAAAACGTTGGTTGTCAGCTCAAAGGTGGCATTTTAGTCAAATGGGGATCCGGACATTTCAGTGTAGCACATTTCGGCGCAGACATTTTGGTGGACGGACATTTCGGTGCACGGAAATTTCGGGGGTCTAGGCCTTTTCGGTACAGGGCGTTTCGGTATGGTCTTTTCGGTACACGGACAGTTCGGTGCACGGACATTTCGGGGGTCCTGGTCTTTTCGGTACAGGGCGTTTCGGTACGGTCTTTTCGGTACACGGACGTTTCGGTACAGGACATTTTGGTACAGGGCGGTTCGGTACAGGTCGTTTCGGTACGAAAACGAATTCGAGCGAGCGTTTGAGGCAGCAAAATCCGCGCCCGTTGTTAACATGGGAGTTGCAAGCACGCAAATCGAACGTGTTTATTACAACTGTTGTTGCTCGTAATTTTACGTTATTTTAGGCCAGTAAAAAGAAAATAGAAAGGACACCAAACAGGCGCTGAAAGTTTATTGACGAAACCACCATGTATATATAATACATCCATGGAACGGAAACAAAAGCCCACATATATGACATACTTTTCATGATGTCATACCTTTCACTTTTTTTTGGAAGCTCGCAGATACTGCAGATGCTCGTTTTTGGCGAGGACTTGTTTAAAGCGGTAGACACATGAACGACCGGCGGATGCGATTCGCATGCGACTGATCGTTACGACTGATTGTTAGGACGGGTTTTGGCGGATCAGTCGCATGCGAATCGCATGCGCCGGTCGTACTTAGCGTCTGTCTTGCGTTTTTCTTTCTGTCCTTGTCGTCTGAGCTGTGGAATCATGACGACGGCAATTGAGTGCTGTTGCGGCCGTTTTCTCGATTTCCCTGGGAAGGCCGATATGAGTGCTCTTGTATTAAAACACGAAGGTTCAGGGCCTTTTATTCTTACAATTTTCGCATGCAGGAAAGTCTGGCACATCCTGCACCCCAGACGGACAGAAGGGTTTGCGTGTTGAGTCCACACAGAAAAGCTACACTTTTAAAATGTTTTGAGTGGGTTTCCAAGTTATCCGATGTAAAAGGGTTGAGATTTGGGCGAGTTGGTAATAATGCATCTAAAAAAAAAACTGTGCGGAAATTAACGGGGTTCTGTGCTGTCTTCGTGTCTTTTTGTCCCCGTTAATTTGCGCGCAGTTTTTTTTTTTTTGAGATTATCCGATGTGCCTGGAGTGGTAATATTACGGCGTAAGAATGTATGTCTGCAGCAACAATAAGTGTCGAATTGGTCACGCTGGAACATGTAAGTGTTATAGTATATTAAATGTAGATTGATAGCTCCCAATTTTGTTAGGAATAATCGAAAAGAAAAATCACGAGACATTCCAGGTGAATGTGGATTACCAGCGAAGCTTGTCTTGGTACGTGACACGCAGGTGGCGCTAAATTTACCGGAAAGGTGTAAACAAATTTAATTTCTGTTGAAAGTTGACGATGGGCATCCTCAAGGAAGACATATACATTTATCCACGCACTTTTATTTTTAATTCTAGTGAACGAGCAGACGGTACATCATATTAACTAGTCTACTGATGGTGCGGATCGAGTATTGAGACGCATAAGCTTGAGGTCAAGAACGGCGAGTGACATTGGTGGTGACCGTGTACTGACAATGCCTACACCGGGACATTTTTTTTCGAACGCCCCACGGTAAAGAACGCCTCACTCTTCAGATACGTAACTTTTTGTTTGCATACATACAAAATACAAAAAACACTATATATTCAAATGAGCTTCGCCTAAAACATGTATTTGTCATGAGGCGGCTCGCTGTCGTTGTTTCGAAAGCCGGTTCCGAAAAGAGAGGGTGTGGGTAAAGCGGGGCTTAGGCGTTGCGCTGCTAAGCACAAGGACGCGGGTTCGATTCCCTGCTGCGGCGGCCGCTTTTCTGGTGGAGGCGAAAAGCAAGAAAGACCGTGTGTCCGGAATTTCGGCGCACTTTAAAGATCCCCAGGTGTTCAAAATTAATCCGGAGGAATCCACTGTGGTGCGCCTCATAAAACGTGAAGCGGGGATTTCCTCCTTTTGACCTAACGCTATTGCTCGTGACCCCCGCACTTCTTTATGTGTATCCAACATGAATGTTTACCAATTCACTCCAATTCGCGGATTGTATTCGGCCTTGTAACTGGAGTACACATATTCGGGGTGATTTAAATTCATAATTTTTCTACAGTACGTTACGGAGTTCATATACAGTGAGCACTCATGTTAGCGCAGTGTCCTTGTTATTCTTATATCGCCTCAAAGGCGTTCTGCTGTGGTAAATGGCGTGTTGGCAACGGGAATTCTTATTTCTAGAAAAACAAGAAAAACGGAAAAGAAAACAGTATATGTGAATACTTTTAAAACGCATAATTCTCGCGATTACCACGGGCTTGGAGGGTGACCGACAACATAAATTAATGAAGCCACCTAAGGTTAGGAGTCTTCATGCGATCGACATCGCTTGCAGGAAATGCAGTAAAATTTAATATTCATCAGACGCGATATCCGTGCAGTGAATTGCAGTTTTTGTTCTGCCATGAGGTGAGATCCTCATTTATGTGTAGGTTTGTTTTATGCGTTTCTTATGTTTAGCGTTCATTTTTATATACCCCGTTCACGCATTACTTGTTACACATGCTAAAACTGGTACTTGTGTCTTTTTTAGCTTACCTTACTCAATACCTTATCAAGGAAACTGAGAGATAGTTATAAATAAATAAATAAATAAATAAATAAATAAATAAATAAATGTAGAATATTACTCATATGGAAGCTAAGCCCTTAGTTGAAACACTAGTTACAAATCTTTATCTCTAGTGGTGTGTCCGTGAGTTCGCATCGTGCGGAAAGGTAATAATGAGCAGTGACAGAGGAATTCTAAAACTAATTATTGATACGTCACGATGTCATAAAATGAATCAATTCCAGAACTTCATTGAAGTAGTTAAGGTGACGCACCGGGAACATCGCTCGCAGGTACTGTTTGGAGCGCGTTTTGAAATTTCATGCTTTCTGCTCACGTAATTAGATGCGTCCCTGCAATTTGAATTTTCTCAAAAGCCATTCAAGAATACCAAATTTCGGAAGAAAGAAACGGCGGCTGCTGCCGTAGCATTTTTTTACTCGAAAATATCGTTCCGCAGTTGTAGCTGTCCGAAATAAGTAATTATTATCGAATGCTTTTTTTTTTTCTGGTGGTATGAAATGTGCGATAAACAGGAAAATAGCGTCGTAGATAGACATAAGCCGTATATCTAGTAGTTGTCGTGAATTACTTCGCAGCGGACAACCTTTCCAAGCTCCACCAAAATCCTAACGCAGAGGGCATCCGCTTTCAGAGTAGAGGGCAGCGCAATGAACGGGACGAAGCGAAGACGAGACAAGCACAAAGCGCTTGTGTGTGTCTCGTCGTCGCTTCGTCCCAACTTTTGCACCAACCGGCTCAAGCTTCAACTATTCTGAGGCATCCTCTTGCCATCCCACAATAGTCGCGGGGGAACTCTATTGAAGTGACTCCCCGCTCACACACGAACAATTAACTTGAGGAGAAGGAGTTGACTGCGCCGTCGCACTTGACAGTCAAACCGGTCGAACGCCGCGACCGCCCCGAGAAGAATGAGGGAAAATAGCCCGTGTAGGCAAAATTCCATTCTGCTACGGCACGTGGTGGCAGCTTTGAGAACTAGGGGCGCTTGGGCAGGAATCCTGGACTCGGTGAAGTGGACACCACCTCGGGAGAGCACAGCGGTTTGAGATAGGTGGCGAGGCAGTGGAAGTGGTAAACGAATATGTCTACTTAGGAAAAGTAGTGACCCCGGATCTCAACCATGAGCCAGAGATAATTAAAAGGATAAGAATTGGGTGGAGTGCATTCGGCAGGCATTCTCAGATAAATGAATGGCAGCCTACCATTGTCCCTGAAGAAGAAAGCGTATGACAGCTGCATCTTACCGTACTCACCTACAGGGCAGAAACTTGGAGGCTCACTAAAAGGGTTCAACTTAAGTTGAGAACGACTCAGCGGGCAATGGAGCGGAAGATGATAGGTGTAAAATTACGGGCCAAGAAGAGAGCAGAGTGGGTCAGGAAACAAACGCGTGTTAAGAACATAGTAGTAGAATTTAAGAAGAAGAAATGGGTGTGGGCAGGGCACGTATTGCGAAGGCAAGATATAACCGTTGGTCATTAAGGGTAAAAGAGTTGATTCCTAGAGAAGGCAAGCGTGGCAGGGGGCGGCAGAAAGATAGATAGAAGTTTGCGGGGATAAAAGATAGAAGTTTGCGGGGATAAATTGATCGCAGTTACGAAAGGGCCGGTAGTCAGGACAATTGGAGATCTATGGAAGAGGCCTTTTCCCTGCAGTGTGCGTAGATAGAATGATGATGATGAGGATGATGGTGGTGGTGGTGGTCCTGATGAAGACGACGACGATGATGAGTGGCGCACCTGTATCTCGAAGGGCGCCCCTGCCATGAAGGGGCACTTGTCGGCGGGCACCTGCACCTCCTGCTGCCAGCGGTCCTGGTCGCGGCTGTTGAGCACCACGGACCGGGGAGAGGTGTCGAAGCGCGGGTTCAGGTGCAGGCCCACGTCGGCCGTGTCACCCACGTCCGTCTGCAGGTTCACGTGGAACCTGCGGGCACGCGCATGCGCACGGCGACCAGCGTGAGCAAAAGGAGATTTGGCTGGAAAGGCCGGGACACTCGGTTCTTTCACCAGACAAATATATAGATGACTGAAAGGACGAGGGAGTGGTAAGCCTAAAGTGAGTGCATACAGGGAATCAATGAACCAATCAATAAACAACGGAATCAACAAGGTTTCTTCAGTTATGCTGAATGGCTCCAATTCACAGCCGAGGATATCGGAAGAGAGGGGAGCTGTCCTCGCCCGACGAAAAGCAAAAGCGAGTAAGAGAATTAAGTAAATGACCAGCTAAAGGCTGTTATAAGTTGCCTAATTCGAAACAAGGCCAAGGAGGCCTACGACAGCGTTGCACAATATATCTACCCAGAATATTTCGTGAAGTTTAAATAATTTCCTAGGTTCCTCTCCTTCAGTACGTCGGCCCTCCAGAATCCGCAATACCGTGTACTTTCGGTTGATCATCTCAGATCAATACAGTCCTCGACTCTTCAGGGAAGGGCTGCAACCTTTCTGTGCCGAGTGTTATGTGCAACAAAAGCTTTAGCACACTTTTGAAGAAGCTTTAACCCGAAGTACTATGCAGTGGGTCACCACAACCATTTTGGATTCATGTTCTGTTCTCTTTGATTTGCTTGATCTGCATTTAACTCGAAACTTCACCTACCCAAAGTTTTATCTTTTCTTATTGGCACACAGACATATCAGGCGATTTTTTTGTATGCACATTTCTCCCGTGGCTGCAAGCCTTCTGTATTATCAAAAGGGACAGCAACACAAACACACTAAACGGGAGTGTTCGTCGCACCTGGTAGGGTTCGGTTCCACCACGCCGGAGACGATGACCAATCGGCCCGGAACCATGATTTCCGGCAGTCTCTGGCAGACAGGCGTCATCTGCGGGTGGCACGCGATACGTTTTGCAATTGTTGAGCTGCGTCCACGACGACCGATTTGCTAAATGGCGTCTCGTGGCTGTCAAAATCCCCAGACATAAGGCAGCAAGGGCATGCACATTTTAACACAAGGTGTTTTATTCCGGGATACACAAAGGTTTCGCTTACGTCATATTCGTCACGGAATTGACGCCAGTACAACGGAGCAAGCGGCTTGTAGAGGGTGCACCCCTGCACACAGGGTCTGCTTGCGGAGAAGCAACCTTTAGTACTAAAGAGTATGTTATTCCTAGGGTTGTTCGTTTTCGGGTTTTATATTTTAACACGAAAGTGTTTTATGCCGGTATACACCAAGATTTCAATGACGTCATATCCGCCCGGAAATGACGCCAGTACACCTTTTCCGAAGCGACCCTCCAGAACGACGCCGCTCGCAAAGCACACCCACAAGGCAGCCGCGTACCCGCAAATCATGCTCAGCTGCAGATTTCGCTGCACTTTTCACTGTCGGGTTTTACCGGTTCCTATGACAGAGGAATCAACCACAGTTTTTTTCTTGCACACACTGTGCTTAAGGCTGTATCCTTAAGAGGAAGACCCTACGGGTGAATGCGCGTGCGCTTGCACGTATACACAGATTTAGAGGCGCCGAGAAGCCAAAATACAACTTTGCTTAATTTGAAAGAATCCGGACTCCGACCCTCGCTCAGCTCCAGTCCAGCCACGAAAGACGCTTTTATCCGGAAAATATACCATCAGTTTTGAAAAAAAAATTCAAATTTCGCGCTTCAGTGACGTCCTGTGGGCAGGAGTGACGTCATATGGACCAACACTAAAAACATCATTCTGAATGTGCTAACCGCACGTTCGCATTCAAGGGATTCGATGAAAGGAGTCCCACTACAATCTTCCAGTAATGTGTCTTAGCGATGAGTTAGTTGATTGGCCGTCAATCGCACAAACATGATTTTGTGACGTCATAGAGAAGTTGCCCAAGAGTGGCTGCAGAGTCGCCACTGCTTCACATGCTTTCTGTAGTATTTCCACTGTTTTTTGTTTAAAGTGTGCGGTAAAATACGCATCATTGCCATCGAGACAAAGCAGTCTTTCTAATCAACCAAACTTGTATTTTGTCTCCATGGTCCCTTTAAGTACTGAACAAGTGAACCTCCCAAATAACCGTATAGAGCTTGCTGCCTAAAACGTACCGCGTTGCGACGTTATATTCCGAAGTTCTCGAAAGCTTGCGATATTACGTAGATTATCCCAAAAATAGTATAATTCTTTGCTGGGAAACCTACAACCGCCATTCACAACTGTTCTACATTTATTCTAAATGCGATAAACCATAGCGCACTCTTAAATAACCACTCTCATTGAAATGCATTACCAGGTTGTGCTTTAACTGTAGCTTTTGAGTCGCAAAGCCGGATATTTTAAGTGGTTCCCGATTCGAACGTAACAGGAAAAGTCTGTCACTGGCCGGAATCCCACCTAATATAGTTTGATGATTGATTGTAGGATTTAAAACGCCGACGCAACGCAGGCGATGAGGCTCGCTGTAGTGGAGGGCTCCAGATTAATTTTGACCAACCGGGGATCTTTAAGGTCCGCCTAAATTTTGAACACATCGGCGTTTTTGCTTTTCGCCTCCATCAGAAAAGTGGCTGCCGCGGCCGGGAATCGAACCCGCGTCCTCTTGCTGAGCAGCGCAACACCTTATCCACTGAACCACCGCGGCGGCGGCCTAATAAAGTTTGAAAATTAATGTAGCCGGTTCTTGTTTTCTGTGAGCGCATACGTATAACACAAGATATTCTTAAAATGCACGCTAAATGTTTAGCTGAGTCCCCGGCGTCCGTGGAATGACAGTGTCGCCCTTTGCATGCAGTGATGGAAACATTGAGCGGGCGGTGCATACCGGCGACAAAAGCTCCATCTTGGGTTCGTAGTAGGTCATGGCCTCGGACATCAGTTCCGGTACCACGTCCCCCTGCGATGAATGCGGGAAAGGGTTCGGGAGTATTGAGATAGCACTGAGATAACACTGAATTGAGATGTTGGGTGAGGCCGCTACATGTTTGTGTATATTGGCGAACATCGAATACTATAGGAAGCATTCCTGGCGATCAACTTCAATACCACCTCAAAGAAAAGGAATTTAGCCATGGTAGCGTACGTGGGAAGTGAGTGGAGGCTGGTGCAAAGCTTGTTTTTCTTTGTTAAGGAATAACGAACGCTGGTGGATTTCGACTTTACGCAACGCTGACAACGGTTTTACACGACGCAGTTAGCCTCAATCGACCAGATTTATGGGAAATACCCAAGGCGGAGTAAGTTTCTGCGTAGGAAGATTCGACTTTCCCCTGAAATGCAGCCGTGCGGCGACAAGGGAAAGCTATACAGATTTCTCAGAAACTTGGCAGGATGAATTTGTCTTCTACTCCGAGGTTTCTGCGAAAGCTGTATAGGTTTCCTTTGTGACAAAACATGTATGAACCAGTACCGCATCCAACTCACATAAATAAAATTTGGCCCTACGTCGAGCCCACTTATCGCCACTTGTAATGCTTCAGCGAAGAGCGGAAAGAAATCCGCGCGCATTGAATAAAAAAAAAAAAAGAACTACCAGGTATTTAGATACTTGGAACTCCGTTAAAGCTAGCTTACTCTGGAAGACAGTTTCCTTTAACTCGCACCGGAGGAGTGCTTTCTCATGTCTTTCTGCTCGCTGGCCTCGCGGTTTTTTCGTTCTAATGCACAGCAAGAGATGCCGCTTCGTGAATCTCCGGAGTATTCTTCGCCACTTTTATGAAACTTTATCGCACGTTTCTTTTCTTCTTGTTGTTACTTGCGCTTAGGAGCTGCTGTGCCCATACTATGTGCTCGGAACTTTCAGTGTATTATCACAGCTGGTGTGATAAACAATTACAAAGGAAGACCAATGACTCATTAGCTCCGTAAGCTGCGTTGTTCAAGATTTCGTTAAATGAGCTCTTTCCTTGAAAACTAGGCTCCCTTTTTTTACCCCAGATGTATCATGATATGAATATACGGAAGAACGTCACGAAGACGGGTACAGTGAAAAATATTTACACGAGCGCTTGCCCTCTCCCCCGTTCTGTCCTAATCTTCGCACTGTTTTTCGGTATGTTCCGATCCAATAAACCAGCTCCACTCTGTACCTTAGTAACAATCGTGGTACGGTCAAATTTTGTTTCGGGCTGTGTTCATTTTTTATCGCGGTATTTTTTTAATCGATTTATTGCGGCTCTACAAAACTACTACCTTCAAAACTCGTAAACAGCTGTACTTCATTTTCGCGAAAAACTAACGAAGACAGGAGAGAGACGGCACGAGACAGAGCGCACTTTCAACAAACTTTATTAAGAAGAAACCACACATTTATACTGCCCACACTCTCTCATACACACTCATCCAAAAAAAAAACCAATGAACAAACACCTCCTCCCCTCTGTGCATTATCACACTCTTAGGGCACGTGCCGCTGCTATTGCTGTTTCACGATAAATCGTTGTCTTGCCCAAGGAAGTACATCTCTTTTTCCATAAGTTCGAGGGAGGCAGTGCTTACACAGCGGTCCCCAGCACGTGCTATTTTATTGGCCTCAATGATCTCGCGGGTCGTTTGGTTCTTGTTCATTGCTACGATATAACACTCATCAAACAGGGGGGTACATTTGCAATGCCGACAGTGGATAGCCAAAAGACCTGAGTTGACATTTTTGACATTGTTGGCATGTTCCCGCAGGCGATAATTGATGCACCTCCCCGTTTGCCCCACGTACACCTCCCTCCATAAGCACTCCCTCCCTCGCACTTATGGAAAAAGAGATGTACTTCCTTGGGCAAGACAACGATTTATCGTGAAACCGCACTAGCAGCGGCACGTGCCCTAAGAGTGTGATAATGCACAGAGGAGAGGAGGTGTTTGTTCATTGGTTTTTTTTTTTGGATGAGTGTGTATGAGAGAGTGTGGGCAGTATAAATGTGTGGTTTCTTCTTAATAAAGTTTGTTGAAAGTGCGCTCTGTCTCGTGTCGTCTCTCTCCTGTCTTCGTTAGTTTTTTGCGCAATTGAAGTACAGCATGGATTACCAACTCGCCCAATCCTACAGCCTAGTAAACAGCGTTTTCCTTTTATTTTCTTTTGCACTATATCCTAATTGGTCCTATAAAATTAATAACCCACTTGGAGTATCTGCGATACACCAACCGAATGGAGATGGGAGCACACGTCCCAACATCACGGCAGCACCAAAATGGCAGTGCTAAAGGGGGAGGGGGGGGGGGGGGGGGAGGGGGGAGACCCTTTTCGTTTTTGCGTGCACTCACCACTTGCAAGACTTCCTTCGGCGGCTCTGGAGGCTGGTACAGCTCCCAACGGTCAGCTAGTTCCCGCAGCATCTCAGTCTGCGCATTGTGAGAAAGAGGAACTTCGCATTAGTAGATTGAACAACGAGGACCAGTCAAGATGACACCAGTGAATCTACGAAAAAAAAACGTGAAGGCAGAGAAGGGCGACACATACAAAGGGTATACGCAAATGTAGATATACGTAGTGATGATTCGAGGGCAATTGTGAAGCATTGTCCTGCATGGCTGTGATGGGACCACTAACAAAGCATGGTTGTTGATATTAGCAATGACTGCAAACAAAGCGACGAAAATTACGAGGACCCCTGTACACCCCTTATGACATCATAGCGAGTGCGAAGGCAATCGTGCTCACTTGCTGCTCGTGTCCTCTCATCAATCTTCATTATTCCTTCACGCCTTTGAGGGGCGAAAGCCCCGTAGGAGCTTGGGCTGTCGGCGTCTCATATCGTCGTCACCTAATGCCGTCGTAGCATCATGTAGTCACGGTAATAAAACACCAGGACACTCGTTTTCCAATGCCTCGCTCTGCAACCATTCGTGCTTCAGGCAAAGCTGTACACCTCTAGCCCCCCCAACTCTTTCATCTCCGTGGGCAAAAACGCCGAAGCGCCAAGAATACACTTATACACTGCATGCTTCGCCCCTCTCCAGGTTTCCCGTTAGTGGAGATGGCCCGGGATTTTTTCCTCGCCCATACGGGGACGGCCTCTTGAACCATTTTCCCTTTCCCTCACTTCTGTCGTACACCGTCCGTTTTGAAACAAAGTTCATTTAATTCAATCGAATATTCCAGCTCTCGCGCTGGTCGAGCATGATCTGCGGTTACAGCGCCTCTTCCTTAGTATTATTTTTTGTTATTGTTCCGATAGGAGCAGCTTTAGTCGACATCCTCTGTTTTTTTTTTTTAGTTTGTTTCTATCTCGCCGCTCTTCAGTTCCGCCTTTAAGCATTTTTTTTTTAAGCGCGAATGCACTTCTTAAGCGAGCCTGAAGCGTCCGCCGCCGTCCGCATTCCGCCGCCGTCCGCATAGCAACAGCAGCGGGTGCGCGCGCTCCTCGTCTTCCTTGGCAACGGGGAAAGATGGGCGCGCGCTGCCTGGCCGCTGACATGGCACATACCCACGTGGGGGATTGGCCAGGAATCGGGCGTGAGAAGGGCTAATGCACCCGCTTAAAGGAGTACTGACACGAAATTTCAAAGCTGAGATCCGCTCTAGCAATCAAGTACAATGACAACACAAATAGGTGTCTGTGCATGGCACATACCCACGTGGGGGATTGGCTAGGAATCGGGCGTGAGAAGGGCTAATGCACCCGCTTAAAGGAGTACTGACACGAAATTTCAAAGC
Organism: Haemaphysalis longicornis; assembly: GCF_048455015.1. Taxonomy (NCBI): domain Eukaryota; kingdom Metazoa; phylum Arthropoda; class Arachnida; order Ixodida; family Ixodidae; genus Haemaphysalis; species Haemaphysalis longicornis. The sequence goes on along the minus strand of NW_027526445.1, from coordinate 93,200,795 downwards.
TGACATACGCTCTAGCAATCAAGTACAACGACAACACAAATAGGTGTCTGTGAATAAATGCATCTTTCTTTCTTTGTAGTTCTGTGTGTGTGTGTGATCTCTCTTTGGCGAACATTACCGAACCGCGCAAATTCAACTCCTGCATTCGCACTTTCACATTCTTCCCCTCGGGGAAATGCGGGGAATTTTTTGCTTTCGCGAAAAGTTATGCAACGTGCCTGTCTATAATTTAAAGAACACGGGTACTCTCGGTTACGTGCCTACATTTTCCCTCAAATGCGCCCGAGGTTTCCTTTGCGCGCAATAATGGCAACACGTACAAGCCACACCAGCAGTTTCAGTAGCTTGTAACGCTCTTGGCTACATTATTTCATGTTCCAAAATTATTTCTCCTGGTGTTTTTTTTTAACTCTTCGAGCCGTCGGCCGTGTTTTTCGCCGGATTTTCGCCGGATTTTGCCATGATACGCCAGATTTTCAAACTGCCAAGTTAACTGATGCTTTTAAATTAATAAATTCCGCCTATTTTTATAGCTGCAATAGGTTAAAGGATAACAGCAAAGCCGCATAAGCCACACGAACAACAGTAACAAGAGCCCCGTCCCGTCTGTGCGCTACCGCTCAGGCTGGAATAAATGCAAAACCCTAATTTATGGAACAGGGATATGCTTACTGTCTTTATGATCTGCAAAAAAAAAAATTCGGTGTTTCATTCAAACCATTTCAAGGCAGTTCTTATTGTAGCAATCACACGGGCGCGGTCTTATGTATGGCCACCTCACACGATTTTCTTCACTGCCAAGGACAAATGTATTTGCTGGTAGACATTCTTTCTGTGGCCACATAGGCATATTTATGAGAAAATATGAAGGCCCTAAAGGCTTTTATTCTATCCTCGTGCACAAGTTAAGAACTCCGCCGAAGCTGCGGTCTCGTGACGTCAACGCGAGCGCGTTTTGAAAGGAGATTGCGCTTAATGCATGACGGTTATTTTTTCTGGGTCTGTCGTCTCTGCAGTCATCTATAAACTGATTAAGTGACTCGTGTTACGTTAAAAATGCTCACGATAACGCACTCCTTGCGCCGCGCGAAGGAATACCCATTGCAGGGATGAGGAGCAGGGCCAGCTTTCGTTGCCGTTCCTAAGCAGTAGCTGAGTATAGCAATTTGTTGCGAGGCCGAAGTGTGACTCATCAGGCGTCACTGACGGACAGACGGGTTCCCTTGCCGAATCCGTGTAGAAACGTTTTCGCATTAAAAATCGTACACACCTCCGTCTAATGACGACGATCGTTGAGCAAGAAGATTTCTTGTGAGGAATTCCTTGGTTGTCGTCTGGGTTTGGACTTTTATTCGCAGACTGTTTTTACTTTGACTCGTGGAGCCTTCACTTTGGCTCGCATGCAATTTGGTCTTTCGATCGTAGCGGCTCTGACTTTGACCCTTCGACATTTCATTGACTTTGAACCTTCATCGTTAGATGGAAGGGTGCTTGATCTTTCTGTCTAATTTGGCACTACCACGGCACCCCTCTCCAAATCTAAACAGCTTCGACCGTGTCGAAATGGCGCAACCGGACAGACGTCGGCTCCATAACGCGGGGTAACCAGGTTTGATGATTCAGATCACGGGACGTATCTTTTTCTTTCACTTCACCAACAACCACCATCATTGCCAAAGAAAGAAGGCTTTCCCAGAGTGCGTTTTCCACGCGACAGACGCCATCAGTAAAACATAGAAAGCTTCGCATTAAAAAACAACCATCGGTGGTAGCGAGTGTGTTTAATAAGGCACTCACATCCAGCGATTCGATGTGGACGTTGTCGACGGCCACGTCCCCTTCGACCACGAGGTGCTTCACTTTCTTGACGGGCAGGCGGTGCTCGAAGTCGGCCACGTGGTTGCTGTCCACGAGGATGCGGTACCCGCCCTCGAGGACCTCGACGGAGAGCTCGAAGGCGCTGCCCGCGATGAGCGGGAAGGGGCCCTCGCGCTCTTCGTCGCCCCACTTGCCGCCCTTGCGACTGTTACGCACCACGGCCGACTCGCCGAAGCGCGGGTTCACGTGCAGCGCCAAGTCGTCCTCCGGCAGAAGGCCCGTGGCCAGATTCAGTACAAATCTGGGGGGAGGAAGCGACGGGGCAGCGGCAGCGGACGCATGAGCTCTCCGAGCGGCAAGCAAAAGAAACGGCTAAAAGGCTAAACAACGACATCATCATCGTCATCATCAAAAAGTCCCGAGGCAATGTTCAGTACAATTCTCGGGAAACAACGGGGCAACGTAAAGCTTTCCGACTGGGAGCCCAAAGACACGTCTAAAAGAATAAATGACGACATCATCACTATCATCATCATGAGGTCCTGTGGCCAGGTTCACTACAAATCTGGTAGAGGAAACGACGCCGTAGCGTACGAGCCTTCTGCCGGCCGGCTTGCAACCCAGAGAAGACCAAAAAATCCCTCTGGAGTGCCGCCCAACGGTAGTATAAGCACTCCACTAAAGCGACGTCCACTTCTATTTCATGAACTTAATGCTGCGTCTGGCACTTTCCAACGTAACGCAAGGGGACGTAACGGTGACTAAACCTAGATAAGCTGGCACTAAGCAATGATTAGAAAAACGAAAACTTCGCTAGGCCATGAATACTATATAAACACGAAAAAAAAAATAAACGAGGCAAAAGCCAGGCTAAAATCCCCGCCATTGGTATCAGGAAGCTAAGCCACAACTTTTACATCTCAACGGCAGACGGTGTGTCATCGGATGGCACTCCAGTCACCCTGAAAGACTAAACGACGGTATCATCATCATCGTCATCATCAGCTTGCTTAATACAACTCAAAGCGAAGGCCTCACCCATAAGGCTCCAACATCTATCCGGGAGAGTCCGTTTGCAGATCATACCAACGCATCAGCTACCTAAAAAAGCTGTTTCAACGTAACCTCATGTAACCTAATCTAACCTAAACCTGATCTAAAAGTAACCTAAACCTTGCACAACCTAATTTGACCTAATTTGACCATAGTTTTTTTTCAACACCCTCCCACCGGGCGAATGCCCTGCATCAGCACCTCGACTCAAATAAAGTTTATTCATCATCATCATCTCTTTCACTCAAAACAGCTCGATAACGGGAACCGACCTCCAAAAAGACTGTCTCCCCTACTATCCGGCACCATCCGGATCCGTTATTTGCCTCCGAATCTATTCACCTCCCCTCACCCTTTACCTTTCGAAAACTAGATTTTTTTGCAGCTTTCAATAAGCAGTGTTTTAATGCAGAAGGCGATACACTGCTGACTCCAAGTAAGAATTCGTCCGGGCGCACGCTCAGCCATTCCCCTTTACCATTATCATCATCACAGTAGTACACGCCTGAACCCAGAGTTGTCCACGTATCCACATCTATCATTTGCCACGCACATCCTTTAAGAAGGAGAAATTTTCCAGCCTCCTCCCTCCACAGCTCGATCACGCTTCTTTTGAAAGAAGAGGTCTTTCACGTACCGTCGAGCGAAGCTACAGTCAATATTCGCTTCTCACCTTATATAAAAAAATGAGCGCTAAGTAGCCGCAAAAGGTCAGTAGCCTTCCCAGCGCATTTACCAAAATTCTCCCGCCAGCATTTTGAAAGAACACGTGACCTTTAAAAGTTCGCGCGCGTCTTCCGCGGCAAGAGAAAATCGCCCTCCGCAGAGAAAACCGAATATTCCTTTACATGGGTTCCAAATTCGTGAGGGCTGACGCTCAAAAATTTTCATATTGATATACGCGCGATGGAAAACCGCACGCTTCACAGTCGCTGCTTGATATTACTCCCTTCGCCGTTTACATGATTAACAAAGCAAAGCGACCAAGGCGGCGGAGTTTTTGTGGGACTTGCATTATGTTCCGGTGCATCGTCCTTTTCGGGTGCTTCAATTTTAATAACGATAGGCGCCTCAACGCGTGAGCCACTTGGTATATTCTCTCTGCATGAAAATGAATATTTCTCTAGCGATGGCTCCCGACAGTGCGAAACTCAAACAAAAATACTGGTTCTGTAGTTTATGTAGGGAGAACTTTTGCGGGTCAGCCAAATAATAATCGGAGAAGGGGAGTTTATATGCAATACCCCATTACGAAAATTTCGCTGTGTTCAGCGTGTAGCCCTGTTGACTTTAGCGCCGTGTTTCGGTGCGGCTGACCCCAGTATTTCGCAAGCTTGCAACGATGCCCTCATTAAACCGGGCAGCGCCCCGTCCCAGAGATCAGTGAGTGGTATGACGCAACCGCTTAAATTTTGCATTCCGACCGCTCAACGTGCAGCGCGCGCCCAATGGTCCTCTCATTTGGACGGCGCCGAGTGGCCCGGGTTTGCGTCATCGTTAGAGGAAAACCGAAACAATCACCGAATAGAAATAAAATACGGGGTGCGTCTGGTCATGTGCGGGACTTTCAAGCGTAGGTTGCGCAGTGTTGAGCTTGATTAGCATGATATCCACCCTAAATTACCGAAACGTACTTATTTTTTCAAGGAATTATTCGTACTCTATTTAGGCGCACTGATTGTCCGATGGTCACTAGTTCTTATTGCAGGATACGTTTAAGTTTAATAACAAGTCCTGCATAAATATAAGGGTGATAACGTGAATGCATTTGACATGTTCGGTGAAAGAGATGCGTTTCTCTTGTTCCCTCAAAGCTACAGTGACGCCAGAAGCTCAACCATCATGCTGTGGGCTTCACTGCACCGCCTCGTGTCACCGCGCGCTTTCGTGCTCCAACTCTCTAGCAGTTAAAAATTCCGGGCCCTCTCCACTAACGTAAAGCCTGGGGAGGCGCGAAGCATGCAGTATATAGGCCAGCCAGCGGAGATGAAACTGTTGGGTGAAGAGGAGGGAGGGGGTAGAGGTAAGTCTTTGCTGTAAGGTCTTTGATTTAAAAGTCTCGTGCCTTAGAAGCATGATTGTAGTTCGAGGCTTCGGAAAACGAGTGTCCCCGTGCGCTCTTTTATTACGCCCTTTTTGCCTACGGAGTTGAAACGTTCTAGCGCGAGGCGTTGTAAAACGAGTGCCCCAGTACATGTGTTATTTTAGTGCGCGTTACGTTCCAGCGCGAGGCGTTGGAAAGCGAGTGTCCTGGTGTTTTAGTACCTTGACTACATGAAACGATAACGACGACAGGAGACGCCGGCAGCCCTGAGCACCTAAGGGACTGCGCCCTCAAAACTAAAAGTTATCACGAGGTGAACACCCTTGCTGGCTACCAACCCATAAAGGACCAAAAAAAAAAAAAGATTCGTATGTGTGACTATGGTAAATTTTTTTATTCACGTGGCACGGTCCACTTGAACGCGCCTTGTCAGTTACTTCGCCAACCCCAAAGGCGACCTTCCTGCTCCATTTTTTAGGTGACGCGGTTAACTCTAACAGTCTTTGTCTTAATCTCGTCGAGTGGCGACCTTTTGCCGCCATATTTTAAACTTGGCTGTTGACAGCAGCGAGGTCGCTTCGAAAAAGACGTATATCTGCCCGGTTCGTGCTCGTCGTATACCCTCGGAGGGACAACGTCATCGATTGCACTTCTGTGCAAACTCTGTGCGTCAACGAACAACGAAATTGCCTTTGCAGGTCGAACTGGAGCGGCTATTTTATTCCGGAGTGAGGACGTAAACAATGCCAGCGGCGCCGGACGACAACGAGTTGTGAGACGCATTTGTCGTAAAGTACAGCCTAGGGCACTAAACCCGTTATACCGGGTGAAGGCAGTAAACAGTGGCTTCACGAACTCTATTGCCAACACGGCCTCGACGGCGATGAAGTCTCGCAAGGAATTTATGGTGCAGACTCAGTTCGAACGCTCGCCATTCGCGTAGGTAATTATATGGGACCGAAACCAAGAAAGAAGCACAGCGCAGCATTTTAACAGCTGAGAGGCGTCCATATGAATCTTGAAAGACAGTGTTCGAACATTCATATGCGGATGGAAAACAGAACAGGAAAGAAACCTTCGTGACAGTTTGTGGCGAACAAGCTTCGCAACCCTTCTTTTGACAGAAGGAGAGGTTTGTAATTTTTTGCTTTCCTTTCAATATATGCGTATTGTCATCAGTTTTTGTCGTCACTGTCTTTTCTTACCTTTCCCATCTCTCCCCCTCCATTGGTTGCGTTTGTTTTCCTCCACCTCGTAGTTTTCTCTTTATTATGTATGTCTGTCTGTATTTATTCCCCCTCTCTCTCTCTCTCTCTCTCTCTCTCTCTCTCTCTCTCTCTCTCTCTCTCTCTCTCTCTCTCTCTCTCTCTTCATAACCCCTTATGAACACAATGTGCCTTACGCAGAAGGTGTTCTTTTTTTCAAGCTGATCGTTCACATCCGCAAATAAAATGTCGCATGACTAATCACCATTCTCTTTTTGCCTACCGAGCGGAAAACAGCATGGATGCTTGACCATTTACAACGGTACTACTTACAGACTAAATGGAATTCAGAGCTAGGTTCTGCCATGATTGGGTTGCGTAAATTCAGGCCATTCAAAATTATCCCCCTCCGCGAAACTGACAAGATATGATGCGGCTAAGAAGTATAATAATATCTCTTGTATAAAAAAGTAATAACGAAAACCTATACGTCCTGAGAAATTAAGATACATTGTTAAAATAGACTAGCATGCACTGGGAACTGTTCCGTGTATATAGGATTTTCTTTCGTTCTGTTGTGATACTTTTCATTAAATTTAATTCAAGTGTGTTGTTTCGCTAACCGCCTGGTCACTTTACAAGCACTGTGTGCTTAGATTTACCAGAAAATTAATCCTGTATAAAGGAGTGGAATGAATGAATGAATGAATGAATGAATGAATGAATGAATGAATGAATGAATGAATGAATGAATGAATGAAACACATGTAAATACAACCAAACGTCATACTCACTTCTCGGACCACGGCGGTATTTGCCCTCTAAGTGTGAAAATGTCTCCAACCTTAGCCTGTTCTGGTATAAGGCAGCGTATGCACTTTGGCTGTAAAAAACAAGAAAAGTGAAGAAAAATGCGAGTGAGAACATATCGGGTGCGCTGCTTACGGATTGACATTTCTGTTCAAGGAAACGCCATATTTTCATCTAATAATTGGTGGAAAATGTCTCTTTTCAGAACTTTTTAGTTTACGTCTTGCAAAAGTATACACTGCAGGTAACTCTTTCTTTTTTTCTTTTTTTTTTTGAACACTATAGGGTCCTAAACATCGCCCTTTCGTGAAAAAGCAGACGTTCTTTTTTCTTGCAAGTTACATGAATAAAATGGAGAAGGGCTTCCATAAGCGAGCATCAACATAACTTGCATCATGACGTGGCGCTTGTCACAGTGTCGTATCAGACGCTAATAAGAAGGAAACCAGTCAACACGAGAAGAGTTGTGCTTACGTTCAAAAACTATTGAAGGTATGTCTATATACAAAGACGACGCTTCTCCGAACCTTAAAAGAACGATGGGTAGATAAGAAACAATACAAAACGTTACTCAATTTTTTCTTGCGATTTGAGATGCACCTGCAGCGCTGGACGGACATGAAATATTTAATGCTTGCCGAAGTATAGCTCGACGTGCGCCTGACGTGCTTCAGACAGGGGCTTTAAAAGTGGCGGCTTTTGTTGTCACGCCTGCCAAACAATTTCCTTCAGTCTCTAATTTGCGGTACTTAGTCTCTCTTCGTCCTCGGAAAACCACGGCAACTCTATGCGGCGTGGCGTGTACGGAGAGCTCATTCACCGCGATGGCGCAGCGGCCATAGCCATTCGCTTTCAGGCCGGCCGGAAAGAGACCTGCGGCAAACCGCCGGGGGGAGCCCAGTTCATGCGAATATCACGCTATCTGCTCTTAGAGCTGGCGTCGTCTTCGCCAGGGGTTTAAATACTGGTCAGTCTAAATTTAACTTAGGACACAGACAAAAACGAAAAACGGAGCACAAACGCTTTCGTCTTTATCTGTGTCCTAATTTAAATTTAGGCTGACCAGTATTTAAATCACTTATGACCCAACTAGATCGGATTCTGCCTGGGCCCCTGGGAGATTGAGACCTTCAAAGTTTCTCGTGCGCAAGTCCGTTTACACCCAGGTACGCCACGATGAAGGCTTCGCTTTACGACAATTCCCGTCAATGCGTGGGATCCGGCAATTTCTCTTTGCTGAGCGCTTGGGCGGCTGTCTGCGCCCGGAATAAGTAAATCTGAACGCCACTTCATCTTGGTTGCCGAGCGCCAACAGCACTCGGCCGTCGTAGTTTTTAACCAAGCACGTCGCCGTTTCGGTTCGCCATTTCCGTGATTTTAGAGCAAAACGTATACGTCAACATGTCAACATGTCTCCGATAGCCAATTAAACGGATCAGTTGGCCGAAGCGTACCAGTATCACTCACTGGAGGTGCCAGGCGGGTGGTGTCATTCGCAGTGAGGCGGGATTGTTATCATATCGCAACGACGATGAAACAGGTAGTAGTGGTTAGCGGGTTCGACAGGCGTGTTCCTATCCGAACGTCAAAGGCCTTTAGTTGGTCGTTAGAGCTAGTCGCGTGGTCCGTGCAGCCTACGTCGCTACATGTACCTGTCAGTAGCAGAGCTGGACAGTAGTGCACCAGGCGCACGAGCGATACTGAGAGCCCAGCAGATAGCGACAGCCCGGCTCGGGAGCCGGAGCGCCCGGGTCTCGGAGCAGCGGCATCTTGAGCAGCCCGCGGGCCTCAACCATGTTTCGGTAGACGCCCTGGCCCCTACGCGGACGACGGAACCACGTCTGTACGTGCGTGTGGGAGTCTACCCACACCCCCACGAACCCCTCGCACTCCCGTACACCTTCATCCCTGTTAATTTTGACTGACATCTACGGGTGAACCTATATATGCGCTGGTGCACTGCTGACGAGCGAGAATTGAGGTCGTCTTTTGACCTCTCAAAAGTTGCGTTGACAAGCCATCTGATACGACATCTACGTCCGTTGCGGGAAAGCGTCGAAAAACGTTAGAATTCTGTGCTTCATCAATCCTGTGAGGGTGATTTTCCGAGTTCTGAAGATTGCCGCTCGTCTCCCTATCTGTCGTGCAGTCAGCGTCTTGGGTGATATGTAAGCACGAGCAGTGCTCGCGCTCGTGTGTTGCACCGCCACGACACGGAGAGAAAGCCTTCCGAATAAATTGCAAAACAATCGACTCGTTCATGAATTGATGCGTTGGTTCATTTGTTGCTTACTTCGTTGATAGATTGATTGGTTGGTTTGGTAAGTTATTTTTGATTGATCGCCACTTACTTTTCAGTTGACTGATATGCTGCTTATTCATCAATTATATTATTAAACTGAAAATAATAAATTGTATATAGTAAATAATACCAAATTTGTCAGTTCATCAATCAAATCATAAATAATTAAATTGTGTTGATTTGGGCGGTTATTTGTCCCTCACGTATTCGTTGTTTCTTTGTTTACGAACTAGATTGACTGATTGATTGATTCATTCATTGATTGATTCATGATTGATTCATTGATTGATTGATCGATCGATCGATCGATCGATCGATTGATTGATTGATTCATTCATTCATTCATTCATTCATTCATTCATTCATTCATTCATTCATTCATTGATTGGTTGATTGATTGATTGCGTTTAGAAAGAAGAAGAAGACAGCATAGGAAGAGAAGAATAACAAAGGGCGGAAGAGGGAAAGGAGGAGCAATAAGAGGAGCGCACTCACCATCTCCGGAACAGGTACGTGCACAGAACGGATGAGGACGTCCCCGCATATTGTGAGGTGAGTGATATCGGCAAGAGCCAGTCCTTGTCGATAATCGAACGTCGCGAAAGGAAGCCCATTAACCGCCAGCTGCAGTTTGCGTTTGAAAGGGAAAAGAAACGGGAAAGAAAGACAATCAGAGAGCTATATCGACATGTACAAATAATATCTTCGCTCGGATATAAGGAGGTGGTTAGCACTCACTTCATAGCCCTGGGGGAAGCAAGTGATGGCGAGTAGAAAGGGTCGTCCTTGGGCAAAAGGCGATGGGCTCGCACGTTCCTCACTACCCCACGATTTGACCTCGCGGCTGTTGAGGACAACAACCGGTCCCTCCGGTTCAAAGCGCGGGTTAATATGGAGGAATATGGGATCTGCCTCCCCAGTTCCTCTCTGAAGGTTAACGGAAAACCTGCAAAAGAAACGGACGATGGAGTCGTGAATAGTGCGAACGCAAACAACGCACGCGGAAACCGATACGGCACGAGCCGTTGGTATTCCTGTTCTGCAAAACGTTACACACGTCCCACTGCCATTATGGAATGATCTGATGGAAATTTGTTCCAGGTGCGCAGCTCGGCTCTTTTGTTTCATTTTCGCCATACGCGAATCCAAATTGATCTTGCTTGTTCTCTTTAGATGGGCCACAAACACAAAATACAGCTTTGTTTAGTTAAAAAAATAACTAGCCTTTGATAAGCTCACTCAGTGACTTAATACGGGCCATCACTATAAAGAGTTATTAGGCGGTTAATCACACGTTAGCATCAAAGTGATGCGATCAAATGGAACTACAGGCAGGACTACAATTCCCAGTAATGTTTCTTGGCGATGACTTGGGTCGGCGGCCACCAATAGCACGAACAATATTCGGTGACGTCATTAAAAATAGCCCGAATGTGGCCGGGGAGTCGCCACTGTTTCATCAGTTTTCATTAAAATCTCCACTGTACTTTTGATTGACCTTCATTGCTTAACATTGACCTGTCCGTCTTGTATTGGATTAATAATGGCCTCAGTAATAGAAAGGCGTTCGTCATTTTAAACAATTCAGGGTCTAGAGCTTCTTCCGTCCTTTCCGGTGTCTCTCAAGGAACAGTACTTGGCCCCTTTCTCTTCTTGATATACATTAATGACCTTCCGCAATGCATTACTAACAAAATCCGACTATTTGTAGACCACTGCGTTCTTTATGCAACCATCATCAGCCATTATCCTTACATAAAAACCTTAAAGCCGTGCAACACTGGTGCCAGATGTGGAAAATGTCTTTTAATGTGTCTAAATGTAAATCACTTTCCTTTCATGGACGCCCCAACCCATTTTCCCACGACTACGCTCCAGGTTGTTCCTTCCTACAATCCACTAATTGCTACAAATACATCGGCGCACACGTTGCAAGTGATCTATCTTGGTCAGTCCATATTAAAAATATCATTTCTGCAGCTAATAGATCCCTAGGGTATTCGAAGCGTGCCTTGAAGTTTGCTCCCACCCCCTTAAAAATACAGGCCTTTTAACACGTTAACCCGATTCAAAGTTGAGTACGCGGCATCAGTTTGGGACCCACAACAGAATTACGTAGTAGAAAACATTGAAACTATTCAAAACCGCGCTACCAGATGCGCGTTCTCAAATTATTCATCGTTCACCAGTGTCACGAAATTTAAAAAAAAAAAAAAAAAAAAAAAAAACGTGCCGCTTTCCTTCCCCTCAGCCACTGTCGAAAAATGTCGAGACTCACTCTGTTCCACAAATTCTACCATGCATCCCCACCGAGCATCTACACCCCACTCTTATGATCGTGGTAGCAACTCCAAGCAGGTTCTATACCTTCCCCTAAAACTGACACGTTTGTGCAGTCGTCCTTTATTCGGACTGCTAGAGAGTGGAACGTTTTACCGGGTAATATCGTTAATACCAAAGGCGCAGAAACATTCAAAAAGTTACCAACAACCCTTTCCAAGCCCGAGTGACAGTTTGTGTTGGTTATTTTTGTGCTCTCTTTTTTTCCACTTCAACCCGTATTATATACTGTGTAATGAATACCAGTACTGATTTCCGCGGTTGGCCTTTTGTATCTGCTGTTCACGCGTAGCTTCTAATGATTTTTGCCACTGCACTAGCACCTACTCGATTCCTGTTAAGAATCCTACCTGTGTTATGTAACATTCCGGGCCTATTCGCACATTTTTGTGCTGCGCATACGCAGGCGTTTGTATCGCTGTTTTCACTGTTTTTTGCACATCACCCTTTGTAATTTCCAAACATTCGTATCCCCACCCCTCATGTATTGTCCCTTTCCTAGGGCCCTTAATGAATATAAATAAATAAATAAATAAATAAATAAATAAATAAATAAATAAATAAATAAATAAATAAAAATAAATAAATAAATAAATAAATAAAGTTTGCGATAAAATTGGTAACATTGTTACCGAGCCAAAGCAGTATTTTTAATCAACCAAACCTGCATTTTGCTTTCAGGGCCCCCTAAGGGGGGCAACAAAGTGGCGGTTGTGGTACTCACCGTAGGGATACCTCAGGTACCAGTCCTTGTATGTAGATTTGTGACCCAACGGTAAGGCTGACGGGTAGAGGACAGGCATATGGAACCGGCTGCGCGAGAGCGGGAGAAGGGGAACAATGGCACATGTACACACACAGGCTATTTAATCCGCTCTCCGAGATTGACAACACTCGCGCGCTTTTTCGAATTCCGCTCGCTCGCGCGCGCAAGCAGCTAGGCCTGTGAGACGATCTCATTAGTCTATAGCAACACCGTGAGCATAAAGTACAAGTTAACAGACTCATACAGCGCGCGACCACTTTTGCAAACTCTGGATTGGCTCCTCCGCGATTCAGTAGGCGGCATATACCACAAGAAAGACGCGCGAAGAATGGACACAATAAAAGTGCTGGACAATTAATGGACTCCTCCTTTTCAAAGGAAATAAAGCTGTTTGATTTGATTGACACATATTCCTACACTCAAACTGGATGGTGGGAGTAAGCGGAGTTGGACGGGGCCTGTTATTCTCTCACTTTAATCGCGCATGAAATAGATGCCAGGCTACAGAAACTTTGAGCGAAATGGGCCTATATTCCTACACTCAAACTGGATGGTGGGAGTAAGCGGAGTTGGACGGGGCCTGTTATTCTCTCGCTTTAATCGCGCATCATATAGATGCCAGCTTACAAAAACTTTAAGCGAAGGAGTACGTGCATTGAAGCCTCAAGTTAAGTACTTGGCATATTTTTTACCTTTTATGAAAAATTTCTTTATCACAGGAACAAATTTTAGGCGATCACCAACAACGACAACGTAAACATGTGCAGAGAGATTTCCTCCTGTCTTTGTAGGACACCTTGAAGGCTTCTAACAATTCTCAATCCAACCGTAGTTACTCTATCTACTCCATGCCGCCTTTGAACCCACACCTCATCTGAAGACCTCCTCCTGTCACGATCTCCCGCCTATTAATGGGACATCGTGACAGAAGGTATTGAGAGGAGGTATGGGTTCGTTAAAAAGTGACAGCATAAACCTGAAACGAAACCACCCCTCTGCTCTTACGACGAGAGTGAGCAAATTTAAAGGGAGGCAGATATCCCGGCGGCATGTAAATGTCACCAACACCCTAACGGGAAACGAAAAACCGTGTTCGCTGCTGAGGGTTTCGCGTCGCTACGCGAACGCCTCGTCCTCTTTTCACACTTTTTTTTCAATACCACAAAAATTAAAGCTGTCAACGTTTACGTCGTAGAGCTCAGTATACCGCGTAGGATCAGCGCCGAAATACGACGTTCCAACCTAATAACGTTACAGAATGAAAGAGCCGGGCAGCAGCTGCCGCCCCATCTGAAAAGCACAACAGAAACGAAGATAGAAGAGCGAAGAGCGAGCAGCCAAGAACCCGGCAGCTTGGCAGGTGCGGTGTGTTGAGAAGTGGCACCCTTCAAGCATTCCGGGCTGGGCGCCCCAAGGTTAGGGTCGGGGTCGGGCACAAGGTGGAGTCCATTACTCAAGTGCGCCTACTGCGCTGCGCCCCACCAATCCGTATAGGAGGCGCATTTTGCAACACCCCATTTGCTCGCCTCTGTGGCATCAATCTTTCACAAGAGCAACCTCCAGGCGGACAGGTGCCTGCGGAGGATTACATCTTGAGGTGCCCGTTGCCCTGTCTTGGATCCACTAGAATATTCGAGCATCGGCTTGACAACGCCATGCTGAATTGCAGAGCGCGCAAAACAGCGGTGGCGTGCATTTTACTCTGATGACTGCCAGAACTTATAACTAAATAGAAACAAACAAAAAATAAGGCGAAAAAGGTAAAAGACAAGTAGTGTCTTTCTTTCTCTCGCGCTTTTTTTTATTTGTTTTTGTGTGTGTGTACCCGAGCGCAAGTGGTTCTTCGGGCGTAAGCTGTGCACAGCAGGATTCCCGTGAATTTCGCCTAAGCAGTTAATACAAAATTTGTGGGACCCCTGCCCATGGTGTTGCTGTTCCGCTGTGTACGTCACATACCTGCTCGGGAGAACGTGAAAGGGGGGCTAAAAATACAAAGCAAAGGAAGACACCCAGAAAAGAGAGGTGTGCTGCAAAAGGTGCCACATAAACCCGGCCACACGTAAAGGCAAACAAGTCCCCACAGCGATAATGCATTGCTCAAATTAAATAAACACGCGAGAAGACGAACTGACACGTGAGGCCTCTGGAAGGTGGCATATGTACACGTTTGGGAGATTTCCCGCGTCGGCGTGCCCACACACCGTTTCAACGCGTCACACCAGTGTGGGCGGCAGGGTGCCCTCACAGAACTGTGAGTGCAAGGATAGGTCGATGAGTGTAGGCTGCTCCTAACAAGTCGGGCAGACTGTGAAAAGGTCAACCAGCAGGAGCTCCTAGACGCAGCAGCATGCAAGAATAATCACGCCAAGCAATGTGTAGACTGTTAATGCAGTAGCAGCCCACTCGATAACTCTCTCGCGCGGGCGTTCGTGCATGAGCTAAATAAGCCTCACAGGGCTTGCACCGGTGCGCCGTGGTAAAACGGAAAAGAGACACGCCAACGCTGAAAATCTTCGACGTAAACACCATGTTCAAGAAACGAGCCACATCTATGAAGCCACCTTCTCCCGCATATTTGAGCGCGGAAGTAGCGTATCTGGGACAAAGCGTTCTGATTGTTTATATATATATATATATATATATATATATATATATATATATATATATATATATATATATATATATATATATATATATATATATATATATAGCGAATTACAAATCAGAATAGGAAGTGAGGGGCTCGTTGAAATAAGACAGAAATAAAGGTTGGCAGTCAAGAAAACCTCGGAAAGCAAGGGGGAGGATGTGGTAGGTCATTGAAACAGATAAAGAAAATGGAGGGGAAAATAGCCCCGCCGGTAGCGTAGTGGTCATCGCACCAGACCAGTACTCTGGATTCTGGAGGTCGTGGATTCGGATCCCACCTGGAGGGCATTTTTCTCCACTTCCTGTCTTTCCAAATTCTTTAATTCTTTATCTGTTTCAATGACCTACCACATCCTCCCCTTTGCTTTCTGAGGTTTTCTTGACTGCCAACCTTTATTTCTGTCATATATATATATATATATATATATATATATATATATATATATATATATATATATATATATATATATATATATATATATATATATATATATATATATATATATATATTCCTCGGTGCATTATCACCTTTCCTTCCGCTCTCAAATGCGTATTTTGCATTGTTGGTCGGGCGTGTATAACTCTTCTGGGAATAAAATCCGCCCAGACCCTAGAGAGCGGCGTGTATTCGCACTTTCTTCTCCTCTGTATCTTCGCCTCCACACTGCCAGTCTTTCGTTCAATAGCGACAGGTTCGCGGGGTCGGTAATGGGTTGGCCAGGGTGTAGGGGTACCCGTTCTGGTGACAGCTCGGGTGTGCGCGTTAGCCCTGCATGACCCACCACGTCCACGTGACCAGGTCTCCATAGCAACCGAACCTCGTGATTCGTGTGCACTTATCCGGAGTGCCTTCATCACATTATTACTTGATCCGTCGGTGGGAAGACGGTGTTGTGGAGGTGGTATTGTTAAGATTGCTCTCAGGGCATTTGGAGAAGCTGCATGTTACGACTGTTTTCTCCTGTTTTGCGAGGAATTTTAATTTCAGAGCCTCGGATATCCCTCTAGGTTTATATCAACCATCGGGAAGTAACTGACACAGCAAACGTTACAACGAAGAAAAGTTCAAAAGGAGAAAAAAAACGACAAGTGAAATTCTAAGCTTCACACTACACTACACAGTACACGCAACATTGCACATGAGAATGCATCACGCAAGCGCTAGCTATATGCTACTAAAGTGAAACCCCACGCAATTTGATATCGCTAACCAAAAATAGGCTGTAAGAATGCGCTAAGTCTTCACAGAAGTCTTCTCAATTGCAGAGCCGGGGCCTTACCGGCTATGCCACGCCGACAGGATACCTTCACGTGAGTAACTCGGGCGTAAAATGTACCTGTACGGGCGTTGCAGAACTCACTACTGTCAGCGATGGCGGTGGGGCTATACCGACGACGTTGGGCTGCTAATAAGGACTTACAGCCCGGCCGTGCCGGACCTCCTATAGAGTGGCACTTAGCTGGCATGAACCGCGTACTCTCTCAATCAAAGTTTAAAAGGACCCTGCGACACGTTTCTCAACTTTTTTTTTAACCAGAAGGTAGTCAACCCACACATCCAGCACTTCGAATACAGGGTCACTAAGTACCTCAGCCAAGAAATTAATAATCTATGTCTATCAGATAACCTAGAAACTTGCTCTCTCTCTTTCCCGGTCTTGGCGTCCTTCGAGCGCTGTAATGACGTCATTACAGCGCTGTAGCGGCTATTGGCCCGCTTTCCTTCAGCTGCAGCAGTAAACGCATCCGATAGCCCCTTTAAAAAGAAAGCCACAAAAGCAAAGCAGAAACGGAAGGCGTATCTGCTGCGAAGAGCAAAGCACGGAGTGTCGCTCCGTTCTGGGGATAATTACAGCTTTTGCAGTGCTTCCAAACGCGAAGGAAAGAGCGAAAGCGTTTATCGGAAGGGTTGCAGAGCCCCTTGAAATGCGTGCTCCTGATCTCACGTCGTTCGACTAGCTCGCGCAGCATCTCTTCCTGCTTCCTCTTCTTCCTGCTTTCACTTCCGTTGCTCTTCTTTCTCGCAATACTCCTGTGTAATGCTGGCATCCGTTGTGTCACTGACTGACACATCATGTCGGCCCTCATACGTTTCTTCTTCGTATCCACGCCTACTCACTTGGTTCGCGTATAATGTCCAAGTAAACTCGCGAGCCAATTCGCTTTAACAGAAGTGAAATGCACGCGACCACCGGGTTAGACAAAGGCAATGTCCAACAGAGCGTTAAAATTTCCCAATCTAGCACAAGGTGGCGGCAATGCTCCAAGGGTGAAAGCGTGTATGTCTTCTCGTCAGAGACACGTGCGAATAGGCCTTAGAAATCCGTGAACCAGCATCCATTGACTACTGCACACTTCGGGCATTAAAAAACGACATTGTTTGGGCTTCAGAGTGAACCCGTGGCCGCACACCTACCCTGCACCCCACTCGCGCGTTTTTCCAGTAAACCGAGAGTCGAATTAAGATTACCACTTCTGGCGCTGGTGATTGCGTCAGCAGACGTCGACGGCTTTGATCGTCTCCTTCTGCTACTACCTCACGAATGGACGAAGAGCCCTCCCTGAGCGAGAGAAATTCCCCGGGACGTATAGGCACGGTCATTTCGTGTTACTCCAACCGCCGCACAATGTCGACCGGAAATAAACCACCTGGATTGCCGTCCAAATCGACCGTTCGCGTTGCCGGAACAAAACTCGGGAAGAGTGACACAATCGGCGCTTACGACCTTGTAGTAACATCAGCGCAGACGGACCGGGGAAAAAAAGCGTTTCCCATATACAACGGCCCCGCAGTACCGTTTTGTAGCGTAAGCTACACTGCCGAGGTTGAGCGGTTTCGCGTGTGCCGTGAAGGGCCGTTCTGCGCAAGCGCGAGAAGCATTGGATTGGTTTGGACCGGATTGGATTGGCTTGGGTTGCATTTGATTTGGATTGGATTGGATTGGATTAAATTGGATTGCGTTGTATTGAAATCCAATCCAATTGGAGTACGGGTGCTGAACCTTAGCTCACGCTACTTATATCCTCGCATAGCCGAGCTAAGCCACTGCTAATTTTCTTCTTGCTGCGTGCTAGTACTACTGCGTTCTGCGGGCAAGTACTACCGCAAACGCTTAAAATCTGGCCCGCCCGTCCATTTGTCTATCAACCGAATCTTATGGCGCTATACTAAAGGTACAAGTTTAAACTAAACCGGAATTTTGAGATGGCTCGCGAAATACGAAATTGACTACCAAGTTAAGCAACGTCGGGCGTCCTTTCCCTGGA
Source organism: Haemaphysalis longicornis (assembly GCF_048455015.1). NCBI lineage: Eukaryota > Metazoa > Arthropoda > Arachnida > Ixodida > Ixodidae > Haemaphysalis > Haemaphysalis longicornis. The sequence continues at coordinate 93,182,541 of NW_027526445.1, read as the reverse complement.
AGTGAACATGTACGCAGCAATTTTTGCTCCACGTAGCATACTCGCGTTCTTTTACGGGACATTATCAACCGAACTTTAAATCTGGTTTTTCGCAAAGACTTGGTTTTTAACCGCTGGCTCGGCAGTCGTTCGCTATTAGAGGGGGTTTATTGCTGGAACATAAAACAAATACGAAATAAACATGTAAAAATGAATTATCCGAACTATTTCCCTCCAAGTTTTATTACTGTATGGTCTGCGCCCCCCCCCCCTCTACTTGGTTATTTTAACTTTACTTCAAAGCATTCACAGTAAGATTTTTCACCAGATGAGGTCCGATCGTAAAAAAGGTAGCCCAGAGGAGTAAAACGTCCCACGGAGTAGAAAGCCACAATTCGCCATAAAAAGGAGCGGCAAAGTCAAAAGCAGAGCTCGTAAAAGACGCCCGTATAAAGTTGCCAAACGCGTGATTCTTAAGCATTACAAAATTCATGTTAGACGCCGTTATCATAAGCTACTTCGAAAATCCGCGTTTGTTGTCTTTCCCGCCATAAATTGCACTGCAGGAATTCGGTCAGCGGCCGCACCCATCCTATCATTTTTTTTTTTGTAAAAAACGTTTGCGTTGAGTGTTTTTCTTTCTTTCTTTCTTTCTTTCTTTCTTTTTTTTTTGAAAGGGGGAGGGGGGGGGGGAGGGTGCAACCCGCCGAAGTTTCACCTAGGCTAATGAGGCGCGCCATAGTGGCGGGCTATACGGATCAACCTACACCTCCTGGGTATCTCTAACGGGCGCCGAAATTTCGACACACGGGCGTCTTTCTTTTTCTCCTCCATCAAAACGCAGGATGTTTCGCATTTACAAAACGGGGCACGTTAGTCTACCGAAACGCGCACAACCTAATCCCCGCGTCGCTCTAAACCTGTCCGCGATGCCGTAGCCTCCGTCTGATTGACATAGTTCCCAAAATGTTCCAGGGTGGAGGCAATCAACCCTGGACCATTGACATTAAGATTGGTACTTGGACCATGGCCCTCTCCCTCCGCTCAGCGCAAAATCTTCTCCGCGCTATTCTAATTCCTCCAGGACATTGTTGTGTCCACGAAATTGTAGTCGTTCCTCCATCTCAAGAGCCTTTGAACTCAATAACCTGAAGAAGGGTCATATTTTATTTTTTTTTCACTGCTACTACTCTCCTTTTCTTCACTACACCTACTACCTTTTTCCCTCTCCTCCTTTCCCCGCAGAGTAGCATGCCGGCGAACTGATGTCGGCAAACCTCTCTGCACTTTCCTCTTTAATAAAGAGTTTCTCTCTGTCTCCAAAATGTTTTTTTAAGCGTTTTTTTTTTTTTCAGGGGAACCAGGAAAAGAAGAAACTTTCAGAAATGCCCGTGTCGGGCGCACGCAGCACGGCAGCTCCCTAAAGCAAAGCCTCCCGCCAATACGGCACCGGAACACGCGATTTTCTTCTTCGGCCCCGATTTTGCGCAAGAGCGAAGCAGCAGTCAGCGGGCGGGAATGCGGCCTCTACCCCTGCCACAACGCTCTTCTCCAGTAAGCGACTCATCTCGAAACGCCGCGGCAAAAATAAGCGCGCCGCTCTTTCTAATCTCCTAATGGAAGCGGGAAGGGGGGCTTTGTCCCTTTCTCTAAGAGAGGCACTGTGCTATTCACCGAAGAGCGCCCCGTGATTGCCCTAGACGAAAACACGTCGTTAGGAGAAGCCTGAAGTAGTACGCACTAGCGTTGCGGCACAATAAAATTCGCGTCTGGTAGACGGTACTATTTAGGTGACAGTCTGTCTTCAGAGTATGGGGTAGTCATTCATTGTACCGTCTCGGCAGTTTAGCGCGTGCTTTAGTTCCGGGACGCGAATTAGACTTGAAATTAGCAGAAAGGAGAGCAAACGAAGAAAAGGCTGTGGTATACGAGCAAGTGCCAGTGGGCATTCTGTCGACGCTGACAAATGGTGCATATCTTTAAGAAAGGGCGGCCTCAGCGGAGTCCTCGTTCGCGAACGTCATTGTCTCATTATTAGGTGCTGTTATCCATTACAGCCTTCGTACGCGCATGTAGCTACGCTTGCTTAAGAGTTGTAATTGATGTTTGATGACTAATTACGCGCTCGATCTCGAGCTCGTGCGAACTCCGGCATCTGGAACACATTACTTAAGGGAGTGCGGCCATTCTTTTTCTGTTCTTCGTTTCGATAAAAATTCATTCGATGGCTGGACTTGTCCAAAAAAACATTACCATTCCTTCTTGAAGAAATTTGAAAGAAATGCGAAAGCTAAAAGGGAAGCTAAAAAAAAGGGCTTCAAAGGCCGAAATAGCACACAAAGAACGAACCCATGCGGCGATCTTTCGCGCACCAAGCAAACGACGATCTAAATGTACACCGATACGTGGTTTTTGAGATAAAGGTACCCTATTGTACTCCTTCATGGTAAGGAGTACTATTGTACTCCTTCTTCTTGACATAAAGGTACCCTATTGTACTCCTTCTTCTGGTAAGGAGTACTATTGTACTCTTTCTTCTTGAGATAAAGGTACCCTATTGTAGTCTTTCTTCAAGAAACACTCCTTTTTCTTGAGTTTCAAGTATAACCGTTTTGGCGCAATGGAAGCCCGGTTTCACGCACGCGCCGTGTGTACAGAGATCTTACCAGAGCTTTGCTGTCGACCAACTGGTCTATGGGGAGATGCATGAGTTTTTTGACAGGACGCCATCGGTCTGATTAAGAAAGCTTGCGCTTAAAAACTCTTGATGCTTTCACAACCGCTTTTTGCAGGGTTGTATTACCTTGATCACGGTTAGGGTGAACACGGGAGCGCGTGTCATTCCGTGCGCGGGAGCCGCTTGTTGGCGTTCCGGGTAACTTCGCACGCATGCGCAGTTCGTTTGCAACGAGGCTATGTGATGCGCTTGTGAAGTTACCCGGAACGCGGACAGGCGGCTCCCGCGCACGGAATGACACGCGCTCCCGTGTTCACCCTAACTGTGATCAAGATAGTACGTACCTCCTATATTTTACTTGTCGCATGCATCAACCACATCGACCCTTGTTCACTAAATGAATTTTTTCCCCTCTTTTCATTATAATAATTCGCTAAACGGTCATCTCAAGGCCAAGATAAACCCCTGAAGCGCGGCGGATATGGGTGAAAGGCATCTCGGGAGCGCATTGCTTTTGTTTCTCAGGTCTGACGCCTTCGTTTCAACATTCTGCCAAATTCTGTTATGTTCCACTTGAAAAACAGTGCGCCCGTTTGCTAAAATTTAGACGCCTGTGAATATCCCTAGGAGGTCTAAGTTAATCCTAAACCTTCCACTACGGCACGCCTCATAAAAAAGGTGCAGCTTCGGGGTGTAAAATCCTGAAAATTTGAACCCAGCAAGCACTAAATTAAGCAAAAAAAAAGCGTCTATTCGAGCTCTTGATTCAGGAGTACTCGTTTAGTGCAATGTTCCGCCCTCTAGTTTCTGGGGACGGCACAGGGGAACTTACAGTTGATTTTGAGCACTCAGAACTACACGAAAGCACAGGCATACTCAATTAACAGCGGGAATCAGCAACGTTTTTATAAAGCAAGAAACGAAAGAGCGAACAAGTAGCCGCTTATGCTTACGTTACAGCGGGAGAGAAGCCAACACAGCCTTTTCGTGTGGCACGGGGAGATAGGTGACGACCACTCGCTCCTTGACGACCTGTATGCGGACCGGCTGACCCGGAGGCACAGTACCGGACACTGACGCGAATCTCTGGAGCATTGCGTGATGCTCGCCCGATTCGGCCAATCGAACTCCCGCGCCTGTACCGCTTGGGAAGGAGCGGACGTCGGGACGCGTGGCTCTTGCGCGTTCTCGTTCCCTCATCAGATGCATGGTGTAGAAGAGCATCTTGGAACAGACGAACCACCGCTTGAACTACGCACCGCACGAGTTACGACCTTTGTAGAGACCAGCACCAGCGGCCGCTTCTGCAACTTCACCTTCTACTTGCAAAACGTGAATCACAACCCTCGTAGTGATTGACGCCACGAGCTGCTTTTGGAACCTCGACGTCTGTTCGATAAACGGGTATCTCACCAATCTCACCAGTGAGGATTGTTACGAAGAAACGAGAACTCTCCAACAGACCTACGGAAAGTGTCGGGTCTAGCCGGCCCTTTTTCGAAAGTTCGACAAGAGGAGGAACCCCCCCGAACCCGATATACAACTTTTTGACGGCGATTCAACGAAACGAGTCCACGCTATAGGATTGGAAGTAATGTATCGGCTCACCTTTGGAGGGTGGAACACCCTTCGCGAGTCGAACGAAGAGGACGAAGGCGAGATCGCCTTGTTTTTTCACACTTAGAGGGGCCGAGGCGCCGTTGAGAGCGCTCACGGGCGAAACTCCGGGGTTCGTATGCGCGTTCGGCGCGGTCGGGGCACTCGAGACCGTCTGCTAGTCCCACTGGCGCGAGCCTCGAGGTCTACGGTTTTGACTTGGCTTCGGCCCCGTTTGGAAGAGGCGGAGGAGAGGGAGAAAGCGCCATCCACCCTCTTTCACTCCTTCGCCCGAACCTTGGCTCGAAAACCTGTTGTTTCTTTCGCAGGGGGGTTTGCACACTCGGAAAGCGAAAATGACGGGCAAGAATCGAGGACGGGTTCGAGGGCAGGGTCAGTAGGTCCCGTGACGTCACTGTTGGGTCTCTCCCCTGAACGGAATGTATCGTTTTTTGTAATTATTACTTTTGGTCTGCTAGGCCGAGCAGACAAGCAAACTGTCGTCTGTCTTCGTCTTCTGCCTTGCGAGAACACGTCATGCTGTTTTCGCTGCCAGAGGTCATGCCAGCTTTCGTTCTTTCTTTATCTCTCTCTCTCTTTGTCCCTGTTCTCTCTTTTTTTTTTTGCCATTTACGCAGCTTAGCCTACTCGAATGAAAACAAACTTATAATCAATTTTGTTTCCTTTCTGTGCTGCGGTTATCTTCAATTAATGAACACCTCGGATAGAAAAACTAAAACAGGTTCTATTGTAGCGCTATATTTTACCCTCAATGCTGAGTACCACACCTTCAGGCAATCTTTGGGCAAAACAACATTTACCTTTATTTATTCGTTTGTTCGTATTTCTTTCTCCATTTGTTTTCTATTTGTTTATTTCTTTCTTTGTCGCTCTATTTCTTTTAGGACTCGCGCTCATTTCCGCAAATAAAAGCCCCCGCTGTCAGCCGAATCGGATGAGTGAAACGATTGTTTTGGTCCGCTAAAGTTTATCTAACCTTTCCACGTTTACTTTTCCCTACCTGCTCTTCCACTCGAATCGCTCTCCCTGCCGTTGAACCCCGCAAAAACAAACCCCAAAGCCGTCTGCATTCTTCGGCCACGAAAGAAGCTATAACAACATCATCACATTCCCCTCCACCCTGGGGCAACAGACGCCCCCAAAAAATGTTTATTACGTCATCGCTGTGGTGGGAGTTCACTCGAAGCGAATTTTCCCCACCGCGCATTGAAGAAGCAGTTGAGAAAGGGGGGTTGGCGTCGCGTAACACGTGCGGGGGTCTTCTCCCATGCCTTAACTCGGCTCGAAGGTCCGTCCGCACCCGGGAGGTGTTTAAAAATAGGCCTTAGTCAGCGCTCGATCTCCGCCCCCTCTCTCCTGCTAGAGCCCGCAGGGCCTGCGCATTGGTCCCGATTGGCAACAGCCTCGCGTGGGCCCGGGTTCACGCGCTGCACTTGGCAACATGCAGGGCCCGTGCGCGTCGACGCGCGTCACACGGAGGGTGCGCGTCAGTAAACAACGGGGTCGCGGCCTCCTGGCATACTTCGATAAATCCTCAGGTGGTGCCTCCGAGAATACTTCGGAGGCGCAGTATGTTTTCGCGCATTGGAGCCGGCGCTGAATCCGGACTGTGAATAGGAAGAGTTCTTAGTAGTCGCTGGCGTGTCAAGAGTAATGCTAGCGGTGATGAGTATAATGAAGAGTATATAGGGAGAAGAATTCAAAATAACGAACCGAAGCAGCCTGCTTTATGAAAAAAACAAAAAAAACTATCGTGCGAGTGAGTAAGTGAATGAGCGAGTGCGTGTGCGTGTGGGCCATGGACCAGTTCCTTCGTATTCGCGCACAAGTCTGTATGTTGTATTGTTCAGAACATTTACAGATAATTGAAAAACCAAGTTGAATGGTTGCGGCGCCACAGCAGACCCCTGTCAGCCACGCCAAAGTTGAGGGATGCGGATTAGTTAGGACCATGTCTGTACTAATTTTTCTGTTCTTTCATCAGAAACAGAACCACCGCCGATGCAACCTGAATTGCTCTCCCCCGCCCCCCTTCCCGTATATCGTACACACGGCAATTAGTGAATTTAAAAAGCGTTCTCCTGGACCTTTGGGGCATTGAAACTTAAATATTCGCTCTGCTTTTTGGTCGAACGACTGTTTCAGTGCTATCTCTAGTTTGTTTTGCTAATGTTGCTAGTTTCGTCTGTAACATGATAATACAGTTCAACCGCTTTGTAAGCATTCTTCATCGAATTTAGAGCGTAGAGATTTTCAAAATGCATGACTGTGGTAAAAAGAAAACCTCTTAGTGCCAAGAGATCGCACGCTTGCTCGCGCTGTAGCAAGCACGTGCAGTAATAGATGCAACTCTCTGAAAATATCGTGCAAGTCAATCCAGATTTGTGTTCATCACGTGCGTTTCTTGCATCGGTCCTTGTTTAATCTTAAATTAATAACAACTGCGGAAGGCGTCTTTGGGTTGAAACCTGCACTTATCTTTCGGGAGTCATTCGTCGCTCTGAGTAAGTTGGTCACCTTGCTGCTACAGCTATCCGGTCTCGAACACTAAGGTGTATTAGAGAAGTGCCCGGATGTCGTTTTCCGGTACTTGTCATCGCGGCGTGACGGAAACGCTTTGCAATTAGTTGGCCCCCGTCTAGGTGTTCCCCGCAGTGTAGGGCGAAGTGGGTAAGGTGCTTTCTTGCGGATAAAGGCGCTACTCGAGGTACTCGTTAGCGGCTTGTTTCACCAAGAGTGGTCAATAGCAGCCGTCCCACTGCACGCCGATTGATTGCGCGCACAGAGGTGAAAGTTCCGAGTTCTCTAAAGGAGGCTTCAGTGTAAGCACGTGCGCAGTTAAGGAAACCTGACTTCAGGAAGGATGGCCTGACGGAGTGTATTATTTTCGAAAGCAAGCGCAATAGAAGCCCTTCGTCACAAAACGCCCTGGTGTTGTTCGTGAACGGAACACACTATCCGTACATGAGATGATTGGACAAGAAACTCACACCAAAAACAATAACTTCTGTAAAAGCATTCCCAGCGAGTTGTATAAGCGGCATGTCATGCTTAAAAGTGCCTGCGTGTTCAACTCTGGCGGGGATGTGAATGAACTCCGGGGACTGAAACACGCGCACACGCATAAACGAAAACAACCGCGGAACTCTCCGTAGCAACGGCCACTTGTGCCAGCGAACGCGTCCACGTAACACGGCGTTACTTAACCGTCCGAATCAAGCAAGGAATTCTGCGCGCGTTGTGTAATGGGAAAGTAATAGTTAACTCAGCAGGTCAAAAGCCCAAAGTCTCTGGCAATAGACAGCACCCAAAATGCTCGACGGCTCAAAGAATAAAAAGCGCGGGGACTGAGTCGGAATTCGTGGATGAGATTCCAACATAGTGCCTCCCGGTTACGAATATAAAACTCAGCTCCCCCCCCCCCCTCCCCCAACAGGTCAGTGAATCTAGCTTCTTAAATGTGGACACGGTTGATGTGCTGTGGTTTTCTACTTAAAAGCGTGTGTTAGAGGCACGTACTGTGGCCTAAATTAGTAACTTGAGCGTGCTTATGACATACATAGCAATGAGATTAGTAGCTAAGCGCGTTCCCGTTAAATGGCCCTCTACGCTTGGCGATGCCACGAAAAGTATGTGCCTGTCATACATAGTAAATGTGGGAAAAAGAGCGTAGTCTTTTTTGTTTGTTTTTTTTTTTGCTTTTAACGACACTCAGAGTGTAAACAAGTTAGCATCGACATTGCTCGCTCCGACAGCGATAAGCGCACTCCCGCATCTCAAAGAGGCATTCGCCGTGTCAGCCTCCGTTTCGACGGCTGTCGGCCCCTCCAAAGTTTTAAGAAACCTTTACGCTCGAACCATTTTTTTTTTCTCGAGAGCTGAGTGAGAAGTCAATATTTGAACTGATTACGGCGGAAACTCGGTAGCGGCACGACGGTGGGCGCAACCACGCGCACGAATTTTGAACGCGGAAACGACGACTCCGAAAGTTGTTAGCCCTGCGGCCGTTCTCCTAATGAGGGCCGTCAATAACAGAGAGAGAGAGAAAGCGAGGGCTTTTAATAAACTCGTTGTTCCTGACTGCGCCTCCCGCGGGAAGCAACGCAGCAACCGGATAAAGCAGTTTGTAGTCGGCCGGGGCTAATCTATTGGCGCGAGACCCGCCGAAGGGAAAGTATACGTGCCCGTTCGATCGTTAGGCGTGTGCGCACACTTGCGTGACTATCTTGGGACTGGCTGAAATTTTCAGTTGGCTTGCTTCGACTCCCGATTGTGCGGTACTCGTTATTCTGACGTCCTGTGATTATTTCTCGGATATTTGTTTCCGCTATAAAGGGCACGCACTGTCCACTCTTAAACTTTCCACCTCTAAAGAAACCTACGTATTCCAATCTTTTGTGCCTCCTCTGGAAGAACTATAAGTGAATGTGCACAAAGTGGACATGTTATAATGCCCGTCAGTGGGTTTCTTAAGAACCCAAGCGCATATGCTATTTTCCTCAACTTACTCCTGATTACTTTACCCCATAAGGGGTCTTTCATCTTTCTCGTTAAAGCCAAGCAATCAATCAGTCCTCCATCCTACGAGTAAGAAAGTTGCTCGGAGACAGAATTTCAGACCGTCATGTCGGCTCTTTAGCTACCGGACTCTAATAAAGTTTGTGGTTGCGATGAGTGCACTCAATGTTTTCAAGAAACAAAAAGACTACTTTTCGAATTTATCGGCTTAGACGATGTATTACTACAGGATACCACATCCCAAGCGCTCAATTGGCGAGAAATCAAATCCTCAGTTATCATAGTCAATCTAGTGGTCCAGTGGGCTGCTATACATGAGGTTTCCGGCTTTTATTCCTTTCTAAAGCGCTCCTTACAAAACCACGCACCGGCTACGCCATCACTGCCGATACCGCAGCACTTTGGATGCACACAAAACCCCCTCAAACTCCGCCCGGCCAGCTCCTCCGACATTACTCTCACAAGGAACCACTGACCATCAACCACCTCCTCTGCTCTTTCCCTGAACTGGCAGACACCCGTGACAAACACAAGCCTACGTGAGACCGAAGCCTCGACAAATGAATGTCTCCCACCCCCCCCCCCCCCTTAAGAAAAACAAAAAACAAGTTCAATACACGCTGCTCACGATGTGGGCCTTCTCCGAGCAGGACTCGCATCGTAGGAGGAATGCGAAAGTGAAATTGTAGGCCATATTTCCTTCATTTCATCCCCTTCCCCCCTAGTTCATAGCGTCATTCTTATAAAACAAATTCGTTCGTTCATTCATTCATTCATTCATTCATTCATTCATTCATTCATTCATTCATTCATTCATTCATTCATTCATTCATTCATTCGTGACAACGGTAGCTGTTTTGCTGTTGGAGGCGTACATTAACTGTGCTCAGACTGTGAATCAGACGGCAAGTTTCACCTCTTCCCCGTACGACATGTCCCACATCTCTATGCAGCGCAGCTTGGGCAGGCCGAAAACCGGCTATTTTTTCGTTAATGTAGGACGAATTTCTAGGCAAGTGCGTTGCGTTAGTGAAATGCTCTCTTCTAGCCCATCTGGTCCAACTAACCTGGCGTTTCCGTCAATGTCGCTCACCGAAGGGTACCTGCACGCTTACGACGCCTACACTTACTGCAACAGCACCACAACAAAGCGATATCAGGGTTAATCGCTTTAAAAACCCTGACTTTCTTCCCGATTTTTTCACAAACCAAGTTAACCGGCAGCCATAGGATGTTCCCCCATCTACAACCCCCTCTCCACCGTGCTCTTCCGAAACATATTTTAGGCGAAGATATCGCAACAGGTCAAACCTAGAAACCGTCTTGTTCCTCGTACCGTCCATTTGACCTACAAGCTGGGCGAAGGTCAAGCAAGCGCCTCTTGCGGTTTCGCAGTGAAAACGTCTGATCGCTCGTTCGTTCCAAGGGGGGGAGGGGGGGTGCGGAGAGGGAAACGATGGGAAACAATAAGAGCGCGTGCACCTTCAAAATAAAATTCACCCTTACCTTTGGCCTAAATTTTGGGCCGACTCTGTAAAGTGTTAATTAGAAAGCTTCGCTGGGATCCGCCTTCGCAGAGTGGAATACGTCATGGTTTTTTTGCCGCCCCACCACCATCCATCAACTTCATCCTCTTCCGCCTGTCAGCCAATCCGCAGTGCATCCTCCTCCTCTCCACCTGCTAACCTCCTTCTCCGCGCTTTACTTCTTCGGGCTTTGCAAAAACTTGGACGTCACGTTTCGTGGCCACAAAGTCACTAAAAACGTCACCATTAAACAAATATTGATGTTTACTAAGCGCGAAAATTGACGTCCTCTCAAAAAGCGCGCATGCTAAACTATAAAAGGCCCACCGGGGTTTCAAACCACCGCCGCGATCCATCTAAGATCATTAGGCGAGTTTCGGCATTTAGAAATCCAAACCCAGATTTAGGCGCGTCTACACCTGCAGATTGCGAAATGCAGCCCTGTTAAACACACTCATTTTAATTATAAGCGTTTCATAACGTTCAAAACAAATTAAAGTATTAAATTACGATGCAATATAACAAAGTTGCATCCTGTTATTTTTGAAGAACATACCTTAGCGCACCGCAGGATCTTAACTGCGGAACGAAGTGTTTATTATTACTTGCTGCCCGTTCTGGCTGAAAATTAAATTTTGCAGAGGTAGCGAATTTGCAGGTGGTTAACTTGAGATCGAGAGGTTTACCGACTGGACAACTCTACTAAAGCAGGATAAACGGTGATAAACCTACAAAAAGCTTACGAACAACTAATGCACGTGTAGGCAGATAAGCCTAAATGAAGCCCTCTGAAAACAAATGGTCCTGACCTCGACAGGGAGCCCCGTAAGCTTTAATGGACTCGCCGCTATCTTAACGACACGACGAGAGTCCCACGATGGTTTTTGTTGTTGTTGTTGTTTAAAATACAGTGTATACTACGAATAGTCCTAGAGGGCAAATAAACGTGGGCGCATATGCTTCCGGGTAATGAGGACTCTTAGTACCACGCGGTCTTTTTTTTTTAACAACAAAAATAACTGAGGAAAATAACAGGTCATCACGGCGTCGCCTGAAAAGGGACGATGATGGTACTCTTCCGTTTGTTTTTTTGTGTTTTTTTAGGCGAAGCTTATATGGCTTGCGTTCCGTGTATTTATAAGCGGACAGAAATTCCCGGAGCTCCACGTGTCTTCGAAGCACGAGGCGGCGTTCTAATTTCACAACGAGTGTGTTTGTTATTCGCACGCGGTCGCCACTAATGCTGCACGTCGTCCAAAACATGCTTCCGACCTCAAGACTACACGTATCATTACAGCTTGAGTAGATTGGATAATAGTGGGCACAATTTGAACGATTGAAACGTGACTTGGACCTCAATCTCATTCGTCTCACAACTTGGATGTGAATTTTGAGTGTATTAGTTATCTACAGATGCCGTTTCCGTGATCAGTATAGACTCAGCGCGTATGTGTCTTTATCAGGGATGACCGCCGTTAACGCCCAAGAAAAATACAATTCCATCAGACATTTCACTTAAATTCTGTGTGGCCCTATATGTCGTCTGTTCAAAAGATTCGCTGATCATCCACCTGCGCGCTGTGGAATGGCTGATTATTTCATTTTTGTGCGCAATCAGTGATTCGAAAACGGCAGTTCGAAATTTTTGTAAAGGGTGCATATCGCCGCAGGCACGACGCATTCTGCTAAATATCCGAGACCAGAGAGGAGTCCAAATTTTATGGGCACCTGCACACTCTTCCCTCCCGGGCAACGAGGCAGCTCACAACACGGCTCGAGTACTCGCATGCCGAGCCACCGAGCAGCCTCCGGCTGAGGTCGTGAAGAGACCGCATGGTCTCATACAGGGAAATTACTAATCATTACAGATTCGAACGGGCCCGTTATCCTCCCGCTCATCCATCCCTAAACAAAAGGCCGTCGGTGGTCTGGCGTCTCCTCCAAACGAATACCTATCCAAACCCCGTGGCATACAGTCATTACTACCCTGGCCAATATTCAGGCATGTGCACACTATGTGGGGACCGGGCGGACCTGTCACGTATACTATGGGCTTGTCCTCAGGCGACCCAAGAAGGCCGTAAAATAGCGAATGACGAGCAATGGGAGACCGTGCTGCTCAGCTCTGACCCAAAAGACCAACTCTCGGCCGTCCAGTTGGCTGAAAACGCCGCCAGGGCCCAAGTGCTGCTGGCCGCCGTTTAGGAAGGAGGACTCCTTACAAAAAACTGGACAAAAAATAAAGTTGTCTCTCTCTCTCTTGTGCGCAAAGCATATAATTTTTTATGGTAGAGACTTGCATTGCAGTTACACACGTTACGTTACGTAGTGACGTTTTTTTTTTTATGTCCGGAAATGCTAGTTTGCTTTTGTACACCTCTCTTCCATGTCATGGCCGAAATGGGCCCCGCCTATTCGCCGCGAGCTCGACATGTAGGTGGCGACAGCGTCGTGCTGCTAGTGTGGATGCTCCGCTGAGCGGCCCGTAAGGATGCACACTGTGGGCGCGCTTCGTGCCTTTTTCCCGCCCTATGTGCGCACGAAAGGTGCAAACAAGAGTGGTATGCTGTAGTTCGGTTCCTCAACGTTCAATGTATAGCATGGAAGCGGCAGTCAGTTTTCATTACTACGCCAAAAAAAAAGCGACGACTCATCGGGAATTTCAGAATGGCCGTAATTGTGACAATGAACTTTTACGCTACATGTGGCTCGTAGCAAGCTCGAGCTTTCCAGACTATGGCTTTGAGCCTTCAATAAAGGCATAAATAAAAACAAATCAGGAAGCCTCGATCTCTGACATTCAGTTTTCAACGGCAATCTCAATCGCTTTCACTGGTAGCATGACGCATTCTTGCATTTGTGGGATACCCTGAAATGGTAACACTACTTAACTGCCCCGAAATTTTTTCTAAGAGCTTACGATATTTTTTGTGTGTTCAAAAGGCAACATAATATTACAGAATTTTGATCAGCGCAGAGATATAAATGTAACCGCTCTAACGGGTCTTTTAAATGAAATTTTAATGACTCTGAAGGAAGGTTTGATGAATAACGGTTTCGGATCACTTTTTTATGACTTTCGCCGCAAGTGAACGTGCGAATTGAATTGTCAACGTACGCACTACAATCAACATCTCATGTTTAGCTAGGTTTTCGCAAAGTGATAAGCTTCTGGGACCTCACAGTGAGCACAAATTTTCTGTTACGGCTGCTCTGTTGACCATTTGCGTTCCTTTTAAAATCTAAAAGGTGCCTGCAACAGCGAGATGTGTTTGCATTCTTGCGTATAAGGTCGCTTACGAACCCTAAAGTTGGCAATAAATGAAGTTGCGCTGTTGCAGATGTAGTAAAACATTTCCTTTTTATTTCCCGTTGCGAATCAGCGCAACGGGTTCCCGGTAACTACTTTGTTTTGTAAACTGAATATCGCCTTTGTCTTGGCATTTATATCCTGAGGATTGGTTAAAAAATGAAATTCTGTGCATTTAGTTTTATTTTTTTCGGGAAGGGGGAGGGGGGGGGGGTGTCCTGCCAACGTTGCAAGAGCAGCGAGAAGATAACGCAGGTAACGCGAAAAGCCAAACTATGGTTATCAGTATATTACTTACAATCGAAACTACTCTAGGCGTCGTGTTCTGTAGCGGTGAAAAAGCAGTGCGTATTTTCAAAACTGATTAACCCCCCTTTGGTCCGGGATTGTCCAGGAATTGCGGCTCGCCTTTTTCAAAATTGTATTGAAAGCAAGCATTGTGGGGAAAAAAAAAACAGCGAGTCATGGCACACACCCCTCACACATGTGGGCAATAACGTGCATTATATTACGCGTTTTCTCCTCTTTCTTTAAACTTAGGTCCACCTTAAGAGGTTTAGACGTGGCCATATTAGGCATTTGGTTATGCTGAGTGAGACACGTTTCTGGACAAGATGATTCATGTCGGATTTGAAAATGATATATATGAACATGACACACGAAATGCCACATGACAGACGCAAACTCACAATTGCTTAATTTTACCTAAAAATCCCCCCTAAATACTCTTGCGCATCCATAGAAACGCATTTTAAATAATACCTAAAATTAGCAACTCGATACAGTTGAATGAATGTTTATTCCTCCTCCTCAGTATAAACAACGACTGTCCAAAAATGGTATTTATTTTAGAAAAGGTACGGGAAGAATTCGATCACACAGGCGCTGGCGGGTGTAAAATACGTGTCCAGTAATGTATGGGCGATAGCGCACCGGTCGTGTGCAGTGTAAATGTTTTAAATGCAGAGCATTTTTGTTTGTTTCTTCTTTCTATAAGGACACAGCGCAATTTTACAAGGGTGTGGAATTTGCACGCATATGCACAGGTCTTGTCGCTTCTTACCCGTTTCGCGTACTAAACTTTTATCTTTTAAATAATCACCACTCCACCTTCAAAAAGCACCCTTCGACGTTCCCGAAACGGCAGACGACTGCACTCAACAATAAGAAAAGTGCAATGTGTGGAAGCAATGTTTATAACACGTTTCACACGCAAGCGGTGACCAGGGCGAAAATGTTTCGTGGAATTAAACCAGCGCATGAACCCGCAACGGCCGCTGATTATTGCGTTTCTAGAGGAAATGCGCAAGCAGAGGTAACTATGTCATTGTTTACTGCCAAACGAGCACACGTATTGGTTGTTTTGTCGTGTGCAGCACGCGTCTTGCGCCGCACGCAACGTGAAAAAGCAGACGACGCGAGAGCGCCATCCACACTAGGAGCGGTTCGTTCCGCCGCCGCCAGGGGCCGACTGTGTTCGCGCTCGGTGCGAATACGAATACATATGCCTAGAGCTTTGAATTCACCGTTGTTTAAGCTGTCACCCACCTTATCACGGTGCACAGCATCATTTCCGATGTTGTATTTTTATTGTTGTTTTGTTTACAGCGCATGTTCATGTTTTTCTTAATCGCGTTCTTGTTATTTCGCTTATATTCGCTATCGATATAAGGACATTTGCATCTTTGTGACTCTATACTACTCAGTGTGTCTACAAAGCAAAATCATTGGTAAATTCTCCCTTTATTCTAATTGATAATTCGCATTACAAGTCGATTTATGTATAGAGGGCTCGTCCTAAGTTTGTGTAACGTTCGGCATAGTACGAGTGTGAATGAAATAGATGGGGACATAATTAGAGTTAATCCTTCGAGACACTACGGATTTGTGTCAGTGGAAGGTTTGCGACTAACGAACATGAACCCTGTCTTACGTTTTGACAAAGCCGCAGATCCCTGCGAACCTTTCTGCGGGCACCGAGCCACGCGGAACTCTCGTTCTCGCTCGGCGCCGTGATAAGAGGTCTCAGCTGGGAGAAACATTTACAGCCGATTTACGAAAGGGACAGCAGCGACGCCACGCGCAACAAGTGAAAACAAATGATCGAGAAGATTAGCTGCAATCGTATCACACTCGCAGAAGGTTTGACAATGCGGCCACCATACAGAACGTATATTCTCTGTACAAGACTAACGAGCTTTGTTGTTTTGAGCAAACCCACCATGTAACGGCCCGCCTATGCCTGACAGTATAACTATATGAAAAGTGGCCGCGTATCGGCTCACTTTGCTACAAATGTCGATGAAAGACGATAATCTTCTGTCGTCCCTGCCACATAAATGCATCTTTTCTCTCCCCTCTCACCTCTGACGCTCTTGCCCTCCCTTTCAACTTTTCCAACTATGAACGCAGTGGAGCCTTGCCGAAAGTCAATCTACTTTTCCCGCATTCCACTGCTCGCGCCATCTGCCGGAACCTTTTGTAACTGTTGAACTTGGAACGCCCCCACGAGGTCCAGGATTTTCGGGTCGAAGCATTTTTTCGACGCGTTTTTTTTTTTTACTTCCTCTCGCAAAAATTACACCCATCTCTCCAAAGGGAACCATAAGTAGGATGCGGAGCGTCATGGGGGTTCCGTTTGCGTTTCCGTGATGTTGGTTAGCCAAATTTGGTGGAAATGTAGTGAACCCCGTGATGCTCATATATCCTACTCATGGTTCCCTTCGGGGAGATGGGTGTAATTTTCCTTATTACATGCCTATGTACGCGAGTGAGACGAGATTGCAGTGGTATCTAAAGGTCTGTTAGTGTTTGCGCTGATGCTCTCACCTAATTGCGTCAGCACACTCACTGACGGGGCTGTTGCTTCCATCCTACTTCATCTGAAGAATCACGGAGTCAAGCGCAAGCACAACCGGAGTCAAGCGAAGCATGCGGCCAATCCCTAGGCCAATCCCTAAGGGCATCTTGCCAAAATCATCATCAGAAGTGCTGCGGACGGGGCGACAGCAACGTACACGCCCTCCTCTTCGCAGCTTTGTCTTCTTCTCCTTCTTCGTCTCCAGCGGTTCCCCTATGGGAAGATGACGACGGTGGCGCATGCGCATGTGGTGTGCTGACGCCGGACCACCGCCGACGCCGCGGGACATACCCCCGAGCATAAGACGCTCCACATCTAAAACCAAGCACACAGGTATATTTAATTAAATAACGCTGCGAATACCCCTTATGTATTGACGTATTGTCTCAAAGATGCCTTCTTTTATTTTTACTAGACAATGACGACAAGTATGGACTGTGTTTGCAGATTTAGTGGTTCGGAAAAGTTTTGCTTGTATAAACCTGCCGTTCAAGAAGCATTTTAACTTTGGGCCAGAAGGCTGAATCGCAGGACAGTCAGACTTTTAAACCAGTGTGGCGTATCTGAATCTTCTTTGTAACATATATTCAAATTCCTACTGTTAATATGTATATATGTATATGTATAGATACGCAATAGCAATCCTCCTACTGCACATAGTTGGCGTAATTGTGCTGACCATTCCAGGTGTTTGCATATACCTGTATTGTAGGTACCTGTTTGCATATATAGGCATTGTAGATTAGTGCTTCCGTGTCGTATGTTTGTAATGCAATGTTTTGCGTGTGTTGTCAAAAAAACATTTTCTAAAAGTCAGACAGAGAGTCAGATACAGACAGACAGACCGACAGACAGATGGACAGACAGACAGACAGACAGACAGACAGACAGACAGACAGACAGACAGACACTTATAGGCAGACATTTTCGGTTTTATGTGGCCCAAGAAAGGCTATCGTCTGACTTCAATTAAGACCACGGCGCCGATGCTCCCCTCATGTATCGAAGTGCAATACCGATGGGTACCACTGGTCTTACCCAGGAGGTAAGAGAATTCCGCAATCTGGGAACGGAAGAGGTATGGAAAGATAGCACCACTTCGGAAAAGAGAGCAAGAAGGGAATTACGAACAATTTGCCTTATTTGGACAGTCAATAAATGGGGAAGGGGGAGGGGGGGGTTACTGATCTGAGCGTATTTCGCAGAACCAGTTTGATTAAAAGTGCCATGAAGGCAACTTACCGACATGGTTCATTCGAATCATTGCCACGTCAGAGTAACAGTAAGGCCAATTTTAACTCAAACCTCAACCACTTTACGTTGTTAGTAAGCTTAAAGGGAGTATAAAACAAATTGCCTCGGCCTGTTTTACTGTCATCATCATCATCATCATCATCACCAGCCTATCTACGCCCACTGCAGGGCAAAGGCCTCTCCCAGTCTTCTCCAATTACCTCGGTCCTGTGCCAACCGTGACCAATTTATCCCTGCAAACTTCTTGATCTCATCTGCCCATCTAACTTTCTGCCGCCCCCTGCAGCGCTTGCCTTCTCTAGGGATCCACTCTGTTACCCTTAACGACCAGCGGTTATCTTGCCTTCGCATTACATGCCCTGCCCACGTCCATTTCTTCTTCTTAATTTCTACCAATATGTCTTTAACACCAGTTTGCTCCCTGACCCACTCCGCTCTCTTCTTGTCCCTTAATGTTACACCTAGCATTTTCCGCTCCATTGCCCGCTGAGTCGTTCTCAATTTAAGTTGAACCCTCTTAGTCAGCCTCCAAGTTTCTGCCCCGTAGGTGAGTACCGGTAAGATGCAGCTGTCATACACTTCCTTCTTCAGCGACAATGGTAGGCTGCTATTCATTATCTGGGAATGTCTGCCATATGCACCCCACCCCATTCTGATTCTTCTAATTATCTCTGCCTCATGGTTGGGATCTGGGGTCACAACTTGGCCTAAGTAGATATATTTGCTTACCACTTCCACTGCCTCGCCACCTATCTCAAACTGCTGTGCTGTCCCGAGGTTATTGATCATTACTTTAGTTTTCTGCATATTAATTTTCAGGCCCACGGTTCTACTCTGTTCGCCCAGTGCGGAAAGCATGCTTTGCAATTCGTCCCCCGAGTTACTTAGCAACGCAACGTCGTCAGCAAATCTGAGGTTACTGAGGTATTCTCATTAACCCTTACTCCCACCTGTTCCCAATCCAGCGTTCTGAATACTTCTTGTAAGCATGCTGTGAATAACATTGGAGAGATTGCGTCTCCTTGTCTGACACCCTTCCTTATAGGTATTTTACTGCTCTCCCTATGGAGGATGATGGTAGCTGTAGACCCATTGTAGATATCCTCTAGTATTCTTACGTATTGCTCATCTACCCCCTGGTTCCGTAATGCCTGAATGACTGCTAGGGTTTCGACCGAGTCAAATGCTTTCTCATAATCTATGAAGGCTGAATAAATATAGGGGTTCATTATACTCAGCGCACTTTTCTATCACCTGATTGATCGAGTGAATATGGTCCATTGTTGAATAACCTTTACGGAACCCTGCTTGTTCTTTAGGTTGACTGAAATCTAAGGTTGCAGAGATTCGGTTAGCGATTACCTTGGTAAATACCTTGTAGACGACTGACAGTAAGCTGATCGGCCTATAATTTTTCAAGTCCTTCATGTCGCCTTTCTTATGGATTAGGAGGATGTTCGCGTTCTTCCAAGATTCCGGTACACTCGCGGTCATTAGGCATTGCGTATACAGGTTTGCCAGTTTTTCAAGTAAATTTCTCCTCCATCGTTCAAGAGTTCTGCTATTATCTGTTCCTCACCAGGTGCTTTGCCCCCTTTCATTTCTTTCAAAGCCTTCCTTACTTCTTCGGTCGTTAGTGGTTGGATGTCTATCTCTTCTGAACTACTTTCTCGTTCGGCATTATCCTGGATGTCCTGGCTACTGTACAGATACGTATAGAACTCCTCCGCCACTGTGACTATTTTATCCCTATTTGTGATGACATTGCCTTGCTTATCCTTAAGTGCATACAGCTGATTTTTCCCCACGCCAAGACGTCTCTTCGCTGCTTTCAGGCTACCTCCGTTTTTTACAACGTATTCGATCCTCTCCATATTATACTTCCGTATGTCAGCTGTCTTCCGCTTATTGATTAACTCCGAGAGCTCGGCTAGTTCTATTCTGTCAGCTGCGGTAGAGATTCTCATGGTTTGCCGTTTCCTGATTAGATCTTTCGTCTCCTGTGAAAGTTTACCAGTATCCTGTCTAGCCATAGTGCCCCCGACTTCTACTGCACATTCCGTGATAATGCGTGTAAGGTTGTCGCTGGCTTCCTGTGTCGTTAGCTCGGCTTCCATGTTAAGGGCGGAATATCGGTTCTGCAGCGCGATCCTGAATTCTTCTACTTTATGTCTTACTGTTAGCTCATTTATTGGCTTCTTTCGTACTAGCTTGTTGCGGTCCCTCCTCAAATCTAGCCTAACTCGAGATCTTACCATACGGTGGTCACTACACCTTACCCTTCCGAGCACTTCCACATCCTGCACAACGCCAGGGTAATCGCATAAAATGAAGTCTATTTCATTTTTGTGCTCTCCATTCGGGCTCCTCCTGGTCCACTTCCGACTCTCCCGTTTACAGAAGAAGGTATTCATTATCCGTAGGTTATTCCGTTCTGCAAACTCAACTAGTAGGTCCCCCCTGCTATTTCTACAGCCCAGACCATAGTTCCCAACTGCCTTGTCTCCAGCCTGATTCTTGCCTACTTTAGCATTGAAGTCCCCCATAACTACGGTATACTGTGTTTTTACTTTAGCCATTGCCGATTCCACATCTTCATAGAAGCGTTCCACTACTTGGTCGTCGTGGCTGGATGTGGGCGCGTAGCCCTGCACCACCTTGAGCTTGTACCTCTTATTGAGCCTAATTACAAGACCTGCGGCCCTTTCGTTAATGCTATAGTATTCGTCTATGTTGCCAGCTATGCTTTTATTGACTAGAAATCCCACTCCCAGTTCTCTTCTGTCCTCTAGACCACGGTAACATAGGACGTGTCCATTTTTCAGCACCGTAAAGGCTTCACCCGTCCTCCTAACCTCGCTAAGCCCTATTACATCCCATTTAATGCCCTCTAATTCCTCAAACAACCCCTCGAGACTTGCTTCGCTAGATAAGGTTCGCGCGTTAAACGTTGCCAGGTTCAGATTCCATTGGCGGCCTGTCCGGGTCCAGGGATTCTTAGCACCCTCTGCTACGTCACAGGTCTGACCGCCGCCGTGGTCAGTTGCTTCGCAGCCGCTGGGGACTGAGGGCCGAGGGTTAATTGGCGTATTCATGGGAGGTTGTATAACAGGTTGTATAACTGTTGTATAACAGGCTTATACTAATTAATAAGGGAAACGGACAAAAAATCGAGTGGGGACTCGCCAGCCACATGCTCACGGCAATTGGGACGTCACGAGGACTGTCTGTGTGATTGGCGGCCGCCAGTAAAAGATATGCCAACACGCGATTGTACAGTTGTATGAATTGACGCATCTGGTTTCGTTTGATGGCACCGCTTCAATGCTAGGATGAAGCTAGCGCACTGATTACGCTGTTAAAGATTAATTAATTAATTAATTAATTAATCGGTTGATTGATTGATTGATTGATTGATTGATTGATTGATTGATTGATTGATTGATTTATTGATTGATTGATTGATTGATTGATTGATTGATTGATTGATTGATTGATTGATTAATTGATTGATTGATTGATTGATTGATTGATTGATTGATTGATTGATTGATTGATTGATTGATTGATTGATTGATTGATTGATTGATTGATTTTAACGCGCCGAAGCTACACTTGGGATATGAAGAGCGCCGTAGTGGAGGGCTCCTATGGATTAGTTTTGACGACCTGGGGATCTTCAACGTGCGCCGAAATGTCGACACATGGGTATTTTTGCTTTTCACTTCCATCAGAAAAGCGGTCACCGCGGCTGCAATCGAACTCGTCTCCTTGGACTCAGTTGCGCAACGCCTGAGCCACTGACATAATGGAAAATTGGAAGGTTTGCAAACATTGGCACCTTTTTGTTAAAAAGGACGCCCTTCGTGGCCAGAATCGAGATGAGTATAACACTGTAAATCTCTGGAGCGTGGAATATCTGAGGTAATGTGAGCAGGTATTTGGCATAATATATATATAGCTCTTATCGAACCCCGAGATCGATGCCACCCTCCGGCCACTGGTGTGTACGAATAAACTTTCCACTGACCATCTTCGAATAGGCCCTGCATTAGGATAATTAAGCACTAGAGCTGCTTTCTGACACCACTGGAACAAGCAAAACGCCTAATACAGTCTCGTTTTCATATGGGCAATATAATGCCGGATTCAGCAGCGAAGCGATCGCTCGCTTATTTATTTAGATGTTATCTGCAACAAAAAATGCTTTGGCGATATGATCAACACTTCGCCGGCAGAAATGACAACCCAGCGAGTTCGCATAATAACTGAAAATCCCCGCGGCTAGCCCGCGCTCGGAGATGGTTGATTACACTGCAGGGTTTAACGCGCCGACGCAAGGCAAGGGATGACGCGCGCCGTAGTGGAGGGCTCCGGATTAATTATTTCCACCTGGGGATCTTTAACGTGCGCGCAAATCTCGAACACACGGACGTTTTTGCTTTTGGACTCCATTAGAAAAGCGGTGGCCGCGGCCGGGAATCGAACCCGCCACCTCGTGCTCACCAGCGCAACGCCTTAGCCACTGAGCCACCGCGGCGGGTCCCACGCTCGGAGCGTTGACCGTAGCGATGTGAGCGCCACGGTTCAGCGCAGTAGCGCCTGCCATAAAATTATACCACCCATGGAGCGAGCAGGCCAAGTGACTAATTTCAGTTTTGCGGGCGGGTTTAAGAGCCTCACGGGCAAAATACTGCTCGCAATTTCTACTCATTTTCCGGCAGATGCCGACCGCTACAAACTCTCGAGCCAGAAATACCAAGCAGTGCGGGCAATTTGTAGAGGCTGTTTTTAAAAGATAATAAAGCCAGTATACGTCAGATATTGCCCGCTCACGCGTTCAGCACGTGACTTGTGAGAATTAAGAGAACTCGTTTTAGAGCTTCGCGGCCCGATTACCAAATCTGCGGCTCTTGGACAGAAAGCTTGACTCGTTACACAAGGCCGCGATAGCCGCGTTTGCGGCAGGTACCAACGGATCAAATTTTAATTCCCGTTTCTCCTACATATTGCGACATCAGCGCCGCTGAAACTACTGCGTTTCTTCCACGTGCATGCAAAGACCTTTAAATATTGCCGTTATTATCGAAGAGATTTTCTGCTACTACTGCAAAGTAGGTGCGCAGTGAGAGTTCGGCTAGACAAAATTGATAAACAACTCCGGGAACACGTCAGCACTTCTTTTGAGTTGTGAATTAATGTCCAATTAAACGTCGTTGAGTGTATCTTCGAACATTGCGCTACGAATAATTTTTTTTTTTTTTGGTTTCGCTGCACAGGCATGGACGGCCATATTTGGCTAGCCGAGATTGTGGCCTCTAACGATGTAGATGCTGCAGGCTCCATAGCGGGTAAGGTACGTAAACAGCCGGGCTCCAGGTGTCACACAGCAGATTCAGGTTACCGGTTGACGCGCCGAAACTACACCTGGCGGACCGTATTAGAGGGCTCCGGATTAATCTTTGACCACTTGGGGGTCTTTGACGTGCGCCAAAATTTCAAACACAGGGGCATTCTCCCTGTCGATCGCCTTCATCAGGAAAGCAGCCATCGCGGCCGGGAATCGAGCAGTTCAGCGCCTTAGCCACTGAGTCAGCACGGCGGGTCACGTGTCACCTGGCACCGCGTGCTCCTTTGTGTTGTAATAACGCGAAGCGCGCACTAAGGAATGTTTCTCAGTCACGTGGGTTTAGCAGCCGTTTCGCTGCTACAGACACCGGACGTACAGCGCCGGCTTAATTCGTTTGTAATAAAAAGAAAACATGCTCCGGAGCGCAGTGTACAAGTTACAAGTTAGCTGACGTTCTGATTTTTTACCAATATTTTCCTTAAAGTACGTAGAAGGAGTTGCGAAGACGAAATACATCCTTGTTCAGTTTGAAACAACCAGCCTTTGGTAACTCACCTAGCTTCATTCCAGCCGTGAAATTGTCTTTCTAACAAAAAAAAACGCAACAAATATTGAACTCCCAAATTTCGCGTCACAGTTACGTAATAATGTCGTACGCTCTCTTAATACCCTCCTGCTGTAATACCTTATGTAACACACTCGTCCAGAGGGCCGTTAGGGCACTCTGAATAAGTAAACAGTATGGGTAGGAGTGACGTAATATGGGCCAGCATTAACACATAGTTATCATCCTGTTAAACGCACGTTAACATTCTAGTGTTACGATCAAACGCAACTGCAGGCCCAATACAATCTAGATTTCTTGGACGGGGCTTATGTCGGCAGGCGCCATTCGCACAAGATTCTGTGAAGTCATAGAAAAATCACCGGAAAATGGCTGGAGAGTACTTCCGGTCTTGATATGTTCTATTTGGTGCCTCGACTATTTGTTTGAGGTTCGGGACCAAATTGATATGTAGTTGTCATCGGGCCAAAGCAGTCTTTTTAATGAGCCGACGAGTGTATTTTGTCTACATGGCCCCTTTAAGAAAACGCCAAAAGTATCTGCAGACCCGTCCAAAACGCCTACGAATGCAATCGAAGCAGAAATGCGCCCGCACACTGTCCCGATCCCGCGCACACTCCAGATCGGAGGAAAATATGGAAAAGGCTGCGTGCGCGCCGCATCCCCTGGGTTCAAGGCTATATGTTTCCCTTCGCCCGATGGAAGGCGGAAACAACTTCAGTCACGCCATTTCTTAAATTATTTACTTCAACCAACCAGCCGCAGTTTCGTGAACTAATCACCGTCGATTCTAATTCGCTTAGGCGCAAAAGCACGCGGCTCAATCTCGAGCGTGACATTTACCATGCAAGCACCCGTTCCTATCGGTGCGCCTTTCGTGATCCCACGAGGCTTCCGAAGGAGACGACGAACGAGTCGTGGTTTCCAACAAGTAAAATAGTGTTTCTTCTTCTTTTTTTTTTTTTTCTTGCGTTCACCAGCGAGCTCCCAAGTTACCAGAACACAAGACAGCGCTTATAATACGCCAAAGTACTCCGCACGTGCCGTCGTTTTGGTATCGATTTTGGACGCTTCTAGCGTGCGTGGCTATCATAAAGCTGCGGCCGAACGGGCGCCTATTTTGGCTTTCGAATGAAAAGTCACGTATGCACGAACCATATGCTGGTCGTTTCGTTCTGCTTCGTTTTTGTTAACTTTTTTTCGCGTGGCCTTTTTTATCGCCCAAGCACCACGCGCATAGTGAAGTGTGTGGTAGTTATAATACACTCGCGAACTTTTGTTTGTTTGTTTTTGCAGTTTTTTTTCTTCTTTCCGTTTACCTCGTATAAGACGCGTTATTGTTTCATCGTCTTGGTGCACGTTCATTCCTTCCTTCCTCAGAATGCGTTTCTTTCCCTGCAAATTTATCAGCTTGAGCTCGAGTGTCTCGCAATATCGACTCAAGCTGCCTTACTTCGAAAGTTTTCGGCGCCAAAAAAAAGTAAGTACTGTGGCACAGCATAGCAATACCACAGACACGGTGTATATGCGCGTTTTGTAGCAATGCTTCAAGCCCTTTAGCATGCACACACACACACACACACACACACACACACACACACACACACATACACACACACATATATATATATATATATATATATATATATATATATATATATATATATATATATATATATATATATATATATATATATATATATATATATATATATATATATATATATATATATACAAACGCCTGTTCCGGGGGTTGTCTCATCGGTTTAATCCTCGCAGTCTCCCATAATTGTACTACGCCTCCGAGCGTGCCTTGCGGATTTCGCCCGCTTTAAAGAAAGTTCCTAGCTGCGCTCACGCGCGGACACCATTCCAAATGTAACGCCGCGTAAGTGGGTTACTTTCCCAGTCTTTCAGGGGAGAAGGAAGATATTACAAGACGCGCAGCCGAATAATACGTGGAGTTACTTCGTGCGCGCCTGGTGCAACGCATCGTTTCTCTTGTTACGAACCTGTGGTGGCGTGTGTGGTAAGGGTGTGATGCCCCGTACAGTTGTGTGCGCGGCGTAGCTATGTATAGCTGCGTCGTTCCCGTACATTCACTGTATAGGGACTAGTACGATTGATTGTGGGGTTTAACGCGCCGACGCAACGCAGGCGATGAGGCGCGCCGTAGTGGAGGGCTCCGGATTAATTTTGACCACCTGGGGATCTTTATCGTGCACCGAAATCTCGTACACACGGGCGTTTTTGCTTTTCGCCTCCATCAGAAAAGCGGCCGCCGCGGCCGGGAATCGAACCCGCGACCTCGTGCTCAGCAGCGCAACGCCTTAGCCACTGAGCCACCGCGGCGGGTAGGGACTAGTACGAAAACGACGGTGAGCACAAGACACTATACCAAAGTTCTAAGCGAAGAAACCGCGGTGTACATCAGGTCCCCAGTGTACACAATTGGCTCGTTTCATAGAGTTTTTTTTGTTTGTTTGTTTTCGGATGACGTCCGTCGCTCTGTGGTATTCACACCCGGAGTGGCGCTTGTAAAAATCGAGTGTAGGCTGATTTATCCTGGTAAATTTACCACGGACAGAAAAAAACTAAGGGTCCAAACTTGGGGCGGTAGCCTGAAGCGCAATTACGCGCCGCGGTGGCTCAGTGGCTAAGGCGTTGTGCTGCTGAGCGCGAGGACGTGGGATCAATTTTCGGTCGCGGCGGCTGCTTTTCTGATGCAGAAAGCCAAAACGCCCGTGTGTTCAAGATTTCGGCGCACGTTAAACATCCCCAGGTGGTCAAAATTAATCCGGAGCCCTCCACTACGGCGCGCCTCATCGCCCGTGAAGCGTCCGCGCGTTAAAACACTATAAACAATCAATCAATCTGAGGCGCAATTGTGTTGATGGATGTGTTGATCAGTCAAGGATGTGGAGTGGCGGACTGTGGGCACTTACGAATTTTTTCTTGTGACGGGCATACTGTTTCGGGATAATTGCGAAAGGAAAATAACGAGCTTAGGTGCACATTTTTTGCCGCCCATACTTGGGTATACATGTTAAGAACAACAACGGAAGTCGCCCCTGCGCCCGCTAACCGCACCGGCTGTTCTTCAGCACGGCGCAAAAAATACCTTAATGCAAGTATTTTGAATGTGACACGAGTCGCCTCCATGATTTTAACTGCGAAGCTGTTTAGCGATTCATAATTTTTGGTGTCTGCAGTTAAAAAAAATTCCCCGCATTTCCCCGAGGGGAAGAATGTGAAAGTGCGAATGCACGAGTTGAATTTGCGCGGTTCGGTAATGTTCGCGAAAGCGAGATCACACACACACACACAACTACAAAGAAAGAAAGATGCATTTATTCACAGACACCTATTTGTGTTGTCGTTGTACTTGATTGCTAGAGCGGATCTCAGCTTTGAAATTTCGTGTCAGTACTCCCTTAAGCGGGTGCATTAGCCCTTCTCACGCCCGATTCCTGGCCAATCCCCCACGTGGGTATGTGCCATGTCAGCGGCCAGGCTGCGCGCGCCCTTCTCCACGTGCGCGTACATCGCCGGTGGACGCAGGTTCAGGGTCGCTTAAGAAGGAGGAGGAGGAGGAGGAGAAAACTTTATTGGACAGATCCATCGAGCTTGTAAGTGGGCGGGGTCCTCAGTCCAGGACTCCGTTGGTGTGGCCTGCCGTCTTCGCCCTTTCAGCAAGCCAGAGCTGCTTACTTGGGTCCGAGCTGGCAAGTTCACTCTCCCACTGCTCGTATGTAGGACTGGGAATTGGTGCACGGTCTGGGTTTGAAGGGCATGCCCAAACCATATGAAAGAGCGTTGCTGGGTTGCCGCAGTGCCGGCACAGGGGGTAGTATATTGTGGGGTGAATGGCGTGTAGCCGTGTGGGATGTGGAAATGTATTTGTTTGAAGTTGTCGGAGGGTGACTTGTTGTTCTTTTGTTAATTTTTCTGCCGGTGGCGGGAAGGTGCGTCGTGTGAGCATGTAGTGTTGGGTGATGTCGTTGTATGTAATAAGTGGGTGTCTGGTCCTCTCATCGTCCTCTTGCGGTGCCCGGCGAGCAAGATCTCGGGCGTGAGCGTGAGCCGCTGCATTGCCGCGAAGGGATGAGTGGGCAGGCGTCCAAATGATTTTGACTGTTCTTTCAGGGGGGTTTTGGACTAGGATCCGTAGGGCTTTTGTGGAAATCCTTCCGGCTATGTACTTACGACACGCCGCTTGCGAGTCTGTAATAATAATCTTGGCTTTGGTCTGGGTTATTGCTAATGCGAGCGCCGCTTCTTCCGCTTCGAGGATGGTAGCCTGGCGAAGGGTGACACTAGTAATAAGATCAGTGGGGGTGGCAACAACCGCTGTTTTAGTATTTGCACGTGCGTAGTCCGCTGCGTCTGTGAATACTGTTGTTTTTGAGTGACAGTACAGCCGTTCAAGGGTTTGTGCCCTGGCTGTTCTTCTGCCTTCATGGTGCTGAGGGGTCATATTTCTTGGCAGGGGAGCAATTTTTAGCTTCGACCTAATTTCCGGTGGAATGTCTTCGGCATTGTCCATTTCCATTAAAGGGGAGTATCCCAGGTTCATAAGTACTTGCCGGCCTGTCGGGGTAGTGCTTAGGCGCGCTTTCTGGGCGTTCAGGTGCGCCTCTGTCAGCTCATCTATGGTATTGTGCACCCCTAGCGCCATCAAACGAGACGAAGAAGTGCTTGCCGGAAGTCCGAGGGCTTGTTTAAAGGCCTTTCGTATAATGGTATCGATCTTCCGCCTTTCTGCGGCCAGGAGGGTGGCGTAGGGGGCGACGTACGTAATTCGTGATATTACAAAAGCTTGAACAAGATTCAGCATGTCCTGTTCCTTCATTCCGTGTTTTTGGCTGGCAATGCGGCGGAGCATCCTGACGATCTGAGCGGTTGACGAGTCCAATTTCCGTATTAGTTGCGTATTTTTACAATTTCCCTGGTAGGTCATTCCCAAAATCTTGATGTTTCGAGTTGGGGAAATCATGATGCCATCCAACATGACGTGAATGTCCGTGGTGGGATCCCGGTGGCGTTTTTGAACCAAGAGAAGCTCCGATTTCTGAGGCGCGCAGGTGAGGCCGCATTGCTTTGCGTACGCATGGACAGCGTCTGCGGCCTGTTGGAGGCGGTCCTGCATGGTTCCCAGCGATCCCTTACCCACCCAAATCGTTATATCGTCGGCGTAAATGCCGTGCTTGATGTCCGGAATTTTGTTCAGTTCTTTTGGGAGGTTAATCAAGGCGATGTTGAACAGTATTGGGGACAGAACCGCGCCTTGCGGCGTACCCCTACTTCCGCACGAGAAAACGTCGGATTGTAGGTCTCCCATTTTGATGATAGCTTTGCGGTCTGTGAGAAAACAACGGACGTATTCGTACATTCTTTCGCCGCAGCCGAGGTCGTTGAGGTTCTTCATAATGGCGCTGTGAGCCACGTTGTCGAAGGCCCCCTTGAGGTCTAATGTGAGGATGGCCTTCGGCGTGGTCCTACTGGCTGCTTCGAAGATGTCGGCTTTCAGTTGAAGTAGGATGTCTTGCGTGGATAGGTGCGGGCGAAATCCGAACATAGTGTGGGGCATTTGGTGTGTAGTTTCTAAGTGCCTTTGCAACCTGTATAGAACAACGTGTTCCATCACCTTCCCGATGCAGGAGGTGAGGGAAATCGGGCGGAGGTTGTCGACGCATGGCGTCTTGCCCGGTTTGGGTAGGAATCTCACTTCCGCCTCCTTCCATGAACTCGGGAGAATGCTGCTCATCCAGCAATCGTTCATGTAGGTGGACAGAGCAACGATGGAAGCGTCGTCCAGGTTTGCCAGGGCTTTGTTAGTTATTTTATCCATGCCAGGAGACGTGTTCCGGCGGATCTTGGCCAGGGCCGCCCGCACCTCAACCGGTGTTATTGGCTGATCAAGGGTGGCATTTGGTGGTCCACTATATGTCGGTAAAACTTCCTTGGGTGTGTCCGGGAAATACCTGTTCTTGAGGGCACTCATGAGGTCCTCTCCAGATCCTTGGTACTGGTGTATTATAGTCTGCATTGTCTTGCTAGATTCTAGCTTGCTCTTGGTAGGATCTATCAGATATCTAAGAATTTTCCATGACCTCGAAGTGCTGAGTCTTCCGTTTAGGGTGTCACATATATGTAGCCAGTTTTGGCGGCAAAGCTGCGCCGCATACTGGGCCGCTTCTGTGTTGAGTTTGGCGATTCGTAAGCGGAGCTTTCTGTTGTGTCTCTGCTTCCTCCATCTCCGCAGTAAGCTGCGCCGGGCTTCCCAGAAGTGAAGCAAGTGATTGTCCACTGCCGGTGTTTGATTGGAAATTTGGATTTTCTTTGTGTTTTGTGAAATATCGTTGCAGAGGTCTTGGGTCCATGCGTTTATGTCTTCTATTGTGGTGGTGGGGTCTTGACTTCTTTTTTTCCTTATCGCGTCCCAGTTCGTAAGTTTCGCTTCTCCTAATTGCCGTCTGTATGACGGGCCATACACTTTAGTCTCGATGATCATGTGATCACTTCCTAAGCTTTCCTCACAATTCCTCCAATTAACGTTGAAGATGTTTGATGTTAAGGTAAGATCCGGACAGGTATCTCTCGTCGAGCTAGTGCCGATTCTGGTTGGCGTGCATGGGTCTGTGATGAGGGTGAGGCTCTCTTCGTCGATAATGTTGGAGAGCTCTCTTCCTCGTTTGGTTTGATACATGTAGCCCCAGGCTTGGTGTGCGGCGTTTAGGTCCCCTGCGATGACAAAGGGATTAGAGCCCGCTATTCTTTTTGCCTGTCGAATGATATCCGCCAGTCCAGGGGCTCTGTTTTTCGGCCGGCAATAGATGTTGAGGATAAAAATGCTTCGACCTCTTTTCGTTTTTTGAGGAACTAGTTCGGTTAGAATATTATCGTGAGTGTTTGTTGTCAAGGGGTGTTGAACAGCCGTGATATCTTTCCTAATTAGGGTGCAGACATCCCTTCCGTTATTAGTGATGTGGGTTGCGTAGCCGGGAATTTTCGCGGGGTGGGCCGTTTCTTGCAGAGCTATTACATCAGGGGGATGAGATTGATTAGCAATATATTGTTGTAAGTCACCCTTCTTAAGTCTAAAGCTTCGGCAATTCCACTGCCAGATTAGTAGCGGAGATTGCGGACTCTGTCTGTAGTTAGTCTTCATTATTGGTGATGTAGCTTTCGGCCGTCGTGTCTGTCTGTCCTGGGCGGAGGTACGGTTTGTCCCTTCTTGAGTGACGGCCGGTGCTTGTCGAGTGCTGAAGTTCTAGGCGCTCGATTCTGGTTTGGGTGTTCTGCATTTGTCCCGACAGCTGTGCCACTTGACTCCCAAGTTGCCCTAGCTGAGCGGAGATGGTCTTTAGCTGGCCCTGGACGAGAGTAGTGAGTTGCTCGAGACCGCTTTGGAATTCTTCTTTGTTTATATAGCTTACGGTGTTTTCGTCCTGCATAGGTGACGCCTGTTCCAGCCTTCGTTTTTTTTCTATAGCGGGTTGTGTCAGAGGTGTCTTGATGGGCTCTTCTGAGGCATCTTCAGGGAGCGTACCGGGTTGTGTTTGTGGGTTTGGCGCGGATGTTTTCTTGAGTTGTTGTGCCATGAGGGATTTGAGTGATTGAATTTCTGCCCTGAGTGTCCTGATTTCTTGTTGTAGTTTATCACATTCGCTGCACTGTGGACTGGACGGACGAGCAGTGGGAGAGAGAACGGATGCCCAGCTCACCTTGTTCCCGTCAGTGTCGTTGTCCTGCCTCCCTTGCCTCTCCCCGTGTTGTCGGGACTTTGACCGGGACCGCGAACGCTTCCCCTGGGGTGGGACGGTTGATCGTGACTTGGAGCGCCCGGCTGGCCCACTGTTCCCCCGGGTGGCACTGCGGGACCGGTGGGCGGACTCCGTCGGAGTGGAGGGGTGGTCGCGTTCCCATTTCTTCTTTCGGAGAAGGTACGGCTCCCGGAACCGCATTCTGCATTCCTTGCTGGCGGTGAGGTGGTCCCCCTGGCACAGCTCACATTTGGGGTTGCACAGGTGGTCAGGTAGTGGGTCACGGGCACCGCAGCGTTCGCATGCTATGACGTCTGGCGTTGGGCACACGTCGGAGCGGTGACCTTGCTTGAAGCACTTGAAGCAGTACGGTAGGGTTTTTTTGTACAGATAACAACGAGTTTCTACTCCTTTGTAGTAGACATAGAAGGGCACTCTCTGTCCTAGGATGGTAATCACCACCGAGCCCGATTGTCCAAGTCGTCGACACGCCGCGAATTCGTATCCGGGCATCCATAAATCTTCGAGAATTTCTTGGGGGGTGTACTCGATCGGTATGTCGTGCAAGACACCTTTACTTGAATCCTGGGGGAAGAGGCCGTAATGATTGATTTTGAAACACTTGCCGTTGATGTTGAGCTGGGTGATGCTGTCAAGCTTCCTTGCTGCGAATTCGTGAGGTGTGCTCACGGTCGCGATGTTTTGGTCGTAGTCGATTCTAATCTTGATGCTTGCTTGTTTCCATGAGAGTTGAGCAGCGTTGAGTATGCTGTCGGAGATGGTTGCCGCTTGGTATTTTCGGAAGTCAAGACCCTCCGTGGGTCTGATAACCATCTTGAAGTCATCTTTCGGTAGCGGTGGCGGCTTCGGGGAGACGCGAGGCTTGTCTGCTTTTGCTTCCTGGGCTGTATTTGTAGTGGGATGAAGCTGTCTTTGGTCTCCCAGCAGTCCGTTCTTGTTCTTCTTTCTCTTCGACTTGCTAACTACCTCGATCCAGTTGCCTTGACTAGTCTCTTCGTCGTCTCTTTCCTGGTCATACTCATTCAGCTCCATGCGCGTATCTTGTGGTCGATCGTTCTCCGGCACTGTGGAAGCTACTGCGTCCACGACAGGAGCTGGCGGCGCCATCGGGAGCCGCGCCTGAGCCGGCCTGTTCCAAAGTAGGCTTAGCTCGTGGGCTCCCGCTTCGGAAGTTCAGATGGCCGTAAGTTCATGAAATCGTGACTTACGGCAAGAATGTTGGGTTCCCCGTGGTCCTCGCGACGTTGGGCGGGTGGTCCGATGATTTTTCGGTGGAATTCAGGACTTCTTCCGTTATTTTGATGCGTTATTTGCAGAGTCTGAACAAAGCCAGATACATCGACGACGACGATGATGATGATTCCCCCGCTTAAGAAGTGCATTGCACTTAAAAATACCTAGCAATTGCCGAGCGCGCGCTCGTGAGCGCGGGCCTCGCAGCGACCGCCCGGCAGTTAAGAAAACCAAGAAAATCTATAGCTCTCATGCGTGCGTGCCTCGTGACGACCGCCCAACGTCCCCTGCGCACGTTTGTCAAGCCAAGCACTCCCAAATAGGGTTATTGGCCTAGACTGGCAAAAACTCCATTGTTCGCCATAATCGTGGCAATAACACTTGCTCGAAACGAGAAAGACACGTCATAGCGTACGCCCCTCCAAGGGGATATCCAATGATTATCACTTGCAGAAAATGAAGGAAGCTCACACTTATTGCAACAATGGTGGAGTAAAGATAGCTGTTGCAGCGAAGAAGAAGCAAATCGGCTGAAATTTCAGACTTCAACCTTCGTGATGGTCCTGGAGGTGGCGTACATACAGCTTTGCTACCTTCAAGACTTACGCGTTATAGTGTGAGCTTCCTGCATTTTTCGGACTTGATCTGGTTATAAATTGCTGCAGCGACAAAAAAGAAACTAAGTGAGAGGAAACAGACGATGTCACACATTGACCACAATCTCCTTTCAAAACGCCCGCGCGCTTTGACGTCCAGTTCCGTCGCTTCGGCGTAGTCATTCACCACATGAGCCATCGCCGTTCTTAATTAACTTGCACCCGAGTATACACCAAATTGACGCCAGTGCCGCTATTCTAAGTAAAAATCTAAGCGGGTTTTAGTCGTAACATGGGGAAGGCGACGACTTCCTTAATTAAAACTCTTACGTCGAGAAGATGACGGGAGGCCGTAAAACTTGTTTCGGCGCTTTTACCTTTCATTAGGAGAAACTGCATTGAATGCTTTTGAATTGTAAATAAATAAATCAATGAACGTATTTTGAAATTTTCAAGCGTCGACACGATGAGCGAGTCAGTTAAACCGTAGAGCCACTTCTGCGCCTTTTTCAATGAATCTATTACAAAATGACGGCGGCGTTCCTCACTTAACAAGTCTTTTTTCCAGCTTTGAACGCTGCAGTAGTATACCTCTAACAAAATAATTTGGCACCTTTTATTACTGGCTAGAGACCTCGTTGTAGATTTAATGACCTGCGTTGGTTTCTTTTCAAGCGGAGCCTATGAGCCTAGGGTTCCATGTGCTTTTCGTATCCTATATAGGACACAAACTCCAGACGATGCGCGTATCTTTGAAGTACGAGAGGTTGGAAAACGAACGACCCGTTGTGTGGGCTAGTAGTACGCGGTCACCACTAAAGTCGCACGCCGTTCAAAGCATTGAATTGTACTTCAAGCCTATACGTCCCATCCTTTGGATACGCATTCGGGGTACATTTATTATCGATAGGCACCATTTTCAAGATCAGTAGAGCCAAAATAAAAGTATGTGCATGTATACGAATGCCCGCATGTATGCACGTACATGCATGCATGAACGTATGTACGCACGTGTGTATTTGTGTACGTATGTATGCATGCATCTGTGCATGTATCTATGCATATGTATGTATGTATGTATGTATGTATGTATGTATGTATGTATGTATGTATGTATGTATGTATGTATGTATGTATGTATGTATGTATGTGCGTTCTGGTTCTGAGCACGAGAACGCGGGTTCGATTACCGGCCGCGGCGGCCGCTTTTCTGATGGAGGCGAAAAGCAAAAACGCCCATGTGTACTGTATTTCGGCGCACGTTAAGGATCCCCTGCAGGTGGTCGAAATTAATCCGGAGCCCTCCACTACGGCGCGCCTGATCGCCTGCGTTGCGTCGGAGCGTTAAACCCTACAATCAATCAATCAGAGTCCACTGCCCACATCTGCCGACGTATCCACCAGCTCAAAAGCCAAATTGCAACTTTCGCTTAGTCGAAATTTGGAAACGATCACAGTTTAGGACGTTCACTCTCAGTCCGGCGATTTGTGCGTGATTATCGTCGGACACAACTCCGGTCACTCGTCAGCATTGCGTGAAAGTGAATCAGCTGTCGGTGTAGACTTCTTCGTATACGTCGAGTGCCTAAACCCTACGATTTCTCTCATGCTCAAAGCATTACTGAGATACTCATCCTAGGCGTGTGATCCTCATCGCCTGCGTTGCGTCGGCACGTTAAACCCTACAATCAATGTATGTATGTATGTATGTATGTATGTATGTATGTATGTATGTATGTATGTATGTATGTATGTATGTATGTATGTATGTATGTATGTATGTATGTATGTATGTATGTATGTATGTATGTATGTATGTATGTATGTATGTCTTCGTTAGGGATGATTCGTCTACGCTCAAGAGGAGTAAAATTTACTTATACCTTTCGACTAAATTCTCTGTCGCCTGTATGCTGCGCGCTAAAAAGCTTCGCTGGTCATCCGCTTTCACCGACTGGAATGGCTCATTCTTTTTTTATTTTTTTTAGAGAGAGCGATTTCCTTTACATTGACTTGACACTTTAGACTCCATCTAGTACCACGCACTCGCACAACCGTTACCGGGGTTGGGTGGTTAAATTAATGCGTGCACCCAAAAACGCACCCAAAAACGCACTCAAAAACGCAACCAAAAACGCACGCATTCATGTGCAGGTGTACGCGACCCGGGTGGCTAAACCTTCGCCCACATTCCAAAGCCTGTATCCTCCCCCTGACCGACAGTATTATCTCAACGACGGCTCCCCCCAACGACGTCGTGGGCCGGACTAGAATAGAATTTTGCAGGCGCGCTCCGCTGGCGAGCGCGAGTCAAAACAACCTAAGCGGCGCCTAGAGCGTAGCGCCACCTACCGAGGAGCTGTCGAGCTACGCGCCAGACGGGCTGTTTTCGGTTCGTCGTTCCCTTTTCTTTTTTGAATGGAAAGATGAACGAGAAGGGAAAGATGCGGGAAGGGGTCTACAGAGCGCATTGCTGAAGTATGCATCGAAGCCGGGGCTTCAGTTGGCACGCGTTCAGCCGCGGACAGCAGTCGTCAGAGGCACGCAAGAGAGATCACTGCTGGGAAAACAACGTGACGGCGGGCAGCTGCTTCCGGCGGCGCCGCGGTGCAGGATAGCGGCAAGAATGCGAGCCTGCACATTGCACCCTAGGGGCGATTCTCACGCGTGACCGAGTTTGGTGCAAGGGGTGAAGCGACAGGAAATAGTCTGCTCGTGCGTACTACGTCGATGACAAAATTAAGGGAAGGCACTAACTATGGTGGGTCTTAAGAGTTCGTGAGCATTTCGTCCTTGTCGACCCCGCGAACCTGAGGCTCAGCCCAATGCGGACTTATTGATTGATTGATTGATTGATTGATTGATTTTATTCATTTACCCCTAAAGGCCCTCCGTATGATGGTATTACATAACGTGAATGGGTGCTAACAGAATCACAAATTACAAACGTAGAAAAAATATACAAGGAATAGGAACTTTTCAAACACATTGCCACAAGGCAAGCACATAACAACAAAAAATAAAAATAATCATAAAATGGCCAATTTACGCAAGAAAGAACAGAATTAGGCCGCTTCATTTTTTTTAAAAAGTCTTGAAATTTTGTTATGTTAGCTTCCGTGGCAACGTGCTGTGGTAGGTTATTCCAGTCTATTATTGTGCGTAGAACTAATGGGTGTGCGAACGCAAACGAATGGCAAGTGATGCGCTTAACTTTACAAGAATGATCGCGCCGTGGAAATGTAACAGTGGGAGAGTGAAAGAAGTCACGAAGGCGCTCATGGTGACACAATTTATGAAAAAGCGTTAGGCGAGCATGTCGGCGGCGAAGTGATAATGAAACCAACTCGGCCCGATTTTTCAGCGCTGTGACGCTTGCGTATGGTGAATAATCAGAAAAAATCAAACGAACAGCACGGTTTTGCGGGAATTCAAAATCACGTATAATGTATTCTTGACTTGAATCCCAGATGGCAGGTGCGTATTCAATTTTAGGGCGAATGAGGGTGAGGTATGCAAGTTTTCTTATGTGGGATGGTGCCTGCTTAAGGTTATGTTTTATTACGCCTAGTGTACGATTGGCAGATGTGCCAATCGGTGATGTGCGATCGCCTGATTTGAAAAATGGGACAACTTTATCAATACGCCAATCATCACGAATTGAACCATGAAATAATGACTGTGAAAAAAGTGCGGCTAAAATCACAGACATGCTGCAAGATAAGAGGCGAGACCAGGGGCCGCGACGTCCCAGTGACACGGTGGTGTTCTATTTACATAAGATAGCGAATGAGACGATGACAAAGCAGCTCGAGCGCGAGCTGCTCACGTGATGACCAGCTCCGATGAGATCATCATCACCGGTGAAGCGAGGATTGTCCATAAGTATCTACATCTTCACCGGCCACAAAGAAGCATTTATCAGTTCGGGTACAGTCCAGTAGGTACAGTAAGTTCGTCCTCGTCGATCCGGTGAGGCAGTCGGAAGATGGAATTGCCGCAGGTGCCGTCTTTTGAACTCACGCCGAGAGTGTTGTCGCAGTCGACGCAGCCAGGTCGAAATTCGTAGGCCATCTTCGACGGTCCTGTACACGAATGTGAGTTCTTGAGACGTATGTCCTGCGTTCTGAAAACAGCTTCTTCGAGCCTTCCACTTCTTTCTCAAGCTCTGTACTTTCACCAATCCCTGGGGGCATCCTGCCACAATCATCATCAGCGGTGCCTGGCCAGGCATGTGCAGTGGGGGTGTGGTACTCAGGGTTCCCCTACGGGAAGATGACGACGGTGGTTGAACGCGAAGCTATCTCGTGATGGATTCTTTGGTCGGCCAATCTTTATGGGCATCCTGACACAATCATCATCAGCGATGCCTGGCCAAGCATGCGCAGTGGGTGTGCGGACGGCGGACAATGACAACGACAAGGGAGGGAGGGACACAGCCCCGAGCATGAGATTCTTCGCATCTAATCCAATCCCTAGGGGCATCCTGCCACAATCATCATCAGCGATGCCTGGCCAGGCATGCGCAGTGGGTGTGCGGACGGCGGACAACAACGACAAGGGAGGGAGGGACACAGCCCCGAGCATGAGATTCTTCGCATCTAATCCAATCCCTAGGGGCATCCTGCCACAATCATCATCAGCGGTGCCTGGCCAGGCATGCGCAGTGGGTGTGCGGACGGCGGACAATGACAACGACAAGGGAGGGAGGGACACAGCCCCGAGCATGAGATTCTTCGCATCTAATCCAATCCCTAGGGGCATCCTGCCACAATCATCATCAGCGGTGCCTGGCCAGGCATGCGCAGTGGGTGTGCGGACGGCGGACAATGACAACGACAAGGGAGGGAGGGACACAGCCCCGAGCATGAGATTCTTCGCATCTAATCCAATCCCTAGGGGCATCCTGACACAATCATCATCAGCGATGCCTGGCCAAGCATGCGCAGTGGGTGTGCGGACGGCGGACAATGACAACGACAAGGGAGGGAGGGACACAGCCCCGAGCATGAGATTCTTCGCATCTAATCCAATCCCTAGGGGCATCCTGCCACAATCATCATCAGCGGTGCCTGGCCAGGCATGCGCAGTGGGTGTGCGGACGGCGGACAACAACGACAAGGGAGGGAGGGACACAGCCCCGAGCATGAGATTCTTCGCATCTAATCCAATCCCTAGGGGCATCCTGCCACAATCATCATCAGCGGTGCCTGGCCAGGCATGCGCAGTGGGTGTGCGGACGGCGGACAACAACGACAAGGGAGGGGGGGACACAGCCCCGAGCATGAGATGCTTCGCATCTAAAAACTAAACCCAGTTCCACCCAGTGAAATCTGCTGAAACAACGGAGCTGTGGGGTGCCTTTACAAAAATTCCGTTAAGCTTCGGCTTCTTTCTTGTGCGTGCTGTTAGATTCGTCTTAGCGCCCATTGCCATATAACTTGTTTTCGGATAGTTCCCGTAAAACAACAGTTACATCCGTTTTCTGTGACCGTACTCCCTCCGTAAATGCTCATGGGCTTAAAGTCCGTCAAAATTTTCTGGGCCAAGCCAGAAACGCGCAGGCCGCAAAAATTTCAATGTGCAAGCGTACGTCCAGAGCGAGGCTGGAACGTTTTGTGCCGGAAACCTAGCGAAAGCCCCTTACTTACCCGAAAACACCTTACTTACTGTCAAAATATTGTTGTCACGTTTAAAGGTAAATCTTATTCTTTGATTTATTTGCGGTCGATAGGCTTAGGATGGCCTAGAAAATTTTGACAAAGGGAGTACGTTAGACAGCAATTCTGTAACGTTTACAACTTCACAGTGGGTCACTAATTGTCGCGCGTAAATGAAACTCGGAGTAATGACAGAGTTGTGTTAGCAGCTAATTGTCGTATAATTTGTTTCGATGCAGTTTTGATCACGTAACAGTTAACGCCGTTCTGTGTAATTATAGTACGTCCGTAAAGGGGCCATGCTTCACTGCGCAACATGCAATGTGAGAAAGCCAGCCTACAAAAATCAAGCTTGCGCCGATTTTTTAAAGTCGGCTTCACCGTTCAACACAAATGCATTTTGGGAAGACTTTATTTTCAGAGGCAATTACAGCCGTCTTATATCAAAACACGAAGCCCCTTGGGCCTTTTTCTAATGATTTTTTTTTTTCTATATTGGGATCCGGTTCTGCGTGGCGAACAAACCTGCTCCGGAGGGACTGCGCTACGCTACCAGCAGAGACTGCCGTCAAGGCCAGCCCAAGAACCCCTCCGCTGTTAAAAGTGGGCTCGCAAAGCTATGCACTAACGTGCCGCGTTTACAAATGCACCGCGTGTCACGCGAGAACAGTCACCAGACCGATCTCCTAAAGGGCGGAAACGTAGCCGGCTGCCATCGAGACAGCAGATATGTGAAGCGTCACGGTTTTGTGACGTCAAAATGCTTGAAAGCGGGTTTGAGTACAGCTTGTTTAAGGCCTGTGAGAAGAAAAAAAATTGGCGAAGCTTTCACTAGAGGTAC
Organism: Haemaphysalis longicornis; assembly: GCF_048455015.1. NCBI lineage: Eukaryota > Metazoa > Arthropoda > Arachnida > Ixodida > Ixodidae > Haemaphysalis > Haemaphysalis longicornis. The sequence continues at coordinate 93,142,768 of NW_027526445.1, read as the reverse complement.
AAGGCTGGAGAAAGAGCACAGCTAGCGGCGGTGGATTTCCGAGCTTCCCGCTAAAAGTTCTCCACGACTGGCAATCCCAGATCGTTTCGTCCGCAGGCTTTCACGTCTCTCCCAAAGTGGGCCGCGACAGCACGCGCTAGAACTTGCGGCAACCGGCTTCGCGAACTCGGCGTCTGAAGCGCGAACTCGGCGTCTGTGCTGCCCCCTTCACGTGCGAACGCACGTAAACTGGAGAAGAGAACAGCACGCGAGAGATCGCGACACGAACAATGGGCAGAGTGTTGTCGAAGGTGGAGCTGGTCGACTTCGGGCGCTCTCCACGAGGCGCACGCTCACGTGCACTTGGTATTCCTTGCGAGCCCCTCACGTGGCGCAAGTCCAGGCGAAAGCCCGGCCGACGCTTGGTGCTCCTCGCGAGGCGCGCGCTCCCGTGCGCTCGGTCTTTTTTCCTGGCACTTTTTTTTTCAGTAACACTATACAGCGGAACTAAAAGCTCAAACAGCTCTGCTCTTAAAATTCAGACCAGGACCCTCCGAGCGTTGCCCAGATGTTTGGAAGCATATATGTTCGCTCAATAATCTAAACAGAACTCACCACGGGATATCATCATTGCGTCTCGTTTCAAACAGTGAGTCTTAATGAAACAAACGGCGCACCACGGAGGTTCGTAATACTGGCATTTGGGTGCAAGATTTGCCTTGTGCCAGAGGCGTATATGTTCCGAGGAATGTCAGATGGGCCAGCGAAAGAAATTAGTAAAAAGTCGACTGAAACGCTTTGTGTTTGATTCCAGAAGTTTCGGAAGTGGAAGTTCCTTCCTCGGGGCTCAGGTTTAATCGGTCGCGGCTCTTACACAACAGGAACCGTTCCAGACCCTAAAGCCGCAATAGTTTTATAACGCTTTTATCCCGTCTGTCTCCATCCTGCTCGCTCGTACTCTTCTGCAGCCAAGGAAGGCCAACACTGCTTACAGACCGGATTTCCCACGAACAGAAGTAATTTCACAACAGGCAGTGGACGCAATAAAACCGCGCATCTCCAGCACGATTTCCTCCGCTTTCCCATCTCTGTCACCTCCTCTCCCACACCCCTCGCTCCGACATCCCGGCGATCGAGTCATTCTGAGCGCGTGTGGGGCGGCTGGGGCCCGCTCATTACGGCGCGGCCCGCGTGACCTCATACCGCCGCTGCCCACGACTGCGTCTGGCGGCCTTGTTACGGACGGAAGGCCGTCATCGACACGCGCGCAGCCCTCCCCAGCCGCGCTTCCCTGACCTCTACGCACTCTCTTCTGTTTTCGTCTCTGCCGTAGCTGCGTTGACGCTCGCTGCGACCTTCCGGTGAACCGCCGCCGGACGGTGCGGATTTGGTTCCTGTCTTGAAGGGGCTATGAAGACACAATACAAGCCCGGTTTCCTAAAAAGACTGCTTTGTCTCGATAACGATTACCCCAATCATGGCAAACCTCGTCCACGTAATGGAGACATTCAGGAAAACAGACGTAGCTGTTAAGACTCCCTACCCACTTTCCGGCGGTTTCTCTGTGACGTCACGGAATCTTTCCTGTGCGATTGGCGATTGCGCAATGAAGCCACCGCCAAGAAACATGACTGGGCGATTGTAGTGCGGCCCCTAGTCCCGACTGATCGTATCACTTTCATGCTAACATGAAGTTAACACCCTCATAACTGTTAGCAACACAGTTAGCAACACATGAACCCTCACGCTTATTCTCGACGCTTAATGTTGCGTTGGAATAAAGTTTTTTCCTCCTCCTCCTCCTCCTCCTCCTCCTCCTCCTCCTCCCCATAACTGTGCTTTTAGTGCGTGCCCATGTTAAGTCACTCCTGCCTAAATTAGGTTACTGTATGCTAAATTTAAAAGCCTTCGACAATTTCTAGCCTTTTTCTCTTTCAGTTAAAAAACGTCCTTCGTGGCTTGAATGAAGCTTGTGAGCTACCAACGGCTAGTTCTTTTCAAGTTGAAAAAAGTTGAATTTTGTGTTCATGGCCCCCGCAACGCCTGTTGCTTTCTTTTCATGTACCGTTACACCGCAGCATGCCCTATGCGGCGCGTGTCCTCACCGCAGCAAGTTGCGTTTCTATGTGCTTGATTTTGTGGAGCAAAAGAGGGAACCTAAGCAAGGAAAAAACAAAGATAGCTTCCAGGCATCCGAACTTCCCTGACCAGTATACGGGTACTCAATGCTGGAAGCATTGCACGGGATTTCTGTAGAATGGCGCATGTGAAGGAGGGCGTCAGGCAGCGTCAATTTTGCCGGACAATAAAGATGTTTTATCTCTCTCTCTCCACCGCTTCCGCACGGGCATGCTTTAAATAGAAGCATAGGTGATAGAGGCAGAAAGCGAGAGCACCCGCGTGTTCAAGATTTCGGCGCACGTTAAAGATACCCAGGTGGTCAAAATTAATCCGGAGCCCTCCGCTACGGCGCCCCTCACCTTCGTTGCGTCGGCGCGTTAAACCGTATACAATCAATCAATCAACCAATCAAATCAAGCATAGGACCAAGACATAAAGAGTGTTTGTAACGTGAAGGTCCGACATTTGGCACAACGGACGTACGGACGGACACGCAGGAGCGAACATGCGAAACTACTCGCTGGTAAGTTGCGCTTGATTGGTCCAGACGCAGCGTGACTTGAATCGCGACCACCCAACTGAGACATCAGTACAGGATGCCTTCGGGAACACGCGCTCGCTGGCAGATCCCATGCCTGTTTCTCTCCGGTTTCGACTTTCCCAAACCGATCGTTGAAGTTTAGAAATAAAAAAAGTGCATCATCGGATGCAGCGCGATACTTTACGCGTGACAAAGGAGGAAACGAGAACAGGGATCTGGTGACTCGTCTCCTCTTTCGTGCTCTCGCAAGTGTTCTGCAGGTTGCATCGATCGAACGCTCCCCCAATCTGCCCATGTCGTTTTGAGCGATGTGTCACGCTGACGGAGCGCATCGGCGACTGACGGGTGAATGCGTACAGTGCCGGATTTGCGTCATCGTTTGACCTCTGCTAAGAAATATACGATGAAATTTGATCGTATCTATTGTTTCCGTTATAGTCTAAAAATCTAAAAATGTACGTGCACGGGTGACGGTTCATTAGTAAATCAAGCCGTTTCGTTGTTTACAGCGACGCTACGACTGAGATCCAGAAGGCCGTCTCTAGCGACAGACCGGGCGTATGCCAATAATTTTCAGCGCATGAAAAATGATTCATAAAGAAATAAAAAAAAAGTACTAGGGCCTCCAAATTGTGATATAAAACGGCTTATATTGCTTTTAAAAATGTCTTCTTAGCAATGCACTTCTGTTCAAAGGTGAAGGCGGCTTTAAGAGTATTGGCCTAAGCTTGGTTTTTGTAAGCTGACTTTCCCACATTGTGTGTTGCACAGCGAAGCATGACCATCTACGGAGCGGGTGTGGTTACAGCAGCCCCAGTTTATTCTCCCCTCCCCTCTTTCCCGAGTCCTGATACCCCTCGCCACACGCGGCGTCTCTTCCTTCCTGGCATTGCGCAATGCCGCGCTCTCTTCGGCGGCAACCTGTGCGGCGCACTAAACACGACATTGTCTCTACCAACCAATCGTGTGTGTTCTTAGTCTGTGACATAGAGATCTCGCCACAGTCCTTGTAGCATATATATAGCGAATTCCCAATAAAGCTAAACCCCAACGCAGCAACTTCCACTACGGCATCAGCTTCGCTGGGCTTTCAACGTATGAATAAATACAAGGACTCGCAGGATACAAGGACTCCGATTTTCTTGTTTTGGTTTTTCTTTGTTACTTCCTCTTCAGAACGTACGCAGTCCCATAATATTGTAAACCATGGAACGTTTGAGTGAAACAAGAATATAAACGAAAACTGCGAGGCCGAAGGTCATCTCGCTAAAGGTCAACTGAAGGCGACCCTGAAGACAAAATACAAGATTCGTTCATTCAGTAGTCCCAGTTCCGTGGCCCAATAACAATCCTCCCAATTTTAACAAAAAGTGCCAATAACCACAACAAATAAAGCAGTGGAGACCTGATTGATTGATTGATTGATTGATTGATTGATTGATTGATTGATTGATTGATTGATTGATTGATTGATTGATTGATTGTAGGGTTTAACGCGCCGACGCAACGCAGGCGATGAGGCGCGCCGTAGTGGAGGGCTCCGGATTAATTTTGACCACCTGGGGATCTTTAACGTGCGCCGAAATCTCGAACACGCGGGCGTTTTTGCTTTTCGCCTCCATCAGAAAAGCGGCCGCCACGGCCGGGAATCGAACCCGCGACCTCGTGCTCAGCAGCGCAAGCAGTGGAGACCTGCCGACCCCCAATATCACAAACACGCCACAGGGGCATGTTTGTGATATTGGGGGTCGCAGACCGAAGCCACTGCCAACAAACATGATGGGGCCTCTGTAGTGAGGCCTCTAATTCACTTCAAAGCTGACCTGCAGCTGATAATGTTGCTTACAGTACTGCTCTTATTACGTCACTGCTGACGTCGTGCAGCGCCAAATTTGAAAGTGTTTCATTGTTTATAACTTTTCGGTTAAAACTGTACCAACCCTTCCTAGAGAAAGTTGAGACAAGCGGAAAAGCTAAAGTGCGTTCAAACTTCGCTGAAAGCGCATCCTATCGATAGTCAAACTTTCAAAGACAGAAATCGAGAACAATAAACCCATGCCACAAATTTTCCACGAAGTAAACGCATGCCACGAAGTAAGCGCAACTACAGACGATCTAAATCTAAACCGATAAGGGGTTTACGAGACAAAGGGGTACGCCACTGCGCTCCTTCTTCGTTATCCATGCGTACGTTGTATTATCTAGAACCGTTCCTTTTATTTAGCGATTTTCAAGTAACCGATTTGACACAATGGAAGCCCCGTTTCACGCACGCGCCGTATGTCATGCAGAGATCTCATCAGAGCTTTTCTTCGGTCTACCAACCGGTCTGTGAGAAAGTGCATTAGTAAAACGGCATCGGCCCCACTAAGAAAGCTTTCGCTTTAAAAAAGCAACTTTCGGTGCTGCAGTGGACTTTACTGAGCTTCCAAAGCCTAGACGTCATGTTTTGTCTTCATGGCTCTTGTAACCCACGAAGAAGACGACCTTCGACCCTTCCCACACGCATCTGCTCCCGTGTGGGTCAAACTACTCACGGGCACAGGGAGGCCCTTTATCCGCTGTTCGTGGGCGGCACTTTGAATTAGCGTAATTCGTGCCGATGTGGCCTTCACGGGAGCCTTATTCTCACAAGCCTGGCCACCGGGTCGGCGTGAACCTTTCGCATGTACCCGCCCATACTGCACCGCGTCGGGATCGTGTGCAGATTTGAATCGCGGTTCACGCGCTTGTCCTTGCCTGCAGTGCACGCTTACTAGTGGGCCGTATTTTCGCGATTCTAACGCACCCCGATCGCAACGCGCCGGTAAGTTTACTCATGAAAATTTGAGAATAATTTTTGAATCCGGTTCTACCCCACAGCTCTAAAAGATATGACACCACGTACATGACAAAATGCATTTTAATTTGACGCACGCATCTGTGCCAGCAAAACCCCCTTTGCTTCATTAACTGGCTTATTTAGCTCTTGCTGGCATTAAAACTTGAGAGGGAAACATTGAAAGCGAATTTTAGATGCGACGCATCTCATTCACTCGCCTTGTCCCTGCATCCATCCGGCGTTGTTGTCGGTGTTGTCGGCGTCCAACCCACCCCCATTCTCCTCGCCGCGCCAGCTCCGCTCTCCGCCGCTCACCCCCTCTCCTCTCCGATAGCAAACACTCTCTCGCGAGGGGCATTGGATTGGATTCGATTGGATTGACTTGGCTTGGCTTGGCTTGGCTTGGCTTGGCTTGGATTGAATTTGATTGGATTGGAACTCTGCGATGCTTCGCATCACCTCAGGGTTCCCCTCGGGAAGATGGTGTAATTTTTGGTTTCGTAACCGATTGTAATGCGCAGGGAAATTTTAAGGCTAATGATAGCGCAAAAAGGAGCGCATCAGGATCGTGCAAATGCAGTAAGTGCGAGACTGCATACGTGTATTGTACCCGACCAATCACGGCCAGGCTATAATGTCAGCTTGATGTAGACCCCGCCACCGCGTGCTCGAACAATTATTCTCGGTAAATACCTATTCCCGCTCCTTAAAAGATTAAAACTTAAACTCCGTATTACGCTGCACCTTCCTCAGCTAAAACGGCATGAACGGGGCGTATGGGGCTACTGTAACACGACATAGCAGTCCAGAATACCCCTTATAGCTTCCAGTCTTCACGTATCCCGCACGCATTTGTATACTTGCGTGCGTGTTCTCTAGACAGGGCTTGGGCTAAGTTACTAAACGCTAAAATAATGGTATTTTTGTCTGTCTCTGGAATTGCCCGACAACAACAAAGTAAATTCAACATCGAGAAAATTATTTTGAGCGCAGTCCCTAGTGGGAATCGAACCCAAATTTTCGGCGGTGAAGATAGGGGCACCCCGAATAATGCACGGTATACGGCTCTAAGACGTACGTCTTAGAGCCGTCAATACGTTTTTTTTTTATTTCTTTATTGCCACATTTTGAAATCGCACTTTTACCCGCCGCGGTGGCTCAGTGGCTAAGGCGTTGTGCTGCTGAGCACGAGAACAGTGGTTCGATTCCCGGCCCCGGCGGCCGCTTTTCTGATGGAGGCGAAAAGCAAAAACGCTCCAGTCAGCGCGGTCGCGAGGCCTTCTGGACTAAGGAGGCTTTCCACACCCCTTCCCCTTCCCCTGTTGCTTCAATAAACGTTCACCACCACCACCCGTGTGTTCGAGATTTCGGCGCACGTTAAAGATCCCCTGCAGGTGATCAAAATTAATCAGGAGCCCTCCACTGCGGCGCGCCTCATCGCCTGTGAGGCGCTGGTGCGTTAATCCCCTAAACGCAATCAACACAACATTTACACCATCAAACAAAACAATACAAATAATACTGCTAACCGCAACCTTGCTAGCAGAAAGCGGCTAAAATACTTGAGTTTGTTAGAATCTTCATAACGGACAGCCACTCTGGAGGTTCAGGCTGAGCCCTCCACACTTCACAGTCATCAACCTCATGGAATCAGAGAAATATTCCTTTGAACTGTTTGCATCAACGTCCCGATGGCGTGTAGCCATACGCGACTTCCAAATGCGGCTCTAAGACGTTCAGAGTAATGGTATAGGTGTTTGTGTTGAACATCATCCGAGCCGACAGGCGCGCGCGGTCCCCTAAACACCGCTAATTGGTCGTGCAGTAAAAAAAAAATTGCTGTGGCTGAACGCGGTTAAACCAAGTTTGTCGAGTGATACCTCGGCTCTCGCGCACAGAGCGCGCAGTGAACGCGCATGCAATTGCACAGCAAAACAAACCGCGGGCGCTGCTCGGCATTGTAAGCTCTGTAGGCACGAACGTGCAGGAAGCATGCATCGAGACAACGCCTCCTTGTATCATTTTCTGATGACACGCCCTGCGCTCTTTCCCTATCCCCTTCTCCGCACCCCCCCCCCCCCTGGAACGAACGAGCGATTAGACGCTTTCACTGCGCAACCGCGCGAGGCGCTGCCTTGACCTTGGCTGAGCTTGAAGGACAGATGGATGCTACGCGGCGTCTTCTGGGTTTTCACCTGGAGTTCTAGAGATTTCGCTCTAAAATGTGCTTTTATCATCTACAACTGCACCTGCTTGAAAACTTCGTCACATGCTATTCGTGCCACACAGTGAGGCGGACGTTAGAGTAATGCCGCACTGGGAAACAAGTTGAAACTAAATCTGAATGTTTGAGTGTCTCCTAAAAACGGCGTAAAAAACCCAGTTAGGCTGTTAAAAGCGTTACCGGGCAGCGGCTGAAATCGTTGTCGTCCTTCAACATCATTGGCGGCGAAGCGAGAAACGTGGTCCATTTGTCTTTTACCGTTCTCAAACGTTGACTGCAGGACTTAGCAGGAATCTGGTGCGGGTTAGTTCGCTGATAAAATTGGGGCAAATTTGAACGGCGGTGAAAGAAAGGGACCGAAGACTACAGGAACACGAGGCAGACACACACGGTCGCTGGAGAATCGAAAGCTAAACAGTTGGAAGTCAGCGCCGTCTCTGCATCTTCGTGTTTTGTACTTCGTCTTGTATATTTTTCGCGCTGTTAAAATTTGCTTCAAAGAAATGTAGGAGGCATTGTATGAAAGGTTTTTGTTTCTTATTGCCATAAACTGTGATCTCTTGAATTTGGCGCCCGCGTGCGGGAGCTAGGGTGTGGTCGGGAACCTCGGCGCGAGGGCACGCGGTGGGGACAGACAAAGAAGAGAAAGAAGCAAGAATCTCGGTCGCCATTTTAAAGCTTCGTATGCCCTGTACTTACTGTAAATACAGTTCGCTTTTCTTGCTTTCCGTTCGCCTTTGAGATTCTTCAACAGTTGTCTTTAGAGAATTATCCCAACTGATTTGGCTTAAGTCCATAGCTGCCACTTTGAAAGGTATCATCGTAGGTCGACAGTCTTTGATAATCAGAGCGAAAGCTCCATTACTCCAGGTCAAACCCGTAAAGCGGCTCGTTCCTCGTAGCGTCCATCTGAACTTGAAGCCCAACCAAGTTCAAGCCAGCGGATAGTCTAATATTTCTTGTTCGTTCCAAGAGGGTGGTGCGGAGAGGGGATAGGGGATAGGCTAAGGGTGCGTACCATCAGAAAATGATACAAGGAGGCACTAACGGTGAATGTTCACTACGCGTTCGCGCCTACAACGCCGACTGAGCCGAGCAGCGCTTGTGATTTGTCCAGCGGTGCAAATGTGTAGGCGCTCACTGCAGGCTCCCAGCTCGAAAACCGAGCTATCCCTTCACAAACTTGGTTTAACCACGTTCAGCCATAGCAATTTTTTTATTCCTACTCCACTTCCCTCAAAAATTCCGTTTCCCAACTGGCGGAAGCTTCCATTTGACCATGAAACAAACGACATTTAGGGGAAATGACGCACCTATTGTATCGGCCGCGTACATATGTTTTCTTTCTTTCAGACTACAACATGAACCGCTTGCGCCTCTGAGTGGAATCATTGTGCTCAGCACAGAATTTTAAGAACATCACGAAGACGTAAAATGTGCCCCGCCGGAAAGAATTGGACGTTGCCACCACGGTTTTCACCGCAAGTAAAGAAAGCACTGGATGTTGCGACCATGGTTTTCACCGCAGGTAAAGTCGAGGCAAGGTCACCATAGAGACAGACCAGGAATCAAAACACGCCCGCATCCAGTACGTGCATGCACTGATACACGAAGAGTACATATGCACACAATGGCTGCCGCCCTAACGCTGCTTCATCGGAGCGACGATAAGCGATGCAGAGAGCAGCCGAGCGTAGAACAATTCAACCGGCAGCTTTCATCGGTTTGGAAGAGGGAGGGAAAAAAAACCAAAAGCCCTCCGCACAACGTACACAAACCGACGCATGCGAAGAAGAGGCGTAGTGGTTTGTCTGAAACTGTTCTGGAACAATGCTGGCGCAGGTGGTTATGACAGGTGCCTTTTTGAAGCGACCGGAACGTCGTCTATGTACCTATCCGCCTCTTACAGTCGGTCGTCTGGTTCTGTTTTTTTTTTTTTTTGCTACTCTCTATTGCACCATTGCTCCTTTCTAGTATTTTACTTGAATTTCCGACACATCGCAAAAAAATAGTTTACACGATGACGACGGCTCCATTCGCGACACGCTTAGCGCGTGGGCGTTATTGGCGAAGACACGTGTACGAATGTCTCCGTGCATTCCCGGAAATGCAACGACTGGAGATGACATGAACGGACATATAGAGCGCCTCCTGCGCCGGAATTCTCGCTAAAATAAAGAAAGGAAAACGGAAACGCATCATATCAGAGTTACTGGATATAACTATGGCATCATAGTCCTCTTAACGGACGTCCTGGTAAATATTATTCTTGAGAAAATGTCGACACTATCATCATCATCCGCAGCAGCATTTTTATTTCCAGTGCAGGATGAACGCCTATCCAACATACTTCCAACATCGCTTATGCTGTTCTGTACGAATCCGTTCCTTGTCACCCGAATTTTATCTAATCCTTCAAGCTAGTTAACCAACTTTCCTCGTGACATTCCGTTCGCAAGCGCCATCTACGGGATCGCTTGGAAAATTAGTATTATTTTTAGCTACTGCTAAAAAAATCGCCTAAAAATTCGGCTGTTGGGCCTCGATAGCCTAGGGATAGAATCGCAAGTTTTATGTTGAAGGGCCTGGGTACAAGCTTAATTTCGTCCCCAAAAGTCGTGATATTCTTTATGTGTAATTTTCTCTTAGCTCAGCCCTCCGCTTTCTCTTCGTAAACAAGGGCAATTTGGTATCTTCTGGGTAGGTTTAGGGGGGGGGGGGGGGGGGGGGCAAGTCTCGGTAATTGTTTTATTTATTTTCTGAATACAGAGAAACGGGGGAAGGCAAAAGGCGGCTAGATTGACAAAAACCTTCCTTCGAACACAGTTGGCGCACAGGCTGCATGTTCAATCAGTCAGACTAAACATATAAATGTGTTCACGAAAGCAGCACTTGTCACGAAAATTTATCGATAACAAAAAACTGATTTGAACACAGGCACACGCAAAACAAAAGCAGTATAAAAATATACAATAAAATTTAATGAAATCATAAAATATATAATCACAGGAAAAAATTACATTGACATAAATACCCCAGAAAGTGGAGGGGAAAAATAGCCCCGCTGGCAGCGTAGTGGTTATCGCACCAGACCGATTTTCTGGAGGTCGTGGGTTCGGATCCCACCCGGCGGGCATTTTTTCTCCATTTGCTTTCTTTCTGTCCAAATTCTTTATCTGTTTCAATTACCTACCACATCTTCCCCTTTGTTTTCGAGGTTTTCTTGACTGCCAACCCTTATTTCTGTTTTATTTCAACGAGCCCCTCATTTCCTATTCTGATTCGATATATATATATCGAATCAGGTTTCCGAGGTTTCTTACTTTGTGTTCACCACGCCTTCGGCCCCATCGCCAGCATGCCAGATATATATATATATATATATATATATATATATACAAAATATTGAAAAAAGATATTGAAACTGAAGGCACGTATAACAACGTCGTTTAAATTATCAGGTGGTCATATATCGACACGTTTAATCAGCGCTGTGCGTCGTTGCAACGGAATACGTACAGTGCCGGGCTGGTACCTAATACGGAACGGAATATCCCGTCTTCGTCACTGGGTCGCCATTCTGTTGTCCAGGATGGTCCCTGTGTCGTCATTTCTTTGCATAACAGGATAGACTCAGCCCTACCCCTCGTTTTTTGTTAAACAAAATTTCAATTGGGTTTGAACAAACGAAATTGCAAGCTTTCCACGCCGCACTGATTCGTTCGTGAGGGACGGAAACGCACTCCAGGATAGCCAACTCGTTGATGTCGATGAAAACTCAAAATGATTCGGGTCCACTCAGCTGTGGTTTAGAGCCTCAAGAAAAAAAATCAAAGCCCCTTTCTTTAAGACAGGTGGCTGAACGTGAAGCTTTCTCCAATGCAAACTGAGTGAAAGTCAAAGTCCAAAGCCAACGACCACGCTACGAATCCAAGACATGCTGAGTGACCCGAATCAAACCGCTATACTAGAACCAAAACTTCGCATCGGGTCGCTCAGCATTTCCTGGGTCCGTTGCGTGGTCGCTGCCTTTGGACTTCGACTTTCGCTCAGTTTCCATTGGAGATAGCTTCACGTTCAGCCACCTGTCTTAAAGAAAGGGGCTTTGATTTTCTTTTTCCTCCGAGATGTTTAGAAAGTTAATTCTCTTCTCCGTCACCGGGAGCGCGCATTCCTTGCGTACCGTTCTTTTCACTGACAGAGGTAGCCCGGCATTCGCTACCTGAAAGCACCCCAGCGCTGACTTAATTCTGCGCCAGATTTCCCTCTCACGGTTCAATTGGATCAGCAAGGACAGCCTTCCCAGCACAGTAGTTGCATTCACCCACCGCTCCAACCCCTTCACTAAGATATTGGTGAGGCTTTCTGCATTTCAATTCTTCACCCTTTATCTTTAACCCTAGGGCGAAGTTTCCCAAATACAGTTCTCGGAGACGAATTCCTTGCTGGACGTCTCCCGACACACCGAACAAGCAGTGTCATCCCAAAGTCTCAAATTGTTCAAGTATTTTGCATTTATATTTGTATAACTTACTGCTCCAAATCAAGCTTCCTAGCCCCTATAGGCAGTGAACAGTCTTGTAGTGATCGTGTCTCCTTACCTGCCGCCCTTCCTGACAGAGAGCTTCCTAATCTTCTTATCAAGGACTGTCCTGTTCGTGCATTCTTTGGATATGTCCTCCAAAAGTTCTGTTAGTCTTCTCCCCTATTTCGTCTCTCAGTGCTTCCATGTACTGCGGCAGTGTCTACTGAACCAAAACGCTGACGGCGCATGCATGTGTGCGTGTTAGGAACGACCGTGCGAACTGCCAAAATATTTTTAAAGCGAAACTTTCTACGCCTCACTGATGGCGACCGCCCCGTCTCCAAAACGTACTGCAGGAAAGCGAACTTTACGCAGCGGGTTTCCCAAAATGATGATGAGCGAGGGCGTAGATCAAGCGTCTCAAGAAAAACAAAGCGCTTCCCGTGGTCGGTATCGAACCTGGGTCCACCGCGTTATGAATACGACGTCTATCCGATTTCGCAATTTCGACATGGTCGAAGCCGTTTAGCTGTTAACTAGAATGTTGGGGGATATTGTTCGCCGAAGCTATAACCAGTGGCTGTGAAGCGCGCCGTAATGAAAGGCGCAGGATTAATTTTGACCACCAGCAGCAGCAGCGGATCTTTAACGCATCCCGAAATCTCCACACACGGACGTTTCTGTTTTTCGCCACCGTCAGCAAAACGGCCACCGCAGCCCGACCGCAGCCCAACCGCAGCCCGCAGCCACCGTCCATGGGTTCGGCGGCACAACGCCTTAGCCACTCGGCCTCCGCGGCGAGTAAGGCCATCAGTCATGAACTGATGTTCATCACTGATGTTCATCACTGATGTTCACTGTTCATTGTTATTAGATTGTTGTTCATTAAGAAATGTTCATTTGAGAAATGACCTTCGCAGCGTCTACAATGATACTGAAACCCGAAACATGGACCACTCGTCTAATAAGCATGCAAAACTCACCAGTTACACAAAGTATCTCGAGACGATAAGTGGGGAACCTAGCCTGCGTTTCCAACCAACGGTCGGTCTTCAGAAGCGTAGGACAGTGTTGAGAAAACGATAACGCCCACAGAGAACCTAATTTCGTTTTCTTTTCCCCACAAGATGCCGACGTAAGCGCCTTAATTAAGCTTCTTATCGCGCACTCCTTAGCGCTGGCGTCAGAAATTGCGCGCAGGTGTGCGCGCCGTAACCTTCGCGAGTACGCGCCCACCCTATATCCGTTTCCGGCGCGCGCAGACGAGCGTGTGTGTGGAGTATACATACGGTGCCGACGTTAATTAAAAAGGCCGGCCGTCCTAGGCCAGCACGTTCGGTTTATTAACGCGCGCACGCAGCCCGCGCGCAGCCTTATTTCATTCATTGCAGCAGAGGCATTCGAGAGGGTCCAGCACGCGCGCGATGAACGCAGACGCGCCAGCCCGCTGCGACGCGAAGCAAAAAAGTGACCCAGTTTTTTTTTGTTATTACTATCATGCCGAACGAAACTAACGCGTGAATCTGCATGCCAGCTTAGTCATCAAAACTTTTCTACGAGGGAGCTCTCGCCTTCTTCCCGACGAGTTTGTTCATTTTGTATGAAGTTGGAGGGCTAGTTGGTGGGACCATTTGTAGGGATAGTTTTTGGTCTAGTAGTTGTGGGCCAATTAAACGGATGGTGTGTGGTTATACTTGAACGCCAGTGCAGTAGACACGAACACGCCCAAATGTCTCGCCCAAATGTCGATCCTTTTATAGTTGGCGGTACAGTTCGTTCGTAGGCCAATCAAAGGGCTAGTTGGTACTACAGTTTATTTGCTTTTTTTGTGCGCAGTGTGTCGGTGTCGCTCTGCAGCTGGTTGTCCTGCATTATACGTGCGGCACATTCGTTCAGTTTTTCTGCGTGCGCGCCTAAACGTCAGCCTGTGTGATCCGCCGGCTTCCCGACAAAAGCCTGGTGGTTTCTTGCTGTCTTTCCCGCAATCGTTACTGCGGCCATTAATTTTTTTTTCTTCCTCGTGAATAGCAACGTTTCGCTTAGCGTAACTGATGAGAACAACTGCGACTTCTTTTCCAGCATATACGGCGAACCTTGTTAGGGCTGTGCCCTTTGCCCCTTTTTTTTATTCTATTGCGGTGCGTGTTTATATTTGTCAAGACAACCTTTTTAAGGGAGTTTTAGGTCAATAAATTTTTAAAATACCCTGACAGCGGCTAGCTCAGTCTGCTGCGTGCCCAATATGCGGAAACCAGTGTACTGCAAGGTTCCGCCCAGTAAGCTATAAATCGTAATCTTATGACGTCCCCAAGAATGGAAGCTTCCTCGGCAAACGAAGTGCGCGGGAAAGCCCTATGGTTTGAAGTTTTAGTTGAAGTTTGCGGAATTTTTATTTGAAATACCGAAAGAAAAAGAACAACCTTTATGATCCTGCATTTCGCAATATATAGTTATCTCCCGTAAACCCCCAAAAAGAGAGTCCCGCGTCTCGCGAATGTTTCTCTGGCTCCAGAACGCTTAGGAATAACGAAGTAAGCGGCCCTCATTGGGCGCTAAGTTCTTTTGTTTTGCGAAGATATTGTGGGACGGCCGTTTTTGAGTGGTAGCTAGAACTCCGTGCCGTTAAATGAGTATTCGATCTTTGAGAAACGAAAGTTGAGAGACAACATTCGGGAGCTTTAGTTGCAGGCTATATCCGCGCTCAAGAGCACTTCATTGCAAGCAGAGCCTAATCCATTCATCGGGTTCGTTTCATAGCCAGTCCTCCTCGTTGCACCGTTAGCGTGATAAGGAGCGGGAGACCTATAGTCCCTTTTAAAGATGAGTCTTCGTTAGGCTACTTAAACCTGAAAATTTTGGTCTGTCTCTCCGTCCGTCCGTCCGTCTGTCTGTCCGTCCGTCTGTCTGTCTGTCTGTCTGTCTGTCTGTCTGTACGTCTGTATGACTGTCTGTCTGTCTGTCTGTCTCTTCCTCCGTCCGTCCGTCCGTCTGTTTGTCTGTCTGTCCGTCCCTCCATTGATCCATCCGGCCAAAATTTAAAAGAAATTCTTGAACGAGAAGTTTATTACCCAAAACCTTTCCAAGTGACTGAACCTGGAAACATGCTTAATTACTTATCAATAAACATTGTTCACGAAAAATAAACCGCTAGGCATATCTAAGGCAACACGTGAATGCACAACTGGTAGGTGCATTGTTTTTTTTTTAGGACAAACGTCCGCTTGATATTTGCAATATACGATAAAAAATACGTGTACAGCACAATATTTTTACCAAAAATACAAAAAGAGTCCGCGCGAGCCTGTACCGCGTGGCAGTGTCTCGAGCGTGGCACCGGCGGCGGGCAACGGCGCGCCGCCGACAGATGATCGTGGAGGCCACGTTTCAAGTCCATCAGTAACAATATGTTCCATTAGATGGCGGAAGCAGTAGAACGATGAAAAATCGAATTAACTTTAGTAAACCTCCTTCGTGTTTGCCCCTGGGGGTGGGGGAACGGGGCGATCAAACGGGAAGAATGTAGGAGGTGGGCGGGGAGGGAAGAGAGGCATTTACGTGGCAGGTGCTGCTGAAGACTATCGTCTTTCCAGGACAATTTTTTTTTTCTGTTACATCTAGCTATGCTTTAGTTGCTGTTTGTAACTTGATATCCTGTCATATGAGTGTAGTGGCTAGTGATCCCTACTACGAGATGACGGCCGTCGGAAGGCCGGAGACGTGCGCATCCATTGCTTAATCGCTGTCCGACGTCAGCCCCGCGTCCGACAGCCCATATGCAGAAACGGACGCCCGTTAGATGCTTTATCTCGGCACCGTGGACGTCCGTTGGGCTTTTATTCGGGCGTCCTAAGCGGCCGCTTCGAAGCGGGCTTAGTACGCGTGTTCACCGTAACACGGCCAATGCGGATGAGAACACGTCGAAAATTCTCGAGCCTTACGCCATTGCTTTGCTACAAATGTCGCCGAAAGACGATATTCGTCTGTCGGCATTTTCTGTCTGTCGAGATTATATTTGTCTGTCATATTCGTCTGTCGAGATTTGCTCAACTCAGTTCAATCTTCCCTCGTTCGGACTTCTCGCGCGCCACCTGACGTGGACTCTTGCTGTGCTTGGAGCATCTAGAGCTGACATCTTTTGTTGCACAGTTTGTTCTTATTTCGCCTCTCTTTCACATTTATTTATTTATTTATTTATTTATTTATTTATTTATTTATTTATTTATTTATTTATTTATGTATTTATTTATTTATTTATTTATTTATTTATTTATTTATTTATTTATTTATTTATTTATTTATTTGTATTACCCTCAGGGCCCGAGAGCGTTACAGAGGGGAGTGAGAAGTACACAATAGTACAGACAAAAGCAGCGAAAGAACAAACAAGAACATCATAGTTAATACGTTGTCTTTTCGTTTTGCATCGTAAAAGTCACTTCAACGTGTATTCTCAAGCAAAAGAGGGCTAGTACTCTCGGTTACGCACGTCTGTGCATTTCGCTTCACATATGCCCCGGGTTTTCTTTACGCTCAATAATGCGCACATATACCCAAGACAGCAATACTGGTAATTGGGAACGGTCTTAGGCGTTCTTTAGAGTTGAAAATTCATACAAACTCGGAAAGGTTATAGTATGGACACCACACAGCACCTTGCAGTGTCCCTCAATTGTCTAACCGGTCCTTGTTTGAATGCGCTGGAAATCCTTTTTTTTTAAATTGCCACACCAACTTGTCCAGCAATCCGCACTCGTGTTTTTAGACTGCTTTTTTTGTGGTCGGACTGTTAAATCGACAGACAGACAGACAGACAGACAGACAGACAGACAGACAGACAGACAGACAGACAGACAGACAGACAGACAGACAGACAGACAGACAGACAGACAGACAGACAGACAGGCGAAACAGTTCGCGTTTAGGTAGCCTAAGAAAGACTGTCGCCTTTAAGACCGTAAGGGCCTTAACCAGAGAAAATACTGTAAAGTGTTCTTTTCACAAAGGGAGGCTTCTACCATGGCGCACCGCTTTGCAGTAACTGAAAGAAACCGGCCATGGTGTAACGAACCGAATAACCACTGCTTTGCGCACGTGAAGCACCCAGAGTTGAAATCAAGACTTCTTGAGGGCAGCTCCCTCGTAGCCTAGAAACATTGCACCATCGCGTACGACTGACATCGGCTTACACAAACAGTTACCTTTTTCGCCTTGAACGGATGACCAACACCTACTGTGACAACTGTTTTTCGTAGAAACAGTTGAACATATTTGACTCGAATGTGTGGCCTACTTGGCACCAAGATCACGTTTTCTTTTGTTTTATTTTTTGAGATATTGTACGCCTAGAAGAAGGGCCGGTAGCTCTGAAGACTATTCTAGGACCATGGACTTCCCCCTCAAAGCAACGCCAGGCTCTGAAAACTTTGTTTCAATATTTGGAGGACATTGGTCACATTTCAAAATTGTGAATTCTGTGACGCAATCTAAAAATATTCCGTCAAGCACGTCAAGCCACGCCAGTTATTTTGTTGTTGCTCCTGCCCACTTCTTTCTAGGGCCTTTTCTTCCCTACACCTCCAATCCTTACCAGAGAAGCATGTAGGCCATTGTGAACGCGGGCAAAACTGTCTGCTTTTTCAATAAACAGCCTTCTCTCGCCCTTAAAAGGAGGGCGTTTCTTCTTTTTTCCCCACTTCTCTGTTTCTGGGTATCCCGCATATTTATTTTGGACACAACGTGCATCCTGAAAAGCGACGACAGCGCTGCCTCGGGCTTTCATTCCGCCCGCCAGCCCGTCGCGAACAACATCAACATCAGGCTTGCCCAGCAGTGACAAGCTGCCAAGGCTGCCCACGCGCGGTCTCGTCATCGCGGGGCAACATCCGCTTCAGAAGCACGCTGCAGCCTGCGGTCGCCGCGAGTCCGCCGCTCGCAGCCGCAGGCTCTCCGCCGTCCCGCCGCCCGAAATAGCTAGCCCCCCTGAATAGCCTGCGCTCGCCTGCCGCCCCGAGAGCGAAGATTCTGGACAGTGGTGGGCCGAAGAAGGGTTTTACCGCTATTCATCGGGACGCCCGCTTTCGATCGGGCGTGCGGCGCCCTGAAAGCCCTTGAGCCGTTTCGTTTCCCCAGGCGAAGTAGGAAGTGGCATGACATTCTCCGCCTTGCGCTGCTGCTGCTGCTGTAGTTGGCCAACTTTGAAGGGGCGCATTGTGTATCGACGCCCTGCGCTGATGGCGTTGGCTTTCGGGATGTTCGACTTGCTGACATTTTATTTTTTGTCTTTTGTTTCGTTCTTTTTCTCGGAGGTGGTAGGGGAGATTTCGCCAAAGATAACTATTTTGCCGCGTATCCGCTCGCTTTGCTGCAAGCCTGTCGTGAACAGACGGCAGTCCTCTGCCGCTCCTGCCATGTAATACACTCTTCTCCGTTCCTGACATGATGAACGCAATATAGATGTTTGTTCAGTTCAATTCAAAATTCCCGCTTTCGCTCAGCTCGCACGCCATCTGCTGGGACAGAGCGCTTTTATCTCGTCTGTCTTTTAACGCCTTTTTTTAAAAGTTTTTTCTTGCTATCATAAAAAAAGGAATCTAAAGTGTATTGTTATTCAAAACAACGCTGGTACTCTCGGTTATGCCATCACATTTTTTTTTTCATTTGACCCTGAATAATATCGGCATATGAGCCATGGCAGCACCTCATTTGCAGCCAAGCAATCAGATAAGTGGTCAATCTTTATTTTTTTTTATTTCGTCCTGGCCTCAAGTGGTTAAATCATGTAAAGGGCAAACAGATAGAGAGACCAAGGTATTGCTTGCCCTTCTAGTGCATAATTTTTATTCTCTGGTGTATGCTGATTGTACTTTGTTTGCCACTGCCAAGGGCACGTTTTTTTGCGGTTTTTAGTTTACTCTGTTCAGTTATATTGTCCCCCAAAGTGGTAGTCGGACTACGTATGTGTGCCAGGTTGGATCCTGGAACTACTGGATGTTGTATGTAGTGTACTTGTGTATATGTGAAGAGGGGAAATAAAAATTTCTTGCTTTCGCGCTTAAAGGGACCCAGAAAAGCCTTCTGTAAAAGTTACAAAAGGCCTGTATTGTCACGTAGCACCAATATAGCGATGCAATGCCGTTGGAATTATTGATCTACATTCAGTATTAGCTGCGCCAGAAGCAATTAAATGCACCTCTCCCCACTTGCCGATCGACTCCTCCTCCCTCTCTGCCTCCTTCAAAGCAGCTAGCTACATTCCTGCGCCTAGGCTCGCGTCAATCACTGCGGACCCGCCTTTGCCGCCTTTGCCTTGGGATCGCGCAGGAAGGAGGAAGAGCAGCCGGAAGCCAATGACAGTGACGCCGCCGGCGGCCGACCTTGCCGGCGAATGGGCGAATCGGGGGGCGCCTTCGCCGTTGCGTCAGCAGCGATCGCCGTTGCGTCACCCGCGGTCGCCGTTGCGTCACCCGCGGTCGGCTCGCTGCGGCGTCGCGCTCATCGGCTGAGAAAGGCGATCTTCAAAAATTGTTTACAAATTATCTGTACAACGTATGGGGCTCACACTTGGCTCAAAAATCCCCCGCTATGTGTTCTACCACCTGAATGCATTTGATTGCCACCTTCACAAAGCTTTTCGGGGTCCCTTTAAGCAGACCAAGATTACCTTTGTTAAAAAAATGGTCCCATTCTGACACTCGCCTGAGACAGCCAGCAATGGCGGTTATAAAAACGCAAGGACAAGGAAGCGTGGACTCCATACATGAGAGCGCGCATGAGGGAGAGCAGAACCCCATCGTACAGTTAACGAAGTTCTCCCGCGAAAATGGAAAGAGCATTTCTAGCAAGAAATCAAAATTTATTGCTGCGTTTCTGACTATATTTATGGATTCTAGCTGGAATTGACAGCTTCTCACTAGAAAAATTATTAGTCTAGCCACAGACGATTGTTTCCTGCTTGCAGGCTTTTTTTCTTTCAGCTGCACTGTCAAATGCTGGCTGGAAGTAATGGCTGCCAGCATTGGAACAAAATCCCAATCCAGCTAGAAATGAGCTAGAAACTGAATTTCTATCTAGAAATTTTTCTAGCTAGAAGAAATTTCTGGCTCAATAATCAAGCTAGAAAAAAAAATATTTTCACCTGCGTTGTTTTCTTGTAATGCAGAGCCAGCTTCAGTCTGTGTGCTTAGCCAAGAAAGCTTTTGCAAGACTATTTGCCTCTTTTTTTCCCGACATGCCGGAGTGTCCTAGCGTACATTTGATTTCAACGTGCGTACTGGTGGTACGAAGCTGTGCTGCTATCTTTGTTTTCATTTTCAAAACTGTTTCACTTCGAGACCAGCCCTTCCCAGGCGGAAAACACAACAGAAAATACGACAGGATGATCCTGTAAGGGAATAGGACATCCCGTCATTTGTACAACACAAATGTCTGTCGGGTGACAGGCATTCTGTAGTTCTACAACAAATATTCCTGTCGCAGGACAGATCATCCTGTAGTCCCAATAGAGATCCCGGCTCTACGAAAGATATTCCTGTTCTACAACAGAAAGTTCTGTTGCGCGACAAGAATTTTTGCTTTGTTTTCCGACTGGGTTGTGTCATTCACAGACTGCCTGCAGAATATTGTGCACCGGTAGCAGCGTTAAGCTACACGCTAGCGTGACAAAAGCGTCCGGTTTAGCTCCGCGGTTTGACAGTTTCGTGCAAATATGACGTCTGTTAGGAATACTCCTACGTCACCTGTCAGCCGCTGTGGGTTATCAGTAAGCGGTCTCATTCCTGACCACGCCGCAGCTAGATAACGATTAGAAACACATTACCGTCGGTGCTTAGCACCCAAACGCGAAGCGAGACGCCTCGTTTTTTTCAGTGGTGGGGAGCTTCGAGGAAAGAAAAGTTAGGGTGGGGGGCACAGAACAATCGTTTGTGATGATGATGGTGATGATGATTCTTTAAAACTGAAGAACGCATTTCCTCAGTTTAATTTTTTCTGTTACTCAGATCTTATGCATGCCAACTTTTCGGGTTTCCTTCTTTTTTCATTTTGTGGTTCTAAAAACTAGAGCGCGCCTTTAAAGCAAAGCTTCACTACTTTCGTCCGGCGGTTTCGCCGCGGATGCGCAAGTTCACCTTTTGACCGTAGAAACACCCCCTGCGACACACTCCTCGAAGCGCATCGCGTGATTCGCCGGGCCCGTATTCGGCGCTGCGCAGAAGGCCCCGTTTTCAGTCGTTCTGCTCAGCTAGCGGCGGCAGCGGCCGCCGCGGTTGCGGCCAATCTGCAGTCAATCGGCAGCCGACCAACCCCGCCGCCTCCCACGCATGCTCCGCTCGGTCGCCTCGGGCTACGGGACTCATCTTGCGCCCAGCGAAGAGGAACGCCGCGTTCGCCGCGAATGAAAGCGAGGAGGGCCTCCTTCTGTGAACATTGCACGGGACCGAACGGCGTTGAGCCGTGGTCAGCAATACAGCTACATCAAAGGTTAACCAAGCGAAACCAAGACTCAACCACACTAAGCCAAGCGTTTGCTTTGCATATCCAAGGTTAGCTAAGCCGCAGCCATTTTTACTCTCCGTCTCAATTAATTTTTCAGAGGTCGGCCCTGGATGTTCCAACTGGATCTTGAATCAAACACTATTTATTTTAACAAACAGCTATTCGCAAATTTCAAAAGTCCTACATGATGTAATAGTTAAGGTTATCATTTGTCTGGTTTGAGGAAGCGCAATCGCCCCCTGCGTGGCCTCCAAATGGACTTTCAAGAACCTTCACGCTTTGTTATCGTGAAAAAAATTACTGAAAGGGAATAGTTTACTCCTCCCTACCGGAATACCAAAACTTTAGTGATAGCAATGTGGGACAGTAAGAAGTTATGAAGAAGAAAAAAACAAGGAGAATGGCGAAATAAATTACGATTGGCGTTGGCAGAAGGGACGCGTGTTCTTCCAAATGACTCATACTGTGCCTTGCGCTTTGGACTAGTCCGTGCACTCTTTCTTTTTAACAGCGTAGCTGTTCTAGGGCTGGCCTTGACGGCAGTCTCGGCTGGTATCGCGACCAGGTTTCTCCGCCGCGTGAAAACCGGTTTCCAGTATAGACAAAAAAAAAAAAAAAACGTCATAAAAATAAAAAGGTTAGGGCCTCCATATTTCGATACAAGACGGCTTATATTTCCCCTGAAATATGTTTCCCCAGCAATGCATTTGTGTTGGGAGGTGAAGACCACTTTACGAAGATCGCTGCGAGCTTGGTCTTTGTAAGGTGGCTTTCTCACATTGCCTGTTGTGCAGTGAAGCATGGTCTTCTACGAAGGGAGTATGACTACGGAAAACCGATCTAACTGTTGTCTTATCAAAAGTACCTCGGAACACCCGCCATGGTGGCTCAGTGGCTAAGGCGTTGCGCTGCTGAGCACGAGGTCGCGAGTTCCATTCCCGGCCGAGGCGGCTGCTTTTCTGATGTAGGCAAAGAGCAAAAACGTTCGTGTGTACGAGATTTCGGCGCACGTCAAAGATCCCCAGGTGGTCAAAATTAATCCGGAGCCCTCAACTACGGCGCGCCTCATCGCCTGCGCTGCGTCGGAGCGTTAAAACCCTACAATCAATCAATCAATCAATCAATCAATCAATCAATCAATCAATCAATCAATCAATCAATCAATCAATCAATCAATCAATCAATCAAGTACCTCGGAACAAATTGTATGACAATTAGCCGCTCAGATGACTCCAAAATTCCGCCGAGTTTTCTTTACTTGTCATAATTAGTTCACAGTGAGGCTACAAACGTTACGGAATTACTGTCTGCTGTCAATGCATGGCCATTTACGGAGGGAGTATGGTTAAAGAAGGCAGTTCTAGCTGTTCAGTTACCTAAGCTAGTCGGAAACGAATTCTACGACGATTAGCCGCTAAGGTGACTCTACTATTACGCGCAAGAAAGAAGCCAAAGCTAAACTGAATCTTCGTGAAGACAACCGTCAGCTTCACTATTTCAGCAGATTTCACACTGAGTGGAACTAGATTAGGAGAAGACAGCGCGGTTTACACACGCACACAGGGAAGAGTACTTGACACACACGTGTCAAGTACTCCCTGTGTCCGTGTGTAAACCGCGCTGTCTTCTCCTAATCATGTTAAACCAACACGCCCAGATAGACACGTTAGCGAGTGGAACTAGGTTTAGTTTTTGTTGTTGTTAATTTTTTGCTTTAGAGCCTGGACATCTGTATTCGTGTCAAAATAAAGTGGTGCTAAGCCCTTCTCCCCCCCTTCCCCCCCCCCACCCACACACACACACACATTTCTTCCAAAAGAAAGTTGATAGAAGCGCGACAGCTAAAAGTGCGTCCACTCAATCGTCAAACGTTCAGAGGCACAAATCGCGAACGAAGAACCAACCCGTGTGATGATCTTTCACTCACTAGGTAAACGCATCTACGAACGACCTAAATGTACACCGATACGTGGTTTATGACATAAAGGTACACTATTGCACTTCTTCACCACCGATCACTGTATTGTCTCGTCTCGTTCCTTTTGACTCGTGGTTTTCAAGTAACCGTTTTGACACAACGGAAGCCCGGTTTCACGCACACGCTACGTGTGTGTCATGCAGAGATCTTATCAGAGCTTTTCTTTGGTTGACCAATAATATGCATTAGTTTTTTGACAGGACGCCGTCAGTCCCACTAAGAAAGCTTTCGCTTTAAAACTGAGTGGGCTCCAGCCCCCCTTACTCACCGCACGTCTCCCCCACCCCCACCTCCGATCGGGATCCCCTGCGCGTAGCTTAGAGAAGAGATTACAGACGTCAATATACTTCACCCACTCTTATATCGAGACATACTAGACCGGCGTTACACATATTTTTACACTGATCAATCTTACAGTTAGAATGTAAACGCAAAAATTCGCTCCCAGCGAAAGTTTTGGTGAGGCGCTGCTCAGCCACGGTCTATGCTGTCCTTGATCGAGGAGGATCCCAAGAAGAAAGTTTTAATACCGAGAATGAAAGAATTATTTTATTCATCTTCAATAATGACCCCGTTTCTTTTTTCCGAATCTATGGCGGACTCACAAATTTTTTCGTGTAAATTTTCGGGCTCGCGCTACGGCCAAATAACTCTTGACGAGGATAATACGTGTGTAGACAATTCAAGCGTCTTTTTTTTTTTTTTTCGAAATAAGCCGTATCCAGAAACTGAAACTGAGTCGGAGAAAACTGCAGTGACAAGGAACACTCGGCAACTTCCCCCCAAAAAGGGGGCGGCTAGAAAATAGTGGTAACAACGCCCTGAAAACGTGTAGGCAGATCGTAGTTCGTACCGAAAATGAGCCGAATCCTGCTGCTTCACAGATCAAAATGAGCCAAATGCATTTGCCCAATGGGAGTTGGCTTTTGGCTTGGCTGTTCGGATTGTTTCGTGGGTGTTTTCGGAAGTTCTTTTGAGCTTTTCGAAACCGGCTTATTATGAATTCAGACGGCAATTAGGAGATCGGCGAAAGATCTGTCCCCAAATGTCAGCAACCAAGTGAACGGAAGAAGAAGTGAACAAAAATGATAGTGGGAGATTTGAAACAATGATTTCATTTCACCCGTTCGTACGAAATAATTCTGGTTGTATTTATTTTTTACTCCTTTTTTTTTCATTTTAGTGCTTAACTAAACAGCCGCCGCTTACAAGCCCTGGGAAATCTCCCCCCTCTGAGAGTACGAACCACTTCATTAAGGTTAAGTTACATATGAGCAGTCTTCTTGTGAAACGTTTTGGGAATTCATGGCAAAGCAATGACGAGCTTGCTTACTTTATGAGTGGCTTCAGGCGTGCCCAAAAAAATTACCCCAGGGAAGAATTCGAAAAAAAAAGGTGCTAATGGTGGCAAGAGGACTCACATGCTCTTCATGTATAGTTCTACTGTTCAATTGAAGCCCTGTTGATATTTCATCGGTTTTTCCACCGCAACTCAATCGCACTCTGCTTGAAAGTTAGTTTAAATAAAGTTTACACAAGAATGCCGCATCCATTTGAGTGTTACAATTCAATATGATCCAAATCCACACGTATCACCCCAATATTGATCAAATTTACGGCACAATTTTTAATTACTTGTGGCCCTAAACTTCGCCTAGCTGACATAAATATATATCATTAAATAGTTTTGACGGCGCTGCATTAGGTCCGATTACAAACTGTAGGTTGTTTCTAAAATTCGCGTTAGGTAGATCTGGCTTATCTCGAAAAAAAAGCTTCATTTGACTGCCTTAAAATAATATATTTGAAGCTATGTGTCTGTGTGGAGGCGGTCGGACTCGGAAGTGAAAACGCCGGCCTTGTGTGAGCATCCAATGACAATGGGCATAAAAGGGACTCTACGAGAGCAAGGGCGGGAAAATCACCTACAGACGTGTTGCGCCTTTGGGGAAGAAGAAAAACGAAGAAAGAAAGAAAGAAAGAAAGAAAGAGAGAGAGAAGGAAAGAAAGAAAGACTGCGGTGCCGGACGGGGAAGAATCTCAAGGGCACGAGTGACGTTTCGCCCGTGTTTGCAGTGCACGCGCTTCTTCGTAGAGGACTCGCGACGCATGCCTCTGCGTCGAGTATACGCAGCATTTCTTGCATGGTAGAAGCTAGTAAGCTGGCGCAGCAGAAAAAGATACGTTCTATCTTTTTTTTTTTCGCGTTTTGAGAAATCAGCGAGCGCATTTATAGGGACAGCCAACCACTTTTTTTGTGGAGTGCATGTCCTCTAGCTCATATGAAAGCCACAGCTTCATATAACGGGGTAACCAAAGGCAATTTCTAAAAAAAAAAAAAATGGCGGAACTAATTTTAATTTGGTGCTGAACTTTCTGATGATGATGATAATGATGATTGATAGTGCTATCCCCTTTATAGCGGGCTGATGACGCGTCATCTTACAAATAAAGTTCTATACCTACGTTTTACACTCTTCGTTTAATAACAGCGCTGCTCTTCGGGCAAACACAAAAAACTTATTAGGCACAGAATACTTATTTTTTTGTTACATGTGATAGCTATATTCCCCACTCTGCCTTTCCTCCACCAGCATTCTAATCTTCTCTTCGTCACCTCTACAGCCTTGAAGTTAACTCCCTCTCTACTACCCTTAAATCAAATTTCGGCGCACGTTAAAGATTCCCAGGTGGTCAAAATTAATCCGGAGCCCTCCACTACGGCGCGCCTCATCGCCTGCGTTGCGTCGGCGCGTTAAACCCCACAATAAAAAAAAAAACTACCCTTAAATCCTAGGGCTTCTGTAAGTCGAATATTTCGTTCATGTAGATTTGAATGGATGCCCTCGCATTCCAACACTATGTGCCGCATAGTTTCTGTTTCTTTCCCGCAGACCACGCACACCCCTTCATTTTGTGTGTACTTCCCGGCAAAGCTCTTAGTTCGCAAGCTACCCGCTCTAGTCTCAAAAGGCAAAGCGCTGCCCTTGGAATTACTCTAGACATTATCCTTACTAATGCCCAATTTCTCAGCCCTGTACATCTCTAACGACGTTTTAGCTTCCATTTTTTCTCGCCATTTATTCGTTTCTATCTGCCGTGCCTCTTTTTTGGTTGCCTTGGCTGAAATCTGGAAGGTGGCGCCACTTAGTGTCAAAACGTAACACTACTGTTCGTATGCGAACGGGCTTTGTTCTTGTTTAAACGCATGACTCAGCCGCGCAGAGGAATCTTAAAGACTGCACTTTATTACTTTTTTAGCAGGTGAAGTTTTGAAACACTTCTTTTCGTCTCATGTAGTTAAAGGTATGTGTCCGCGCAGCTCAGTGTCCCGGTTGCCAGATCGAAAATTTCCGCTCTCAAGCGTTTTAGGGACCTTTCACTACAATTGTTACAGCTCAAGGTATTTTAAGTGACGCCCTTTCATTTGCGACAGAGAGCATATATTCCACAAAAATCGGTTGGCTGTACATTTAGGTGCTGGTGTAGCGTTAACGAAATTGCGACACGCATTATTGTCCGCGGAACATTTGTAAAAAAAGTGTATCTAGAAAATTGGACATACCTAAATGAATACTACGGAACCACATGTTTGTAACAACTCCCGGAGAAAAAGAAAATTTAATTAATGCCTTCACCTCGCCTCATGCGGTATTCATTTTTCAGATTCTCATAATTACACGTAAAGTGGAAAAATGATTTGCTCTCCTTATTTTTAACTTTGTAAATTTGCAAGCAAGAGGTGTGATTACCCTGATGGGACAAAACTGCGTTTTTTAAGTGTCATAACTATCAAATTTTTCTTTCTTGCATCTTTGTAGCTGCAAGAAAGCTTTTAGGTGATACCCACCATGAACCTTCATTTAGTGATGCAAGTAATACCTTGTTCACGAAGATGCACGCACAAAATACCGGATAAATATTATGATAATACCGCGCCTCTTATTTGTCCTTGTATACATCCATATGCCTTCTGCACTGAAGCTGAGCGCAGAACAGTATCCCTCGAGGCCTTGTGCCATTGTTCCCGCGTTCATATTCAGCCCATTGTCTGAAAAACAGGCTTGACAACCCACAGCCGCTAGGGCTCTGACTCCGCGACAGTACAGCGCATTCTTTGCTGCTGGAGCAAAACGCAGTGTTTTTTTTTGTTTTTTTTTCAAGGAGCACTGCCCCTTAATGCACCGCGGCTACTAATGAAAACGGCAAAAAAATAGCGAAGATTCCGATCATCTGTCGTTGAACTTCGTGCACAAATCCAAGTATACCTCCAAAATAACTGGGTTTAAGTTTTCACTTCCAGACGAATTCATAGCTTCCTTAAATCTTGTGTACGTACACATATCTCGTGTGTGAGCAGTACAATTAATGCGTTTACGCTTTCATTTTTCAGTGTCTTCTTTGAATTCCCTCTCCCACACACCCATTTTATTTTCCGCCACAGAAAAAAAAAGGAAGAAGAAGAGGACAGAGAAACAACTAGGAAGCGAAGAAGAACAAACCTAAAGTAAAAAAAATATTTCCTTTGTTTGATTTCTTCGATTTACTTAATAAGAGAAAGCAAATAGTAGGAAAAACTAGAATTTTAAGAAATCTAAATGCTCTACTTACGCATCAATTTCAAGGCGCAGGAAATTATTCAAAATTTTATTCGACTTAACAATCGCCACCCAACAACTGCCTATATTAGAAGCATGCGCAACTAGACATGTCAGCGGCGTCCGCATGTTCGCAACGTTCGCAATGTAAACAAAACGTTCCAAGTAGAGGTATTTATCTGACATATGCTCAAATAATTTCTGCGTACCTGTGCCGAGAGAAATTTCTGAAGGATCGGAGGCGAATGATGAATCTACGCTTAACGACAGCTCTCATAGTGCTTTTTTGTCCTATCGACACAAACACGTTCGCAATAGGTACAACTACGGCGTAAAAAAACGAACGCGGATGCTCACCGGGTTCTTGTAATGCAAGCCGCCGGTAACCTCGGCTTGCTCAACGATGTGTCGCACGTTGTCCTCCATGGCCGCGATGCAAATTAGCGTGGTTCAGGAAGCTACGGCTTCACCTCGATTGATTGTCGACGAAAATGCAGTTCGCAAGGCTGCACCAGAGGGATGTTCCGCAGCCCGAGTTACACGAATGACGCGCTCGCCGTATGATACGCCGTTTGTAAAGGGCGTAGGCTCGTTTTGTGGGTGTGCCCGGCAGTACGCAGCGCAAAACAAGCAAAAGAAGCGAGGCGGAGGCGTCTGCTATTTCGCAGACGACACGAGCGCACCCTCTTTATTAGCGCACATTCGCACTGGTTTCGGTTTTGCATCCACCGATGTCTCTAATTAGTTATGGTGATAAAAGAGATAATTTTAGATTTTATAAGATATTAAAATGTATTGGGTTCCTAAGCTAATCAGTAATGACAACCGCATTCATGATAATTTCTGTGGTGCACTGTGCAGAGCGATCGCATTAACGATCATCATCATCTTGAAAGTTAGTTGACTCTCGCTTGTCGCTTGCGCGTGAATGGTACCGTTGTCGTGTCGTTGCTGTAAACTTGCTGACCACTGTTACCTTTTTGTAGATTGAGCTCTTCGTTCTACGATGTTTTATCACGTAAGTTCACCTTCTTCAAGGCCTGCTTGTGTAACGTTGGATGAAGCACTGCGGGTCGCTCTGTCTCTGTAGTGACGCGGGAACGGAGTTGGTGTGTTGACAGCGGTGCGTGGTTGTAACGTGGTCGTTGCCCGCTCTGTCGCGTCCGCTGCGCTGCCGCTTTGCAGATTTCCCTGGACCACGAGATCCTGCTGCACCCCCGGTACTTCGGGCCGCAGCTGGTGGAGACGGTGAAGCAGAAGCTCTACGCCGAAGTCGAGGGCACGTGCACTGGAAAGTAAGCCCGGGGCGCGCGTATACGCATGGTTGATACGCAGCTTAGTGGGACCGATTACATCTTGATAAGATCTATGAACACACGGCGCATGCGTGAAACCCAGCTTCTATTGTGCCCAAAAATCGCGATAAAGCAACGGTTCCAGATAAGACAACATCGATCATGAAAGGAGTACAATAGTATACCTTTATAATTTCATTAACAGCGTATCGATATACATTTACGTCGCTTGTAGGTGCGATTGCTTAGTGCGCGGAAAATTGTCGCCCGGTTTCGTTCTTCGTTTGAGATTTGGGTCTTTGAAAGTTCGACGAGCGACTGCGCACTTTCAGCGAAGTTTGGAGTCGCTGCTTGCTTTCGCGCTTCGTTCAGCTTTCTTTAGGAATGGATGGTAGATTTATTCTTAAAGGAAAATATGAAGAATGGAACTAACGGTAAGATCCACTTTACTGGCTTTCGTTTCTCGTGCCCTAGTTATTGCTTCGTCTCGTATCGGTCAGACATATGAGTTTGCGAGTAGACATGCTCCGCCGGTCTACTCGCAAATGAATAAACTGAAGGGCATAATTCTTCGAAATAGGTGACCGTAGCAAAGCTGCTAAAATTTCTCTCTGTACATTACTGTCCTGGGCAGAATTAGGAAAGCTTTAGAGGTACGGGCGTCGCTGGCAACCACTAAAGGCTGCATCCGTCCAGCTGAAACAGTAATTGTCGTGAAAGACCTGTGCAGGTCCTTATTGCATTGTTGAGGCACCAACAGGACTTCGAAGCATGAACGGACTTATGAATGCTACCATTTACCCAGTTAACCGAACTAAACGAACTCCTGTC
Organism: Haemaphysalis longicornis; assembly: GCF_048455015.1. Lineage (NCBI taxonomy): Eukaryota > Metazoa > Arthropoda > Arachnida > Ixodida > Ixodidae > Haemaphysalis > Haemaphysalis longicornis. The sequence continues at coordinate 93,112,363 of NW_027526445.1, read as the reverse complement.
TGAGGACAACCTGAGCATTGGATGTCTGCTTTTGATCACTAGCATTCGAATGGAATGTTAAATGGCACCGAAGCTTTGCCTTGCATCAGTAGTAGTTACACTAAGACACAAAAATGTGAGGGTACTGGAGATGTTGTGTACACAACTTCTGAGTCAGCATCACAGCACAACTAAAAACGCAATTTGATCTAGCCTGACTCAACCAACGTTTTGTATAAACTATATAAAGTCTGCACACGGGTACTTGGTCGCATTGCAACATTGCTGCATGTTAGCGCCTAGAGCCCCTAGATAAGCTACTTATCTAGTGGCTGTAATTAGCACCAATGTCCTCTCCTGTGGTTTGGTGCAGCAGCCTGCAAGGTTGATGTTTTGGTTCAGTCGGCCTACTTGTCTCATGAGTTCCTCACAAATCGGGGGAATCCTTAAATTTTTATCTCTGTCTGGCTGTGACTGCACGGAGGTGAAGTGTGAGATGCCCTGGGCATGCTAAGGGTTGATGTGGACTTAAAACAGGGCCGTTTCTGAAGTTTGTAGGGATTTGGCACCTCTGCAAAGCTCAGGCATTACAAAGAGGGTCTGTCGTGAAGTTTGTAACAATGTGACCGCATTGCACCGTTGAAGTTCGAAACAGAGACTACCTGCCAGCTTTGCCTAGTTAGTAACTAGTTTCAGAAAGCATGACATGCTTTTTTGGAGGGATGTATGCTTTAGTGCAGTGGTTCTCAGCCGTGACTGCCCCGGGGACCCCTTTTGGGCTTGCGAAAGTGATGGGGGACCCCACGATGGAGCATATGTTGTTTGGTGTCATAACGTCAAACAATTTCTACCTGCAGCTTACGTAGCCCACACACTTATTCGATGCCCGCCTTTTATGGTTGATGCTAATTACAATGCGCACCATGTTAAACAATCTGGTCTTGAATCTAAAATTCTTCTAAACACCTATATGTTGCCTCTTCTGTGTCTGCTTTTTTCCTTCTCATAGCTGGCGTGTCGTGCAAAAAGCAGATGTTAAAACAGGGCTACGCGGAGAAACTAAACGTATATGTAATGCAGCAGAGCCACCTTATTGCATTGCAAGAAAGTGCTGGCAAGATCGAGAAAAGAATGGCGGGAGTAAAAGTTTTGAGGTAAGCTTCGTGGACCCCTCAAATGCTCTCGCGGACCCCCCGGGGTCCGCGGAACCCCATTTGAGAATCACTGCTTTAGTGTGTTCCAGTCTTCACCAGTGATGAGTGTTTTGTTGCAGGAACTGGATAATAGACCACCGGCCATCGAGTTTACTGTCCAGCGCTGGTAGACATCTTGAAGCGTGTCCCACTTTTGAGGCTCCATGTTTCAATCAGGATGACATGAAAATTGTAGTGACAAGCTGGGAAGGGCTCGTGGTTGTGTAAATCCTGGCCTCTGCTAACAGCAGAACCTTAGCGTGACCAAAATGCGTTTGTCTCTCCTGCTTCTGGTGCAAGATGAAGTGAAGAGACAGTTTATGGAAAAGAAAAAAAGAAATGCTGTCAGAGACTCTTCTCATGTGGCAGGGCACGTAAAGAGTTGGTATTGGGTGGTAAATAACACAAGGGTAGGGGTGACCAAAAGACCGGCTTATGTACTCGATATATTGACATGTGCGCGTTTTAGTTTTGTGTCATATCTTTTTTGACAATGCTTTCGAAGAATTTATCTCTATTCTGAAAATTAGTGGGGATAGGCAATATTTTGATGCTGCAAAGCACTGAAACATTCCCTTCTCGACTGCCTAGGTGGTGTAGGGCCTTACTGCATTACAGTTGCAAGCAGACCAAAATGGATGACAGCTGAGTCTTTACCTGTACGCTAGAACCTCCTGAGCATAGATGGAGGCAAAGCGTTCTCCCTGCTGCCTCTCCCATCCAACGTGCCTGTCGGTGTGCAACGCAGGTACGGTTTCGTGGTGGCCGTGACGACCATCGACAACATTGGCGGTGGCCTCATCCAGCCGGGACGGGGATTTGTGGTGTACCCCGTCCGCTACAAGGCCATCGTCTTCCGGCCCTTCAAGGGGGAGGTCCTCGACGCTGTCGTCACGCAGGTCAACAAGGTGGGTGTTGCTCTCGACAGGGCTCAATTGACATTAAAGGGACACTGGAGTGAATTTGGCAAACTTCCATTTTTGTTCGCGTACGAAACGTCGTAGGAAATCAGCAGTGGGTGTGCAGAGAGTAGGACAGCTCTTTCGAATTGAGTTTTCTAGTGAATAAAGTCACGTATACGCAGCAAGAGGGGTTGAAACATGGCTTAGAGACTCCAGACTACAATTTGTGTATACAATTTGTGTAAGTAATGCTGCAATGTTTACGAATCACTTCAATGTCCCTTTAAGAGCCGTACACACTTGTGCAAGACTGGGGTGACAAAAGAAGGTGATATGACTGGAGTGATCGTCACCCTCGGTATTTACACTGGCATGTACCATGGGTGATGATGGCAACATTTTTCTGTTGTTGTTTTTTTCTTTTTTCGCTCTTCGTTGTCATTCTTTTTCACTTACAGCAAGACCTCAAGGCGTTTTCTGTTCCAATTATGGTGGACTGTTGCTTCTCTAGAAAAAATGTCTAAAACAAGGCTTTTGAAAAACTTGGCAAACGTGTTTGTACAGTTCACTGCTTGAAAATCGCACCAGTTTCCAATAATGATTTAAAGGGACACCAATGTGTGAAAACAATTTGGCTTGTATCGATAGGTTAACTCTCTCGTTACCGCAGGAAATTGACCAATTTTCAAGGGTCTTACAAAACATTTTTTTGTGCTATACATATTGGTTAGGCACACATTGCAGTGACATAAAATGCAGATTATTCCATGCACTTTCCAACAAAACCAGTTTTAATAATGTTTTCCTAAATTATGCAAAAAAAATTATCGAATTCGAAATTTTTGTCCACTCGTCGAAAAAAATAAGAAAAAAGTAAGTTGTGTATAATAAACCACCAGTAGTAGAAAAAATTTAGAATATATATGTTGTAGGTAGACATTTCAAAAACCTGTTCTAGAAAAAAAATTGAGTTGCACAGTACAATTTGTAAGATATAAAAGAAAATGTTAGCCCGCATGGTGCCCAACCCGCATGGTGCCCATGCCATGTGGTGAAGCCCAACCACTATTTCAAATTTCGCTATTTTGCATGGTTCTCTAGAAGAAATCTGGTGGTTTGACATTATTAAAGGCCCAAATTAGCCTTCACGTGATGTAAAAACACCTTGTCAATGATTATGACCGGCAAAATATTGAAGTCAAGCAAGCGATGTGAAAAAAAATCACGCCATATCCACGGAATGAATGATGATAAGTGGGGCGAAGCTCGAGAGGGGGAGATCATCGGTAGCCGTAACTCTCCCTTGAAAGTTCGCCCATTACATCATTAAGAAAGACGTAAGACTGTGTGCGTACATTGTACAAATTAACTTTTATTTTCGGAGTCAATGGTCTAAGGCCCAGACCTGGTGAAAGACCCCGCGCCATCGAGGACTACCCCGCACCCCCACCACAATTTGTCGCGTAGGATGGGACACAACGGTAAAGAAAGAACTTTTATTTAGGGTGAACTTGTGCCCGAACAAGACGAGAGGAAACGAGCAAAGGTCCTTGCGTCTTGTTCGATCTCCGAGTACGACTGCCTGCGTTCGTGGCGTGATCTCTTGCGTGATCTCCCCCTCGCAGTGCACGTGCACTCACGCCTCTGTTGGCGAACACAGAGAAGCTCGCGCTCCCGGTGCCGAGTTTGCGCTGCTGGTTGCAGCCGGTTCTTGCGCGTGTAACGCGGCCCACTTTGCGACATCTCCGAAAGCATGTGGCGGTCACGTACCACGAGACACAAGGGATGGACAGACCCATGGCTTTAGGAGCTTCGCCCCTAAAATCTGCTTGGAGTTTAGAACCAAGCTTTTTGGTGGATGCTTGTTGACGTTCTGATGATTACTTATCAGTCAGAACTTTCATTTGCGGTTTAATATCTATGGTAGCCCTGCTTGCAGAAATGAGGTACGATGCGCTCGAATCATGCCCGGCAAGCTTTCACCAAGCCGCTGTCGGGCTGTGAAGTGAATTCAGCACTACGAGCCTACTACATTGCAGCGCCACCTAACAATTTTGAAAAGAAACAAATACAAGGCTGTTGGAGACTTCGTCAGAATAGACAGTACTACTAAGAAGCGACACTAGAGCTCCGGAAATACCCTCATATGAAATCGAAACTGGCCAGTGAACAGCTGGCAGTGTTCAAGGTCAATTGGAAGTGTTCTCCTCATCTGAACTGATACCCGACGACTTGGTGTTATCGTTTGACTGTCAGCGGAAGCTCTTATCGCAGAAGCAAGGCGTAGATGAAGTGGAAGCGCGAGCGGCATGCTTGTTTTGAGGAGCAGTAGCAAGCAACAGAGGCGCCTTGGCAAATGAGCTTGTAGTTGGGTAACTGCGTAGTAGCACCCGCCGCGGTGGCTCAGTGGCTAAGGTGTTGTGCTGCTGAGCACGAGGACGCGGGTTCGATTCCCTGCCGTGGCGGCCGCTTTTATGATGGAGGCGAAAAGCAAACGCCCGTGTGTGCGAGATTTCGGCGCACGTTAAAGATCCCCAGGCGGTCAAAATTAATTCTTCACTACGGCGCGCCTCATCGCCTGCGTTGCGTCGGCGCGTTAAACCCTACAATCAATCAATCAACTGCCTAGTAGCGCCAAATATGAATTTCGCCATGCAAAAACGAAATCAAAACTGCTGGAAACTGGTTGAAAATGGTAGGCACACTTGCTAGACATGTGGGGGACCATCAGAAATAAGCTTTGGGAGAATAAAGCTGCCCTTTGTCCGAACCAAAGATCATTAGTGAATAGCTGGGGCCATTTTCAAGTAATTATCACCTCTCAACGCTGTCGGATTACAAAGCTGACTGCATTATTTGGTATTTGACTTGCCAGGAGCCTTTTGGCAAAAAAAATATTATGGAAATGCAGCCTAGCCACGATCTGCATCCTTTTTTCTCAGGTGCAGCAGCCGCGCCCCCTTCCTCAAAAACACACGCACCTCAGCTCGCAAAAAACGCCATCAAAGATCTCAATGTCACCGGAGCGGGAAAATTTAAACTGATTTTAAAAGGGCAGTGCCTAGACTAACCACTGGCCGCATTAGGTGTACGAGAAACTACTACAACATGTCGAAATAGGCAATATAAATAATCAATCACCGGTGATCGTTTTGGATAGGCGTGGTAAAGAAAGAGTTAAGGTGCTGAGAATCCAAATTCACTATTCTCGCTACTGGCAGTTGTTTAATAAGGTAGAAAATGCCATAAACGGGAAATGGGACGTCACAAGATTTGTGTGCGACAATAGCTCATTGGAGATGCATCTATTAATGTTTTTCCTAGAATAAGCAGTTCAAAACTGGTTGAGCACGGGAAATAAATGTAAATTAAAGCTTTCCGTGAGCTGACGCAATGCAAAAAACAGACTACAGTGAGACAGGCTGCTTCCCTCGCACTTGTCAGCCATCATGCTTTCACTTCTGTTTTGGAAGAGCATTGGTGTGCAATTAGCGAAGTCAGCAACCTACTACCATGAACACTCAAGCTTCTGCAAGCAATATTCCCGCAGGAAGTGGCAAAAGGAACAAGATACACTGCACGTGTTTAACTCTTTCGGGACCGCCGGAAAAAGTGATGAAGAAGGGAGGTCTCGGTACAAATTTTTTTTTTTTACATAAAGCAAAGGCACCATCCTGCCTTAGCATATACCAAAATGCAGCTAATTATATGTTCTTTTACATACAATACCAAGTTTTACTTCAACACTGACAATAGAACCATGAAAAAATCTTAAAGTAAGAACTTTGAAAAAAAAAAAAAACAACAGAAAAAGATAGAAAAAAGCGCAAATATAAAGATATTAAAAAAGAATAAAATTATATCAGGATATACAAAATCTAACAAAATGCTTTGTTTCTTCATTGAAAAAGTTTGATGCGACTAGGTGTAACTGGGTTTTTGTTTTGTGTGTGATCTCTTTGGCACTAGGGCCACGATTAGGTCGTCGCCCGGGTACATGCCGGGCTCTTGTCTCGGCGAAAACTTGATCCGTTTCTGCGCTGGTGGCAGGAGATCACCACCATAGGTAGTTAACACCCTAGCGAATAAATATAAACCAGCCAGAACATAGTTCGAGCGCACATACCTACTCCAGAGCCAATTGAAACCGAAACCAACACCCACCTTTGAGCGCGATTTGATGTTCCAGGCTGATCGACACCCGAATCCTCACTCGAGCTGAAATCCGATCTCTAAAGCCGCATTTCGACTCTTCACTGCCACTCTCATCTTTAAAATCCACAGTAGAAGGCGAAGATATGCGAGCCGAGACGAGGCAGACTTCTTATCGCGCTCGCACGAGCATGACGCCATGTTTGTTTACATTCGAAACGACTGCCCGTCAGAACAAAATATCTGACGCGTTGCCGCCTGGCGATAAAAAAAGAAACTTCACAAAAGAGAAAACTCCAGTTTTCAAACTATCTCCTAGATGTCGCTAGGTGTTCCATCGAGCGAAAATTTGTATTCTGCAGGCTCGCGAAACCATCGATCATATGTGATCAATGGCCTATGGAGCGGTCCCGAAAGAGTTAAGCAACCCGCCTGAGCTTCTAATCCGTTCTCCGTGCGCACATGTTGCTATTGGTAAGGCGTGCCCACACCCTGTTTAAACCTTATCACCCGTGAAAGGTTAGGGTACTTGTAATGGTCCGAGGCTGTTCGCTTGGGAACCATCCTTTTATTCTGTTCCTCAACCTTCTCTTCTTCCCCTGCCCCCTAGTGCTGCCTTCGTCGTCTTCAGGTATCCACAGTACTTACTGCAGCGGGTTGTCCAAACAATTTGAACTTGTGCTCTTCCATTCGCTGCGAGTCGCTGTTGATAAATAATCCGTAAATTGTGCGCGCATAGCTGTACCTACCTTTCCTATGTTCGGGGTGGGTGGAGCTTCAGTGCCGAAGATTACTCGAAACGGCTGCGGGAAGCGAGTGTGTATTTTATGTCAGGTTAGTGCGTCTCGTGAGGGAAGAGAATATGAGATGGACGTGATAACCAGGCGAGGTGAGATGAAGGCTCCCACTTTAGTGATTGCCTAGCCAGCCGGGCAGTTGCTCTTGCATGATATTTGAAATAGCGCTTGTTGCCGGTTCATTTGCGGCCAGCTTATATAGGCAATAGGCAGGCACGCTGGCCGCTGGAGCAGCAAAAAGCATTTCTCGTTCCGTCATCAACAAATAATAAAAGTGAAAACCAGCCTCTTGGATCAAAGAAACGTTCTCGGTGGCCATGCAGGAAATGGGTGGTCGGCCATGGCTTGGTGACGTAATGCATCGTTGCTCATTGAAGAAAAGCTGACAGTGCTATGAAACGTATGATCTTTCAGTTAAAACAAAATTTCATTGAGCCTTTAGTATCCTTTTAACTTTAGGACTCGTGCCCTGATACTACGTGTGTCCCTTGCCAAGTAGAATTTCGTTATCGTTCAAAATGTCTTTTCCTGACTACAAATAGCAACATAGTGCAGTCTGCTGGAGCGCTTGATTGCCGGAGGCAACTAGTTTTGCTGCGCACAGTGGCGTATGCCTTCGGGTGTGGCTGTCCCTATGGAAGATGTCCGGGCATCTGGGCAGGACGGGGCGTTTCAAAATTGTGCGATGTCAGCCTCCTGGTTCCACTGCAAAAGTGATGGCTGCGACAAAACTTGGTTGAGACCTGTTGCTCTAGTCACTGTGACAAGAGCGATGCCATGCAGTTAGAGCAACAGAAAGCGAGTCGTTTTCGTTGCCCTTGTCACAAATGTGAAGGGGCCTTTGCTCTCGCACAACTTTCACCTTTTGCCGTGAAGGATTCCTATTTCTTATGCACTGTTTTGTGGGCCTTGGTTACCCACTTTGCTAGTCACATTTCCTCAAGGCATCCATGCTTGCTTGTCCCCCCCCCCCTCCCTCCCTTTTTTTTTTTTTAAGTGCTGTGTGCGGGGTCCCTTTTTCTCACTTTTCTCTACTGCTTTACACAGGCTAGCATCGTGCGATGCCAGTGGGATAGCGCAATGAGAGCTTGCTTCTGGGCTAGTTGGTACATTATTACTTATAAAACACTGCGCTAAATTGGCGTCGACGAAGACGAAGAACACCGGAACACATGATGCACACATGCGAAAGTGCAACTACCAATTGGCCTTTATTTTCCGACCCTATCGGAAAACATTGGAAGCATAAGCAGAAAGAAAAACATTCAAAACCACCCCACAAAACCCTATCTGTGTTCAATTCTTGATTGTTGTTATTATCTCCTCTGGGCGGCACAGGGCGGCAACCATGGTATAGCTCCCAGTGCAATATTAGGGCCAGCCGTGTGTGCTATAGCTGTCAGCGGGCACGTATCAGGCCTGCCGTGGGGATCTTTGTGTCCTGCATTGAGAAAAAGTATGTGAGGTGGACATCTGCTTTTGGACAGCTCATTAGGCACATCTTTTGACATCTCCACTCTGATCTCATCTGCCGAGGCACATTATGGCCATTTGTGTCTTGACCAGCTCACATAATTCAACTTTAACTCCCCACATCTGAAAGGCGGGGCTGTCATTCCCCGTAAAAGCAGAAGGGAGTGCGTAGACAAACTACGCTAATAGGGCACAATTGAAGGGAAGAGATATACTAGTCTCGCGGCAACACAGCTTCCCAATGCTGGGGCGTGTGTTTTATTGTCATTGGTTCGCAGAATGCAAGGCACTGCGTGGCTGTGTTTTGCAAGTTGCACGCACGCAAGGGGTTATCTTTCATTATTCTTTGTCTTGTACATTTTGGTTCCTCAAATAGGACGGGTGTAAACCAGGAAAAACATATGGAAAGAAAACGTACTAAAGCCACCCCCCATGTTCGTTTTATCAGGGCCTGAGCGCCGACTTCATACCAGCTGCCGCGTTCATCATTTGTTCTACCTTTTCTTCACTTATTACCTGAGGAGGGTGAAGATTCGTGCACACCAAACAGAATGCACCACTAAAAAAATGCTCTAGTTGCAGTAGCTGTGTCTGCCTGAGCATGCGCTTGTCCACGCAACGAGATGAAACTGGCCCCTTTCCGCCATTCTATTTTTTTTTTTTTTTTGCTCTCCCCTGAAAACGAAATGCAAGCAGAACAGGAAAAATTTGAGGGACAGCTAAGCACACCTTTTGATTTGATATAGTGAATGGGAAAGCAATACACACGTTCCTTATGAATAAGTGTCACCCAGCATGTAAAATGCATCGACCATGTTCTGTGCAAGCTGGTCGTTGTGCTTCAAAAATGGGCAGCCAAACTCAGGAGACTACTAACCTCCCCCGCCATTGTTGCACTCCAAATCGGGCTACGATGCAGTTAAAAAGTTTCTGAAAGGCGTATGGGGGAGCATTGTGTCGAACTGCAGGGTGAAAAAACGGCAGCAAAAGAAAATGCTGGTACCAAACTGACACATTGCTCATCGCTTACCGTGATTAAAGCCTGTTGTTTTTATACACTGTGAACAAATTATTCCTTTCGACATGCGCTTTTCACATATTTGTTACGGAGTGGTAGGTTTTATGGAAGATTTTTACCACAGTAGTATCGCTGTTTCAGAAACTACATTATGAGTATCGTAGGTTGTCTAGAGCCACGTTCGGTTGGAAGTGCTGTTTAGTAGATGTAGAAACTCATACTTGCACGTCAAACTTTAATTCTTACCACCTAGTAGCATTCCTGTCAGATTGCTGGGTGATCTGTCGAGTAGTAGTGTGTTTACACTTCCCCCAAACCCGTGTAGTTCTCTATAGTAGGCATTGTAGCTCACTTTTATTCACTGAAAATGACTCCCTATCACTTCTTATGCACTTGCACCCATGTTAAGAGGGCCCATGGTCTCTCTCGAGACTGGTCTTGGCTTCAAAAAGTGGCTAGTGAAATACTAGAATGGAGTCAAGCATGGTAGGAAAAAAGGCTTCGCTGCAATGCCTTGCTTTCACGAGTGTTTGTGGTTTTTCCACAACGCAACTTGGTTTCGTTACAGGTTGGCCTCTTCACTGAGATTGGACCCCTCTCCTGTTTCATCTCGAGACATGTGAGTTGGTCTTAGTCTTTCTACATCCTCCTTTGGTCTAGGTGCCCCTTCCGACTTTAAAGAGGCCATGCAGAGAAAATACAAGTTTGGTTCATTCGAAAGATTGTGTCGTTATAATCGCACTGACACCTCTTTCAACGTAAACTTCGCTCAAATGAGTTACAGAATTAAGAAGAAAGGGAATGGCCATATGACCCACTAGGTCATTTCCCGCACTGGGACATATGACATCATATGCACAGCCATGCAATTGGCTGAGGCCTGCAAAAGCAAACACAAGTTAGGCAGGGCTTATAAGCTTGCAGAATGAGCTATTTTTGCTTAAGTGTAATGCATATTCATTTTATAGCAGCAAGAATAGTGGGGAAAACAGTGGAAGTTACTAAAGTACACATAAGCACAGAATTACCAGTGCACACTGTGACAAGTGTGTGGCGCCCCCCATCCCTGATATTCGTTGGCCGCTAAGTTCAGTGGCCCCACCAGGCACGGTGGGCAACCTTGTGTGTGGCCGGGCAATAAACACCTCCGAGGACGGCTGCTCGGGGGTCAGTCACCGTCACCACCAGCACGCTGCATGTCGTCTCTCGGCTGGAGGGTACCCCTACCCTCCCAGGTTCACGAACGCGGGACTAAATCGTGACACACACTGCTGCTGTTACTGCATACACTATGCTTGTTGTAGCTGCACAGCAGTCTGGTGCTTTGGGGTTGTCTCAGTCGTCACTGGCCGATTGGCACAAGCGACATTGTCTTACGTTAGCCTATTTGTTGAATATACCCCATGTTTCTTGAAGCTGTTACTACCTACCGTAACAAGAATGAGCCAGTTGCAAATACGGTCAAAAACAAAGCAAAGGTGAATAGCTGTGCGGAGCAGTGTTGGGCACCATCTAGGAGGACTAACGGTAAACAAGGCTCTGCAGTCCGCTGCAGACTGAGCAGCGCAGCTGAAGTTTGCTTGAAGACCCATCTATGTGACTTCATGCCAGACGTTATGAAAACACACGATTTGGCAGAAGAATCAAAATTTTAACTTAAAGGAGTACTGACACAAAATTTCAAAGCTGAGGTAACTATGTAAAATGCTTCCTTTTTACCAGGAGATATCTCCCAGCAAGTTCCAACAGTAGCCGTTCCGTATAACATATTTTAAATCCATTTTAATCTTCGCCCGCACGAGAAAGCCAGAGCAGGCCGACATGACAGCATCTGCTACTTGCCCCAAACTGCCGATGTTAGGGCTCCCATGACGAAGCCGACGCGCTGGCTGTGGTTGGCGCGCGCTGCTACACCGTGTGTACACTAAATGGTTTTGGGACTGACGTCATGCTGCCCCGGCGCATGGGGATGGTGAAGACCTCAGCCAGTCTGGGCACGCGCGTGCGTCTAGAGCCGCAGCGGTACGGCAAGAATGGTTACGTCACTTGCTACCTCCTGTCATGGTGGCTGCTTGGCGTTCGTTTTGTCAAAACCGAAACTGACATGAATAAATGATGCTGTAAATGATTGTTTACGCTGCAATCGACCGTCTAATGTGTCATTCTATGATTAGTGGGCTGGTAGGCACGCATAGCAGCGAAAAAAACATAACGCAAAAATTTCGTGTCAGTACTCCTTTAAATTGAATAATTTCTCAGTGAATAAAGCATCACTTGCTCCAGAAAAGCACTGGGGGCACTATAAAACGCCAAAATTTTCAAATAAAATAAACTTAAAGGAGCACTGACACGAAAATTTCATGTTACACTTTTATTGCTTTTATCGATGCTTAATGGTCTGGCCAACCTGAAACAGCACTTCAAATACTTCAGTGCGTGATAGTTAATTACATTGAACGGCCTGAAAATCGTTTGTTTCAAATTCCCGCGCTTTCATCCCGAACGGCGCATATGACAGACTCCCTGCCTGACCTCACCACTTTGTGCGGACATCACCGGCGCCCGCTTGAGAGGGTGCTGCGCCCGCTTGCCGCTCGTGGGGCCGTGCGCGTGAAGTGACGTCATGAGTTTTTGACGAGCGCTGTCGCGTCACTTCTTTTTCCTCTCCTGGAGTGTTGTCACGCTGATGTCCATTTGCTGAGTGCCGCTCTGCGCGCTGCTCCGTCGGCGCGATAAATAAGATCCAATTAGACTATGTTCTTGGCGTCGCAGGCCGCTCATATTTCAGCCAGGGTATTCTGTTGAGTGAAGGGAGCGAACTGTGCAATAATATTAACGCCGAAAATTGGTGTCAGTGTTCCTTTAAAACACCAAATCTTTGGAATAAAACAAACTTGTATTTTGTCTGCATGGCCCCTTTAAAAAGGCCCTGAAGACAAAATGCAAGTTTTGCTCATTAAAAAGACTGCCCTGTCCTGATTACAGTAGTGCCAATTTAGCTGCAAACTTCAAACAAGTAATGGAGATACCAGGGAGGACGCATGAATCACTGGAGAGTCCCCAGCTCCTTTCCAGCGATTGCCATCTGCCGACCTGCGTCACCACCAAGAAACGTGGCGGGGCCTTTGTGGTTGGGCTTCTACCGTATAATGCGGAATATAGGTCGAGATTTTTTACAGAAAAATTTGCCGAAAAGTCACCCCTCGACCTATATTGCAGTCACTGGCAGTTGTCATCCGGCGACCGGGCAGCCCATCGAGCCCATCCAAACCCCAAAGGCACCATCGCCACCACCATCATTCAGACGCGACGCCATCTTTGTTTTGTTGCTTCTCTCGCTGTCGGCGAATGTGTGCGTGCTATTTTCTTCTTGCTCAAAATGAGTTTAGGCACTTGGTGCCAGTTCACAGCAGCATTTAAAAGAAAAGTTGGGGGTTTTCCAAGGCCAAGGATGTGTCCGCCTTGCGCCAGTTCGGTATCACCAAAAGACGTGTTGCTAGCGGCGTTAGCTGAAGGGGCAGCTCTCGGTATGCAACGCTCGGAAGACCTCGTTTCATGGGCGCTGCTCCGTGCACCTGTGCTGCTGTACAAAGGGGCAAATTTTGTCCGCTAGCGTCGTGCGATGTCTCTACGAATGGATAGCCCAAGATGTTTGCTGACCGCCTGCACAGACTGGCTGTCGCTCCGGTCTGCACACGAGTGTCCCATGCTTTGCGCTCGCTTCACGATGACATGGTCTTGCAAGTGTTTAATAAGTGCTGCATAAGCGATTCCCTGGACTGCACCGAGGACGACCTGCTGTGTGGGTGACAGCGAGCCAGAAGCAGTCGTCCGACGATACTTGAGACAGTTTTAAATGAGTAATCTTAGACGAAACAAGTTATAGTCTCAATAAAACAATGGTTGGTACCTAATTTTTTTTTTTTTGCATTTTTCGGCTACAAGGTAAGGGGGTCGACCTATATTCCGCCTCGACCTATATTCCGCATTATACGGTAGTTACATTTCATCGTATCGCATGAATGCTAACAGGCTGTTCACACACCGAAAAGTACGTTTTTAGTGCTGGTCTCTGTTGCTTCAATTCGCACCCATAAAACGTCACTGCAGTGCGAAATTGAAATTTTTTCAACATTTCTTCCATATATATATTTTTTTTTTCACTTAAATAATGTCTTCCATGGCTAGAATGGCACTGACTGAGTTACCACAGGCTAGTTCTTGCAAAATACACAAGCTTGTACTTTGTGTTCATGGCCCCTTTGAAGACCAGTCGTCTTTTGTCACACCATCCTTTCCTTCGCGTGCACAAAAGATACAAATCTCAAGATACAAATCTCAAGCTTCTCTTTTCTCTGTAACCCTAATTATTCCTACACTTGTTTTAGCTAAAGCCTCCAACGTTGAATGATTAACTGAAGAACGTCAGTGTGTTAAACTGTTGCTGTAATGTTTGTGTAGCTGTTGACAAAAAAACAAAAGAACTGGGGACGCATTGTCACCAGGTGGTGGGCATTCCTTAATTTAAAGGGGCTGTTAAGGGGAAAATACATAGTTTGCTCATTAAAGAGCCTGCTTTGTACTGATAACGGTATTGCCAATTTTTGCCGCCATCTTCAAACAAATAATAGAGGTATTAAATAAATAGATAGAGTGGCAACTCCCCTGCCACTTTCAGGCGAGGTCTCTGTCAGAAGTCGCAGAAACTTGTTTGTGTGGTTGGCAGCCACTGCCAAGATACATGACTGGTCGAATGTAGTGGTGCTTCTAGTGGAGCCATAAAGTTTTCAGTTGATGGCAAGCGCTAGTGTCGTCTCCCTTTCTTGTCCCTGTTTGAGTTTGCACTTAATTTTTGACGACGAATGTTCACCAACTAGCTCGTGTCTCCATATTTACTTGAATAATTTGTTTTACAAGCAGCCCGCAGTCTTAAATTTGCAATCAGTGTCGTGGAACTTTATTTCTACAACACTTGTCTTGACTCGGCATTTTTTACTGTACTCTTGCATGCACTCTTAATGAAAGAACGAATTCTGTTGGTGCAAGAAAACTGTAGCTTGTTATGCAGGTACGTACACGTGAAGTGTAATGCCTGCTCCCAAGACTTTGGGGCAGACTTTTCTCGGTAATTAGGGTGTCACTTATGACAATTTCATGGGCAAGACACCCCTCCTCAATTGTTTTTTATTATTGTGTTTGTATACCGTGACGATTGTACCGCGCTTTGCGGGGATCAGCTGTTTCATCGTAGGAGCCTGCACTTTAGTCTTGCATCGTCCCATTGGCTTGGTCACTTGGCACTGGCGATTAACGGGACAGGGCCAAGCACTGTGTACTAGCCCTAATTCCTAGACCTTACCTGTGCATTTGACTGGAGGATGTTCCTGTTTGCTGTCATTATTGTTGTTGGTAATATTAACACGATAAACGTGAAAAGTGAAAGCGCCCGTGTGTTGAGTTTTCAGTGCACGCTAATGGTGGTGGGAATTAATCCGGAGCCCCCCACTTTGATGCGTCTCACAGCCCAGCTGTGGCTTTGGTGCATTAAACCTTAAAATATGAATTTTTTGACAATGTTAACGCATGTGGCCTTCCCTCCTCCCCTTCCCTCGCTGTGCATTGCAGTCCATCCCGTCGGACATGCAGTTCGACCCCAACTCCAACCCGCCCTGCTACAGGACACAGGATGAGGTGAGTCCAACACTGCGAGTGAGTTTGTTGGCTTGGGGAACGTTTGTGGCCCCCCCCAGTGCTAGTTCACTGGCCACTGGAGTTCAGTGCTCAGAGCGTTAGAGCGTTCAGTCGGGAGCGAATGTGCGACGTTTGTAATGAACCTTATCGTTTTTAAAGCCGATCATCTCTCTTGGGCTATGGAAACCCAAAAATTTTAGTCTGTCTGTTTGTGTGTATGTCGGTCTGTCCGTCTGTCCCCTGATTCAGCCGCCTGACCAAAAGTTAGGATTCAAAACTGAGAATTTTACATTTGCAAAACATTCTCAAAACGCTAAACCTGCAAACATTCATGCTCATTGCTCAAGAAAAAAAAAATTGAGCATATTTGAGGCAAAGCATGCATACATAACTGGTACCAGCAGTGTTCGTTTAATTGAAAATAAATGGGTGCTTCATATTTGCAATAGAAAATAAGAAACATGAATTGAGACAATGTTTTCACCCAGAGATAGAAGAAGTGCTAACGCCTGACCCTAGATCACATGGCAACATTAAAAAGAGTTCAACACTAACGAAAGGCTCCACTAGATGGCACACGAGCTATGGAAAGTGGGAATATTAAATTGACTTGAGCAAGTTTCCACCATGTTTATCACGTAATACTAAAAGGCCTGGACGTAATGAGGTCATTGAAAAAAAAAAGGTTTTTACTTGGTCATATTGAAATTTCATTGCCTCGAAATTCTGCTCCTAGCATGCACACACACACAACCAGTGAACTTGCCAGTTGTAAGGACTTGTTCAGAAGAACCATTATTTCCTTTGAAAGTAACATGTGTCCTTATTTGGCAACTATTTCATTGTCAAAAATGGCCCCACTGAACAATTTTTATTCTAATAGATAGCAAAGGAAAATCTGCTTTACTATTGCAGGCCATTGAAGATCCCCGGGTGGCCAGAATTAATCTGGAACCCTTCGCTACGGCGTGTCTCGTAGCCTAGGTTATAATTCCCGTGCAGGAAACCCAAAATTTGGATTTTGACATATAAGGCCAGAATGCAATCCAAGTGGCCATTCAAACTAGTATCAGTAGGCGAGGAATGGTGGGCGATGAGAGTGCTTTTAAAGTAAGAAACAAATTCCTCGGGGCACTTAATTGAGCCTGCTTGCGTGGTTTGAAGGCAAAGCCTGGCAACACTCATTACCAGCTTCATTATTGCTACATCGTGTCTGCGTCTCTTTCTTCGCTTTCATTTCTTTGCCTTTCGGCCAACAGGCAGGCTGTTTGCAATGTACGCGGCAACTTCCCCCGCAGTCCGGAGTCAGAGCCCTTGACGCATGCCCCTGTTCAACTCGTGTGCCATCATGTTCCACGATCACAGGAGGCTAGTTTGTGTCCCCTTCCGGAAATGTGCTGGGTTAGCGCTCTTGGCAGCTGCTCTGGTGTCCAGAGTTCAAATCCTGCATGAAGCCAAAATGTATTCTTCGTGTGGTGTCGACCAACTGCACTGGAATTTCAACCTCTTGAAAACCCGGTTCTGCGTTGGCTGCCTGAAAATATGGCAAGATACAAAGTATGGCAGCTGAAATACGTGCAGGCGCAGCACTAACACCAAGCAAAAATTGTCAATTTTGAATCTAAAATTGAAAAGAGTGTGGCAGGCTAGCACACCATCGCTTTGCACACAATTCTGCACACAATCACTTTGCACATGCATCACCTTAGGATAAGTGCACTCAGCAGAGCTCGACCGGATCTCCTGGCTGGCTGGTGGACCAAGCACTCGGCCAGCCACCTTGATGACTTGCACTACATGGGTGTTTGCGCAATCTGCCAGCAAGTGCAGCGTTGTCTGCTACGGAGTTAATTTAAACAGTTCTAACTGATTAACAACACATTTCACAGGGCTGCCAGTCGTGTCTCAGCTGGTTTGTTTGTATGTACTGCAAGTAAACTTAGCCACGGTGAAAATTGAGTGCAGTTGGCCTTTGAGTACTATTACAGATGTGTCCATCTTGCCTTGCCTCTTTCACCGTGCCTCAAAGACGTAAAGTGGTTGAAAGCTGCTGCTTTTCGGTAGACACTGTGGTGATTGTAGCATTCTTTTCGCCTTCCCCTTCCAGGACATCATCATCCAGCAAGATGACGAGATCAGACTCAAGATCGTGGGAACACGAGTTGATGCATCAGACATTGTGAGTGTCCCGCTCAGTTGTCCTGTAGAACAGCAGGGGAGGAGTAGGGGAGGAGGAACTGTTTCCATGCGCGGGAAAGTCCATGTTTGCTTTGTTAGGAAGTTGCTAGGAGAGCAGTCATGGCAAAAAAAAAGAGAGAAAAATGGCTGTAAGCATGCAGAAGTAGATTCATTGTGGGCCTGAGTGCCGAGAAGTTTTCAGAAGTTTCGTTGATCAGCCGTGTGAGGCAGCTGCACGAAGCTGTTAGAAATGTGATCACATAGACTTGCAATATGCCCAAGTAAGACATGCCACTCCTCAGCTTTGCAAATCTAGTGCTGCAAATCAGTGTTGCAAATCATCTGTAAAATATCAACGGTAAGTACAGCCCAGAACATATTTAAAATCAATTTCAAAGTGTGCGAAACAGAACCGAGCAACCACTGGAGGACTTTTGCTCTACAGTTGGACAGCGATTCCAGGCACTGTTTTTATTGGTTTTTATTACACCACACGCAAAAAGGAACCGGGGCGTGAAAAGCGCACTGAGCGAGCGGCACGGTCACTGCGCAGGTGGCGGCCATGGCCCCAAAGTGGCGCAGGCAGGCGTAGGTAGCTCGAGTGATAGCTTGTTACCGCTGCACCAAATGGGACCCAAGTCCCAAACAAGGCAGCACATACGAGAAATGAGTTAGTGATGCAATGGCAAATGGCATTTTAAGGGCTAAGCATATGTTCCCCTTTCAGAGCTAAGCACATGTGCAGAGAGCATTGCAGTTAAACATTAGAGTTAAGCAAAGAGAAATACCGTATTTACTCGCGTAATCCTCGCACTCGCGTAATCCTCGCACCCCTAATGTGAGCCACCAAAACTTGAATTTTTTGGTTCCTCGCATAATCCTCGCACCCCCAACTTTGCAGCGGCGAAAGTTGCCTGCTCGCGAAACCCGCATGGTGCACGCGCTCTCCAACGCGCGCCCTCCCCCGCCGCCTCTCCGTTCGCCGGAGAGCGCCGTGTATCCAAGGCCATCAAGGCGCCCTAACAACCTGCATGGCTACTCCCTAACACACGCCCTAACACGCTACTGACACTGTCCTTGAGCCGGTTTCGCGCATGTTTCGCGTGCGCGCAGCTAGACGGTGTTCGCGCAGCCCGCTGTCGTGTCGTCGTGTCGCCGTCGTGGTCCCGTCGTTGAGCGGCAGCAGTCAGTGAGTCACTCGCGTCAGTGGTGGATAGCTCGCTGCCATTTTGAGAACTTTTTGATCTCTTTGTTTTGTGCTTGGTGCCGCTTCTCCATGGGGAAGAACGCCAGCTACACTGATCGAACACGGCAACCGTGCCCCAGGCAGGCACTTCGGCGTCACCGACTTCAACGTGCGTTACTGGAGTAGGGCACGCACATACGACGACGAGATAGGGCGCGCGCCAGATAGCAAAGGCGGCAATTTCATGATCGCTGATCGACGGGAGACTGTTTACGTTGTAAATAAAATAAAAAGAAATAGCGGCTGTTGGCAACACTGAGCTTACATATACAAAAAACGACCGCTACATTTAGCGGGATTGGCATAAGGCAAATTGGCAACACTGTGCACCAGATTTTTTTCCCCGCATAATTCTCGCACCCCTAACTTTGCATTGACTTTTCCGAAAAAAAAGTGCGAGGATTATGCGAGTAAATACGGTAAACCTTCTTTGTGTATGGTATTTTGTAAAGCTGTAAACCCGATATTTTAGAAATACGCAACCTTTATTGGTTGCCCTAAGCAGTTTTCTATCCAAGTGACGGTGACTTGACTGTTACGGTTGTCTGGCAACCAATGCAGCAGAACTATAGTGCAGAACTATAGGCACTATAGCAGACCTCAGACGTACTGGCTGTATGCACAGTTCGAACTGAGCTTTGAGTTTTCGGGCTGAAGTTCACGGCGTTTTGCTGAATTCTCTTTGGAATCTAACCCTTTTTGTATTGAACGGCACAAAAGCACTCGAGCAAAAAATAAAAAGAAGTTGTTCCTTGTGTGATTCGAACTTGTGGCTGCTAAGCCAACCTGCAGTCTGAAGTGGGACACTTTACCCACTTGGCCAAAAACAGAAAGAGCACACCCAAGCGAGGACTGCAGTATAAAAGTCGCTTTTCGATTCGCGGCCGCGGCGGCCGCTTTTCTGATGGAGGCAGAAAGCGAAACTGCCCTTGTGTTTGAGATTTCGGTGCACATCAAAGATGCCCCTCAGGTTACTCCGCGCAGCGCAGGTAGTACGTTACTGGGAATATTTTGAACATGACACAAGCCGTTTTCGTGATTTTTTGGACTTCATATGCTTATAAATTACTGCAGCAACGACAAAGAAACTTCGTGAGAACAGGCAGACAATCTTAGGAGCGCCGACAAGCGGGCAAATTGGTATGGAGTCATAGTGACTAAAAGCGCAGAAAAACGCAAGACAAAGGAACTTCACAAGAAGAGCGCTTGCTAGCAACAATATGGATTCATAGCAATCTCCCTTCAAAACGTGCGCCCGTTCGCATCTGGGTCTGTCGCTTCAGCAGAGTGATACCGTCCATGAGCTATTGCTGTTCTTAACTTGTTCGCGAGTATATGCCTGATCGGGTTTAGTGGTTGTTGAAGCAAGAAAAGGCTAACTTTACTGCTGCCGGGGCCTCGATGGTCATCGAGGACAAGCCCCCAGGGTGTGCACGGGCATTGCACTGCGTTCACGTTGACCACAGCCACTACTCCAAACTGTGGCAGATGGGGCATGCATAGGCTTGTGCGAATATTCGGGCGCTTCGAATATTCGAACGAATATTACAGTATTCGAATTCGCTTCGACTCGAATTTAAAATTTCCGATATTTCGAAGTATTCGGGATGAACGAATATCAAAACTTCGTTCAAGTTTCGGTTTCGTTAGGCAAGCCGCAGTGCCATCGACATCAGTCCTACATCTTGACTACGTGTGGAGCCAAGACAAGCAGGCCTCTCAAGCTTGGACGTTCCTTGGTTTCCCTATAGGCGGCGTAAAAATCGACACCAACCTACAGCGGCAGTTTTCTTAATCAAGTCCACCAGACGGCGCACCCGAGAGGTTACTTTTGGTAGAGAATACAAAACATTCATTCCGTGACTCAGAGAGCCAACAAAGTTCGCTTACAATGTGTTGTTTCAAAAGATGATTAACAAGTTCCGCATCAAACATCTGTTGAGCAAAATGTACGCAACTTTTTACGAACAGCCGACTGGTGCACCACCTCGCTTGTGAATTCGCAACCACAAAGCCACCAATTCGCAACCACAAAGCCAAGCTAAGCCAAGCTGGATTGCGGTTAACTTATTCTCTGTGGTCGTGTCAAATCTAGTTTTCTTGAGTATTTCTGCGCTGTGAACATGCAGTAAGTGTGATGCGTGCCACCGGGAAGGCTCAGCGACCCGCGTGAGCCTGTTGGAGCCCGTGTTAGCGGAGCCGCTGTACCGCTGCATCGACTTGTTGTGATGGCGCATCTAGGCCTATAGCCAGGCTGCGACTCCTCTTGCTATTGGCATCACTCTTCGTTTTACGGACTCGCCTCGGTCCAGACCTCGCCAAACGTACGTGTTGCTCCTCACGACGGATGCGCCCGTCTGAGCGTGCTCGCCACTACAAGTCTGTCTCGCGCGCTGTGCACGGAGTTGGTTCCCACCACCTCGCTGAAGCATCGCCCCAAGGTATGCCGCCACATGTGCGCACCCCTTCCTGGCCGCCCGACAGTCACGTTGTGCCTCTTGCTCGCTGGAGACATTGCGATGAATCCCGGCCCCAAGCGCACGTCGTCACGTCCTACTTGCAGCCGCTGTGAAAAGGTTGTGTATGACAACGTCGCCGCTCTCCAATGTGATGGATGCGGAAGGTGGGCACATCGCACGTGCGAACTGATGGCGCTCGCTGTATACCGCTGCCTCTCATCGTCGACTGAGTGCTGGTTGTGTGCCCTTCGTTCGAAATCTTAGCGCAAGTGAACGAGTTGTGGCAAAAAAAAAAAAAAATGTCACGAAAGCGACGTACAATTGCAGCGATCGAAATGAAATGATGTCCTGGCCCCTGTAAACTTGCGGATGTCAATAAACGATTTGTTCTCACTTGCTGCTCACTGTGGTCTGTGTCAGTCGAGGCCATCTGGTCACCTGGCGTAAGATCACTTCACTAGCGCGGCGCAAGTAAACACGCGGCCAGCGTGCCAGCCAGCAACCAGCAGGAGCAGCGAGCCGGCGGCTGCCGTGAGAGAGCAGCCATGTTATTAAGGAGCTCAAGCGGCCTGTGCAAAAAGCATCCGCCATGTTTACAAAGCCTTGTTTCAGCGGCACCAAGCGGGCTCCCACGGTAGTTCACGACGCCGCCGCTACGATTTTTCTGGCACTACAGGCAAAGCTAGACCTTTGCTTCTCTAAAATCCTCCCTGTTCTGTGAGACAAGCTAAGCCACATTCAAAGCGTTGTCGCTTCGTCGCAGCCTTCGCGCATGTTCGGCAGGGTAGTCGAGACTCCTGTTTCGTTGTTTCAAACAATGAAATTGTTCCCACTGCAACAATGGGAAAAATTTCGGCTCTCGCGAACGGGCCTGCGCGGCCCGGCGGATGATACAAACGAGCCGGCGAGGCGCCCGACTGACGAACGAGCGAGAGACGGTGACGTACGGGCTCTTTCTCCAGGAACGGCTGAGCTGTTGTTTTCTGTTCGTGAAAACGCGCCGCGGACTGCACAGGCGCGCTGACGCCGCCGCGAAACCACCCGCACGCTGCCGGCCGGCCGCGGCAACCAGGCGGCACCTTCGGTAGCGAAGTGGTGCGGGGCGCTGGAGCCACCGCTTCTAACTTCTACTTAAGATACCGCTCAAAGCACACACGAAGTTTCTTGTGCGGTAAACGAGCTAACAATGTGGGTGAAAATGGTGATATAAAAAATCATCCGCGCCGCGAGTGAAAGCGCCTATGAAATATCTGCCGAGGTGCTAAGCCTAAACGTCTCCTGTGGAGCCAGCCAGCTGTCTCGAGCGCTTCGAAACTGCCGCCCTGAGGTGCACGCCTTCCCATTGGCGCCAGGCTCCTCCCACTGCCACGCGCGTCATTTTCTGACAGAGGCACAGGCGACCGCGAGCGCGGAATCGCCGAGGCGGGCGTTAAAATCGCGCGCGCAACGCCGACGCGCATGAATCGCGTGCAAAAACGCTCCTGTAGTGAGCTTGGGCACCGCGAGTGAATAGACGAAAGTCACGAAATTACCGCTCGGCGACACGGAGGTTAAGAACAAGCAGAAAAACGTCGCGGATTTCTCCATGCGAAAGTAAGAAAAGAATTAAACGAAAACTTTTTTAAGTGCTCAATTTCTTGGTCTGTGTTGGTTCATACGAATTTCGGATGATACGAATATTTTTCGCGGTCCCGCGATATTCGTAACATCGAGATTTTACTGTAGAACGTTTTTACCGGAATGTCTCAGTGACACCTGACAGCTATTCGAATTCGCTTCGAAAGTATTCGACCACTAGGACTATTCGCTTCGAATTCGCTTCGAACTAAAATATCACTATTCGCACAAGCCTGGGCATGCAGATTGCTTCAATCCGGCTCAACGCAAGAGCCATCGGCGCTTCTCCGGCGCTCAATCAGTGCGCCGTGTGGCAAGGGGGAGACTTACAATCTTTGAGTGCTCTTTGAGTGCTTCGCCCCTCCCCATATTTCACGTTAAGGCAGGGCCCGGGATTTTTCCTAATCTACCCAGAGCTTTAACCGTCCTCTAACTGTTGAGTGCTTCTACAGTAAGCCATAGGGGAGCACGTCCAATTGGCGAAACAACGTTAACAGCATTGTTTATTGCTGGAAAGCAATCGAACTGTGTGGTGGCAGGACTCTGCAACACGCTCTGTCACTGCTCTCTTGCTGATTGTTTTTACTCCTGACAGTAAAAGACGGGTTGGTTTTAATTTTCGACTACTCGAAGTTGCTTTGATAAACGTTTCATGTATTAAAACGTCTTTTTAAGCTTTTGGTTTTTATCTCAATTGTCAGGTCACTAGAAGCTATGTGAGACAGGCATCAGGAAGTTTGAGCAATACTGGCTAGCAAAAAAAAAATAAAAAGTTTAGGATGTGCAAAACTGCCTGAACATCTTTGCAAATGCCCAGTTTACTTCAAACATGGTTACATCTGTCTGTGCCACTTGTGTGGGTTGTTGACTGACAGTTCGGGCATGTTGATCAGTCGTATCAGACAGACATCCCCCATTCTGCTGCGAGTGAATTCATCATGGCGTCGATGTTGTAGCTGTACTTGACCTTTTGCGAGCTCACTGTAACACTGACATGTTGTGCAGACAAGGGTGTGCTATATGATTGGCCTCTTAACATGATTTCACTTCACGACTTGAGGAGGAAAACTTCAGTGAAATCGTACCTGCATTTTTTTTTCTACTTGCCGATATCGTGCAAAAAAAACGGTATGCACAGTTTATCAAGGTTCCACACTTGCAAATACCCACACAACACAATTTTTTTCAAAATCTCTTCACGGCCCCGTTAGTATCTTCATTTTTTGTTCAAACTCTTCGGTAAAATTTGGATCATTGTTACCGAGGCAAAGTAACCTTTTAATCATCCAAACTTGTATTTTGTCTTCATGACACCTTTAGTGGGAACAATTGCATGACACCGTTGTCATAACTTGCTGCTCGTTTGCTTTCCGTGCCACTGGCTTCCGGTGAGGCTGAGAAAGGCTGAAAAACTACTGCCTGGGACTTAGGGTCTAAAATGCACAGCATTTCTCTGCGGTCTACCCAGGTCCAGGTTGTGTGTTGTCTCCCTTCACTTGTCCCGTCCTTACATGTGCATTTTTATTACATCAAATCTACCCAGGGCCTTGGAATCACTTTGCATTTATACAAGTTCAGTGACCGTTGCATGTGTTTCGTTAAAAAAAAGTTGCCCATAAATTTCTCGAACTGCAGGGTTCATGGCTGCTGCTTGCTGTTTCTGAAATTATTTAAAGAAAGTCTTCGTTTGCTTCATATTCACTGTGAAGGCAACAACCGTTGTTTGTGTAAGCCCTGGAAGTCAGCCATCCTGCCTAACTCACACTCGCCATCATGCGAAGTAAAACACTCTTCCCATTGCTAGGACTGCTGACCTCACCTCTCCTGTCTTCTGTCTTGTCACGTGCTTAGCAAAACCCGATCTTTCTTCCAACATAGGGAATGCTGTTTTTCATGCGTAACATTCATTGCCTCTGTACCCCCACATCCAGGACTGTGTAATCATTTCCAAAATAATGCAAATATTGCGGAAGTTCCACCTGTAATTGCTGTACTAATAGCGTAAATGGAGATAATTGGTACAGTGGAGCCCAGATAATAGACTTTCAATGGACCTCGAGAAAGCGTCGTATGACTGGGGTGTCGTACGACCGGGGTGCGGGTAAATGCCGGCCAAGTAGACGGTCTCATGCGACAGGTGGGCTAAGAACTTATTTAAACTACTGTATTTAGCCCGTTCTCGCGTGATTTGCGAACCTTTAGCTAAAATCCTGTTTAAAATTAAGCAATGCCTATGTTCTGCCCCCCTCCACTTCATGGCGTCCGAGCCAGCCCTCGAGCTAAGCGCGGTGGTGCGCTACGTTACACCCGTGCCATCTGGCGCTATTTATAGCCTGCGAGCTTCGTGCCTTGCGCGCCTGAGGTAAGGCCGATGGGGTCGAGCAAAGGGTGAGGGAAAATGTGAGTGTGAAACTGCCACGGCCAAGCGAAACGAACGATAGTGCAAGGCGGAGGTGAATAAAAAACGGCGTTGCCGTACATGGTGGAGACACCCTTTGAACGGTCCCGTGCCGTCGCTATTGGGTCAAAGTGCTTTACACATAGCTGTTTTAAATGCAGAGCATTTCTTAGCCTCGTCTCTTCCTGCGTCGGACGGTGTCAACAGCTCCGCGTCCGCAGCAGGTGCGCCTCTCCTTCCCTCCTCTCTCTCAACAGCAGCTGGCGCGCGCATGCGTCGTAGTCAGCCCGTTCGCTCTGTCGCGGTCTCGGCGTAACATGTGCGTGATAGCAGCGCGGTGGGGCGTGGAAGGGCGCGCGCTGCTTGCGCATGCGCGCTCTCCCCCCCGTACTGCTCTCCCTCTACTGCGCGCGCTGCAAATATAGCGGCTAGCGGTCGCTCGTGTTTCAGTCACTGCGTTGCTCCTTCCTTCCTTGGTTGACGCTCGTGCCCACGTTTACTCGTGTCTGCTACTCCAGCATCACGGAAGAAGCGATGGAAGCAACACTGCCTTCAATCAGTACTGAGGCCCCAATGCTCTGCATTTACTCGTGTTCCCCTCGCGGGAAGGCGCGGGAATTTTTCGTTTCCCTCAAGACCCAGTAACGCGAAACAGATAAGATGATTCAAACTTCGCGAGTAAACCGTGGTGCGGGGAAAATTATAGTATAGTCTGGCTACTGTGACTTGCTGAGGCTGCCAGTGAGTGACCCAAAATGGCGGTGCCAACGTATACATCTCTCCAACCTTGCGGCGGATGCACGGGAATCGAGGCCCTCTAGCAAATAAAGGAGTGGAGTGACAATGCAGCTTTAAAAGACATTGATAAGCAGAGAGCAGAGAAACAGGCAGAGAGAGCGTCGTGAAAGGAAGAAACGTGGATTTAGCGGGCGGGAAAAGCGACTGTTCGGTCATCGCCGTGGAGTTGCATCGTGTGTTTTCGCGTTTGTCGGCGGCTCAACGGGAGCTCCAAATTCACGGTGCACCTGCCACTTGAACTTCGACTTCTGCCGGTTGGTGCGGTGGTGTACTGCTGCCACGTAGGGAAGCCGTAAGTTAACTCCCGCTCGCGAGTACCCGCCTGCTTGCTTGCATCTGTTCAGCAAGTGGTCCGGCCCGCCTGCGGATCTTTGCCCATCAAGCAGCATCAAACGGGCATTCAGAATAAATAAGGTTGGGACGAGGCGGCGAAGCGGTGTAAAATACGGGAAGACGCAGGTTTATCCGCGTCAGGGTCCGTTGTATGAAGCGGACCGCATGCACCAGAGCGTCATATCATCGGGGTTTTTAATGCATTGTTTCTAAGGGGCGTTTGCCGGGACCGCGGAAACCCGTCAAAAGAAGCGGGTCGTTGTAAGTTCGGGGGACGTATCAGCGGGGTACAACTGAAGAAAAAAATTTTGAAACACTAAAAAAATAAGAAAAATATACAAAAAATACGGAAAATGGCAAACCGTGTAACACCCTGCATTTCCACAATAATGCAGATTTCGCCAATGTTCCACTTCGAATTGTTTGAATAGTGGAAATGGTGACAATTGGTTGGACAGGATTGAGAAAAACCCAAAAATTTGACTGAAAATTTACACTTCAGGACAAAGTAGCATAATGCTACACATTAGTAAATAATTCTCTAAGTTTCTGTGTTTTTTTTGTTTTGTTTTTTTTTTTTACATCTCCCTTTTGTTGTCACTAAAGCTGGATGATTGTGCCTCTTTTCATTTGGCATGCTCCACATGTTCTGGCATTGATGAGACTGTAATTGTCTTGTGGTTTTCTCTGTGCTTTTTCACAGTTTGCCATCGGCACGCTCATGGACGACTACCTCGGTGAGTACCTGGATGGATGCTCCAGACTGTTTCTTATCTTGGGAGGCTGTGTGCGGTCAGGTTGCATGAGACCATATGTCTTTAGGCCTGATATTATCCGACGAGGCGACTCTTCCCCCGACGAGGGAAGAAAGGGAAGGCAGTACAGATTAACAGATTACAGATCTCTGAGCCATGGTCTTTTCTCGATTGCAATTGGTATAGGATCGCATTGCTGCTGTGGTGTGCATACGAATTCTTGCAGAACTTCAGACTGCGGACAGCAGGGCCGTACCCAGAGGGGGGTTTGGGGGTTCGAACCCCTCCCGAAATCTTTTCCAGGCAGCGCGTAAGCAATACTTACTGTTGCTTTCGGCAAAACTACCCCCTTCCCGAAACCCATAACCCCCCCCGAAAAAAATTTCTGGCTACGGCCCTGGTGGACAGTGCAGAGGCGGAGGGTATTGCACTTCTGCGGTGGCTCAGTGGCCAGGGTGTTGTGCTGCTGAGCCCAAGGACACTGTGGGCTCTATCATGGCTGCGGTGGCCACTTTTCTGATGGAGGCGAAGACCGAAGATGTCCGTGTGTCGTGACTTCGATGCACGTTAAGGATCCCCATGTCCCGCCCTAATTTTACAGCTTTGGTGGCACCAGTGGCAAGGAACCATTTTGAATGCCCATTTCAAACATCAATGTTTCAAACATCAAAACGTTTTTTCATAGGCTTCCAGTCATTCCTGTCCTGCAGTGTCCGAACTCCTTCTTTGTCTCCGAATTTTCTTATTTGGTCCCTCCATCAAGTTAATGGCCTTCCCGTACATGTAGTCCTGTCGTTCAGAAGCTACTCCATTATCCTGGTGGTCCGCTGGTTGTCATTTCGTTGCATTACATGCCCAGCCCAAGTCTAGTTCTTTGTCGCAATTTGATCCGGGATGTCTACCGCTCAATTATAGCCCCTAAACAACCATTTCATGTCCCTAAACATTACTCCTGTTGTTCGTCTTTCCATGGATCGGACACAGCGAAGCGGCGGCGCACGTTGTTGGCCGTCTTCCGAATATGACGCTACTTCCGGCGTCTGCCTCTCGGTTTCTCGCTCTTCCGGCGGTGCGGCAGGGAGCAGTGGGCGAGCATAGGGTCAACTTTAACGACAAATACCGCTGTCCCCAAGCTAAAAATGCCGGAAAAAAGTTTATAGGCATAAACTGACCAATGTAACAATTGTAAAAAGTAGAGTTTTGCCCGGTTTTAAAAGCACTTCAGTAGCCCTTTAAGTAGTTGTCCCCTTTGTTTATCCACAGCCCCAAATATTTATATTCCTTGACTCTAGGTAATTCGCCATGCTGGATTGATACTGCGTCAGTGCTGGTGTCATTGGAAACCATTGTTCCCGATGTTTCAGTGCTAAAAGTTAACTTGATGTCTGTGGATTCGTGGCCACTAATAGTTGTGAGCCTTTGCATATCGCTCTGCTTAGCAGGTAAAAGAACTGTGTCTGCAATGTCTGTTCCCGGGATATGCTGTTACACCACTTCGCCTTGCCACATATGCGCTAAGTTGAACCCTAATTGTCTCTCTTCCACTTACTTTTCTAACCCTACCATGTAAAGCGTAAACAGCATTGGGCTCAAAGGGCATCCCTGTTTCAGTCCTCGATGGGTGTTGAGCATGTTGGGCATGTTTGGCCTTTCTGCAGAGCTTCATCGTCATGCGGGGAAGCCATAAGGGCAGGTCACTTTTGTGCAAGTCCTTTTGCGAGAGTCCTTGTCTGTAGCGTTGCTCGACCCAGTTGAGAGGAATGCTTTGGCCGCAGCGGTTCAACATTTACTCTGATTTCAGGGGAGGTGCTCAGGAAAGTGGCGGATAACTCTCTCGGTCCACCCATTTTTGTTTGTTCACCGTTTTTTTTATTATTCTTCTTCTTTTTTTGTTATTTTACTGGGAACAGTGTGCATTTTTTTTATTGAGAGAAATGCCCAGGACATTGTTTCTAGTTCTGGTAGATACACAGCTCAAGCACATGACTTCTGCGCGCACACTCGCGTGCACACAACCTACGCACAATAGTATCCACAAACACACAGGTTCTGTTGTGTGTCTGGCGGCGAGCTGAAACTTTACGGCTATGTTAAACGTAGGCAAGGTACTTCATTCAATGCAATGCCATCCGGGGAATCAGTGTGGAATGATCTACTTCAAACCAAATTGCCACCCCCGCGTTTTCACTCCCGCATAAGGAAAAATTGCTTTTGGTTGGAACTGAAAGTTCTACTGGGTGGTTTTCAGAGTCAGCGTTTACTCCAATGTGGCTAAGTAAGACATCCATCTTGCTACAAATGCGCTGTGGGTGCATTGTTCTACTCATTCCTCTCCAGGAGGCCTCATGAAGAAATTGTGGAGACCTGCGGTGATGGGAGCTTTGCTGTGGATTTCTTTGGTTGACCTGCTAGGCTGCTCTTGCAGCTGGACTTGTGCCTGCTGCATTGTTTCAATTTTTTTTTTATCATTATTCATGTGGTGGTCATCTTTTGCAACGGCATTCTACTAAAGTTCTGTGAGTTCTTGGATATGAGCTTCTTCTTGCAAAGTCCTGCAACTATTTCGTTGTCTGGCCTGTTTTCCCCTCCTCACCTGGCTTCCCAATTTCGGTGCACTCGTGATGAAAATGTTGTCACTCCAGCTCATGAACTTCCTGACCTGGAGTTTACTTGCAGCCTTTGCAGGTCGTTCAGTGTGGTCTCTTTGAGAAACCCTGTCTTTCCTTGCCACTCCACGTTCCCCTCAACATCCTCAGTTTGGCTCTATCCATCCGTTGGGTGCTAGACCTCTCCACAATGTGAAAGATCCTTTGCTTCACAGTGTGATTGTGAAAAACTTTGTCTACTTTTTCCAATCCTGTTTAGATTCTTCCTATGATTTCAGTCACTAAATTTCCGATTTTGTCTGTCTGCTGAGCCCCCATCTACCGGAAGTGGGGTGGTTCTGTTGTTGATTGTCGAGGGAGCATTCAGCTTGAGGTCTTCACATTTCCCAAGCATCTGCACTTCATTACAACTATGTATTCAGAAACTGCCCCCGAATCTTACAGTTCCAATCCAATGATCTGCCCCCACAAAAAGCCTTAGAATGACCATCACTGTGGGGTCATCCACTTCACTCCCAATGTGGCTGCTGGGGATATACACAGCGCATGCCACGTGTATGCTACTTGTAGGAATAAGAGCCGAGCATCGACAGGGGCCTTTGTACGATTCGAAGTATTGCTTTCTAATTGATTGCGGGACATTATTGCATATTAGCTTAATAATGCGAAGGCCCAGGCTGAAAAAATAGAGGGCTGATGATTGCGATACTCCCTAATGTGAAGCTTGAGCGCAGTGCGAAGTGCAGTCATCTCAGCGACGGTGCATAGCTGCTGCATCTCGGGAAAAGATTGCGCCTGGTAGCTGGGGAGCATGCCTCAAGCACTCTTGGCATACCCCCCCCCCACACACACACACACACACACTGACACCACACACACTTTCCTTCTTACTTTATCTTTAGTGGTTTGTTTTGTTGGTTGTAACGAGGCTGGCGTAGAGGGACGACGCGAAACCATAGGAGCGGGCGCTTAAAAGAGCTGCACTCTAGAGATATCCGCAACCAATAATTGTGTGAAAACTACTTCCCATCTTGGGAAATCCCGCTGTAGTGGGTAGTCATGTCATACGCTGTCGTGGCAGGGGAGGATGTGTGGAAAGCCTCTGCTGAAGTGGGTTGAATAGAGGGTACCAATGTAGCTCCCTCTCTTTTTCTTTTTGCGGCATCCACATTGCCATCAGTTCTGCACATTTCTTAGATTTAAGCTACGGTTGCTACCAGCGCTGACGTGTCTTTGCAACATTGCACCGGAAAGGAAGAGTACAAAACTGATAAATAAATTTCTTCTTCAATCGGAGAAAAAAATGAAATTTTGAATCTAGGCAGTCTAGAACACCGTAATGACACCCACTTTCAAAGCCCCAGGGAAGGGGCAGTTTTCTGACGCCTACTCTACACGTGGTTTTTGCGTATGTCACACAAACCAAACGCAGTTCTAAGTTGTGGCTTGGCGAATAAAAGGGACATTTGCACGCCGCAAGACGGAGGGCGCCGACATTAACATGGCGCGTGCACGTTATGGTGGTAGGGGCGCATTTTCACCAGATGGCCAGGCAGGTCGCACTGTGTGGTCATGCCAATCAAGCTGACTGGGAGCCTTTGGCTGGCCTTTCTTCAGCGTTACGCTGTTAGATGCATGAAACAATGCGAAGAGTTGAGCATGTTCTGACCGAAATTGTGGGCCAGTTTGGGAGATCCAAAGCAGAGGAGACCCGGTCTCGTTCACCAGCCTTGTTGATACTTCAGTCCGTAGTTGGTGAACGCAATGTCTGAGCAATGCATCGAGAAGTGTGGCGTGATCTGTGACAATGTGTTTGACACGTCTGTTCCAGTTTCGCACTGTTGTGCCTTCGTTTCCAGGCCGTTGCATTGTTAGACAGAGTTTTTAAAGGCTGTGGCTCGTGACCAGGGCACTCCAGGTGTACTCCTTTTCCCTTTTGTCACTGTTCTGAACCACTGGCCTCAGTATTGTGCATTAGGGTTCAATTAAGAATAAATCAATGTGTGAAGCATTAGGTGTGACTTTAGCAGCCCTGCAAAGTGAAAATGTACCATTTTTACAGAGGTACTTTTTATGGGGTACAGGTGAATTCGCTTTTATATCTCCTTCACTCTCTCAATATATTTCGTTCTGACAATGCACCCTGTAGGGCAAATGCTTGCAGCTAGCTATTCGTAGATCGAAATACTTGACTGATTCTGGTCGTTAAGAACTTTCACAGCGTTGTAGTTGTCAGTGTAAAGTGTAACAGGAATTCAGGTTGGTGCTTACGAGAAGGCAAGATCGTGGGAATCCTGTCTTGTTGGAAGAAATAAAAAATGAAGAATATTCGCGAGCGCTTAAAAACCACGGCACTTGAAAATAGCTGAACATGCCCAGCTGTCACACCATGTATTCCTTTCGGCACCTTTACATATTTATATTTAGTTTTTATGCTGCATGCTTGGTTGAATATGTTATGCAGGCAGTCTACGCTGTGATTACGTTTCGACCATGGGTGACGAAATTCACTTCTTGCTGGTGCAAACTAAGGCTATCATCAGAGCGCTCCTCTTGTGAACACTGACCTAGTGCAGTATCAATAAGTGGAAAACTTTGTCTCTCATTTCGAGTGAAAGGGGGTACTATTGGAGAAGATGTTAGGTATTCAAGTTATGTCGCAGTACTGTGCAGTTTGTTGATTTAGAAATTACCTCTGCTTTAACTGACCAGATCATTTCTTAGCCTGATAAGTTAGGCTTGTCTGCACCATTGACTTCACCCAGTGCAGGATCAGAGTGTCTTGGATGACTGTTTTTACTTTTTGGCGAAGGTAACGCTGATTTAGTTTGCCGCTTGTTCAGCATCGTCATACGCGTGTGCTCACTGATATAGTGTTCAGTTCGTGTCAGTCCCCGCGAGCCACTACTAGATGCATCTGGTGTAAGTACCGTTATCTTTACAAACCTGGTACAATAGTTGGCTGTACCAAACTGAGGTAGCTACACTTTAATATAATGTTCGCGGTGGCTAGCAGGGGGATTGCCATTGAGGCTGTCACGCAACAGCACAAAGGATGATTACAAGCACCTGTGATCTTTGTTTACTGCGGTTAACAATGTTTGCCCAAAAGCAGGCACAAGTTAGGCTGAGTATTTGATACAGGAACTGCTTTTAAGGGAGTCTAATGTGTCTTCACTCTGTATTGGTGTGTCTTTCTTGCGTGATTGGTCACTCGCAAAATGCTTCTAATGTATAAATGTGCAATTACCAAGGCTGCCTGCTTTATTCGGCAGACCAGCATTTCTGGACGGGGTGATGTAAAGTGCAGGGGGGTAGGTGATGTGCAAAAGACCTGACTTTTCCTTTTGGATTGTTCTTTGCAGGCCTCAGCTGAACAAGAGGAGCTTCATCATACCATGCTTTCTGTTACTGCTACTCATCCGGGGTATCGCCGCTACCATTTTTGTCAAGAAGCGCATTTTCTCTACATGTAATATAGCTTTGGAAGGGGGTGACAAGTGAGGTGTGTTCTTGATTAAGAATAAATAAGTGCGAACCAATGCACTAATCGGCTGCACTTTTGAAAGTGCACTGGCTTTGGTTTGACGATGTTTGGACACCGTTTTTCCCAGATGCATGTTGTTTTTTTGGGGGGCATGGCATATTGTACAGAAAGGAAATAAAGATGTTTTGGTTCATCTGTGCATCTTCTTTTATTGGGTAGATCTGCTTGGAACCCTTGCGGTTCATTCAGTTTGATGCCTGTGAGCACTCTGGAAAATAATGGCACGTTTGAGTGGTCGAAATCGTGTGCTTCGAGCATAATCTGCCGGTTCTCTAGAAGCGTCGGCTTCCGACACGGAGCGCCCCAGAATAATGTGACTCTGTGGCCACCTTGCCGACTGAATAACCACCAGAAAGCAGTTTGCGGTCATTTTGTAGTACTATCTGCAAAGAAACAGAAAAAGCAGTGTCAGTTAACCGAACATTTTCTGCAGCGAAATGACGAATTCGGAGAGCTGTTGCTTAATTCTTTTAGCAAAAAGTACAAACCACAGTGAAAAAACGGCCAACTGTAGTTCACTTTTTGCAGCTAAATCTTGCAACTTCACTTGCTTGCTATGCCTTACCCTAGCCCCAAAGAGCTACTTAAAATGTTGGTTGATCGAGATATCGATTTAATAAGTGTGTGAAAAATGCTCTAACTGGTCACATGGTTGTGGTGGGTCCCAGTTAAAAATTTGTAGCTGGCTATAATATGGGCGGCGGAATTGCCAAAGGCTTAGATGAACGAAGGTAAGAGCATTTGTTTTAGCATAACGTTACCATGTTTATGCTGCTGTTGCCGTGTTACTGGAAGTAAGACTTTCTATATACTGCTTAAAACATGACAGGTGTCTCAAAGCAAAGGACACAAAACTTTGTTGCTCAGAACTGTTAGCGTACATTTGAAGCAGCAATGCTCCGGGCTCTGAGCCCGCTCTACTTCCAACAGCCGTTCCTGTTTTTTCCTCTCTTTACTTCACTGTTTTGTCAACTATTTCGTCTACGTCAATAATTCCTTTGCTGAAGAGTGCATTTTCGGGCGCAAATTTTGTGTCTGTTCGTGTTTGGTCCTTTTCTTTGTGTTAGGAACGTCGCTGCTTGGTGTTGAGAAGCGTCTCCTCTATTGGTTGCGGAAAATGTGTCCACAACGCGCTTTTCTTTTTAATGGCCCGGTTGAAGCAAATCACAGCCCTGTCCACGGGGAGCAGGTGCCGGTGCCAGGTTCTCACTTCAGAAACGCTGCTGCACGCCCATCATTGGTCCCTTCATTACTCAGTATGTGCAGACGGCAGTGTTTTTTATGTAATCGAGACCCGCGGGTATATTTCATCAACGCTGGCAGAACAAATGCTGGGCAGAACGGTTCGCGCTCACGCATGCGCAGTCAAGTCCCGCAATCACTATAAATGTTAACGTAAACACTTAGCATAGCGTTACCGCGTTTACGTTACCGTCTACTGCTTTTGCGGGAGTGGACTGTGCATGTGCAAGAGTTACCGCGAATGGTAACTACCGGCACAGGCTTTACCGTCGTCAGCGAGCTTCCTGAGCAGAAGTGTACCCTCGCGTATTGATTACAGCAAATGCAGTGTGCTCGGCGCGTTATGCTTGGTACAGCCAATTTTTTTGTTAAACAATGCCCAGGAGAACGACAAACGATAATTTTAACACGAAAGTGTTGTATTGCCGGATACACCAAGATTTCGATGATGTCATATCCGTCATGAAAATGACGCGCCACAACGAACACGAGAAACGCCAGAAAAAGTTACATTGATGCGGATGGTGCTGCCATCTAGGAGATGTGAACCAAAGTAGTTCATCATGATGCTAACAAGCACCTACAGTTGGCGTAAGCTGCGGCGTAGCGACGCGGACTGATTTGATGCGAAGTGAACTGCCAGGTTCAAGCTACAAATTCTACCGCTCGCGTTCCACAAGCTGAGCTCATCGCAACGCAACCGTCTGCGGTCGCACCTTTCCTGAAACGACCCGCTAGCAGGACGTCGCTCGCCAAGCACACTGGCAAGACAGCCGCCATCCCGCAAATCATGCTCCTTTCGCTGCACATTTCACTTTCGTGTTTTACCTATTGCTATGACACAGGAATCAACCACAGTTTTTTTTTCTTTTTCTCAGATGGGCGGGCAAAATGGCCGCCCATACTCGTGCTAAGCCTTGCCCGCCTTCAATAGTTCAGATAAGTTTCTGAGCTCGTAAAGTGCTTTTAGGCATCCAAAATTGTGCTGGGCAAGGTAGTGTAGGTTACTGAGTAATTACTACAACATATTTTACTCACTTCTTGCCTAAATATTTAGCGCGGGGGAAAACTCTATTTTACCTTGATTCTAACTCTACGCTGTAGATGGCGCCAGCGACACGTTTTTGTTTTTAGCCTTTTGTTTTAGAGCTCTACCGGTGATGGCTTCGAATTCAGTATTCTCAAACCAACTACAGTTGTTGGAAACGCTTCACCCGAAAAGTGCAATATTCAAGCTACTTTTAACGAAAGCAAATAGATATGAGGCATATATGAGCAACAAAATTACGCGTGATTTGCTTTGAGAATAGTTAAGCAGATGTCGCTACCTGCGCCACAGCGGCCGGAATACGCGAACCGCAAATACACTCTACCGCAAACGGTGCTCTAAAACGTGTCAGCTACCGTTTTCAGCGGTAACTCCGGCTGCCGCTATCACAGTAAACGGCAACGCAAACACGGTAACGAAACTGCCACGTCGACGCCGTAGCCATCCTTGGAGATTTAAAACCCCGAAATAGTGGCCCAGTACTCACCGCAGCCGTGGCGTAGGGGTAGTGTATCTCTCTGCCTCTGTACGCAAAGTGTTAGGAAAGCGGCTGTAAAACGAACGCACGCTATTTCAGCAAAGTATCGTGCGTGCGCTATGGCTTTTGCGTGTCCCTGTGTTTACAACATGGTGGCAGGTAGAGCGGCGCACCTCGACGTTTCCGTTCATCTGTGTGCAGCAATTTGCATCTTGTGGAACAAGTTTTTTTGCTCCTGTCTTCTTAAATAGCTCCCGTGGGTTGCTCATTGCTATCCCGGTGAGCGAAAATATATCGTGGCATCGCTGCCTGTCGGAACAAATTAAGCTCCTGCAGGCCGGCGTTGGATCCTGTGTGTGAGTTGTTGACGAGTTCGCCTCGCGGTGGAAGACGCAGCTGAGCTCCTAAGGGTGGACTATGCTTGCTATGTTCGGAATTAGTAATCACTAGCGACGACTCAACCCAGTGTGTGCGGTCAAAAGCCTTCTCGGCTTGCGTCAGAGTGAAGTGACTTGCTATTCGACCACGCAAATCGCGCGAAGTGAGTGGGATGTTTACGACGATCGAGCTGGGGACAAAGGATCGCATTTTATTTTTGTGCTTCCGCCTCGCAGTGCAAGCGGTTACGTCATTATGTCGCGTGTGTTCGAAACGGATTTCTGGATTGCTTTCGAGTCGAATAAAATGGAAAACGTTAAACAAAGTCCTTTGGTTCTGCACGTTGTGTACGATCGCCAAAACAAGTAACCTCGCGCTACAGCCACTGTACTCGCGCCTTCAATGCTTCCGCTTTAGAGTGCGCTTATGTAGGAGAATATTTCGATCATGTTGTGCACGTTTTGCATTCAATACTAACGGGAAGGGGTTTGGTTTCGCTGGTTGGCCAGCCGTACAAAATTCCGGGTGCTCGTTCGCCCAGATGTGTCGCTTAATTCTCAATCGGTTCAACAGATGGCGCCAGTTGGCGGTCGCAAAGAAAAACCGACGAAACGCTGTACTAAAACGTAGCGTGCCGCAAAAATTTAACGTTTAACGTACACAAAGGCACAAAACGCTATCCTAAAATCGGCATGCGCGGGTATGCCACGTCGACAATGCAGCCACGTTACAGCTTTAAAACCCCGAAATAGTGGCCCAGTACTCACCGCAGCCGTGGCATAAGGGTAGTGTATCTCTCTGCCTCTGCCACTCCAGGCTGCGGGAGGTCGCGGGTTCGAATCACGTGACCGCCGGGCACCCACCGGTGAAAAAGGGCACAGGCGAGTTTTCCCCGAGCCTGCAGTGCAAGGCTTCGTGTAGGGGAACGAAGATGTCTGGGAAAGGCAGCCCGGGGCTTCGAAAACTAATCCCCGTCCCCCTCGTGAGCCCACGCAGGGGTTTGCAACCTCATTCAAACCGCGGTGTACATAGACGCCGTACGCACACCGTCGACACCCTCGGGTCCGGTAGTACGAGTGTCGCACTCGCAGAGCCGCGCAGACGACTCAACTAGAGTTCCTGTATATAGCTCCCGTAGGGATATATATATAGCTCCCGCAGGGAGCTATATCGGGAGCTATATACAGGAATTCTAGACTCGACCGATGCAAATGAAGTCTGCCTGCTCAACGACGGGTTGGCAGGCACTGGGGCTCCTTTTTTTTTTTCTTCGGCCTGTCCTTGTTTGCACCTATCTCATATTGCGAGATCTGTGAAGACAGTCGCATTTTGACTAATCAACTTAGAATACCTCACAACGCATGAGCACGGTGGGAGGGGGTTACATACGCGTGAGCGTGCTACTAATAACGCTATACCCAAACACACGCAGAAAATGATGCACAACGCGCAAGATAAGAAGCCAGAGGCGGTGGTATAAATCCCCATCGACCCCCATTTCTTTTAACTGCTCGCTCAAAGCGATGCAGTCCCCCCTTTTTCTTTTCCTTCTTTCCTTTCTTGTTTTATCAGTCACTGTGGCTGGTATTGTGTATATGTGTTGTTTTGTCCTTTTTCGGCAATAAAGAAAAAAAAAAAACGCAGCCGTGGCGTAGGGGTAGTGTATCTCTATGCCACTGCCACCCAGTGATTTCCCTACACACCCCCCCTCCCCATAGGGGGTGTGAGACCCCCCCCCCCCTAGTTTTAAGTGCGAATGCACTTTATAAGCGACCCTAAATTCCGTTGACCGCCGTCCGTCCACATAGCAACAGCTGCGGGTGCGCGCGCTCCTCGTCTTCCTTGGCAACGGGGGGAGATGGGCGCGCGCTGCCTGGCCGCTGACACCCACGTGGGGGATTGGCCAGGAATCGGGCGTGAGAAGGGCTAATGCACCCGCTTAAAGGAGTACTGACACGAAATTTCAAAGCTCAGATCCGCTCTAGCAATCAAGTACAACGACAACACAAATAGGTGTCTGTGAATAAATGCATCTTTCTTTCTTTGTAGTTGTGTGTGTGTGTGTGATCTCTCTTTCGCGAACATTACCGAACCGCGCAAATTCAACTCCTGCATTCGCACTTTCACATTATTCCCCTCGGGGAAATGCGGGGAAATTTTTTTCTGGACACCCCCCCCTTGAATCCCCAAATTTCACTCTTCAGTCCTTGTATGGACCTTTTTCAGTATCGATCTGCGCATGCGCGGGCTGCCCGTCTGCTATTCTCGGCAGTAGCCTCGGGCAAAATAAGCAAAAGTGCGCCCCCCGAGCTTGCTGTTAGCGTTGCACGTATTTATTTCCTTTTTTTTTCGACAGCTCGCGGCAAGTTCGTATGTGCACACAAAAAAGGCTTTCAAAGGAAAGGGGCAAAGTGGTTTGAGGCTGACCACGCTGCGAGCACATTGCTACCAGCCAGGGAGTAGCGAAAAGCGCTACGGAAGCTAATCCTGGCGTTTTAATAAATCGGTGCCTGATTTATAAGTGCTGCATAATTCGTGTACTACCTAAACATTGTTTCAAGAACTCAAATTTCGTCACTGGCCCTGGTAACAAGTTCGAAAATGTCCTTATACGTTGAAAAATTGCGGGAAATTAAAAGAAAACTGAATAGACCTTTCATGGTAAAAAATGAATTTCTCTAAATTTGTTTTTTTCTTCGATTGAATAGACAGCACCGCCTCTCAGGTATATAAATATATATATATATATACATATATATATATATATATATATATATAGAAAATGAAAAACGTACGTCACGGGGATGAGCGTTTGGTTAACAGACGTCTATTATTTAACTAGTGGGATAAAAAAAAACAGCTTTTCTAGTTTATGAACCCCCCCCCCCCCCCCCCCCCAGAGCCATTGAGACACCCCCCCCCCCCTTCTCCCCCTTGATTCGATGTCTGGGGAAACCCCTGAATTCCAGGCTGCGGGAGGTCGCGGGTTCGAATCCCGTGACAGCCGGGCACTCACCGGTGAAAAAGGGCACAGGCGAGTTTTCCCCGAGCCTGCAGCGCAAGGCTTAATTCGTGTAGGGGGACGAAGACGTTTGGGAAAGGCAGCCCGGGGCTTCGAAAACTAATCCCCGTCCCCCTCGTGAGCCCACGCAGGGGTTTGATGACCTACCAACGCGGGTGCACAGACGCCGTACGCACACCGTCGACACCCCCAGGTCCGGTAGTATGACTGTCGCACTCGCAACCCTCCGAGTCAACTTGATCGCGCGGGCCTGCTCGCAGCCGCGTAGACGACTCATCCGACAAATGAAGTCTGCCTGTTCAGTGACGGGTTGGCAGGCACTGGGGCTCCTTTTTTTTCTTCTTCTTCTTCGGCCTGTCCTTGTTTGCACCGATCCCATATTGGGACATATATGTGAAGGCAGTCGCATTTTGATAAAACAACAACGCATGAGTACGGTGGGCTGTTATGGCAGCACGCTCACAAAAGTGAGCGTGCTACTAATAACAAATATTCCAGATTACACGCAAAAAAACTACTTGCATTAACGCAAGATGTGAAGTTCGAATCGAGGGTAAATCCGCATCGAGTAAAAGGAACGAAGGAGCAGTAGAGGAAGGAGGATACCACTAAGTAGCGCAAATTGTTGCCGCAACGTTTCTGCCATGTTGGCAATGTTGCGTAACGTTAGGCAACGTTACGCAACGTGGTTGCCGAATCTGGCCGGGCCAACGTTCGACACATTCACCGCTCGCTATTCCCTTGCGTCGGTCGCACTGCACATGCGCAGTAGGGAAAGCTGGTTATACGCTTAGCGGCTGTAAGACAAACGCGCGCTATTTCAGCAAAGTGTCGTGCGTGCTGTACCGCCCTCGCGTGTCCCCGTGCTTACAACATTGCGGCGGGAAGAGCGGCGCACCTCGACGTTTTCGTTCCTCTGTGTGCAGC
Organism: Haemaphysalis longicornis; assembly: GCF_048455015.1. Classification (NCBI taxonomy): domain Eukaryota; kingdom Metazoa; phylum Arthropoda; class Arachnida; order Ixodida; family Ixodidae; genus Haemaphysalis; species Haemaphysalis longicornis. The sequence goes on along the minus strand of NW_027526445.1, from coordinate 93,072,126 downwards.
AATTTGCATCTTATGGAACAAGTTTTTTGCTCCTGTATTCTTCAATCGCTCACCCAGATTGCACATTGCTATCGCGGTGAGCAAAACAGTCGTGGCTTCGCTGACTGCCGTAACAAATGACGAGGTCTCTTGGCGGTGGAAGGGCCGCTGAGCTCCTAAAAGTGGTCTTGCTATGTTCGGAATTAGTAATCACTAGCGACGACTCAACGCAGTGCGTGCGGTTAAAAACATTCTCGGCTTGTTTCAGAGCGAAGTGACTTTCTGTTCGACCCCGTAAATCGCGCGTAGTGAGTGCGATGTTTACGACGGGCTGGAGGCAAAAGATCGCATTTTATTTTTGCGCTTCCGCCTCGCAGTGCAAGCGGTTGTTACGTCATTATGTCGCGTGTGTTGGAAACGGATTTCTGGATTCCTTTCGAGTCGAATAAAATGTAAACGTGAAACCCAGTCCTTTTGTTCTGCACGTTGTGTGCGATCGCCAAGACAAGTAACCTCGCGCCTTCAATGCTTCCGCTTTAGAGTGCGCTTATGTAGGGGAATATTTCTATCATATGTTGTCTACGCTATGTATTCAATGCTAACGGGAAAGCGTTTGGTTTCGCTGGTTGGGTAGCCGTACAAAATTTCGGGTACTCGTTCGGCTAGATGAGTGTCGCTTCTCAATCGGTTCAACAGATGGCGCCCTAAGCGTTAGCGGGCCGCAAGGCGAAACCGACGAAACGCTGTACTAAAGAACTCTTCGCGCGGTGCCGACGTAATGTGCAGCAAAAATTTAACATTTAACGTACGCAAAGGCACAAAACGCTATCCTAAAATCGACATGCGCGGGTATGCCACGTCGACAATGCAGCCACGTTACAGCTTTAAAACCCCGAAATAGTGGACCAGTACTCACCGCAGCCGTGGCGTAGGGGTAGTGTATCTCTCTGCCTCTGCCACTCCAGGCTGCGGGAGGTCGCGGGTTCGAATCCCGTGACCGCCGGGCACCCACCGGTGAAAAAGGGCACAGGCGAGTTTTCCCCGAGCCTGCAGTGCAAGGCTTCGTGTAGGGGAACGAAGATGTCTGGGAAAGGCAGCCCGGGGCTTCGAAAACTAATCCCCGTCCCCCTCGTGAGCCCACGCAGGGGTTTGCAACTTCATCCATTCCGCGGTGTACATAGACGCCGCACGCACACCGTCGACACCCTCGGGTCCGGTAGTACGAGTGTCGCACTCGCAGAGCCGCGCAGACGACTCAACTAGAGTTCCTGTATATAGCTCCCGCAGGGATATATAGCTCCCGCAGGGAGCTATAACGGGAGCTATATACAGGAACTGTAGACTCGACCGATGCAAATGAAGTCTGCCTGCTCAACGACGGGTTGGCAGGCACTGGGGCTCCTTTTTTTTTTTCTTCGGCCTGTCCTTGTTTGCACCTATCTCATATTGCGAGATCTGTGAAGACAGTCGCATTTTGACTAATCAACTTAGAATACCTCACAACGCATGAGCACGGTGGGAGGGGGTTACATACGCGTGAGCGTGCTACTAATAACGCTATACCCAAACACACGCGGAAAATGATGCACAACGCGCAAGATAAGAAGCCAGAGGCGGTGGTATAAATCCCCATCGACTGGAAGGAACAAACGAAGTCACAGTACAGGAAGGAACAGGATACGTATGAAACGCCAACGAGAGAAGCGCCATGTTTTTCGCGAGGAAAAAAAAAAAAAAGGACGACGCTGATTCGTGAGGCCCAGGAATAATCAAAGTTGAAATGCAATAAAATATGCGAAACAATTAACGTAACACCGCGAAACATTTCAGTAGAAGATCACACACAAAAAAAGAAAGAATGCACTGACGATTATTGTACTCACTAATACGATATTTGTGCGCAGCGCGAACTGCAGCGCTCTCGGTCACGGCTCATATCTGCTGCGTCTCGGGAAGTGATCGCGTGACCAGCCAACGCACGGCGGCGGCCGCTACTCTGCCGTGATCTCGCAGCGTGTCGCCGCCGCCGAGTATGTTGTTGCACGTCGTGTTTGAACCTCCCGCACAAATGCCACGTGGTCGGGATGAGACACGAACGGAGGAGGAGCTACTGGCGAAATTGTGAGGGAGAGGCAGCGAGAGAGATAACGCCATAGCGACGCGTGTCGTCCTTCCCTTCACACTTTCGCCGAGTGTTTCTGTTCAGTCTCACCCTTGCCGGTGCACTTCATCTGTACAGTTCGATCTTCTACACCAATCATGTTTCAATTTCATGTTTGCACAGTTATTTTCATCTCATCTCAGTTCTTCGTCCCAGCAGCCAGCCCCTTTCTTCAAGTGTATAGCTCCACCAGATTTTTTTAGTCATAATGTTTTCGGTTTCGCGTGAAAATATCACAGGCCGAGCGGAGTTCACGGTCTCCGACGCGTTACCGCAACCATGAGCTAATAAAATCCCTCTTGTGCACACGCAAAAAAAAAAAAAAAAAAAGACACGGAAGAAGCCCCCGAGGACACCATGACCAGCCTCGTTGGCCTCGGTGTCGCCCCTCTCGAGGAGCAAGTTCGCTTGCTTCAGCCTTTCGCGCGTAGCGCTCATACCGACGGCGCTCAAGAGGGGCATATTGACACTTCGGACATCGTTTAATGCACAATTCTCCTTGCCTTCTTCTATTACAATGGAAAGATTTGAATTGGCTAGTGTGACGAGGGCTGCAACAGTGGTCTTCCAGTTTTGAGAGCTCACTTTACACATTAAAGAGGCACAAACGGCACCCTCTTACCGAAAAGGCTGAACCCCCATGCCCAGCCCCCTCCCTCCGGCATATTTTTTTAAAGCAAAGCTTTATACCTCTACCAGCCAACGATTCCTTCGTGGCGTGCGGGACAAGAAACTCCGAACGCGGATGCGGAGGGGAGGGCGGTTTTCACTCCCCGAGAACACTGTAGATGGCGCGGCGCTAGGGCGCTATTACCCAGCTTTCCCCGCGCGCAGCTGCCTGCTCGCCCCGGCGGGTGCGTTGGAGGGACGGCTTTATTGTCCACTTTAGCGACGGTTGTTGTTGGCCTGTTCTTGCTAACGATCGAGGGACTTCAGTTCTTGCATGCTTCGCGTCCATTGCGCGCTTCCTTCGCACGGCTTTATTAACTTGTTCGACAGAACCTCCTGGGTAACCCGGTCCCGACGGAATTAAGTGGTCATACGGCAAAGATTCGCTAAGGATTGGTTTGCAGGGCGGGAAAACAAAATGCAGAGACCACATACAGACATCTGGCCGCTAGAGAAACGCTACCTTTTGCGCACTGCTTGCCACGAATGGGATTCCGTTTTCTGAAGAGGTATTACAAAAGGCGAAAGGTAAATAGCGATTAAAACAGTTCCCTCAGCTTTCTCGCAATTCTTAATCTTGATAAACTGACTAATTTAAATCGGTATAAATGGGAATCACTAAGTTCACATGCCGAATTGTTTCAGTGTCAGCGCGTGTGTCGCGCGGTGGTGTAGCCTCCGCTGTCTCACCCTTCGAAAGACGCTCCTCTCCGTTTTCTAATTCCGCCGACTCACGGCCGGGCTACAGCGGCGGCGTCCGCTTCTCTAGCGCGGCCGTGGCCGACGCTGTTGCGTTTCGGACGCCGCCCCCGCGAATTCCAGGGATTCCAGGTAAGGGCTGGCAGAATCTCTGGTTTCCTTCTTTGTATAGCCACGTGTGTGAATTCAAGTGACGTAGCATGGGCAATTGTTGTGGGTGTCGTTTAAAGTTTTGCTTTCCAACCATCTTCACAGCGTGGATTGGTGCCATTTTTTTTTTCATATGAATCTAAATTCGTATCTATAGTCACAAGCTAGGTGCAGCACTGTGGAGGCTACACTGCAGTGCACCCACTGAGGGCGCCTAACTCGCCGTGCAGGGGATCCTGAAAGGACATTTCCTTCTCCCCTCACGGCAAGTGGAACCGCGCGGCCCCGGCGCCTTTAGTCGCTTCCTTCGTGGTGAGTTAGGCGCCCTGAGGGGGACAACAATGTAGCCTCCACAGTGCTGCACCTATAGCTTGTGGAATGAACTATAGATTCACGTCACATCATATCTAAATTCATATCATCATACCCGAGGCATTTTATGTATGAATAAAGAATATGAACATACATATGAGTTCAGGTGCGAGCTGGCAAGTTTAGGAATGACAAATTTCTTGTGTACACGAAGTTATGTGCTTACATTCCTATTCACCACCTACAGCTCTGCCAGCTGTATGGCGCGGGACATATAGTAATAGTATGCCTGCATTCAAACGCAGTTACGTATTTCCCTCGGCCGACATCCAGGTGTAAAGGAGAAAGAAAAAAAATTTCCCCGCATTTCCCCGAGGGGAAGAATGTGAAAGCGCGAATGCACGAGTTGAATTTGCGCGGTTCGGTAATGTTCGCGAAAGAGAGATCACACACACACACACACAACTACAAAGAAAGAAAGATGCATTTATTCACAGCCACCAATTTGTGTTGTCCTTGTACGTGATTGCTAGAGCGGATCTCAGCTTTGAAATTTCGTGTCAGTACTCCTTTAAGCGGGTGCATTAGCCCTTCTCACGCCCGATTCCTGGCCAATCCCCAACGGGGGTATGTGCCATGTCAGCGGCCAGGCAGCGCGCGCCCATCTCCCCCCGTTGCCAAGGAAGACGAGGAGCGCGCGCACCCGCAGCTGTTGCTATGTGGACGGACGGCGGTCGCCGGAATTCAGGGTCGCTTATAAAGTGCATTCGCACTTAAAAAAGCTGTTCAGGCCAATATGCTCGGAATGTTCCCAGGGGTCCCAGCGTCGCCCCCCAAGCATTCCGCCGAGCATAGCAGGCCATGCACACGAGTGAGGGAACGTTCAGGCGGCGGAGACAGAAGAAAAATTAATGGCTTGTGCCTGCGATAACTGGTTTTAGAGACTTTCAACGCCGCAAAAGAGTACTCACTAGGCACTATGGACTATATTCGCACGATCAATCAGGTGATAGAGAAGTGCGCGGAGTATACTCAACCCCTACATATAGACTTCAAAGATCATGAGAAAGCATTTGACTCGGTACCTCAGCAGTCATTCAGGCATTACGGAACCAGGGTGTAGATGAGCATTCTGTAAGAATACTGGATGATATCTACAATGGGTCCAGGGCTACCATCGTCCTGCATTAGGAGAACAGTAAAATACCTATAAGGAAAGGCGTCAGACAGGGAGATACAATCTCCCCAATGTTATTCACAGCATGTTTGCCAGAGGTATTCAGAACATTAGATTGGGAACAGGTGGGAGTAAGGGTTAATGGAGAATACCTGAACCTCAGATTTGCTGATGACATTCCCTTGCTAAGTAACTCGGGGTACTTATTGCAAAGCATGACTACTGCACCGGACCAGCAGAGTAGAATGGTAGGTCTGAAAACTAAAGTAATGCTCAATATCTCGGGATAGCACAACAGTTTGAGATAGGTGGTGAGGCCGTGGAAGTGGTAAGCGAATATATCTACTTAGGCCAAGTAGTGACCCCGGATCACAATCATGAGGCAGACAATTGGATAAGAATGGGGTTGAGTGTACCATTCTAAACCAACACGCCCAGATAGCCACGTTAGTGCATTTCATTTGAGTGAATTCGGTAGGCATTCTCAAATAATGAATGGAAGCCTACCAGTGTCCCTGAGGAAGAAAGTGTATGACAGCTGCATCTCACCGGTACTCACCTACGGGGCAGAAACTTGGAGCCTCACTAAGAGGGTTCCTCTTAAATTGAGGACGACTCAGCGAGCAATGGAACGGAAGATGATAGGTGTAACATTAAGCGTAAAGAAGGGAGCGGAGTGGGTCGGGGAACAAGCACGTGTTAAGGACATATTAGTAGAAATTAAGAAGAAATGGGTGTGGGCAGGGCATTTATTGCGAAGACCAGATAACCGTTGGTCATTAAAGGCCAACTGCACTCAAATGTTTCTTTGTCCAAATTTGATCCAAATAAAAGTCTCTATGCTCTTAAAATCACCATGGCGCTATCCTAAGCTCCGTAAGCCCAGAGCACACTAGGTACCGTCGTTCAAAGCAGCTCCGTGCAGACGACGTTTGCACCTGGCGGAGTGTCACCGAAACAACTTCCGAAGCAGCCTGTGACGGAAGATGGGGAGCCTGTCGCGTGGAGCTCGTGCTTCTCCGGCGACCTGCACGACGCTCCGACGGGCGCCGGGACGCGTTCGCCCAGGGTTGCGATACACCACCACGCTGTACCACATGCTTCAAACTAACCGCATAGGTAGCAATATTTGCATTTTTAAAGACGATAGTGAGTGAGTGAAACTTTATTGAACACTCATGTTAAAGCACATGAGGAGGCAACCTGTTAAGGCGCCAATACAGGCCGATGGTTAGTCTTCGGTAGAGGGGTCCATGGACATCCCAGGAGCGACTCGATCCAGGTCCCGGACACTCCCGGTGGTCACCACGTGGGCGCTGCTCCTGGTGGGCTCCTCCTGGCGTTGACTTGACGGCCGTTGTAGCTCCAGTGCTGCGATGATAGTGTTGACCGCCTGGAGCTGTGTGTCTAGGTTAGGGCTGCACTTGGCGTCTTCTATTTCCTGAGGAAGCGTTGTTCCCGTTGCTGCGTTGTTGCATTGCCATAAGATGTGAGCCAGTGTAGCTCTCTGGTCTTTACATAGGCGGCAGATGTCCGTTTCGTACACCTCGGGACATACGTATCGGGCAAGGGCTGGTGTAAGGACAGAGTGTGTTTGTAGTTGTCGGTAGAGGACTGCTTCCGCTCGAGTTAGGCCCGGGTGTGGAGGAGGCATGGTCCGTCTGCTGAGTCGGTACCAGGTGACAATCTCGCTGTAGGTATTCATGGGTTCCTTGCTCGCGTTGTACGACTCAGAAGTATCAGTGTCGACTTCTGCTGCAGTGCGGTTGGTAAGATCTCGCGCTGCAGCATGGGCAGTCTCATTATGGTTGGTGTTCCCCTTCCCAGAGATGTGGGGTCCCATGTGGGCGGGAAACCACTTGAGGTAGATGGCGAGGTTGCGTTCCCGTATTTGAGAGAGAATATGGGCAGCAGCCGCGCACACATTTCCTCTGGCATAGTTCGTTATCGCTGACTTGGAGTCGCTGAGGATTGTCGTGGTCGTGGGAATTGTGATGGCCAGGGCGATAGCCATCTCTTCTGCTTGCGTTGCACTTGGAGCCTGGATGGATGCTGCGATCTTGACGTTGCCCGTCGTTGCCGCGATCACCGTGGCTGCGTAGGTGTTTCTCTGCTGATACTGGGCCGCATCTACATATACAGCCCCGTTATCGTTGGCGTGAAGGTCGATCAGAGCTTTTGCCCTGGCCAACCTCCTTTCTCGGTTGTGCTCTGGGTGCATATTTCGCGGGAGCGGGGGCACCACCAAGTGTTGGCGTATCTCCTCCGGTATCTTGTTTTTAGTTGTCTCTCTTTCTCTCGTGGGTGCGAGGTTCAGTCGATGGAGAATGTATCGACCAGTTCGTGTTGCTGATAGCCTCTCTAGCTGTGCAGTTCGTTGTGCCTCCGCAATTTCCTCCAGAGTGTTGTGTACACCTAGGGCGAGAAGCCGTTCAGTGCTGGCACTCTGGAGGAGACCTAATGCGAGCTTGTATATTTTGCGGATTGCTGCATTGAGTCGGTCCTGTTCTTGTCGTCTCCAATTGTGGAACGCGGCTATGTAGGCTATGTGACTGATGGCGAAGGATTCTATAAGTCGCATCAAACTTTTCTCCTTCATGCCTGTTTTCCTGTTTGAAAGGCGTCGGATTAGGTGGGATGCAGATATTGCCTTTGATGTGATCTTGGTGACCGTGGCGCCATTACCGCAGCCGCGCTCCAGTAGAAGCCCCAGAACTCTGATTTTTGAGACCTCTGGGATTTTTTGCCCCTCCTTTGTGTGCACCTGGATGTTATGGGCATAATCTTTCTTTCTCCGACCCTTTGGCGGTATGATCAGGAGTTCTGATTTAGCCGGGGAGCAGACAAGGCCCGACCCCTCAAGTTGTTCCTCTATTATATCGACCGCTTTCTGTAGGGTGTCTTCAATATGACCGTCGCTGCCTCCCGAGACCCAGAGGGTGACATCGTCGGCATAGATGGTGTGCCGAACACCCTCCACTTGTTCGAGGCGGTTGGCGACGCCAATCATGACCAGATTAAAGAGCAGCGGGGAGATGACAGACCCCTGCGGGGTCCCCACGCTGCCCAGTTGCTTTTCGGGTAGTTCTAGATGACCCGCGCAGATCTGAGTGCAGCGCTCAGTGAGGAAGTCTCTGATATAATTGTATGTGCGTTTGCCCATGTTCAGGTGGGACACCTGGTGAAGGATTGCAGAGTGTCGAACCTTGTCAAATGCACATTGTAGGTCAAGTCCTAGTATTGCTCTATTGTCTCTGGTGGAGGTGTTATCCACTATTTCGTGCTTGAGGAGCAGCATTGCGTCCTGGGTACTCAGCTTTTCTCGAAAGCCCACAAGAGTGTTGGGATAGAGTGCGTTGTTTTCCAAGTAGCGCTGCCAACGATTCAGCAATACATGTTCCAAGACTTTACCTACGCACGAGGTCAGAGAGATAGGCCGGAGATGTTCGATGCTGGGCGGTTTCCCGGGTTTCGGTATTAGGATAGTGCGAGCAGTCTTCCATTGTCGTGGGAGACAGCCTTCGCGCCAGCACTTGTTGTAATACCTCGTGAGTGCCTCGATGGCAGGGTCGTTGAGATTCTTGAGTGCCTTATTAGTGACCCGGTCAGGTCCCGCTGCCGATTTACAGTTGAGTTTCTGTAAGGCCGCTCGAACTTCCCAGACCTCTATATCGCGATCTAAGTCCTCGTTGATGTTTCCAGCGTATTCCGGGTGATTGTCTGTAGGTGTTGTCGGCAGGTACTTTTCGTCCAGCCGGCGTTCCACTTCACTTTCTCCCATTTCTACCACGGCTCTTTGCAGGATTCGATTGAGCGTGTTGTGATGGTGACTCTTTGTCCGGGTTTCGTCCAGGAGGTGTCTAAGTAGGTTCCAAGTCTTGCTCATGTGGAGCTGCCCGTCGGCTGCATTGCAAACTTCGTGCCACTGCTGGGTGCATAGTAGCTTACAATGGGCTTCTATTTGTCTATTAAGGATTGCCACCTTCTTGCGGAGTCGATGGTTCGTACGCTGCGTCTTCCAGCGGGCCTTTATAGATTTCTTGGCCTCAAGAAGATGGGCCAGGCGGCTGTCCATCTGTGTGATGTTGTCGTCAGCCTCTATTTCTTTGGTTACGTCCGAGGTTGTTTGGACGACCGCTTTCACCCAACACTCTTTCTTGGGCTACTTAAACCCAGAAATTTTGGTCTGTCTGTATGTCTGTGTGTCTGTATGTCTGTCCGTCTGTCTGTCTGTGACTCGATTCAGCCACCCGGCCAAAGTAATTCAATGCCTGCGCAATAGTCTTATATAGTCATAGCTAAATGCGCCCGTCTTGGTCCGGTGTAATGTTCATACTTGTCAATATTGTTGAAGAACAACAAGACATTACGCATATGTAAGACAACAAATTGATACAGAAGTGGTATTTGCAGCGTTCCTTTATGAAAAATCGTACATGTTTGATTTTGGCGAGATTAAATACTTCATCAACTGAAGAAGGAAATATCACTCCGCCGTCGCCTGCTGTCGCCCGCGCCATATAGCTTCTGGCGGCATTTGAAGAAATCAAGTGGCAAGAGTTACGCAAGGTTCCACTAGATAGGTTCCACGTTCTGCTTGCAACGCACGTGGAGTAGGGAAACGCGGTTCTATAAACGTTGAAGTAGAGCGCCTCGATTAAAGCGCGTCTTCGCCGTACGGCAGCGTTCGTATCGATACACCCGGTTTGGACCAGTGGAACGCGGGAAATTTAAAGTGATTTAAGCAAACCTTTGGCGTCTTTACCTTGGGAGGAGCGCTACGCAAGAGGAACAACATGAGAGGTGAGCAGGAAAGTGAAGGGAGGCATTTACTTCGCAAAAGCCGATAAAGACTATCGTCTTTTGACGGCATTTGCAACGAAAGGAGCAGATATGCGGCCAATTTTTTTTCAGTGCACTAAAAGAGATTAGAAGCCTACAAAATATTCACGCGCTTGCAAACGTTCTCGAGTTAACATAGCTCTTTTTACTCGAAAATAATATTTCAAAAATAAATTAGCGCGGCAAGCCCACTTGCTTACATTTGTCATTCCTATTGCATCTATACAGAAAGAAAGAGGATCTTTTATAAATCATCGACCACTTGCATTTCCGGCAAACGCCACCTCCATCCCTTATACCTGTCCAAAGTTTTGAGACCTAAGTAGAGTTGTTGTTCACGCGGGTATAAACGTTTGTGCGACTTTTGCCTCACTCGCTAAGTGAACCAAAATCACCCTTGCTCGGGTTAACAAATACGTCCGAACAAATATCGGCCGTCGACTTCGCGAAGTGCTAACAAAACCACTCCCCTCCTAACAATAAACTCGATTTTTTTTTCAATTCCCAAATGAAATATTTACTTTTGCAGAGCGCTATATTTAGTTTACTTGAAAGTAAAATGTTTTCAACAGCACATGTCTCTGCATGGTGAAAGTAGAAACCAGCGGTATAGATAGGTCATTTTTTTTCTGTGCATCATTTAGTTGTGGAAGCTGGCTTATAGTTCCAGATCCATTTTATAATTCGATTCTCGATGTGTAGCAAGGCGTAAAACACTGGGCTGATACTCCCGAAGCTGTTTGCACGCAATGTATAGTAAAAATAGGTATTGGTCTCCGCCCACACGCGGTTTATTCCTTTAAAAAAAGCGATGTGACAGGCGAGGCGGCAGCTAACACACTAAACTTTCTGACACCCTTTCTGGCCGAAAAGGGTGTAGGAATCTTGTCCCATGGTGAACACCTTTAAAAGGTGTCTTGGCTAAAAAAGGGCGTTTGTGTGAACACCCTAAAAAATGGTGTGGGCAGCGCAGCTACGCGTGCCAATGTGAATCGGCGGAGCGCGCAGCATTCAACACAGACAGTCAACACGCACAAGTTACACTCGGAACACAAATTAATTAAGCAAGAAAACCAACGGAATTGCTTGGGTAAAGGGACTGCATACTTGGAAATATATGTGCTTTTCTTGCTTTTATATCTAGCCGAGGAAAGCCCCCGATCGAGTCGGTGGTCTTGTCGCAAAAAAACAGATATTTAAGCGCTAATTTTGGAACAATGCATTTAAATGTGAGCATATACAAATCAACATGCGGATTTGCAAAAAACTTTTTAATCGTGATATAGTTATTATGTTCCACAAGTCATAAATTTTATTAAATACGAAACAAATATCCCCGCCACCTCAACACCCTTCAAAAAGGGTGTTCATTATTTCAACACCCATTTCCGCATCAGGGTGTAAAGCTACAAATAAGGGTGTTGGAAACTAAGAAAAAGGGCGCACAGAAAAAGGGTGTAAGAAAACACCGCCAACTAAGAAAAAAGGTGTAAGAGGCCTCCAACTTTGTAAGCATTTCGTGCTTGTTTACACGGGTGGATTGAACATTTTCTACAAGCGAGTTTTGTACCTCACGATGTTTAAAGCAATATGAATTGACATAATTTATTACCAGTAAAGCTGTTTAAGCTTGAGCTAGTTTCGGTGGCATTAGCAAAAAATAGCAAGAAAAAGAACTACGGTGCCAGTAAAGGGTGCACCACCGCAGATAGGTATTATAACAGTCAAGCCAGCTTTCGAGCTTGTTCGAGTGTGAGCACGAGGGGCGCATGCGTATGCGCACCTCTAACTGTACCATCTCAAAGGTATTAGTCTTTTGGGGATTCTAAACCAAAAAAAAAAAAATGGTGCAGCTTGCAATAGTGGTGTAAGGCTGGAGAAACAGCATAGCCGGGGGTCGACCTAGCTTGTTTCCCCCTTGGATCCGCTGTCAGTGGGAAGGATGCAATGGAACAGCCTGTTAAAATGCGGGTAAACTTGGCCTCACCCCTCATGGCTTATCCTACCTTAGCAAGAACATCGCAAAGCTTACCAAACATAGCAAAACGTAGCAACAATGGAAGAAACTAGGTTGACCCCGAGCTCCGCTTTTCTTTTTTAAGTGCGAATGCACTTTATAAGCGACCCTGAATTCCGGTGACCGCCGTCCGTCCACATAGCAACAGCTGCGGGTGCGCGCGCTCCTCGTCTTCCTTGGCAACGGGGGGAGATGGGCGACATGGCACATACCCACGTGGGGGATTGGCCAGGAATCGGGCGTGAGAAGGGCTAATGCACCCGCTTAAAGGAGTACTGACACGAAATTTCAAAGCTGAGATCCGCTCTAGCAATCAAGTACAACGACAACACAAATAGGTGTCTGTGCATGGCACATACCCACGTGGGGGATTGGCCAGGAATCGGGCGTGAGAAGGGCTAATGCACCCGCTTAAAGGAGTACTGACACGAAATTTCAAAGCTGAGATCCGCTCTAGCAATCAAGTACAACGACAACACAAATAGGTGTCTGTGAATAAATGCATCTTTCTTTCTTTCTAGTTGTGTGTGTGTGTGTGATCTCTCTTTCGCGAACATTACCGAACCGCGCAAATTCAACTCCTGCATTCGCACTTTCACATTCTTCCCCTCAGGGAAATGCGGGGAAATTTTTCGCAACTGACTACCATATAACACCGTTTCAACACCCTACAGAAAGGCAAATGTGTTGCAGTCGGTCAACCCCCTTTTCGCCGAACGACTATTGGCGGTGAGATGTTTGAGTGGCGCCCCCTGGCTCTGACGTCAGCTTAGGGACTCGCGCCGCTGTCGTCTGCTACACTCCGCTTGTGAGGGGCAGCAGTGCCTGGGCTAGAAATCACCCGCTTCGTTGCTGTAGTGCGTTAAAAAGCGTATTTCTAGCGACTCAGTTATTTTGCCAGCTTCTGACGCATCTGAATAATTTGAAGCTGTATCCCCCACAAGTTTGCAACACACGAAGAGATAGAGAACAACTTTCTTCAGAGTATCGGTTAGAAGATCGTGTGTAACTCGTCCTTTCTTGCTTATTCGCGAGGATCAGCGATCAGAGCTTCTCGATAAGTATTCAAAATGCGTAGGCTTCCCTGCGGTATTTTTGAGATGCTCCTATGAAGACTCAACAGTCTAATACTACGTACCAAGCAGCGGCCTCTACACGCTCATCGCACAGCAGGAAATAAAGCGGCTTTCTTCTGTTTCTTTCGTTGTTGTCTTGTATCGGATCAATGCTTCTTGCTTTTTTTTCTGCCCAACGCATTATTTTTCTGCGCCGTCACCAACTTCTTATTAGGAGGTTTCGGGATGTTTGGGAGCCTCACAAAGGTCGTGTGGATATTTCCTTCATTTTGTATGGCATACATTCCCTTCTTCACAAATTGGCTTTCATTACGGCTGCGTGCAAGAAGGTGCATATCCGCAGCGTGCTTTGTTTATTCACATGCAAATACAATGAAAAGGTTTGTGCTACGCCACCGCGATCGCGCCCTAAACAACGTGGTCCACAGTACTCGAAGGCGGCTTTTGTACTCCGAATTTCTATCGTAATTATATCGTTATCATAACGAACTGACTCTCAACTCGAACAATGATGACATGATTACGGTGTTGAAGGCATGATATACTCGCTAACTAACGTAATAAATGGTATACCTGCATATATTACAAGACTCAAAACTGAAGAAGAATTCCAAGTAGCTCTTTATTGTTTTTCAACCCTTCCAGGCGCGAAGAACAAATCCTATTCTACTCGGGATGGCGTTCTATGATTTGAAGAAAATTACTTTTACTCTCTTGTCCTGGACTGAGGACCCGGCCAACTAACCAGAGCGATTTAATTGTTAAACAAAGTTTTCCCCTCCTCCCCTTACTCCTCCTCCTCCTCCTCCTCTTGAGTGCAGTTTTCCTATAACGCATATCCGAATATCGGGAAAATATGGCTGTGCAAAATGTTCCGAAATATCCCTCCAGGTCTTAAACATATATGTGTTACTATAAATTTAACGAAGACGTGACTCATTTTGCTCAATAAACCTCCATACTGGTTAGATGCCTGGTATAGAATCAGCACGCGCGTATATACACACTGGGTTATTTGGAACTCAACATACAGTTTTTGCAGTCTATAGTGCATGTCGGCAAACTTTCATGCCTTGACAACGTAAAGTGATGTGACAAAACGCGTTCGAGCGTTCGGCAAGGTTGTAAAAACTGTTTTACCTTACATATGATTACCGGGAATCGTGATGCCTTCTCCCAAAGTCGACAGCCCTGAAGGCCTAGAATTTGTTTTGGTCTTCCATTTTCGCTGTTGTCGGTTATTAGCAGCTGACTGTTCCTTTTGTTCGAATGCTTACATGAGAAGCTGACGCCTAGCACCGACTCTTCGCGCTCCGCACAGGACCTGCTTCGCAAGGAATGGGGTGGCGCCGGCAAGGTGTCTCCCGTAGCGGTATCCAAAACCATGAGCTAGAGTATGCGATTTTAAGCCTATTATTATGATAAAAAGTTACCCACACGCCAATTCTGGTGCGGACAAGCATCAGACGTTGACCGAGCGCAAAGAAACAGCAGGGAGAGCGATCCTGAGTGAAGCAGACGACAAATGCGAGAATCCCTAAGCTGACATCACGGAGGCGCGCTTCGCAGCGCCGCCTGTGTTCGCGCTCACCGCCAATAGGGACCGGGCGGCCGTTGTATGGCACCACCATCGTTTCAGCGAACAGCGCCGCCAGTGGCGAACCGCTCGTCAGTGGAATGCCGGTGGCGGTCAGCGCAGCGTAGTTGTGCATGGCTTTCTGTCGTTTTTCTGCGGTGCCACTTGCAAAGCGTACGTAACACCACGGGCATTTTTCAGATCGCTAAATCTTGAGCGAGGATGTGACGTTAACGAGGCATGCGATGTGTGTTACTTACGCCCATACTCACTATTTACAAATAGCAGACGACGCTCAATGCGCCAAGCTGGAAGTCAAGAAGCTGGAAGTGAAAGTTCGCTGCTTCATGCAATTTTTTCATGCCTGCATGCAGTTTCGCGAATCGTGGAGTATATTGCCGCTAAATGCTCCCACAAAGCCGGTGTGCGCAACCGATCTAGGAATGCTGCGGCGCAGGCCTTGGGCAGTTGATGACGAAGCGGCGTCGACGTCGTGCACAAGCGAAAGACAAGGTTGGGGGGTGTCTTCTAAGATTTACCTCAAAACAGAAATTGTGACGGATGACCCTTCCGTATCTTCATTACCTACGGCTGAAACGTGCTTAATTTCACAGAAATGCTCTTACTACAGTCATCGGGAATCGTTGATAGAATAAATACCGCATGATAGTAGAATGTTATTGCTTGTCGAGGAGAAGCATTGCTTTACAAGAATTGCAATGGCTTCTGGCTAGTTGGTAAATGATTTTTCAAAAACGAATTCCTGCGTGACTGAAGGACGCAAGACGGGAGGGTGCCCGAAACCTGCTGCTGTACTCAGCTTCACAACTAAATGCTGCGGTCGGTTTACAAGCTGCCACCTACGCTTGAAAAATCGTGCACACCTCCGTCTAACGACGATGATGGTTTATCGCAAAGCTCTATCGTATGGGTTTCCTTGGTTGCCTTCTGGATTTAAACTTTGACTAGTTAAGCGTCGAATTTGACCAGCACCCAGTTTGGTCTTTTGGTCGCAGCGTCTTTGACTTTGACCATTTCCCATTCGATTTCGCACGAAGAAATCTTTGTGTTCGATCATCATAATCATTAGATGATTTTGCTGTTTAATTTTGAACTTCCATGCCCCCTCTCCAAATCTAAACTTTTTCCAGCGTGTCGGAAATGTGTCTGTGGTGGAGGACTCGGATTGATGCACCCATATTTGAGGCAACTAATCGCGCGTTTTTGGCGTCTTCACCAGGCATTACACGATTTTTTAGGCACTATGTAAAGAATACTTAAGCATTAAAAAACACCAGCTGACGTTAACACTGCCACATTTTTTAACTATCGGTGCCAGCCTTTATTCTACGCAGGTGGGAAAAAGGGAAGGGGAGGAGGGATGGTGGATGGTTTGTAGCTTGGGCTTTTGAGTTGGTGAATAACTTTGGCTCTTGATAAAATGACCACCACAAACGTGGGATTTCCACTTCGGCTTTCAGGCTCCCATGCTGTCACAGTGTCACTCACCAAAACCGCAGGTACAATGCTTACGGTTACAGAAAGAGTAATCTAGCGCAACATTTCTACGGCTACACGGTGATCCATCTCGTATGCAGGTGCCTTTCTATTTAAAGCACACGTATCGAGGTATCCCAGCGCTAAGGCTGGCATGGAAACCGTAGTCATTGAAACCAGTGAAGATAATAATTTAAAGTGGTAGAAATGAATTCTAATATTGCTAATAGTTTTTTCCTACTCAGATCGCGCGAAGCCATGCGCAGAGCGCTGCAAAAAGCGCTCGGGTCAATGTAGCCCTTCCCCAACTTTACAAGCATCCAATAAGTTTACGTAGCCATTAGCGCATTTAAGAAGAAAATAATACCAATAATAGTAGTTTTATTCGTACTCAGAACGGGTGGAGCCAAGCGCAGATCGCTGCAAAAACCGCTCACGCCATTGCAGCCGATACCCAACTTTAGACGCGTCCGACAAGTTTACGTAGTCATTACTGCATCTAAGAACCCAACACACCTGTCTAGACTTCGTTTCATCTCACATGTCTGCTCAGAACGCCACCAAAACATACAAAGCACCGAAGCAAACACGACAAAAATAACGGGAGGCTGTGTAGTCCAATGCACCGGCTCATTCCACTGACGAGCGGAGCGGCGAGTGGTGGCGCCACCCATCCAGCTGCCCGGTCCCTACAGCCTTTGTTTTGGCTTTTAAAGGTTCAAATTGATGTTTCACATGCCAAATCTAAACTTGGGGCATGAGGTGCACCGTATATGGAAACGAGCGATCCTTGCAGACGAACAATTACTTTTTTTGCGTTTGAACATTTCTTGCGAGTAGAGGAGGGTATAAGGGAATGTCTTGTTCTTTACAGTGCAATTATGCATCCATGCATGGCCTTATTCAATGAACAGCTGAACACTTTTTCCACACTCTTTCAACACCCTAAAAAAACCAAGGGTGTTGAAGTTGATCAACACCCTTTTTTTCTCACAAAAAGGGTGTAGAGCTATAGACCCTTTGCAAAAAGGCGGACAACACTGAGAATTCAGCGGTGGTAACACTGGTGGTGAACGCGACGACGCCATTAGAAAGGAAGCAGGTCGTAGCAACGCCGTTGCGGTTGCACGTTTTCGCCCACGGCTTCACGAGTGTGTTGCCCCACGAGTCTGTTGCCCCATCGCTGTAGTCATATTTACCTCCTAAAGTGGTGTTCTGCGCTACCTTACGAAGATTAACGCTGGTCAAATCGCTTCCGCTTATCTACCCCGCTGCATAACGGCTCGTCTGGGGCGAGTCGAGACGTGCCCTTCTTTTATCCTATTTCTTCTGTGTTCCTTCCTTCCTCTGAGTTCCTCTCAAGGTCGACTGCCTCTGCTCGCTGCTGACGCACGCGTACGACCTATCGCTCCCGCATTAGCACCGCATTCACCGACGGAAAAATTAAGCGCAGCAAGTACAGAGGCGCTGAATCGCAAACATGACCTCTAGCAGAGACATCAAAATCAGTTTCATTATGCATGCTTTGGTCGTTTGCGCGTATAGTTTTGAAAGTTTGAACATACGCAAAGTGAGCGCTCAGCAGAGACGGACCCTTCGTGGCCCGTTCATAGCGGCCAGCCGCCGCTACCACAGGGCAAGGGCGCATCGATTAAACACAATTAAAACTCGACAACCAAACAAGGAGGAGGCGCTAAGGCTATTCTTTATTAGCAACAAATCCTACCTTTGCTTGCTGCTGCTTGTCAACACTGACGATGGCGTAACGTAGGACTCCACGCTGACGTATGATCGCTCGTACCCGTAGGACCTTTCAGTGGTCGACCTCGAAGAATAAAATCCTGAATATGCCGCTCTTCTTTCGAAGGAAGGGCGGCAAAGTTATTTTCCCATCCTGCAGCGGGAAACACCACTTCGCAGGACGCGTATGCAATTACGTGGACTATAGTGCCTAGAATAGTATATTCTAGGCACTATACGTGGACGGTGGACGGTAGCTACTCCGTAGAAACTCTATGCTCGCAGCCTTTTCGCTTCCTTTCTAATGGCGGCGCATCGGGTGCACAGTGTTGCCAGAGTGGCTTGCTGCTTTCCCGCCAACGATTTGGCCATTTTGCAAAGGGTCTATTGGCGGTGAGATGTTTGAGTGGCGCCACCTGGCTATGACGTCGGCTTAGGGACTCGTGCCGTTGTCGTCTGCTACACTCCGCTTCTGAGAGGCAGCAGTGACAGTGCTCGAAACCGCCTGCTTTGATGTTGCAGTGCATTAAAAAGCGTATTTTTAGTAATTCAGTTATTTTTGCCAGCTTCTGACACATCTGAATAATTTCAAGTTGTATCCCCCATAAGTTTGCAACACACGAGAAGAGAAAGAACAGCTTTCTTCAGAGCATCGGTCAGAAGGTCGTGTTCAACCCGTCCTTTCTAGCTTATTCGCGATGTTCAGCGCACAGATAAGTATTCAAAATGCGTTGGCTTCCCTACAGTATTTTTGAGATGCTCTTATGACGACTCAACAGCCTGGTGCTACGTACACGCGCATCGCTCATCAGGAAATAAAGCGGCTGCCTTCTATTTTTTGTTGTTCTTGACTTGTATCAGATGATCTTTTTTTCTGTGCCCAACGCAGTAATTTTAATATTAATGATTAATAATAACCGTCACAAACGTCTTATTAGTAGGTTTGGGAATGTTTGGGAGGCTCACAAAAGGTCGTGAGGATACTTTCTTCAGGCTATATGCATGGCATACATTCCCTTCTTCACAAATTGGCTTCCGTTATGGCTACTTGCAAGAAAGTGCGTATCCCCAGCGTGCGTTGTTTATTCACATGCAATTATACAATGAGATGGTTTGTGCTACGCCACCGCGATCGCGCCCCAGATAACATTGTCCAGAATACTCGAAGGTGGCTTTTATGCTCCGAATTTCTATCGTAACCATTGTTATCATAACGAACTGACTCTCAACCCGAACAATTATGGCATGATTGCGGTGTTTAAGGCTTGCTATACTCGCTAACGAACGCAATAAATAGCGTGCGTGCGTATACAAGAATCGAAACCGGTGAATATTTCCAAGGAGCACTCTTTAACTCTTTTCAACCCTTCCAGGCGTAAAGAACAAGCCCGGGATGACGATCTATGAATTGGAAAAAATTACTCTTACTCATTTGTCCTGCACTGAGAACCCGGACCACTAATCAGCTCGATTTTACTGTTAGAGTTTTCTCCTCATTTCGCTCCTCCTGCTCCTCTTGAGTGCAGTTTTCCTATAATGTAAATCTGAATAATGGGAAGACATGGCTGTGGGGAGTGTACTGGATCCCTCCAGGTCTAAACAAACATAGTGTTGCGGTACCTTTACAGTAGACGTGACTGTTTTGCTCAATAAACCTCCATACTGATTAGAAGCGGGGTGTAAAACCAGCACACCTCCTATACACACAAGGGGTTATTCGGAACTAAACGTACAGTTCTTGCAGCCCCATAATGTCGGCATACTTTCATGCTATGACAACGTAAAATGATCTGATACAATACTTCCGAGCGTTCGGCAAGGCTGCAAAAGCTCTTCTTACATACGATTACCGGGAATCGTAATGCCTTCTGCCAAAGCCGACAGCACCGAAGGCCTGGTATTTGTTTTGGTTTTGCATAGCTGTTATCGGTTACTAGCAGCTTTCTCTTCCCTTTCTCTTCCCTCTTCCCTTTGTTGGAAAGATTACTTGATACAGAAGCTGACGACTAGCTCCGACTGTTCGCGCTCAGGACCGGCTTCGCAAGGAAATGGGCGACGCCGGCAATCTTTCTTACGTAGCGGTATCCAAAACTATACTTTAACTCATGCCTTGAGCTAGTGTATGCGATATTAAGTCTATTATTATGACAGAAAGTTATGCACACGCAAAACCTGGGGCGGACAAGCAGCAAACGTCAATCGAGCGCAAAGCAACAGCAGGGAGAGCGAGCCCGAGGGAAGCAGACGACAAATGCGAGAGTCCCTAAGCCGACGTCACGGAAGCGCGCTTCGCAGCGCCGCCCGTGGTCGCGCTCACCGCCAATAGGAAAAGAGTGCTGAGATTCAAAAAAGGGTGTAATAGCCCCCCAACACCCTTTTTCCACTTATGCTACACCCTTTTTGGCCAAAAGGGTGTAAAAAGTTTAGTGTGAACCAAAGCTGCTTTTCGATATCGTACGTGCAACTAGCTTTTAAAATCAGGGCCCGCTTTTTTACTCGCAATGCCAAGGATTGCTACAATGACAGTTATTCTGATGGAAAAATAACTGTCGTATGGTGTACTTCGTTTCGATTGTTAGCATGTTGGAATTGCGCCTAACTACATTAGTGGGAGTTCTACGGGGAAAATAGCAGTGCGAAACGCGACGCTACCACGCGCATTTGAAGGCGCGGCTTTAAGCGGCCGCCGGTTCTAGCACGACCGCTTCCGTTCAATCACGTACGTCACGTCCGGCCGCCGGTAATGGCCGCCTTTTCTATTCAGTTCGATTCCGAATGTCGTGAGCCATTTGCGTCGCGCGCGTTCATGTTTAAAACGTAGTATTTTGCATTTCGCACTCTTTTTATTTGTACTATTAGGTGACATTATTTTTACATTGTCGAAAATTTGAGTGCAGTTGGGCTTTAAGGGTAACAGAGTGGATCCGTAGAGAAGGCAAACGTGGCAGGGGGCGGCAGAAACTTAGATGGGCAGATGGGATCAAGAAGTTTGCGTGGATAAACTGGTCGCAGTTCAGAGTTACTCAATATATAAAGTTGCGAAACTTCGTTTCAGAATCCGGGCGGCGCTAGCCCCCCTACTCCGTGGAAACTGAGGGGCAAGTCGACGCGCGCGGCACCTAGAAGACAAAAACTGAACTTCGCTAAACTATTACTATTCATTTTTTTTTGTAAAGGAAAGCTTGCTTTTTAAATTAGAATACATTAAATAGGTGAAATTTACTTGTGTTTTTGCGGCTTTTTTTATGACTTACGGCAGCAGCCGCAAACACTTGAGTACTACCACTATTCTAGTTCACTATACTACCACGGCCGGGCTGGAGGACATATGAAAGTACAGCGCTTAAATACTGGCCCGTTCCACACATTAACGGAAACAAATTATATGCATTTTAGAAGTGTCACTTTCAGCAATGTCTAATGTGTGTACCATGCCTGAGATCATCACGTTGGCGAGGGGGGGGGGTTAGATACGCGTGACGCATTTTAAACAAGGGTTCACTTAACTCCGTTTTGAATAATATTGTGTGTGATGGGATGAAAGTGGATGGGATGAGGCATTTATTTAATGACAGAATCGCCACGTTGTAAGGAATATAGTGAGCCTAGGCATATGTTAAAGGAGTACTGACACGAAATTTTTATGTTACGTTTTTTTCGCTGCTATGCGTGCCTACCAGCCCACTAATCATATTGCCGCGAACCATACATTGGGTTTGTTTATTTGTGTTTTGCTTTTACCGCCGGCTGCGCCGGTCTGTGTTATCTCTGCGCCAAGGGAAGCGCGTGTTCCATTCTTTCTTTCTGTGCCGCATGTGTTATCTGTTGTGATAGGGAGAGCATTCCGATCTAACGTGAACAGCCCAGAATAATCTTCTTGGATCTACTATGTTCTCGATGCGAATCGACGTTTCGAGAACCACGCGCGCCAAAAGATAAAAAGCCTGCAGTGCGGACGCAGGGGCATTCGATTCTGCGACGCTCGCCGACGCACGTACGTCACTTTGTTGACCACTGCTTCGCCGCCTCTGTATTCTTTTCAATTGTTAGGGGAGCACAAGTTCGCTCCAATAAACTTGTTTCTTTTCCAAACAACTGCTTCGTCCTTGGCTACGTGACATCTGGTGGAGGTGCTGGGTACGCACCCTTCATGCCCACTACAACCTCTGGCAGCCGCCAAGCCAGTCCAACAAGAGCCAGCCTCCGCGTGCAAGATTTACCACCCGAGTTCGGTCTACTACCGGAGAAGACGAAGAAGAAAAACGTCGCAACCAGCACCATGCTCAACCAAGCCAATCCTCCTGTCGTTCTGCAGCAGCCACGGGAACCGCCATCATTCCGAGGTGCCCCCGCAGAAGACCCAGAAGAATGGTTGGAGAAACTGGAGCGCGTCCGGAAATTCAACAGGTGGGACGACGCAGAAACGTTCCGGCACGTTTTCTTTTACTTGGAAGATTCGGCTCGCACTTGGTTCGAGAACCACGAGAGCTCCTTGACAAACTGGGCTCAGTTCAAAAGCGAGTTCACTAAGACCTTCACTACCGTCGTGCGGAAAGAAAGAGCCGCCCTTTTGTTGGAAACGCGCACGCAACACCCCAACGAAGGTGTCGTGATCTTCGTTGAGGAGATGAAGCAGCTATTTCGCCGCGCGGACCCCGAAATGACGGAAGAAAAGAAGTTGCGCTTCTTAATGCGAGGAGTGAAGGAGGAACTGTTTGCTGGACTTGTCCGAAATCCGCCCAAAACCGTCGCCGAATTCGTGACCGAAGCCAGCACCATTGAGAAAGCCCTCGAAATGCGTGCTAAGCAGTATGACCGCAACTTTGTTTGCGCGGCCAATGCGAACGACTTTGGCAGCACGCGGATCCCGGCCGACAGCCTACGCGAGACTATCCGCGCAATAGTGAGAGAGGAGCTGCGGAAACTTCTCCCAACGCCGCCGCAGGCCCAAGTCGCTTCTCTCACCGACGTCATTAGAGAAGAAGTGCAACAAGCGTTGGGAACTTCTACGCCATCCGAGGTACCCCGAGAGCCACAAGCTATGACATACTCCGCGGCTGTTCGTCGACCCCGCCCTGCTCCAACACGCCGTCAAGAGGCCCCGCCGTACCGCCGCCCACTGTCACCCGCCCGACCCCCGGTAGCCCGAAACCAGACGCCGAGGAAGACGGACGTATGGCGAACTCCCGATAACCGTCCTCTGTGCTACCACTGCGGAGAGGCCGACCACATTTACCGTCGCTGCCCATACAAGAGACTCGGACTACGTGGTTTCTCCGTCGACGCACCTCGCCCTCTCCCTGGCCAACGACCACGTGAGATCGACGAGTATCTATCTGAAACCAGCCGTGGCCCAGCGCGTTTCAACCGTTCGCCGTCG
Source organism: Haemaphysalis longicornis (assembly GCF_048455015.1). Taxonomy (NCBI): domain Eukaryota; kingdom Metazoa; phylum Arthropoda; class Arachnida; order Ixodida; family Ixodidae; genus Haemaphysalis; species Haemaphysalis longicornis. The sequence goes on along the minus strand of NW_027526445.1, from coordinate 93,048,851 downwards.
CCCTACCCATACCAATCGCCGAACCGCCGTAGCAACGCTGACTTCGCCCGAGGAAGGTCCCCCAGCCCACGCGGGGGAAACTAAAAGCAGCAACTTCTGGAGGTGAAGTTGCTCTATGGCGAAACACCGGAAACCCTCCAACAACGCAAGGACTCGCCGAAGACAGTGATTCACGACATGCCCTCATCCCGACGACCCGACCTAACCCTGACGAGACTCCCGAACACGACGACAGCTATACGCCGCGACGCTTACCCGACCTGACCGAGACGTCCGCTGAGAAGACGTGGACAACGACGACGCACAGTGCCCGACCGTCAACACGCACAAGCCGAGATGCGACGCCCCGACGCACCCGGAACTCGAGGAAGGCGGCATCCGACGTCAAGGTGTCCATCGACGGTTTTGATGTAATCGCCCTCGTAGACACGGGAGCCGACTACTCCGTAATGAGCGGACCATTTGCGTCTAAGCTGAAGAAAGTTATGACCAGATGGGACGGTCCGCACATACGCACAGCAGGAGGCCACCTCGTGACGCCAAGTGGAACGTGCACATCGCGCGTCACCATAGACGGCACAACGTACCCTGCGGCGTTCGTCGTTCTGCCTAACTGCTCCCGCGACGTGATTCTCGGAATGGACTTTTTGACGGACAACGGCGCAATAATTGACGTGCAGACCAAGTCGATAACATTTTCCTCTGATCACTCCACGACGCCGCAGCCGAACCCCGATCACCGTGCTGCTGTCAGGATCGCCGACGATCACATCACCCTGCCACCCCGCGCAAGCTTGATGATCGCCGTCTACTGTGAGGATGCTGCTTCTGACATCGACGCTATCGTAGAGAGTGATCGAAGGTTGCTTCTCGACCGCGGTGTCTCCGTCGCAAGAGGCATTGCGCACTTTAAGCAACGCCAATCTCACGTTTTGGTCACTAATTTCACCGAAGAGTACCAGCATTTAAACAAGGGAGCTGCAATTGCGTTCCTCGAAGAAACGCAAGAAGCGAGTGATGTGATCGCGGTCGCCGACTTTGAACGCACACCCGTAGAAACCTTCAAGCTCCCGCAGCCATTCGACGTGAATCCGGCGCTACCGCAAGAACAACGGAAAAAATTATTGGCTTTGCTGCGTCGCTATAGCGAATGTTTTTCGTCGAGCGCAAAACTACGTCAGACCCCTCTAGCGAAGCACCGAATAATAATCGAAGACGGAGCCCGACCTACCCGACAGTCACCGTACCGCGTCTCTTCACACGAACGGGAAGCCATCCGGACTCAAGTCGACGACATGCTCAGCGACGACATTATACAGCCATCGAAAAGCCCCTGGGCTGCGCCCGTCGTACTCGTAAAGAAAAAAGACGGCACATTAAGGTTTTGCGTTGACTACCGGCGACTGAACAAAATCACGAAAAAGGACGTGTACCCCCTCCCCCGAATCGACGACGCCCTCGACCACCTCTGCCACGCGAAGTACTTCTCATCGATGGACCTGAAGACCGGCTACTGGCAAATTGAAGTGGACGAGAGAGACCGAGAGAAGACTGCATTTATAACCCCAGACGGCCTATACGAGTTCAAGGTGATGCCGTTTGGGCTGTGCACAGCACCAGCGACGTTTCAAAGAGTCATGGACACTGTGCTAGCTGGCCTTAAATGGCACACCTGCCTCGTATACCTCGACGACGTAGTGGTATTCGCCCGGACTTTCGACGAACACCTTGCAAGGTTGGAGTCTGTACTCGAGGCCATTCGTACGTCGGGGTTGACGCTGAAGCCTGAAAAGTGCCGTTTCGCATACGGGGAACTCAAGTTCTTGGGCCACGTCGTCAACGCCGCGGGAGTCCTACCTGACCCGGCAAAAACATCAGCCATTGCGAACTTCCCAACGCCGAAAGACAAGAAGGGCGTGCGAAGATTTCTCGGGCTGTGCGCATACTACCGGCGCTTCGTCGCAAACTTCGCACGAATTGCAGAGCCACTCACGCGCTTGACGAAAGAGAGCACCCCTTTCAGCTGGGAAAACGACCAAGAAAAAGCATTCGGCGAGCTGCAAAAACGCCTGCAAAGCCCGCCCGTGCTCGCTCATTTCGACGAAAATGCCGAAACGGAAATGCACACGGACGCCAGTGATATAGGCTTGGGTGCCGTCCTTGTCCAAAAGCAAAGCGGCTGCGAAAGGGTAATCGCCTATGCCAGCCGTGCTCTGTCGAAGGAGGAGAAAAACTATTCTGCCTCTGAGAAAGAGTGCCTGGCTATTATATGGGCGATTTCAAAATTTCGCCCATACGTGTATGGAAGGCCATTCAAGGTTGTAACAGACCACCATGCGCTGTGTTGGCTCGCCAATTTGAAGGACCCCTCTGGCCGTCTTGGGCGGTGGAGCTTGCGCCTGCAGGAGTTCGACGTTACAGTCGTTTATAAATCCGGCAGGAAACACTCCGACGCCGACTGCCTGTCCCGCGCCCCCGTCGACCCACCACCACAAGACTCTGATGAAGACAGCGCGTTCTTCGGGATCGTGACGGAGAGCGACCTAGCCGCCCAGCAGCGTGCCGACCCCGACTTACGCGTCATAATCGAGTACCTCGAGGGAGGCAACGTTGCCGTTCCTAGGACCTTCAAACGCAGCTTACCAGCATTCAGCCTGAGAAACTCCGTCCTTGTGAAGAAGAATTTCAGCCCCGGAACAAGAGCGAATTACCTTCTCGTCATCCCCGCGGACCTTCGTGACGAAATTTTGGAAGCGTGCCACGACGACCCGTCTGCCGGACATCTGGGCACAGCCCGCACTATCGGAAAAATCAAGGCGAGGTACTACTGGCCCGGCCTTACCTCTGACGTCACCCACTACGTCCGGAGCTGCCGTGACTGCCAGCGACGAAAAACGCCGCCGACAAGACCCGCCGGACTTCTGCAACCGATCGCCGTCCCATCGAGACCATTTCAACAGATTGGAATGGACCTTTTAGGCCCGTTCCCTACGTCACGATCACAGAACAAGTGGATTGTCGTAGCGACAGACTACATGACGCGCTACGCAGAGACCGCCGCTCTTCCGAGGGGGACTGCACAAGAAGTGGCGAAGTTCTTTGTAAGCCAAGTTGTGCTGCGACATGGAGCCCCGGAAGTCCTAATCACAGACCGTGGAACGGCATTTACTGCGGAGCTGATGCAAGGAGTATTACGCTACAGCAACACGGATCACCGAAGAACGACGGCGTACCACCCCCAAACGAACGGACTAACAGAACGTCTGAACAAGACAATCGCAGATATGCTGTCAATGTACGTTGACGTTGAACATAAGACTTGGGACGAAGTGCTCCCGTATGTCACGTTTGCGTACAACACGGCTATCCAGGAGACGACGCAGCTGACGCCGTTCGAGCTTGTCTACGGTAGAAGGCCGACTACGATGCTCGACGCCATGCTTCCGCACGTAGAAGACGACGACCTCAACGCCGACGTCCACGGATATCTTCAACGTGCGGAGGAGGCCCGCCAGCTCGCTCGAGTTCGTATAACGGACCAGCAGCTGGTGGATGCGGGCCGCTACAACCTCCGACGCCGAGACGCCGAGTACCAACCAGGGGATCGTGTGTGGGTTTGGACTCCCATCCGACGACGCGGACTCAGTGAGAAGCTCCTGCGACGGTATTTCGGACCCTACCAGATTCTACGACGTGTTGGCCAACTTACCTACGAAGTGATCCCCGATGGTGACTCCGGCACATCACGACAACGCACGCGGCCTGAAGTCGTCCACGTGGTTCGCTTAAAACCTTTCTACGGACGATGACGAACTTTTATTTTCATTTGTTCGGACTGTCGCTTATGTTAGCATCGGGTCGATGCACTCTTAGAGGGGGGGTAATGCCGCGAACCATACATTGGGTTTGTTTATTTGTGTTTTGCTTTTACTGCCGGCTGCGCCGGTCTGTGTTATCTCTGCGCCAAGGGAAGCGCGTGTTCCATTCTTTCTTTCTGTGCCGCATGTGTTATCTGTTGTGATAGGGAGAGCATTCCGATCTAACGTGAACAGCCCAGAATAATCTTCTTGGATCTACTATGTTCTCGATGCGAATCGACGTTTCGAGAACCACGCGCGCCAAAAGATAAAAAGCCTGCAGTGCGGACGCAGGGGCATTCGATTCTGCGACGCTCGCCGACGCACGTACGTCACTTTGTTGACCACTGCTTCGCCGCCTCTGTATTCTTTTCAATTGTTAGGGGAGCACAAGTTCGCTCCAATAAACTTGTTTCTTTTCCAAACAACTGCTTCGTCCTTGGCTACGTGACAATATCATGACAGATTAGGCGGTCGAGCGCAGCGTAAACATTCATTTACGGCGTCGTTTATTCGTGCCAGTTTCGGTTTCGACAAAACAAACGCCGAGCGGCCGCCATGACAGCATGTATGACATGGCGTCACCATTCTTGCCGTATCGCTGCCTCTCTGTAAGCGCGCGCGAGCGAGCGCACGCGCGCGCCCAGACCGGCCGAGGTCTTCGCCGTCCCCACAGGCCCGGGCAGCATGACGTCAGTCCCAAAACCATGACGTGTACACACGCCCGAGCTGCGCGCGCCAACCACAGCCAGCGCGTCGGCTTCGTCACGGGAGCCCCGACGTCGGCAGTTTGGGGCATGTAGCAGATGATGTCACGTCGGCCCGCTCTGGACTTTCTCGTGCGGGCGAAGATTAAAATGGATTTTAAATATGTTTCGCTGAACGGTTGCTGTTGAAACTTGCTGGGAGATATCTCCTGATAAAAAGGAAGCGTTTTACATAGTTATCTCAGCTTTGAAATTTCGTGTCAGTACTCCTTTAACAAAAGTGAGTTGACAAATTAATGTGTGACATTTAAAGTGCTATAGGTTAATTAAATTAAAAGGAGCTACGGGCAGTCCTGAAACATTTCAGTAGAAAAGGTGGGGGAGTGCGTATACACAGACAGTGTGGGTGTTTATATGCATGCTATAGGCTCTGAACAAAGTATGCAAGTTGGCAAATGAACACAGCATTTGTTACGAAGTAAAACGATAAAAATCTGGTTTATCCCTCTTTCATAGGAATCGGCAAAACACGAAAGTGAAACGCGCCTTCACAGGAGCAGTAGAATGTTAAAGGAATTTCCGTCTTGTGCGAAGGGTTCGCGAGCCTGACCCCGCCAGACGAAGTGACACCGACACGCAAGAAACAAAAAAACAGCGGAGGGTGCCTCAATTCACGCGCGTCGCCCGTACACGAAGGCGCCTATATAAAGTCCCTAAAATTACTTTAGGGACTTTACTTAAAGTCCCCAAATTACTTTTCCCTATTACTTTAGGGACTTTTAGGGAATAGGGAAAATTACTTTTCCCTATATTTTCCCTATTAATTTCCCTAAATTACTTTAGGGAAATTACTTTAGGGACTAAAATTACTTAAGTGCCTAAACGCTTGATGAGGGTTCTCAAATCCACAATGATGACGGTTCACTGATATTATTCGACCAAATTTAGGGAAATCCGCAAGGTCTAGTAAGTTTCTGAGAAGGAAAATTTGACATCCACCTCAGTGCAGCCGTACGGCTATCACAGGGAAACTGTTCCTTAATTTTTGTACAGCTAGCATGCTATCGATTAAATTGATCTGTTTCATGATAGTTCTGGTCCATACTATGCTCTCCCCATCTTGTTGCCATATAAAGTCGGGAATACGGATATGTGGACGTCGGGGGATTGGGTGGATATTGACAGGGGGCTGATAAGGGAACGATATATGTCTGTATGTTTCCTCTGCTCTGATTACGAACAACGACGTATTCTAATTTTTCAGTGGTGCATTCCAAGCGCACGGATCTTGCATGAGCTTGAAAAATATCCACGCCATCCTGGAAGGTATACGTTCCCGAGTACCCGGACTGCTTCTGAAGCTCGTCGGCATAAATGGCATGGAGGAGATCCGGAACCGAAAATAATTTAGAGGGCAGGTTGTTTAGTTCTATTGAACAGGGAAACTCGGCCCGGCAGTCGCACTTTCAATTATATCAGGGATTTTTAGCCACCGTTGGAGTCCGCCTTCTGTTTACCCCCTATATCTTACTCAATGAAGGTCTATCTCTCTATATGTGTGTGTTATAAAAAGAACGTTCAGTCGGGCCATGACGCTGGAGAATAAACACTTTGCAACACTGACCCTGTCACCTTCTCGCACCAACAATCCGCAACTACAACCTTCCTCGCCCACAAAAGTGTAAGTGCACCATGGCCTCTGCCTCCTCTGTGGCGCAGTGAATAAAAATCGTTGCAGCTACCCTAGCTCTCGTCGCTGAACTACTGTTCTTGGGAATCATAAAATTTAAATGCACTAACTCCAATCCACTACGCTCCCTCAACGCTAAGTAACGCTATCACGTCATACATCTTAAAGGCCAACTGCGCTCAAATTTTACGTTGCCCAAATTTGACCCGAATAAGTTGTTTGTGCTGTAAAAATCCCCATGGCGAAGTTTTAAGCTCGATACCCAGTTAGCACAAAAACTGCAAGCGTTCAAAGTAGTTCCGAGCAAACGACGTATGCACCTGGCGGAGTGTCGTCGAAACGAGTTCCGAATGGCCTGTGACGGAGAAGAGGAACTTGCCCCGTGGAGCTCGCGCTTGTCTGGCGACTGGCACGGGGCTCTGCCATGCGCAGGCATGCGTTCGCTGGGGTATTTCTCTGCTACATCGCCACGCTGTCCCACCCTCAGCATCGCATGTTTTAAAACTAACCGCGCTTGCGATGGTTCTGGAGTTAGCAAAACTTTTTTACTTGAAAAGAGTATTTTAACGGCGAAGCTGTTTGGCAAATCGTAATTTTTCGTGTCTGCAGTTCAAAATAACAAGAAATTGCCGAGTGCGCCCTCGTGTGCGCGTGCCTCGAGAAGACCGCCCAGCGTCCCCTGCGCACCTTTGTCCCGCCAAGCACACCGACTTAGAGAGATTGGCAAAAAAAAACTCAATAGTACCCCGTAATCGTGGCGAAAAAGAAACGCCATAGCGTACGCCCCTCCAAGGTGATGTCCAATAATTTTAATTTAAAAAAAAGAAATGAAAGAAGCTCACACTTATAGCAACAATGGTGGAGGAAAGGTAGTTGCTGTAGCGACGAAGAAGCAAATCGGCAGAAATCGTGGAGTTAAACCTCCGTGAAGGTTGCGTACAGCTTCGCTACCTTCAAGTCTCACACGTTGAGCTTCCTTCATTTTTGTACACATAAAATAGCGGGAAACACGGGCTTGCCTGTCCATTTATCATTCCTATTGCATCTGCCACACACACACACACACACACACACACACACACACACACACACACACACACACACACACACACACACACACACACACACACACACACACACACACACACACACACACACACACACACACTGTGGGCCTGCTCTCTACGGCATGCCAAGGAATGAGGCACACTGCGGTTGCGTGAAAGAACTCTTTACTTACATCCTCCACGCTGCCGCCCGTCCGGGCATACACACACACCATCACCAGCAACACTCCGCGTCTCTAGTCCCAGTCCCCGCGCGCGGTTCTTCTTCACCGCCCGCTCCTACACGTCCACTCCCCGCTGCCCCGTGTCCGCCAGCGCCATCTCTCGGGCCCCGACGTCCCCAGGTACCGCGGCCCGGTAGCCGCACGGCGGGCGAGGAGGGCAAGGGAAGGGAGCTCGCGGCGTGGGGCTCCGGGCAACACCCTCTAGGCCACAAGGTGTCGTGCCAAGGCGCTCCCCACAACACACACACACACACACACACACACACACACACACACACACACACACACACACACACACACACACACACACACACACACACACACACACACACACACACACACACACACACACACACACACACACACACACACACACACACACACACAAATATTTCATAAACCCTTGACCCCCTGCACTCCCGCTGGTAATATTTACTGTACCTGGACTGGCCCCACGCCACATCCAGTCCACAGACACCTCCAAAAGTTCGATGCCCTAACTTGAGTTGTTTTACGCGCCGGTATAAACATTTAGTGGTACCTCTTCAGGAACTAAAACCAGCTGTGAGGAGGCGCTTGTTGCAACGCTTGGAATTGCCGAAGATGCGCTCGGCACAAAGATCGGCCGTCGTCTCCGTGAATTGTGAACGCTAACGACATTGTTCCCCTGCTAAATAATAAATTGCAATATTTTTTTTTTCATTCGAGAAGTAAAGTACTTACTTTTGTAGAGTGTTACATTTAGCTTACCTGAAATTAAAATGTTATCAAGTGCCCATGTCCGTGGTGAAAGTGCAGTATAGGTAACTTTTTCGAGGTTTCATTGCCTCATCTACATCTTTGGCAGCTACCATAGGCGGTTTCCAACCGATTTTACATTTCACTCCTTGATATGCAGCGAAGAGAAAGTTACTGAACAAATATTCGCAAAGCTGCCTGCATATATATAAACGCACAGAAACAGCAGTTTCTAGTGAATCGGCGCCTGTGCGCGGTTCGTTCACGTTTAAAAAAAAAGGGGGGGGGGGGGGGCGGGGGCATAGCCTTGGCTATACCCCTGATTTTCGATATCATACAAGCAAACAGCTTTGAAAATCTGTACCTGATTTTTTACTCGCGATGCACGACTGCTAGTCCGGCAGGTTTTCTAAGGCGACAATAACTGCAGACAGTCTGCATTTGATCTCGGTTGATAGCTCCGCGAAGTCCGAATCGCGCCTACTACTTTCCCTGTTGCTTTGGTGCCAGACTTGCATATAGAAAGCTGACTCCCCGATGCAATAAAAGCTAAGCGCAAGTGTTTGCCTTGTCTCCGTGCCGTCCCGTTTGGGGCGTTGCCCCTTACCCACAAATTCTCGGGAATTCTGCAGATTTCAGTGTGCAGCACTTTGGCGCCCGGTACCGTGGTTTGGCAACGGCGGCGGCGGCGAAGATGTCCGCGGGACCGAGCGAGCGAACGAGGCACCGAAGACAGAAAGAAAACGGAGGAGGAGCGGCTGGAGAAAGTGTGAGGGGGAGGGCGACATGCGTCTTTATGGCGTCATCTCTCTCCGTGCCTCCCCGTCACACTTCCGCCTCCCCCGTTCGTGTCTCATCCGGATCACGTGACATTTGTGCGGGAGTTTCACAGACGACGTGCAACAACATACTCGGCGGCGACACCGCGCTGCGGGATAACGGCAGAGTGGCGCGCGCCGCCGTGCGTTGTTGATCACGCGGTCACTTCCCGAGCCACGGCCGGACTCGACTCTCCTCCTCCCGTATACGGGAGCGCGGGAGGAGAGTCGAGCCCGGCCGTGCCCGAGCGCCGCGTTGCCGGCACCGCCGCCGGCAGCAGATGGCGGAGGCCACGTCCCCAGACGCAGCAGATGCGCCGTGACCGAGAAGGCTGCAGCTGGCGCTGCGCATGAATTTCGCATTACCGAGCATAGTAATCGTCAGTGCATTTTCTTTTTTTTTTTGAAATTTTCTACTCAAATGTTGAAGGTTTGTTGTTGTTTGTTCGTTTATTTAATAGCCTCAAGGCTTAGTAGACACCAAGCGGGTCCGATCTATATCCAGGAAACTAGGTTGGCCTCCCGAAAAATAGTCCAGTAGGGAACGGTAGGCAGGACCATGGAGCCACCGACGGTAATGCGTGTCTTCCTGCAAATTTAGGCCTGCTGCCATGAAACATTTTCTTCGAATGTCCTTCGTTCCAGGGCATGTCCATAGTAGGTGGCGAAGGTCTGCCGGAACCGTTTCCTCTGGACATTTCAGATGTCCTCGGTAGTCCCCTTTTCATCCACTCGTGCGGGCAGGAGTAAGATGTCCATAGTAGGTGGCGAAGGTCTGCCGGAACCGTTTCCTCACAGCAGGTTGGACATTTCAGATGTCCTCGGTAGTCCCCTTTTCATCCACTCGTGCGGGCAGGAGTAAGAGCCACGCCCAGTCGGATCCTTCGTAGTACAACCTCCTCCGTCCTGGTAAGATTGAGGGGGAGGAGAACCGAACACGGAGGTATGAGAGCACGTGTTCGGCGTCGAAGGTCCTCCTTTGCAGCCATTCTTGTGGCCCATGGGTCACTTGGGAGCTGGGCGGGGGATGATGGGGCCAGGCAGTTGTGTGACAGGAAGTCAGCCCGTTCATTTCCTGCAATACTGGTGTGACCGGGAACCCATGACACAACCACTCGCTTTATATATTTTGCATATTTTATTGCATTTCAACTTTCTGTTTCCTTATTCTTGAGCCTATGAATAAGCGTTGTGCTGTTTTTTTCCCTCGCTTAATGAAGCCACGGGCCGCTCCCACGTTGGGACGGGAAGGCGAAGCTACACCGCCGTGTCATATGGGCTCTTAATTGATGGGAAAACTCGGAGCTTCGTAGAGCAGAGCTCCACTCTTCTTATGTGCAGCTATGCGGGCGTCTCTGTAACAAGGGGCACCCCCGGAGCATGTGTTCTAAATTACTTTTCTGCCGACATCTCGGGCAGTCCGGACCACGGTCTGGATTGATGGAGCGAAACAAATCTAAGTTTGGATACGATCCTGTCTGGAGCATGCGCAGTGTGATAGTCTGTGGTCTGTTTAGTTTACCATGGGGAGGATAGGAGACTCTCCTGTCAAGGCAGTAGTGCTTAGTTACCTCATTAAAGGTGTTAAGAATGCCTCGGAACTCGACAAGCCTAGGTTCCACAAGACCTCGACTCGCATTCGCGTCCGCGCGGTGGGTCAGTGCGTGCGCTTGGACGTGTGCGATGTCGTTGAGGTTGGCGAGGGAATCGAAGCTGGGAGTCGAGATGTGCCGGGAAGCACGTGATAGTGTGTGGATGAAGTGCTCTACCGTGGAGGCTTCTATATGCTTGTGCGACGAAGCTAGATGTGCGCCCATAGCCGCATCCACGACGCTGGACGTGTGAAGGGCGTCGGGCGACGACGAAGGAGCGGCCTGTTGGCATTCTCCGGCTACTCGTCTTCGTCTCAACGGGCTCCATTCCTTTACTGCATCACTCCTGCGCGTTTCTAACGTCGCTGCAGTATTCTTGGCACCAATACGACACAGCCGCAAGCTCAAGGATGACCCAGGGGGCTCGCCCGCAAGCTCGGACTCCTACCCCGGCCGCTAGGCTTAGCCCAGCAGCATCTGAGCTGCTCGCGACACGGCCCTGCCATGGCAGACGGACTGGACAAGATACCACCGACCGAAACAACGCAGGTTTTAGGAGCGTCTGCTCCTGCTGTCGTTGCTGCTGGAACCACACTGTAAACGCCGTAACCTTTCTGTCTACCTATAAACGCTTTTAACTTCTATGACAACGGTTACAAGCCAATTCAATAAACGTTACAAGCCTTTTTACCTTGAATAACGGTTACGGGCCAAGGTCTCGTTGAACGCAGAGGTTACTTTGCGGCGCAACGGTTGTAACCACTAATTTGTAACGTTGTGGGGACCTGGCGCCCGAGCCATTGCGCGATCGCTAGGTTTGTGCCCTTGCGCGGCGCTTTTCCCCTCTCTCCCCGAAATGCCGGCTCGTCTCGGCGCCACTGTGCACAGCCGAGCCGTCTTCTAAAACTCCTTCCTGAGGTGAAGGCTACAGCGACCGTTGCGGCGATAAAACACTGTTGACACTGTCACGCAGCGGGCGCTCCGCCCTGGTAGTCGAGCTAACCTCACCTCATTGGTCCGTTTGAACGATTCCCGAACCCCACCCTCGCCGGGATGCGAACGCGCGCCCGGGTCCGTTCGGAGAGACGCTTCCAGGACGCAGAAGGCGTTGGCCGAAGGTATGTGACGCTTTCTTTACCAGCCGGCTTCAACCCTGTTGCGCCGGCGAAAGCCCACCAGCCTTCCGGCTGCGGCCTGTGCCTAAGGCTGCTCCTGTTGTCCCTACGCTTGCATATAGTAAGGCCGTACCTACCACTCGACGAACACGCCGTGCGGTACGCGCCTGGGTGGTGGTGGTGGTGATTTATTAACAAAGGAGGGAAGAGAAAAGGCCTGGGGATATTGTTGAACTCAACGGGGAGTTCACCCTCATACGACCCAGTCCAGGGAAGGGGATTGGGGCTTCAAAGGATAGGAAGAGAGAAGGAGGAAGAGAAGAGCGGTAGGAGAGTGGGAGATAGTCTATATCGCGTTCGTTTAGTCCATGACTCGATGGCTACAAACGCAGCGCTAGTCCTGTTGTAACCAGGAAGTTGACTACGTGCTGGAAGACCTCACGCGCCTGTGAGCGAATGGGCCCCGTCCCCCTCGCTGCTGCGAGCCGATCTGGCCAGCACGGCGATGCGCGCGCGCACAACGTGCGCGCACCCCGGAATTTGCCCTGACCGAAGAGCCCACTGACTTTGCGCCGACGACGCGCACACTTGCGCGTGGCGCCCCATCGCCTCTTTCACCTCAAGGGAAGTGCGTACTTGTACTGTAAATTATGTAGTTGGGACTGTAAAATATGTGACTAGAACGTTAGTTTATTTAAATAAACGTCTTCCCTCCGTACCCTGGGCATATATTCCTTTATCGCCCCCTTCTCCACATGCCCAACAGAGGCGGTGTTAAGTTGGCGCGACGGCGTTTCAGTATCGTGAGCGTGCTCAAATAGCTCGAACCCGCGGTGGTTCCTCGCAATGTGCATGAGTGCATGCCTTGTGCAATGGTAGTGTTATGCATATTGTGAGGTAGAGAGACCACAAAGTCTAAACCGAACTCCTAACCTTTGCGCGCCCCAGTTCCGCGGGCGCTTCACCACGTGATCAATCACGTGACCTCATTCTCGTAGGGAAGCCGCAGGTCGCCGCGCGTTGTGTGCTGCACGTTTCTTCCCGCGCTCGGACATGTTGTGATCACGCAACGTATAGAACTTCGAAGTCTTCTTCGTGCCTCGGTTCATTTTGCGCCGTCCTGGAGGTACCGGAAGGGTATACAACGACCGGAAGGCGCGGAGCGCCAAGATTTTGTTGCCAACGCAATAACTGAGCTGTCAATAAGCGCCTAGTCGTTTAGCTGTTTCGTGGTCTGAGTATTCTTCAGGCCTTAATTGCTATGCATGTTTTGTCGTTTACTCTATAAATGTACATACACGTTTAAAAACAAGTAATCTTTTCCGCCTCGCGTCCTAGGCCATAATGACATCCATGACAAACAGAGACGTGTGGGGTGTCCTGCGAGGGCGATGCAAAGAAGATTTCGAGTGCTTAGGGTACCTCGTCGAGGCTGCAACGTTCCTCACCGATTCACCTCAACTGCGCTGTGGCTACTGCGACCACAGACCAACAGCGCATGGGATATTAAGCGCATTGGGTATGTATTTCTTTTCTTTTCACCCATTGGTATAATGGTAGCAAATTATGCAAGATTTATTACTTGCTACTCTTTTCGAAAAACGGACTTGGAATGAAGATAAATAACTCACGATTAGAACCGCGTATAAAAATATTCTTGCTTGTAAAGTAAAATGCTTGTCTTCGCACACACGGACAGGTGTGTGCGAAGACAAGCATTTACAAGCGAAAATGAGGTAGATCGTATCGCGAACGAGAGGGAGACCACAAATTTTATTTTTAACTTTGTTCAATGCAATAAATTTGTTCAAGGAATAACGGGTTCAGGCTCACACACCAAGGTTTTCTGCCGTGCAAATGGAGATCATTTCTGGAACCGAACTTTCAACTTTTAGACGAGTGGGGGTCTATTGTACAGTTGTTAAGGCCTTCGGGCCCATGGCTTTATTACACGCATTCAATATTACAGACTTGATTACACGGCAGAAGCGAGAAATTCGGGAGTTTGTTCGTGAGGTTTAGATAGAAGGATCTTCTATTTTTGCACCAAAATTTTCTAAGTTGTGTTGGTTTTTAGCCGCACAGTAAACTTAGCGGTCGCAGTGCACCCGTAAAAGAGCGAGCAGAATACTTTTATACATTATTTGGACCACCTGGGGGTGTAACAGCTCACGAAACCAATACTTACCTGCTGCAGCTGTTACTTGGTAAATGTTATTTTAAAAAAATTGTGGTGGCTGCTGCTGGGAAGTGATTAGGCTCGCTTCGCCGTTGGCGTCACACGATAACTATAACCAGGAAAGTATCGACGCTGACTTAGACGTCTCGGGGTTCGCATGGCGCGGCAGCAATGTTATCACCTCGATGCAGGAGTTGTCTCCTTTTCCCTCCCTCTTTCTGTTTTTTGTTCTTTTCTTCTCTGTGGTGGTGTTAGACATTAGCTTGCACGGTCTCCCGAACTTGTGCGTAGACCCCTTTCTTAAATAAGACAATACGCAGCAACAGCGTTAGCACCTGTAATCAGGAGTTATCTTCCTCCTATCGAGATAGTTTATCCCTCCGTCTCAGTTGCTTGTTACATTTCTGGGGGCGGGTTAGATACTGGCTTGCGCGGCCGGTCGCGTGTTTTCTCATTGGGGAGTTAGATCGCTGGCTGGCAAGCAAATGCAGAGACATCAGTCAGAGTTGGTCTTTGTCTATTTGATTTTAATTTACAGCCATTACAAAAGCCCATTTGCTGTCATTTGAGCGGCGGCACGGGTGCTTTCAACATTGCGGGGTTTGACGCAATAACGCTATCAGGGCTATGAGGCACACCGTTCACTGGAGGACTGTGAGTTAATTTATGGCGCCATGCGTTGCTATTCCTGCACTCCATTGGGCTGGTTCTTTTGTATCTCCCTTCTACGAGAGAAAACTCCAGAAATTTTGAGAATGCGTACTTTTTCGCTAACCTATCGTATTGCTTGTGGCACTGAACGAACACGTTAATTCAACTCAGACAGCGTCACTTTCTTTGTTTTTGCTTGTGTTCGACAACTGACGGCGCTGGACTGAGACACCTTCGCGACTCCATGAGTTGGTTATCAGTGTTTTGTGTATTTTTCCAGTCAATCTAGAGAGAATTCTGGATTGAGTACAGCTTTGTAATTTCGTTACTTCATTCCCCCTTTTTTATTTTCGCTGCTTTTATTCTGTTTGTTTCCTGTAACAGACGGCGGTTGTTACACCATGGGTATAAAAAAATTGGGCGGACATTTTTGTTGTTTTTATAGTTATCGCTCACATTGATATGCATTTACACTATTATAACGAATAAATGTTAGCGCCGAACGTCAGTTTTAGCGGCACACATCAATGTGGTTTTATATGGGGGGTGGGGGGTGGGGGTTAAATAATGCAGTGTAGCACATTAACATGTCTTATGGAAAGTCCTGAACTATCTGCAGGAATGTGTGGGAGCCAGTGTTTATGACAACATTTAGTAAGTCTTCAAGGAAGGTATCGTTTTGTTTTGCTTATTAGGAAGGACGTTTTAGCTAATGTCTAGAATATAAGTGGAACGGCATCAGTGTAGGTTAACGTTAATTACGTGCGGTACGACGGTTTCAAAAATGGCATGTAGGCGGCCGTATACGATAGTGTATTGAAAGGGTTGTATATGATTATATGAAGAATAGCGTCCAAAGTTTTTATGCTGCAGACCAGCTGTTTAACTTCGCGTACAACTTCCTCTCAGACAAAGCTGCGCCATACCGAACAAATTTTCAACAAATTTCCAAATAAAAGGAAATGCGCAGAGTGCAAAATGTTGGAAATAGAATTGTTTCCTTGATTACGAGCACTTTCTCCTGTTTGTACGTTATAGATGGCCGTGATGCTTCGAAGGTACCACGAATGTCGCCAGAACAGCATGAAGCTCATGAATCAACCAGCACTGACGATGGTACGTAACAGAGCTAATACAATAAATTTAGGCAAATATTTCTTGAAATTGTGGAGAGAATATATTTGCATGAGCTCACACAAATCCCTAAACGGTTTTTTTATTTTTTACTTGCTAGGACATTCCTTGGCTCACGAAGCAAACAATGGGATGCAACAAGTGAATGCAGCTACTCAATCCCACAGTTAGTCAAGCAGGGCACCACAAATTTCGGTTTCTTAAATGCTCCCCACTGTTTTAGGATTGTGCACTACGGCGCCGATGGATGCAGCCACAGTTGAGGAACACCCCATACCTGACGGCCCTCATAAAGGTACCATTCTCTGCTAGCAGTTTCTGGGCCTGCATTTTTGACGAAGCAAAAAAGATTAACATAAAAAGATAATGATTTTTTCTGCTCGTTTTAAAATGTTTTGAACAAGCTCAATTTATTCAAGGAACTAACCAGTTTTCACTTTGAAATTTTCAGCAACTCGGATCCAGCCCAATGACGTGCCACAAACCAGCAAGGAAAACCTAGCGTCACTAAATAAAGGCTTTCCTAGTGTCACTAAGAAATAAAGGCTTTTCCTAGTGTCACTAAATAAAGCGTAGCTTATTTAGTGACACTAGGAAAACCCTTTCAGTCGATCGACGCCTAAGGTTCGTCGCCACAATTGTGTTGCGGGCAAGTTTTCTGCGGCTTTCTTCTGCAGATTTCGTGAGCATATAACATGGCCCCGCACGGGGCACCTTGAGCAATCTTGGTGACGGTGTTGGCGACACCGCGGACCCCGAGCCCCCAACATAAACTGTAACCTACCGTGGTGATGTGTTTAAAGGTGAAGGGTAGAAGCCTCAAACGGTGGCCGTCGGAGCCCAGGTCAAGCTCCGGCGGATGGGCTCTCTGTCTGTCTACCAGGCAGGGAGCTCCGGGACCTCTCAGGCTATCAGGGTAAGGTTTGAGAAGAAAGTACCCCCGTCCCCTGCTTCTATTACATGCCATATGGTAAATCGTAAACCCCCCCCCCCCCCCCCCCAAACATGATCGGACCTTGAAAAGGGTCCGCACCGAAGAATCTTTTCCACCTCTTCCTGCCATGAACTCACCGAAACCTGACAACTACCCACGTTTTTTGATAGTTGAATCGGTTGACAAATCCAAGCCTCTTTCCTCACAATCTGTATTCCTTGTATCCAAGTTTCTTGAATCTATCCTAGGCAACACATACAATGCTAAAAAACTAAGAACTGGCGAGGTCCTAGTTGAGGTTAACTCACAGAAGCAAGCTACAACTCTCATGAGCCAAACCCGCATGGCAGACCTAGATATCAGAGTCACACCCCACCGCAGCCTCAACAGCTCCCAGGGTGTGATATCTGAGCCAGACCTCCTAACCGAGACAGAGACCGATCTGCTCGAAGGCATAAAAGATCAAGGCGTGACAGCCGTAAGGCGCATCGTCATTAGGAGAGATAACAAAGAAATAGCCACCAAACATCTGATTCTGACTTTCGACCGCTGCACACTGCCCGAGCATATCAACGCAGGTTTCATCCGTTGTTCTGTCCGGCCATACATCCCGAACCCGCGGCGCTGTTTCAAGTGCCAGAGGTTCGGGCATGGTACCAACTCCTGTCGTGGCAGAACAACATGTGCCAAATGTGGCCAGCATGATCATCTATCTGACAACTGCACTGCAACCAACCTTACCTGCCCGAATTGCCAGGGTCCACATGCAGCATACTCTCGCGCCTGTGAAAAGTTTCAACTAGAGAAAAAAATCATTAACATAAAGATAACAGAGAACATCACCTTCCCCGAGGCGCGAAAGAGGTTCGCCTCTTTTCCCCTGGGGAGGTACGCCGACGCAGCTCGCCGGGGGGCGGGGCGGCGTCTGGTTTCGGCGGGGACCCAAAACCGCGAGTCGGACTTGGTCCCGCCCCCGCCCCCCCCCCCTGGGTTGCCTCTGGCAGCCCAACCCGCCATCACGCCGCTTGCTGAGGCAGCAGCGGTTGTGGTGGCAACCTCTTCCGTCGGGACCGGTGCCGCTCCCGCCTCTGTCTCCCCATCCTCCAGTGCGTTGGAGGGTACCGAGGTGATGGACACCACGGGCCCCGCACCGGTTCCCACCGCCACCGCACCGCCCGTGCCACCTCTGGCGCCCCGGACGCCCTCGGCGGTGGCGGCTCAAACGAAGGGCTCCCGAGGGGGGGCCAAGTCCGGGGGGCCCGGTCCGTCGGGCACCCCTCGGACATCCGACGACGACATGGATGTCGGGCCGTTCCTGCTTGCAACGCAGCGCAAGGAACGCGTCCCGACGCCAAAGCCTCCCGACAAGCCAAAAAAAGGCGAGAGTCATAGCCCCGAAAGACGACACATAAACAAACACACACACTCCAGTAGCTCTCACACTAAATAATGCGAAGAGAAAACATAATTCAATGGAACTGTAGAGGCCTTCTTAAAAATCCTGACGATGTATACGAACTACTGCATGCTAATCAGCCAAGTGTAATGTGTGTTCAGGAAACACATTTGAATTCCAAGCACACAAATTTCTTGAATAGTTACATGGTCTTCAGAAAGGACAGGGATGGCTGCACACACTCTTCTGGCGGTGTGGCCATAATTGCCCGGAAATCCTTAGCCTGCCACCCTGTCACTCTGAACACTGTCCTCGAGGCTGTAGCAATTCGAACAATATTATTTAATAGGTTGATAACGGTATGCTCCATATACATTCCTCCTGATGTAACAGTTTCGAGCTCTGACTTCGAGGCGTTGGTTGACCAGCTGCCCGAACCATACATCTTAACAGGCGACGTTAATGCTCACAATTCTCTTTGGGGCTCTTCTCGTACGGATGCCCAAGGTCGCCTGATAGAGAGGTTTCTTACATCCTCTGGAGCATGCCTCTTCAACAATAAACAGCCTACATACCATAACATAGGACACAACACATACTCATGTCTTGACTTGGCTATTGGCTCCACAGTTCTCTATCCTCTCTTCGAGTGGGCTGTGGGCACTGACCCATACGGTAGTGACCACTTCCCCACCTCACTCACATACATAGGTAAAGGCCCATGCAGTCCATCTTCCCATAATAGGTTCAATGAAGCACGAGCTAACTGGAATACATTTACAGAGACATCCAAACTACCCCACACATCCATAGGACACCTACACGTCGAAGAAGCTACCCAACTCCTCACGGCGCACATCCTCGACGCCGCCGAAAAGTCTATTCCCCACGTCTCTGGTGCCCCGCGCAACCAGAGGAGGCCGTGGTGGAATGAGGACTGTAGGCGGGCGCGAGAGGCCCAGAACAAGGCGTGGGGTATCCTGCGCCGGTACCCCACGTCGGGAAACCTTTTATTGTTCAAAAGGGCTAAGGCGATGGGAAAACGTGTGCGCCGTGAGGCAAAACGAGAGAGTTGGCGCTCATTCGTAACATCCATAAACTCTTACACTGACTCTCGCAAAGTCTGGACACGAATACGCAAACTAAAAGGACAACAGACACACAGCCTGCCCCTGGTTAGTACAACAGGGGACAAACTGGAAGACCAGGCTAACACACTCGCACAACACTTCCAACACGTGTCCAGTTCAGCACACTACACTAGTACTTTCATTAAACACAAACAATTGGCTGAAAAGAAGTCTTTACTTGATAATGATAAGTCAACCTCCTCTTATAACTCGGAGTTTTCACTTCACGAGCTGAGGGCCGCTTTGAGCACTTGTAAACCCTCAGCTCCAGGCCCAGACAACATCACATATACAATGATACAGCACCTACACTCAGACACTCTTCTAACACTCCTCCACCTATATAACAAGATTTGGCTTTCGGGGCACATTCCTCGCTCTTGGAGGGAGGCCATAGTAGTGGCTTTCCTAAAAGAAGGGAAGGACTCTTCCTCTCCTTCCAGTTACCGGCCCATTGCTTTGACAAGCTGCCTGTGCAAGCTCCTCGAGAAGATGATAAACCGTAGGCTCGTGTACTTTCTTGAGTACAATGGTCTTCTCGAGAGCTGCCAGGCAGGCTTCCGGGCGGGGCGATGCACAAATGATCAACTGGTTTCTCTAAAGGCCTACATAAAGGATGCATTCATTCATAAGCAATACTGTATGAAAGTATTTTTTGACATTAAAAAGGCATATGATACAGCATGGCGCTACGGCATTCTTAGAGACCTAAAAGCTTTTGGTATCTCGGGTAACATGCTGAACACTCTTTGTAGTTACATGTCTTCACGAACATTTCGTGTCAGGGTCGGTTCGGCACTTTCAAATGTTCACGTGCAGGAGAATGGCGTGCCTCAAGGTGGCGTAGTGAGCTGCACCTTGTTTATAGCTAAGATGAACTCTCTCCGAAAGGCACTGCCGCCAACCATATCCTGCTTGATGTATGTAGATGACGTTCAAATATCTTTCAAATCATGTAACATATCCATTTGTGAACGTCAGGTCCAGCTTGGGGTAAATAAACTTTCTCGCTGGGCAGATGAAAATGGATTTAAACTTAATCCTTCTAAAAGGACCTGCGTTGTATTCTCAAAAAGGCGGGGCATCCTGCCCGATCCCGACGTAAAACTCTTTGGTGACTCGATTCCAGTAAAAAGAGAACACAAGTTTTTGGGTGTGGTGTTTGACGAGAAACTCCCATTCATACCCCACATAAAACGACTTAAACAAAAATGCCTAAAAACAATGAATATTCTAAAAGTCTTGTCTCACCAATCGTACGGTGCAGACAAACAACTCCTGCTTAGACTTTATGCCGCGTTGGTAGGGTCACGGTTGGACTACGGAAGCGTTGTGTATGGTTCAGCCACAAAAACAGCACTTAAAATGCTCGACCCGGTGCTTCACTTAGGGCTTCGCCTGTCTTGTGGGGCGTTCCGTACCAGTCCTGTCCACAGTCTTTATGCAGAGTGCGACAAATGGTGCTTAGCGTACCAGCGAACTTATGTTGACCTCCTATATGCCTCCAAAATCTCATCAATGAATAACCATCCCTTTAAACCGGTTTTTAATGATACGTCCACAACTAAAC
Source organism: Haemaphysalis longicornis (assembly GCF_048455015.1). NCBI lineage: Eukaryota > Metazoa > Arthropoda > Arachnida > Ixodida > Ixodidae > Haemaphysalis > Haemaphysalis longicornis. The sequence goes on along the minus strand of NW_027526445.1, from coordinate 93,028,049 downwards.
TCTTTTTAAACCGCCCATTCATTGCTGTTCCTTTCTCGCAGAGAGTGAGGGACGAGGTGACTATTCATAAGGTCTCCTTCTTAGACACATTCAAATCATCTCACACTGATCTTGTAGCACCATGGCATCTTCGTCCTGTAGCATGTGACTTGTCTTTTGTACAATACAATAAGAACAGGACACCAAGAAGTGGGATTTTGCAGCATTTCATGCATCTGCAGAATAAATACAGGGCTGCAGAGTTCTTCAGTGATGCATCTAAAACGTTCACTGCAGTGTCGTGTGCTGCGCATGGTCCCAATTTCGAAGCATGTAGGACAATGAATGTCAATACAAGTATTTTTACGGCAGAGGCATATGGCATATTTCTTGTTGTAAGTCACATAGTTGAACATCATATTTCTACATCCGTCATTTATACAGATTCGTTGAGCGTCGTCCGTGCATTATCATCCGGAAAGTCATCAAAAAACCATGTCATTAATCTTGTCTTCAAAACGATTATGGTAGCTTATTCTTCAAACCTTGGGGTGACTGTGTGTTGGGTGCCAGGCCACTCTGGCATTGGCGGTAATGAAGTAGCGGATGAAATGGCCGCCAATGCTGCACTCCGAAACACAGTCGACATTGCAACACTACCTTACACAGACTTCAAGCCACACATTAGACAACAACTCCGTAAAACTTGGCAAGCAGACTGGAGCGAACAGACAGACAACAAACTACACGTAATAAAACCACACTTGGGACAATACACTACTGACTCACACAACAGGCACATTGAAGTTACCTTAGCTAGGTTACGGATAGGCCATACGCATGTAACGCACTCGCACCTGCTCACGGGATCTCCAAGACCCCTGTGTAGCAGGTGTGGGGAGGGCCTATCCGTAGTCCACATACTCATACAATGCAAGGCACTTGACACAACACGACACAAACACTTCAGAGAACTCTACAGACAACATATTCCCCTACACCCATCGCTGTTTCTAGGTGACGATGCCATGGTTTCTGTGAAACGCGTTTTTAAATATTTGTCAGATGTTAAGTTTTTAAACCTCATTTCCTATCATGCGTAATCACATCTGGCCCTATACACCAGCCATCACCATTATCTTTATTGATCTTACTATGTACAGTTTACACATTTTATACCTACCTTTTGTGGTAATCACTTGTTTTCATTAAATAACTTCTCTGGCGCTCTTTGCCCTCGTCGGCCTTGCGCCATTAAACACCAACCATCATCATCGAGCATATAACATGGTTTCATAAAGGCAGGGGCCTTCCGACGTGCACTTCATGTGGTACAACATTTTTTCACATGTAACGCTACAAGGATCATTTTCCCCTCGTGTAGCAGTGCCAGGAAATGTCGCTGCAGGTCATTCTTCAATAGCTCAAGCAGGAACGTCGCACTCCTTGAGACAAGGCGATGTGTCAGATAGTGACTCGGATGATGTTGAACATTGATACGGAGCAGTGTGGTTTCCAGGAGTCGGACGTCAGTATTGACGCAAATATAACAGGTATTGTTTCAAACCTGTGTAGAAAGTTTGAAGAACATCACAGATGCCCGCAGAGCGTAGTAAACACGGTAGTGGAGAACATTCAGGACGTGGAGATTTTGGATTGTGATGTTGATGTTTCCTCACTTCAAAGCGACAGTCCAATAAAGGACTTGTATGAGTGTCGAGGAACCTACGTGAAGCCACAAGAGCTGACCTTAGTGCCTGGTGATAAGGTTAATTATGTCCCATTTATGGCAATGCTGAAACACCTGTTAAGCCACCCGGTCTTCTTTGAATATTTTGACAAGCCTTTGACACAAGCTGTGGATGGAGTGCTAAGAGATTTTAAAGACGGCTTGTGGTTACAGTCACACCCAGTCATTCGAAAGTGCGGGAGCAGCACAATCGCAGTCCTGCTTTATTGTGACGACGTTGAGATTGCGAACCCCCTTGGAATTAAGCGGGGCTCACTGGGAAAGCTCACAATGTATTGTTACATTTGCGAGTAAAGACGTTTTATGAGCACTTCGTGTTTCATTCAGATGTTTACGAGTAAAAAATTGCCAACTGTTACAAATTGTGTTTACCAATCCAGCTCACATGCAAGGCCGAGCTGCGATTTGGAAGCCCCATGCCGGTACTGCAGGACACCTTGAAGAAAGAGCAGTGGCTGCTGCGCCAGATGTTCTGCAGAAAGTATGCACGTTACAAGACGTCGAGAAGCAAATTCAGCCGCATGGGGCAAAGCACTTCTTGATCAGCGAGGTAAGACAGCGTCCTGGACTTTAACGTCTCTGCTATGTGGTGTATACCCAACCCATATCAGTGTAAGAAAATTGCTGCGAGTATGCAAGTAAGGGCCCGAGTCTTGGGAGTGCAGTTACTATTTTCTCCCAAAAAAGAAGCCGCAAACTTAGATTTAATTCTTTGGGGTTTATTTTGCATCTTACTATAATAGACCCTGCGTTCATAGTTACAAGTTCTCTTTGTTTGTTTTTAACACAGATGGAGTTGCCCGAAGACGTTGTTTTCAACTCGCCCCATACCTACCTTTCCTCGGAAAAGATTCTCGTCCACGGCGGCACAGCACACGAATTGATTCGAGCCAACGGCACAACAGAAAATGTCCTGGTCATGTGCCTGGCGCTCTACTACATTAAGAACCTAAGCTATCCCCAAGCCCTAGCGGAGCCGCTATTTCCTGCAGAAATTTTTGCGGCCTAGGGACAGCGTCCCCAGGGGCCTTATGAACGGAAAGCTCAGGAGCCTGCTGGAAAAAATTAAGCAGTAATTCACAACGTAATCTTCCAAAATCAAAGCACGAGGAGCGTATGCATATGCAGGACCAATAAAAAACGAGCCACGATCTTGTTCACTAACGTTATGAAAATAAATTTCCCTGTCTTTCTTTTTACACTGTGTGGTGAATGTTTTGTATTACTGGGTGGTTTCTGTACACGCCGGGTGTATACTATGTGTAACTTTGACACAGCTTAGCTTTAAAAATACACGCCGCACTCGAGTAAATCTAAAGGCAAAAGGTTGTTCTGCAGGTCACGCATCTGAGCCTTTGTTGAGACTAGCGTCACTAAATAAAGGCTTTTAAGCGTAGCTTATTTAGTGACGCTAGTTGAGACTATGTGCACAGGCTGAGGCGCGTGTACTGAAAGCCAGTGTGCTAATGGTTCCACCGATGTACATGACATGACTTTTTTATTTGTATGCGTTGCGCTGACCGCGTACGCATAAATGCATGACGGGTGGGGGGGCGGGGAGAGGAAAGGGCGTAACTTTTATGTACAGGTTTCAGCCTAACCCATTGTAGAGGTTACGTGCTAACGGTTACATCGTAACCGATAAAGTAAAGGTAACAAATTTGCAATATTTTAACCTCTATTAGAGGTTACGGCATTTAGAGTGCACTAACGACTTTCCGTCACTGATGGAGGTAACCGCCGACCCGTCCACAAAGCGATCTCAGACGAGCCACGTACTGGTGTTACGAAGGCAGGGACTGTACCGCCTGCTGCAAAGCGGGTTTGTGCCGCTGGCGACACCCAGCAAGCGGGTTTGTGCCGCTGGCGACACCCAGCGACACCCAGCAACCAACGTGCTCATGCGTTGTGAGGTATTCTAATCAAAATGCGACTGCCTTCCCGTACCTCGCACTATGGGACCGGTACGGAAACAAGAAACAAGGACAGGCCGAAGAAGGAAAAAAAAGGAGCCCCAGTGCCTGCCAACCTGTCGTTGAGCAGGCAGACTTCATTTGCGTCGGTTGAGTCGTCTGCGCGGCTTGTGCATTTCATTTATTGCATTTATTGCATTTCAACTTTGATTATTCCTGGGCCTCACGAATCAGCGTCGTCCTTTTTTTTTCCTCGCGAAAAACATAGCGCTTCTCTCGTTGGCGTTTCATACGTATCCTGTTCCTTCCTGTACTGTGACTTCGTTTGTTCCTTCCAGTCGATGGGGATTTACCACCGACTCTGGCTTCTTATCTTGCGCGTTGTGCATCATTTTCTGCGTGTGTTTAGGTATAGTGTTATTAGTAGCACGCTAACGCATAAGTAACCCCTCCCACCGTGCTCATGCGTTGTGAGGTATTCCAAGTTGATTAATCAAAATGCGACTGCCTTCACAGATCTCGCAATATGAGATAGGTGCAAACAAGGACGCCGAAGAAAAAAAAAAAAAAGGAGCCCCAGTGCCTGCCAACCCGTCGTTGAGCAGGCAGACTTCATTTGCATCGGTCGAGTCTAGAGTTCCTGTATATAGCTCCCGATACTGCGGGAGCTATATCCCTGCGGGAGCTATATACAGGAACTCTAGTTGAGTCGTCTGCGCGGCTCTGCGAGTGCGACACTCGTACTACCGGACCCGAGGGTGTCGACGGTGTGCGTACGGCATCTATGTACACCGCGGTTTGAATGAGGTTGCAAACCCCTGCGTGGGCTCACGAGGGGGACGGGGATTAGTTTTCGAAGCCCCGGGCTGCCTTTCCCAGACATCTTCGTTCCCCTACACGAAGCCTTGCACCGCAGGCTCGGGGAAAACTCGCCTGTACCCTTTTTCACCGGTGGGTGCCCGGCGGTCACGGGATTCGAACCCGCGACCTCCCGCAGCCTGGAGTGGCAGAGGCAGAGAGATACACTACCCCTAGGCCACGGCTGCGGTGAGTACTGGGCCACTATTTCGGGGTTTTAAAGCTGTAACGTGGCTGCATTGTCGACGTGGCATACCCGCGCATGCCGATTTTAGGATAGCGTTTTGTGCCTTTGTGTACGTTAAACGTTAAATTTTTGCGGCACGCTACGTTTTAGTACAGCGTTTTAGTACAGCGTTTCGTCGGTTTTTCTTTGCTGACCGCCAACGCTTATGGCGCCATCTGTTGAACCGATTGAGAATTAAGCGACACATCTGGCCGTACGAGCACCCGGAATTTTGTACGGCTAACCAACCAGCGAAACCAAACCCCTTCCCGTTAGTATTGAATGCAAAACGTGCACAACATGATCGAATTATTCTCCTACATAAGCGCACTCTAAAGTGGAAGCATTGAAGGCGCGAGTACAGTGGCTGTAGCGCGAGGTTACTTGTTTTGGCGATCGCACACAACGTGCAGAACCAAAGGACTATGTTTAACGTTTTCCATTTTATTCGACTCGAAAGCAATCCAGAAATCCTTTCCAACACACGCGACATAATGACGTAACAACCGCTTGCACTGCGAGGCGGAAGCACAAAAATAAAATGCGATCTTTTGCCTCCAGCCCGTCGTGAACAGCGCACTCACTTCGCGCGATTTGCGGGGTCTAACAGAAAGTCATTTCGCCCTGGCACAAGCCGAGAAGGCTTTTAACCGCATACACTGGGTTGAGTCGTCGCTAGTGATTACTAATTCCGAACATAGCAAGACCACCTTTAGGAGCTCAGCGGCCCTTCCACCGCCAAGAGAACTCGTCATTTGTTACGGCAGTCAGCGATGCCACGACAGTTTCGCTCACCGCGATAGCAATGTGCAACCTGGGGGAGCTATTGAAGAATACAGGAGCAAAAAACTTGTTCCATAAGATGCAAATTACTGCACACAGAGGAACGAAAACGTCTAGGTGCGCCGCTCTTCCTGCCGCAATGTTGTAAGCACGGGGACACGCGAGGGCGGTACAGCACGCACGACACTTTGCTGAAATAGCGCGCGTTTGTCCTACCGCCGCTAAGCGTATAACCAGCTTCAGTGCGACCGACGCAAGGCATTAGAGAGTTATAGCAGATCGGAAAAACGGTTCCGGTACGGTAACGTCTAGCGTCTGGACGCCACGGCGCATGCGCAGAACCCTGGCCGCGCGGTACCGAGACATACCGTCGTTCGAAAGCGGGCGGCCGCTTTGGAAGAGTTTAGGATACGTACGATTGGCGCACGCCTAGTCGAACGGATTGCAAATATGAGATCGTTTAAGAAAAATGAGGTTGCAACAAGTGAAACCCACGCGATTCTGACAGCTCAAGCAGCAAGCGAAACACGGTCCCGGCCCAACTGCCGTGGCTTGTGTCGTCGAACGACGCATGTCCGATAGCTTCTTTTAGGTTAAATAAAGGCGATACGGCTACTTAACTAGTATTAACAGCAACATGGGGCCCGTCTACAAATCGGCGAGTGAGGAAAAGGCGGTATCAATGGTATCAGTGCGAGGGACAACGAAAAACTAGAAACGCTTGACCTACTGGCGCCATCTATTGAAATGGCGTAGAGTTAAAATACCGCTCCATGTTCACGCAGTCGCAGTTCGAATCTCCGTAGGGGCGTTGGATTTTTTTTTTTCTAATACTGTCTTTAGCGCTTTTGAGAACTGAAAACTAATAGAGAGTTATAGCAGATCGGAAAAACGGTTCCGGTACGGTACACGATACCCGTTAGCGGACCGTACCGGGAAGGCTCGTTTTAACAGTTATAGCAGACCGTAACTACCGTCCATGCTACCGTGACTGGGAGCGACTTGTGTTGTACGTCTTATGGCAATTTTTCGTTAGTCTGTGGCGTTTCCTGTGCTGAAGTATTAGTTTTCAGTTCTCAAAAGCGCTAAAAACAGTATTAGAAAAAAAAAAAAAAAAACATCCGACGCCCCTACGGAGATTCGAACTGCGACTGCGTGAACATGAAGCGGGCATTTTACCTCTACGACATTTCAATAGATGGCGCCAGCAGGTCAAGCTGGGCTCTCGGTACATACTTTTTTTTTTTGGGGGGGAGGGGGGGGGGGGGGGGGCTCTCAGTACATACGGCTGGCTGTTTCTTGTTTTTCGTTGTATTTGAGAGTCCCTCGACCTGACACCGCCTGTTCCTCACTCGTCGATTTGTAGACGGGCCCCATTTGGCTGTCAATACAAGTTATGTAGCAGTATCGCCTTTATTTAACTTAAAGGAAGCTATCGGACATGCGTCGCTCGACGACACAAGCCACGGCAGTTGGGCCGGGACTGTGTTTCGCTTGCTGCTTGAGCTGTCAGAATCGCGCGGATTTAACTTGTTGCAACCTCATTTTTCTTTAGCGATCTCATATTTACAATCCGTTCGACTAGGCGTGAGCCAATCGTACGTCTCCCAAACTCTTCTTCCAAAGCGGCCGCCCGCTTTCGAACGAAGGGTGTATTTCATCGACGTCTCTAGAACAAACGTTGGGCAGGAGGGTCCACGCTTGCGCATGCACAGTCGAGTCCCGCAATCAGGATAAAGCACCACTTTAGCCGTTAGCGGGCACGCAACCGCCGCGTAACGAGGCTTAGAGAGTTATAGCAGATCGGAAAAGCGGTTCCGGTACGATAACGTCTACCGGATGAACGCCACCGCGCATGCGCAGAACCCTACCGTATACGCCTCGAGCGCGGCCTGTAGGGGCGCCACTGAAATCCCCCTAGCGGCCCGTTTCGAAAGCAGGCGCGGGAGTTCGCGCCCCGCTCCCGAGTGCCGCCGCTGCTTTTGCGGCACGTTCACGACTGAGATTTACCGTTTGTGGGCGTTTGAAATTCATGTTTGTGTGGAGCAGTCACTCTGTTCGCAAATAGGGTGTGTTTACGAGAGTGTGAATGTTTCCGACGCGATTTTAGTGCGGTATTTTCGGTCTGTATAAGCGCCAGGTGTGTGTCACAGGCCAGCGTCGCGGAACCGGCGTATGCTGGAGCCGATTGCAGTTACACTGACCTGAATTTACTAGCCGTGTCTCCGTTACCACCGGTTCCTCAGATGTTCATGCTGCGGCTATACACTACGATTTAAATCGGTTTTGTGCGCTTACATAATCAGCGGAGCACTCATACCTGACAGCACACCAGTTACGCTTGCCAATATTATACCTCAGATATTGATCACCACCATTTACAAGCAAGTCTGTGTTAATTTCGGGAATATTCAACAAAAGTACGATGGACAATGCATAGTTATACTCGGGGATCAGCACACGACAGAGTCGTCTTGTCGTGAGGTGCGCGCCCGCAGACCTTCATTTGCTACATTTATCCTCTGCGAGCAGCGCGGAGACGGGCTTACAATATAATCCGCGTCCGCGACTAAATGCTTCTTCGAAATATCGTCATATGGCACAGGGAGCCTGCAGAATAAACCAGAAACTGAAATCAGAGGGCCTTATCACGTACCACACTCTTCCAACGACACATTTCATCGCTTGTTGAACAGCCTACTCTGTATACTTCCAAAAATGCGTCCGCCGTACGATCAGCTCTTTGTTGAAGTAGAAAAACAAAAGGAAAATGAACGCGAGATTTATGTGTGGGATTACTAAAACGTTCATTGCTTGATTCCGCTCCGCATTTGTACACGGCGTCCCCCTCTCCGCCCCCCCACCGATTTCTCACGAAATAGCAGTGCATTTCGCGTATAGTTGTTCTAGTGAAACCTACCTGGCTTAAGTTTAGACGAACGTCTTTAGCATGCCAGAAGCTGCACTGTTTTTTTTTTCATTTCCGTTAGAGCTATTATGTTTCTAAATTCCGCATTGGCACAGCATTTATTTTTCTGTGGTTTCATTTCCTTGGTTCTTGCTATATGGCGTGTGTGGGCACATATTTAACGACGCACAGGCTTGGAATATACTTTACATTTGGCATGGTTTATATTCTTATAAAAGGCATACGTTATTGTCCGGGATTGGGTAATCACATCCCCGAAACATATTTTTCTGCTGCGTATATATGCGAAACGAAGCCGCATTCGTTGTCCACGCTGCAAAATGAAGCCAACCTCTCATTGTGCGAGTATGAGGTCTAAACGAGGCGTCAGTAGAATTCATTTGCGCCTGATGTTTTGGGGGTGATATGGGTGCTATGTTTCTGCCGTCACCGACGCCCGGAAGAGCGGCGACGAAGCGCGCAGAACCGCGTCCCCGGGTAGCTCTTGCTAGCGATCGCGCACTCTACGAAGACGCAGCTGCTTTTTAAGTCACCTAAACGTACTCTTTGCCTATAGTCGTCACCATAACAAGTTATTTAGGGCGCGGAAAGGCGAAAAGAAGCGAAATAGAACCAAAACACTGCACGAACCCCTATCAGTCACGCAGCGCAAATCCCGTCAACGCCGCGGAGAAGCGGCGGCAGGCGGCGCAGCGATCGCGAAGCTCGAGGCGTATACCGGAGCGACTTGGCCGCGCGGTACCGAGACATACCGTGTCCGTCGTTCGGAAGCGGGCGGCCGCTTTGGAACAGTTTAGGATACTTACGATTGGCTCACGCCTAGTCGAACGGATTGTAAATATGAGATCGTTTACGAAAAATGAGATTGCAGCAAGTGAAACCCACGCGATTCTGACAGCTCAAGCAGCAAGCGAAACACGGTCCCGGCCCAACTGCCGTGGCTTGTGTCGTCGAACGACGCATGTCCGATAGCTTCTTTTAGGTTAAATAAAGTCGATACGGCTACTTAACTAGTATTAACAGCAACATGGGGCCCGTCTACAAATCGGCGAGTGAGGAGGCGGTATCAGTGCGAGGGACTCAAATACAACGAAGAACTAGTTCAGCCAGCCGTATGTACTGGGCTTGACCTACTGGCGCCATCTATTGAATGTCGCTCCATGTTCACGCACTCGCAGTTCGAATCTCCGTAGGGGCGTTGGATGTTTTTTTTTTCCTAATACTGTCTTTAGCGCTTTTGAGAACTGAAAACTAAAACTAAAAAATACTAAAACTCTCTACTTAGCATAGGGTTACCATGTTTACGTTACCGTCTACCGCTTTTCCGGGAGTGGACTGCGCATGTGCGAGAGTTACCGCGAATGGTACTAACTACCGGCCATGGAGGAAGAAAAAGTTTCTTCCTTCATGCTACCGGCACAGGACGTCGTCAGCGAGCTTCCTGAGCAGAAGTGTACCCTCGCGTATTGATTACAGCAAATGCAGTGTGCTTGATGCATTACACTTGGTACAGCCAATTTTTCTTGTTAAACAATGCCCAGGAGAACGACAAACGACCATTTTAACGCGAAAGTGTTGTATTCCCGGATACACCAAGATTTCGATGACTTCGTATCCGTCACGAAAATGACGCACCACACACAGGGGAAACGCCAGAAAAGTTTCATTGATGCGGATGGTGCTGCCGTCTAGGAGGTGTGAAGCGAAGTAGTGCATCATCAAGCGCCTACAGTTGGCGTAAGCTGCGGCGTAACGACGCCGACTGATTTGGTGCGAAGTGAACTGCTAGGTTCAAGCTACAAGTTCTACCTTTCGCATTCCACAAACTGAGCTCATCGCAACGCAACCGTCTGCGGTCGCACCTTTCCTGAAACGGCCCGCTAGCAGGACGTCGGTCGCCAAGCGTACAAGACAGCCGCCATCCCGCAAATCATGCTCCTTTTGCTGCATATTTCGCTTTCGGGTTTAACCTATTACTATGAGAAAGGAATCAACCACATCTTTTTTTTTTTCTTACTCGTGCTAAGCCTTGCCCGCCTTCAATAAGTTCAGATAAGTTTCTGAACTCGCAAAGGGCTTTTAGGCATCCAAAATTGTGCTGGGCAAGGTAGTGTAGGTTACTGAGTGATTGCTACAACATATTTTACTTACTTCTTGCCTAAATATTTAGGGCGGGGGCAAACTATTTTACCTTGATTCTAACTCTACGCTGTAGATGGCGCCACAGACGCGTTTTTTCTTTTCTTTTTTTTTTGTAGAGCCCTACACGTGATGGCTTCAGTATTCTCAAACCAACTACATTTGTTGGAAACGCTTCACCCGAAAAGTGCAATATTCAAGCTACTTTTAACGAAAGCAAATAGATATGCGGCATATATGAGCAACAAAATTACGCGTGATTTGCTTTGAGACTAGTTAAGCAGATGTCGCTACCTGCGCCACAGCGGCCGGAATACGCGAACCGCAAATACACTCTACCGCAAACGGTGCTCTAAAACGTGTCAGCTACCGTTTTCAGCGGTAACTCCGGCTGCCGCTATCACAGTAAACGGCAACGCAAACACGGTAACGAAACTGCCACGTCTCATATTGCGAGACCTATCTCATATTGCGAGATCTGTGAAGGCAGTCGCATTTTGATTAATCAACTTAGAATACCTCACAACGCCTGAGCACGGTGGGAGGGGGTTGCATATGTGTGAGCGTGCTACTAATAACACTATACCCAAACACACGCGGAAAATGATGCACAACGCGCAAGATAAGAAGCCAGAGGCGGTGGTATAAATCCCCATCGACTGGAAGGAACAAACGAAGTCACAGTACAGGAAAGAACAGGATACGTATGAAACGCCAACGAGAGAAGCGCTATGTTTTTCGCGAGGAAAAAAAAAAGGACGACGCTTATTCGTGAGGCCCAGGAATAATCAAAGTTGAAATGCAATAAAATATGCGAAACAATTAACGTAACACCGCGAAACATTTCAGTAGAAGATCACACACAAAAAAAGAAAGAATGCACTGACGATTATTGTACTCACTAATACGATATTTGTGCGCAGCGCGAACTGCAGCGCTCTCGGTCACGGCTCATATCTGCTGCGTCTCGGGAAGTGATCGCGTGACCAGCCAACGCACGGCGGCGGCCGCTACTCTGCCGTGATCTCGCAGCGTGTCGCCGCCGCCGAGTATGTTGTTGCACGTCGTGTTTGAACCTCCCGCACAAATGCCACGTGGTCCGGATGAGACACGAACGGAGGAGGAGCTACTGGCGAAATTGTGAGGGAGAGGCACCGAGAGAGATGACGCCATAGCGACGCGTGTCGTCCTTCCCTTCACACTTTCGCCGAGTGTTTCTGTTCAGTCTCACCCTTGCCGGTGCACTTCATCTGTACAGTTCGATCTTCTACACCAATCATGTTTCAATTTCATGTTTGCACAGTTATTTTCATACTCATCTTAGTTCTTCGTCCCAGCAGCCAGCCCCTTTCTTCAAGTGTATAGCTCCACCAGATTTTTTTAGTCATAATGTTTTCGGTTTCGCGTGAAAATATCACAGGCCGAGCGGAGTTCACGGTCTCGCTATAAACCCGCCCGCGACCGCCGCCAAATCGGCCTAAACGCACCAAACTATGCTGGCAACGCTGTCGTTTTTGCCTCAAAACGTCTCCAACTTTGGTCTGAAAAATCGAGGGCCTTTGGCCGTGCTGACAACATTGTTTTGCGCATTTCTTGAACATCTACAGCCGCAACAAGACGAACATCGAGAAGGAGACCATCTACGACAACGCCCGAGGGAGCGGGCTCCTCTGCGAGGCTCGCAGCGGGGTGCTTCGCACTCGCGTCCTACGTGCCAAGTTTACGGAGGGCCTCGACACCACCTGCAGCAGCTGCAATCAGGCCGAGGAGACGGTGCGCCACGTCGTTTTGGAGTGCACAGAACTGAAACCTCCAGCCGCAGTGGCAGTGACCCAGGACCCGGATGTTCCCGCCTTCCTTGCAGATGTGCAGGTGGCGCTACCGGACCCGCTTGCGATGGCGTTGGGCTTCCACGGACCGAAGCAACAGCCTCACTGGGAAGCCGTCGAAGTCACGAAAAGAAGACTGGAGCACTGGTGGCGAAAGAACATAACGGAGGGTTTCAGAGGAAGTGGAGGACAATAATAGATGTGTTTTAAGAAAGCTAACGCCAGATCCGGATTTCCCGTCGATAACCCGTTTAAAAGGGAACGGCAACAGTATATCTATCTATCTATCTGCTTGTCCGTCCGCGCGGGGTGGGGTGGGGTGAGCCTCATTTATTTACACAGTACCCACAGCGCCTGAGGCATTACAGTGGGGGGGGGGGGGGGGTAGTACAACTTAGATCAGAGGATTTCACAGACGATCGCCCCTACACCCCCTCTTGCTCCTGTCACGTGATCGCGGAGGTCGTGACGTCGACAAAAAGTCACGTGACAGTTTGTCAGGTGAATAACCGTCCAGAGCGAGCGAGCGAGCGAGAAAAAGAAAGAGAGAAAGTTTTTCTTTTTTCTTTTTTTCTGTCACGTGATCGCAGAGGTCGTGACGTCAAGACCAAAAGTCACGTGACCAAAATTGTTTCGCCTTTTTTTTGTTTATGCGCGTTTTCTCTACGTGGGCGTCGGCGGGTCGGCGTTTGAGGCCCCATTGTCTACCTTTAAACGTAGATGCTATCCGCGTGTTACGTTGTCAAGGCCGGTTATTTAAACCAAGTGCAGCGTCAATCTGGAAACGCTCGAATTCTCGTTGTGTGCTGTGCTGGGAGCTCACGGGTGAAGCCGGCGTGCTGAGCCCTCGTTGGCGAAACGGTGACCATGACGACACCGATCCATCTCGTGAAAAATCGAGGACGAAGTTTGCCACCACTAGTTCTGCAGTACCTATCCTACAAGTCACGTTGCCACCAGCAATGACATGCAACAACGTGCCAGAGATCACCACACGAACAAACGCCGTGCTGTGATGTGGCGAATACAGTGAGGTTCGATTGTGTGCATCGGAGCGTAGAGCTCGACGTACTTACCACATTCGAATTTTGCGGTAAATGCGCAAATGAGATGTGGAGGAGTGGAGGGTGTGTTGTGTCCTATGTACCGATTACTTTGTGCTGTCGCTCTTCATGTCGGCGCACTCGGCGGTGAAGTGCGATGCTTGCATGGGCAGCGATTGTTGCAGGCAGCCGCTGCAAGCATCGCGCGGTTGTGCTGGTCAGTTACGATCGCTTTGGCGTTCGGTTAGCGCCCGAGGTTGTTTCGCCCAACGGAGCTGCTACCCGCGTAACATGCTGCGCGTTGCGGGGACGAAAGATGGCAGCGGCGGTGGGGAAAGAAAGGGTACGGAGACCATGGTGACAGCAGGACGCTTGTTTTCATTATCCCTCGTCCATGCACTTATTCTATTCCAGCATGAAGGCTAGACTTCTGCCAATTTACTAGGACGTCGTAACTTAGCTTTAGGAACAACAGAAAGTAGGTTCTGTGCCTAATAACAGGTTCGAATTTCACATTTACAAAAAGCCAGCAATTATACTGGACTATAAAAGGCCACTTTACAAGTGCCCTTTTAGGGACGCTGTAAATCAGGCATGTTCTCTGAACAACCTCCGCTTAAACTCTTTCGCACTTACCCCCGCCTTTTAATATATATCCTCCTGTGGGCATTGAAGTGTCCACCAAATGTGCATTCTGCTCTTTGTTCTCTTGAATTTTATTTCAAGCTACATAAAAACCGCTTTTGGCCTGAAAGGGACACTGAAATGATATGTAAACATTGCGGGATTACTAGCGCAAATTGTAGTCCGGAGTCCCCAGGCCATGTTTCGACCACTCTAGGCGCGTTTACGCGATTTTATTTAGTAGAAAAACTAATTCGAAAATGCTGTCCTCCTCTCTTTACGCTCGCCCATTTTCTGTGGCGTTTTCGTGTGACGTCAGGAGGGGATGAGGTGGCAATTGGCTGGCTGCGCTACTGCACGGCTCCCCGGCCTTCAGACAGAGTCAGTCGGCCCAGCGTTTCGTCCGCCGGCCGCCGGCGGGTCGTCGCAATCAAGGAGGTTAAAAAAAATTGCTTGGTCGCAATTCGTTCGCTTAGTTGAAACGAAGTCAGGACACGTTTGTGAATGGAAGAATGTGCCTTTCTTTACTTGGTTTGTTTGTACACTGTATCTAGCTCCAAGTCAAGGTCGCTTCACACAGGCGCTGCACAAGCGCACATGCGACGCTTCGCTGACTGGTACGCCAGTAGGAAAATATAAGGCCTCTTGAAGGCGGGAGAAGAGTCAGCGAAGTTAATATAGGTACGAAATAAATAAAATCAACTGATATTTTTACCGTACAGCGTAAAACTAGGGCGCGGGAAGCACTTTTTTGCGCTGGGCGAACAAGAACAGCGGTCAGCAGCACGACTACGCATCTGCGAACGCTTTTCCGTCTACGAAATGCAATTGCTAGACGTGAGCTACTGTGGAAACTCGGGCGACGCTTACTGCACGAGCGCAGTACAACAAATAGTCACCTAAGCTGCTTGAAATGCCAAAACTAAATAAAAGTGTAAACCGGTTGTGCAATATATACCTTATATTAGGAAGGCCTGCGGATCGGGCTTCGTGGTCGAGTGGGCTGAGGCGTTATATGTTTTCCGCCGATGTTTTCTATATTGAGTTCACCTTTTTTTGGGCCGCAACGTTCATGTCTACACGAACTAGTTCACAAAACACGCGCAGGCTGGCACTGGCGCGCTAGCGACTTCTCGTTGGCGTGCTGTTGCCATAAGCACCGACTGCTTGCAGGCAGTGGGCACAGGCCAGAATGAACAGACCCTTGGCCTGGTGCGAACACGCTTTTTACGATACAGGCATGAGGGAGGCAAGCTCCAAATATGGGGGAAAAGCGCATGACATTTGGGCGTCTGCGGGTACGCGGAGGGCGTTCATGCACTGCGTAGGTCTCGGCTAGTGAATGCTACGACTACAAGCCGTCCTGGGAAGCTTATCTTGTGCATTTTACAGCCGCCAACATGGCAGAAGCGCGGTACGATGATTACTGAGATATTGAGAATGCCCATCCAACAACGCCATTGGTTATGTTTTACAGAACTGAAACCGAAACCGAAACTTTTTTGATTGCTAACCTTGGGCATCGTCCAATCACGGCGCCCCTCCTCTCAACGTCACAGCCTTAGTTGGTGCGGCCGCCGCAAACCGCGCATGGTAGTTTTTCTTCTTTCGCGCTTTGTAAAATAATTACCGGTTTGTCAACCGGATAAACGATGAAAAGTGTGCTAATTTGAGCCAGTCTACGCAGTGCAAGCAAAAACGGGAGCTTGACAAATTCACTTCAGTGTCCCTTGAATGTCCAACGAGACGAAGGGTCCAACAATACTAAGGCCCACTGTTTTATTCAAGACATGCATTTGTTGTGAAGATTAAGCCGATAGCGGTAGGTTCAAGCGTGTTGTGCCAAATGTTACGCTACGTTAAAGGGACACTGAAGTGAATTTGTCAAGCTCCCGTTTTTGCTTGGACTGCGTAGACTGGCTCAAATTAGCACACTTTTCATCGTTTATCCGGTTGACAAATCGGTAATTATTTTACAAAGCGCGAAAGAAGAAAAACTACCATGCGCGGTTTGCGGCGGCCGCACCAACTAAGGCTGTGACGTTGAGAGGAGGGGCGCCGTGATTGGACGATGCCCAAGGTGAGCAACCAAACAAGTTTCGGTTTCGGTTTCGGTTCTGCAAAACACAACTGGTGGCGTTGTTGGATGGGCATTCTCAATAACTCAGTAATCATCGTACCGCGCTTCTGCCATGTTGTCAGCTGTGAAAATGCATAAAGATAAGCCTCCCAGGACGGCTTGGAATCGTAGCATTCACTAGCCGAGGCCCACGCAGTGCATGGACGCCCTCCGCGAGAGAGAGAGAGATCTTTATTAGATGAAAGCAGAGAGGTTTGCCGGCATGTTCCCGCCTGCATGCTACTCTGCGGGGATGGGGAGAAGGGAGTAAAGGCCCTAAAAGAAGTAGGGCAGAAGAAAGATGGGAAAAGAAGAGATTAAAAGAAAAGTGAACACGAAGCTTTGCGTGGTGACTTAAAAGTCCACACGTACCCGCAGACGCCCAAATGTCATGCGCTGTCCCCCCATATTTGGAGCTTGCCTCACTCATGCCTGTACCGTAAAAAGCGTGTTCGCACCAGGCCAAGGGTCTGTTCATTCTGGCCTGTGCCCACTGCCCGCAAGCAGTCGGTGCTTATGGCAACAGCACGCCAACGAGAACTCGCTAGCGCGCCAGTGCCAGCCTGCGCGCGTTTTGTGAACTAGTTCGTGGAGCCATGACCGTTGTGGCCCAAAAAAAAGGTGAACTCAATGTAGAAAACATCGGCAAAAAACAAAAAAGTTAACTTACAAAAAAAAAAAAAAGCACGTACCCGCGGGGACTCGAACTCGTGACTTGCAAAACACTTGCGAATACACACCTAGCGCCCCAGACCACTAGGCCACGAAACTTCTGAAACGTAGTGTTTGAAGGAGTTGTGTTTGGGAAACCATGTGTTTACACAATTTTTAACACAAAATAATATTTTGTAATAGAAGGCCTATGGTGAGGAAGCGAAAGACCGCTGTGCTGAAATCGCTGTCTTTGAAGGCTAAGCCGGCAGGGGGCAAGATGGCGACCAAACCAAGAGACTGGTGATGACCCTGCGTAGACGAAGCATGGTTGATGATGATGAATACAAAAAAAAGAAGCTGTGGCCTTGAACCCTTTGTGGCAACGTTTGCATTGCATGATCAGAAACAACCTTTTTTTTTTCTATACTGCATGGAAAACTTCCATTAATACAGCCTACGAAAGTTAGGAGTCATCCAAGAAGATGCACATCACTGCAGCTAAAATAAGCCGTCCGTTAAAACTCTGGCAAGCAGACGCACGCGTCCAACAGATGCAGCCATTCTGGTGGGTCACTTTGCGCCGCATAAATGCTCCGCACCAACGCAGTTTGCTCCCGAAAAATGGACTCATTGTTTTGTTTTGTGCCGGGATGCGGTGTTTTTCTGGGATGTGTTGCAACGAACTCTTAAAAAGGACATGGACATTACCCCTTATACAATTCGGTTCTTGCCTTTTAGAGATGTTGCTGGAGTGCCCTATGATATGTTTGTTGTGATCGGATTGTATAGCTTGTGGAAGTGCCGCATGACGGACAGGCACGCGGAACCCCCTCGCCCAACGAAGTCCATTTTTTAGGCCACGAGACCGGCTCAGTCGACCTTGGTAATATAAGGTATATATTGTACAACACGTTTACACTTTTATATAGTTTTGGCATTTCAAGCAGCTTAGGTGACTATTTGTTGTATTGCGCTCGTGCAGTAAGCGTACCCCGAGTTTCCACAATAGCTCACGTCTAGGAATTGCATTTCGTAGACGGAAAAGCGTTCGCAGATGCGTAGTCGTGCTGCTGACCGCTGTGCTTGTTCGCCCAGCGCAAAAAAGTGCTTCCCGCGCCCTAGTTTTACGCTGTACGGTAAAAATATCAGTTGATTTTATTTCCTTAGTACCTATATTGACTTCGCTGACTCTTCTCCCGCCTTTAAGAGGCCTTATATTTTCCTACTGGCGTACCTGGGCGTACCAGTCAGCGAAGCGTCGCATGTGCGCTTGGGCAGCGCTTGTGTGAAGCGACCTTGACTTGGAGCTAGATACAGTGTACAAACTAACCAAGTAAAGAAAGGCACATTCTTCCATTCACAAACGTGTCCTGGCTTCGTTTCAACTGAGCGAACGAATTGCGACGACCCGTCGGCCGCCGGCGGACGAAACGCTGGCCCGACTGACTCTGTCTGAAGGCCGGGGAGCCGTGCAGTAGCGCAGCCAATTGCGAGCTCGGCACCTCCTGACGTCACACGAAAACGCCACAGAAAATGGGCGAGCGTAAAGAGAGGAGGACAGCATTTTCGGATTAATTTTTCTACTAAATAAAATCGCGTAAACGCGCCCAGAGTGGTCGAAACATGGCCTGGGGACTCCGGACTACAATTTGCGCTAGTAATCCCGCAATGTTTACATATCACTTCAGTGTCCCTTTAATAAAATGAGCGTTGCGACTGTACAGGTAGTCGTGTGCGGGCCTCACCTTTGCGTCAATATAAAGCGTTGCACAGGAATGTGCCGTACCGGATGGCTTTCGTCGACCTCCTAAAACTAGTTCCACCACAAAACAAACAAGAAAGTGTGATTGTGATTATGGACATCTATAAGACTAATCTGTTTGTTTGCGGCACAGGGTACCATCATATGATTAATGGCGTGTGAAGACTGGACCGGAAATCACAAAATTTCGCCAATTACTCTTAGGCCAGAAAAACGAACTTCTGCTCAATTGATTCTTTTAGCAACGTATGGGCTATCTTCTCGATTTAACCCGCCGCGGTGGCTCAGTGGCTAAGGCGTTGCGCTGCTGAGCACGAGGTCGCGGGTTCGATTCCCGGCCGCGGCGGCCGCTTTTCTGATGGAGGCGAAAAGCAAAAATGCCCGTGTGTACGAGATTTCGGCGCACGATAAAGGTGGTCAAAATTAATCCGGAGCCCTCCACTACGGCGCGCCTCATCGCCTGCGTTGCGTCGGCGCGTTAAACCCCTCAATCAATCAATCGTCTCGATTTAGCTGGAGCACTCCTTAATGATTAAAAAAATACAGCGCGACTTGGACAACGACGGTAAAGAAGGACGACGGGTCAAGCGCTCATGGTTTACTAGAATTAACGTGCACACAAAATCATCTGACCCGCTATGAAAATAAATAATTGCATTCGAGCAGCATCTCTTGGTGCTCTCTCTTGTTCATTCCTTTGTTTGAAGTATAGTTGTCCATCCCTGGGGAGTATGGCAACTGAACAACCCGGTGGCAGATTAACCGTTTGTCCGCTCACATTCCTTTGTTTGAAGTATAGTTGTCCATCCCTGGGGAGTATGGCAACTGAACAACCCGGTGGCAGATTAACCGTTTGTCCGCTCACATTTAGTTCCTAAAGGGTGTAATGATTGGGGCAAAGTCAAGTAGTCCCCCAGAAGACCAACTTTTAGTCCTTTTTTGCCTATGCATGCATGCAGTCTTTTTAGGCCGACTATGCGAAATAACATTTTCAGGGGGTTGAAATCTTGAGTGCAATTGGCCTTTGAGCCTACTCGTGCTCACCATCCCACAGGGCGGATCAGGCTCCAATTTCAACGCACAATGACTCAGCTAACCAAATTCATCCACCGCACCAAGCACAAACGGGCAGGAGTGAAGGAACCAGACATCATCCGACTTAAGCTTTTCTCATAAGGCACATTATGTACGGCACACCTTACCTGTCTCTCAAGCCAGCCGAACGGCGAACATTCTGTACTTGTGACATGACGCCATAATATCGATCACTGCAGGTGAACAGGATATGCCTTTTCGTATGCTGTGTGAATGATCTCGTGGTACCTTGTCACAAGCACAGACACTTACGCACATAATAGTAATAGAAGTAAAACGAGAACAAAGCAACAAACGTGAACAAAGAATTGTAAGCCTTATTTCGGAAAGTAGGGTAACCTGGCACAGAAGACGACAGCTTATCTGAAACCAGGTAACCGGTATCGACAACAATGAACCGCAGGAGTACAGTATTATGATTTGTACTAGCTGCTATGTAATTATTTTTGGTCATCCTAAGCGGGTTTTTGATCCGGTTTTTTGACAAAAGAGGTTTTTTGATCCTCTGCTACCTCGTTCGGCTCCTTCCCACCGTGAATTGTCACCGCTCATTTCATTTTGCATATCCCAGGTGGCCCCACCGATCCAAGATCAGCTTGCCCGTCCATAATGGCCGCCATTTTGCCATAGTCAAAGATCGATATTATGTATTTGCAGAATAAACAGGTATCTACAGTTGTTGTTCCCAGTGCCAAACAAAATAGACCACAAAATGCGACCTCCGTGTGAAGTTTGAGCGCGAACAGAGCAGCGATACGCTCAGGAAATTTTCATTTCCTGAGCGTATTTTCATTTCATACGCTCAGGAAGTGTTCCATTTATCGATGTAACACATGTCCTGGTGCTGAGTCTATGCTGCTGAGGGCATCGTCAAATTTCTACTGCTGCGGACAGATGAGGAAAGGGAATTGATGAAAAGAAGACGGTTTTTGAAAAGTGAATACTATGTAATTCCAAGGCTTGAAGTTTGTATATGGGCTTACTCTTGTGACAGCGTGAAGCACAATAACGTCGTTTTTATAAGTGGGCACGAAATTTAGACGAAATATCAGAAGGGAAGATATTGAAGTACGATGTTTTATATCAATATCTGATTAATATGTGAAATCCTGGATGACAAATATAACACATCAAACCGACGCCTTGATGAGACCGAACTGAGAATATACAACCCTCATCCGCATCGACCGCTTCTTACGAGCTGCCAGCAGTTTACGGACACCATGGAGGAAAGAAAAGGTTAGGAGAGGCCCTGACGTCACATTTGTGAAGCCAAGTCCCGCCATGACTTGAGCCCACGGAGCCCAGCACTCTATCCCACCATCATTTGCTGTCTCCGGTTTGATTTGACTAACATGGCGTGGCCCTGCCCTCCCGCTTCGAAGCGAAAACAGCTTCGTCGCTAATTCCTCGGTGCGATGTCATGTTCTAAGCTGTTGATTTCGCCTTCGATTTGCCCATTCTAACCCTCACCAAAAGTTTCAATCGAAAAACGGCCTTCGTTTTTGAGATAGAAGGACGATTTTTCAGCTGTTAAGCCTGGCAAAGTAGCGTTTGTCGTCGTCATAGCAACAGGCTCGCGGGATGGCGAACGCAGACGCCTCCGACCGCAGAGTTTTCAAACTGGCCCAATCTAAAAATGTTTGTCGTAGCGACTGCGCTGGTTTGCAAGCGTAGCGAAGCAGCCACATACCAAGCGCCTTAAAAATTTGTCCGTTCTATTCGCCCAAATATGGCCGCCGCAGTTGTAAACAAGTAAGCAACATTGTCCATGGGCTCAAGAAAAATCGCGTGACTTCCTCCACACTTTTTGCAATGCATTGGGGTGCTAGGGGCCTCTCCTGAGTATCCTTTCCTCCATGACGGACACTCACGCGCGTACACGGTGAGTGTCAGGCGACTGTCGTAGCACCCTCCTTTTTTTGGATGGACGAACATGTGACTGTTTGCTTAGCGCTCGTGTGCCTGCCATGGCATGAAGGTCGGGAAAATTATTTTTTCACTGATACTAGTGCACTCCACCAAAACGACGAGAAAAACCCTGATGGTTTGCCCGAATGATAAAACAGGTCCGAATGAAAAAACTTGAGTCATATTTCGGCACCCTCAGCAACGTACTCGCGACCAAGCTTGCTTTCGTCAATAGCGTTGCAGGCGCACTCAAATTTTATGACGTAAATCAGAGGTGCCAGGCATACATTTCAATTCAAATTATCGTGTAAAAGGTATTGCATGTGAAAATGCAGAAGGTCCCACAATTATATTGCGGTAGAGGGCATTCAAGGTAACTTTAGAGTGCTCCAGACATTCATTTAATAGTAAGAGCCTCAATGTCTAACGAGACGAAAAATCCTCTGAGACGGAAAGTCCAACCGAGCCTGAATGACCACCGAGACGGAATATCCACTATTGGACCTTTCGTCTCGTTGGACCTTTAGATGCTGAATCCACTGAAACAAAGCTAACGTAATGACTTGCATAGTTTCAGTGTTGGAATACTGAGTTCGCAACCAATTTTACAAAATAATTGTGAAACTGCCACACTTCTACTGCACTATTGTTAGTCACAACAGTTACCAAAGCCTGAAAGGAACTTTACATTTTTTTTGTGTGTGTCAGCAGCAGCTGAAAATGCCTTGCTGTAAACAAACTTTGTACCAAACATTATGCTTGCATTATGGCGCATACAGTTGGGATGTTTCGTTGCCGCTGCTGTACATCACAACTTCACATTAATCAGGCAGAGTTAGAATGACAGCAAGCGTACCCCACATTTTTTTTATTGTGATACTATGCCCATTGGCATAAATACTATGTCACAGGTATGTAAAACAAAATATATAATATAAAATCAGCAAATGTACAAAAAGGCCATTAACTGCGAAAGTAAAATTAGAATTCAATAAGTACACTTGAAACAAAAGAAAAAAAACAATATTTTTATGCACAAAAGTGCAATAAAAGCAATATCTTGCAGGTAGGTAGTTTATTGTTTATGTGACCGACTTCTTGTTTGTACTTGTAATTCTGCCTTAACAGTGTGATGCATTCATTATGTCTGTCTAAGGTGTAGCTTATAAGCCACTTAACTGCTCTCAGCAATGCTACAGATCTGTGAGACAGGATAGTTAAGCAGACACCAATTTATTTGAGAGCAGGCCTCGGGTACGTGTCGGTGTACAAACATTCAAATTAAAATAACATACTGAAAGACAAACTAATATATACACAGGTAAACAATCCAATGTGGAGTAATATGGAAATCAAAGAACACAAGACCACTCGCACTTTGTTGTACAGATACCAGGACACTGCACCTCTGTGCAATTAAAACTCACGGGCTTTGCACAAAGCCTCCACAAAAATTGTTACAGGCGTTAACGATTGCGCGCCGCAATCGCAAACGGATACGCCTCGTTACACGACAGTTAACGTGCCCACTAACGCAATGGGCGCGCTAAAGTGGTGCTTTCCGCTGTACTAAAACTCTCTACTGTCTGTATAGTGACGACTGCCTCATCGTCGACTCATGGAACCTTTTCTCGTTGTCCGAAGGGTAGCCACGAACAACGGCTGCGATCCGAGACGTCAGTGACCGCTTTCCACTCGCACTTTTGACATAGTGGGCCGTGAGCACCCTGTTTTGGGCTTCAATGCCGTTATTTGTCGTTAGAACAACGTCAAATTCAAGCCTGTGAAACATTACCCACAGCTCCTTCACACTTAGCCACTCCGCTTCAAAGTAGCTGCGAAATTTCTCGTTGTTCCAGTACTCTGAGCTAGAAGCAAGAACAGGTAAGGTAAGCTTAAAACTACTACATGTGGGCGTCAGCTTCCCGGCGCGCAAGGCCAGCCGCGCAGTCGGAACGATCGACCGCCAGGCACGAACGCGACGCCCGAAACCACGAAAACAAGGGGAAAATAGCTCTCCCTCACTATCGCTCGCTTATTTACCTGACAGAAACGTTTGCAGATCGACGCTGCACTTGTTTTAAATAACCGCCCTTGACACCAAACGCGGATAGCACCGAACCGACAAACGCCGACACCAACGTAGAGAAAACGCGCACGGCACGATTTGTTTTGGGCAAAGCAAGAACGTGACGAAACGATCTTTGTCACGTGACGTTTGGTCTTGACGTCACGACCTTTATGATCACGTGACAGGAGCGCGAGGAGGTGTCATAGAAATCGTGTGTGAAATGAGGCTCACCCCGGGTTTTAGTCGCTCCGCATTAAGAAACTCTATGTCGCTCCGGACCGGTCCCTATTGGCGGTGAGCATGTAAGCTAGTGAGGAACTCTATGGCGGTGAGATGTTTGAGTGGCGCCCCCTGGCTCTGACGTCGGCTTAGGGTATCACGCCGCTGTCGTCTGCTACACTCCGCTTGTGAGGGGCAGCAGTGCCTGGGCTAGAAATCACCCGCTTCGTTGCTGTAGTGCGTTAAAAAGCGTATTTCTAGAGACTAAGTTATTATGCCAGCATCTGACGCATCTGAATAATTTGAAGCTGCATCCCCCACAAGTTTGCAACACATGAAGAGATAGAGAACATCTTTCTTCAGAGTATCGGTCAGGAGATCGTGTGTAACTCGCCCTTTCTTGCTTATTCTCGAGGATCAGCGATCAGAGTTTCTCGATAAGTATTCAAAATGCGTAGGCTTCCCTGCAGTATTTTTGAGATGCTCCTATGAAGACTCAAGAGTTTAATGCTACGTACCAAGCAGCGGCCTCTACACGCGCATCGCACAGCAGGAAATAAAGAGTCTTTCTTCTGTTTCTTTCGTTGTTGTCTTGTATCAGATTAATGTTTCTTGCTTTTTTTCTGCCCAACGCATTAATTTTTCTGCGCCGTCACCAACTTCTTATTAGGAGGTTTCGGGATGTTTGGGAGGCTCACAAAGGTCGTGTGGATACTTCCTTCATGTTGTATGTCATACATTCCCTTCTTCACAAATTGGCTTTCATTAGGGGTGCGTGCAAAAAGGTGCATATCCGCAACATGCTTTGTTTATTCACATGCAAATACAGTGAGAAGGTTTGTGCTACGCCCCCTCGATCGCGCCCTAAACGACGTGGTCCACAGTACTCGAAAGCGGCTTTTGTGCTCCGAATGTCTATCGTAATTATGTCGTTATCATAACCAACTGGCTCTCAACTCGATCAATGATGACATGATTAGTGTTTAAGGCACGATATACTCGCTAACTAACGTAATAAATAGTATACCTGCATATATTACAAGACTCGAAACCGAAGAAGAATTCCAAGTAGCTCTTTATTGCTTTTCAACCCTTCCAGGCGCGAAGAACAAATCCTATTCTACTCGGGATGGCGTTATCTGATTTGAAGAAAATTACTTTTACTCTCTTGTCCTGGACTGAGGACCCGGCCCACTAACCAGATCGATTTAATTGTTAAAGGAGCCATGAAGACAAAATACAAGTTGGGTTTATTAGAAAGACTGCTTAGTCCCGATAACAATGATACCAATATCATCGCAATCTTCGAACAAATAATGGAGATATTAAAGAAAACGTGTGAAGCCGTTGCGACCCCCTAGGCAATTTCCCTCAACTTTTCTATGACGTCACGGAACCTTGTTTGTGCGATTGGCGGCCGCCTAACTGACCTGTCGCGACGACACATGACTGGACGTCCGTAATGGGGCCTCTAGTTCCATTTGACCGCATCACTTGAATGCTAACGTGCAGTTAACGCACTAAAAATTATATTTTATTGTTGGCCCTTATGACGTCATTCTTGCTCATACACGTCACTGTGGCGCAAAATTTGAAAGTTTTTAAATACTTCTTGCTTTTTTTTCGTTAAAAAAACACCTTTTGTGGCTCTAATAGAGCTGAGTGAGATACTGAGTCCTAGTGGTTTAAAATAAACGAACTTGTATTTTCTCTTCATGGCTCCTTTAAACAAAGTTTTCCCCTCGCCCCCTTATCCCTCCTCCTCCTCTTGAGTGCAGTTTTCCTATAACGCATATCCGAATATCGGGAAGATAAGGCTATGCAAAATGTTCCGAAATATCCCTCCAGGTCTTAACAGACATATATGTATTACTATAATTTTAACAAAGACTTGACTCGTTTTGCTCAATAAACCTCCATACTGGTTAGATGCCTGGTATAGAATCAGCACGCGTGTATATACACACTGGGTTATTTGGAACTCAACCTACAGTTTTTGCATTCTATACTGCATGTCGGCAAATTTTCATGCCTTGACAACGTAAAGTGATGTGACAAAACACGTTCGAGCGTTCGGCAAGGTTGCAAAAACTGTTTTACCTTACATATGATTACCGGGAATCGTAATGCCTTCTGCCAAAGCCAACAGCCCTGAAGGCCTAGAATTTGTTTTGGTCTTCCATTTTCGGTGTTGTCGCTTATTAGCAGCTGACTGTTCTGTTTGTTCGAATGTTTACTTGAGAAGCTGACGCCTAGCTCCGACTCTTCGCGCTCCGCTCAGGACCGGCTTCGCAAGGAATGGGGTGGCGCCGGCAATGTTTCTCCCGTAGCGGTATCCAAAACTATACTTTAATTGACACCATGAGTTAGTGTATGCGATTTTAAGCCTATTATTATCATAAAAAGTTACCCATACGCCAATTCTGGTGCGGACAAGCATCAGACGTTGACCGAGCGCAAAGAAACAGCAGCGAGAGCGAGCCTGAGTGAAGCAGACGACAAATGCGAGAATCCCTAAGCTGACGTCACGGAGGCGGGCGTCACAGCGCCGCCTGTGTTGGCACTCACCGCCAATACTACAGAAGGTGGGAAAAAGGAAGAAAAGAGAAAGGGAGAGAGGAAAGTTGTAAATGGGGAGGAGGCACAGTTGCGGCATTGATTGACAGAAAACAGACGCATAAAGTTCAAGCAATGTGCGTCTGCAGAAAAAAAACGGCGTGCTGCGTCTGGGTGCGAGAGAGAGAGAGAGAGAGAGAGAGAGAGAGAGAGAGAGAGAGAGAGAGAGAGAGAGAGAGAGAGAGAGAGAGAGAGATACATATAATGTGGAGAGTCGAAGCTCGAAAGCCTGAACGAAAAGGCTCTGTATGGCAGAGAGGCATGCCAACCTCTGCTACTGGTGATTAATGGTAAAAAAGAACGAAAGAAAAGCATTTGTTAATGGCGGTTTGAGACCGTCGTTAGACACAGACAAGTGCCATATGGCCCGCAGGTGGCCGAAGGGAGCTTATCGGGAAACGAAACATGCGTGGACAGCCTTGAAAAAAAGGAGTCCCCCATGCGCTGATACTCGTACGGGTCCGTCTGAGTGAAATGGTCCAGAAAGTTTGCATAGAAACCGATTTAC
Organism: Haemaphysalis longicornis; assembly: GCF_048455015.1. Lineage (NCBI taxonomy): Eukaryota > Metazoa > Arthropoda > Arachnida > Ixodida > Ixodidae > Haemaphysalis > Haemaphysalis longicornis. Next base: position 93,001,021 of record NW_027526445.1, on the reverse strand, counting down.
GCCTCGTAAAGAACCACAGGCGGAGAAGAATTTATTACCTCACCGCCGCCGCAGGGGCAGTTGTCCCTCTTAGACGATTGATTGATTGATAAATCTTTATTTGCGAGCCTGATACGCAGATGTTAGGGCGCCCGCCTGGTGGAGGGCATCCTTTTTCCAGGATATCCTGGCTGCGGCTGGCTGTCCGGGCCCTCGTCACCAGGTCTTGCTAGATCCTGAGGTCCGGGCTGGTCAGGCAAGCCATCCACTGCTCATAGGATGGGGTGGGGTTGGGAGGGAGGTGCGGGGTTCTTTGACACTCCAATACCTGATGATATAGGGTGCTAGGAGAAGGACAGAAAAAACAGGTGGCGGGGTATTGAGTTGGGTAAATGGCGTGAAAAAGGGTGCTGTGGGGATATGTATTTGTCTGCAGTCTTCTCAGGGTGGTGGCTTCATCTCTGGATAGTCTTGGGTGCGGTTCCGGGTATTTTCTTCGGTCGAGACGGTAGTGGGCTAAACTTTCGGCGTAATTCGTGAGCGGGTCCATTTCGGGGGCAAAAAGCGAAGTTGTTCCCTCTTCGGTAATGGCCCGGTGTATATGCGCGCGGGAAGCGGCATGTGCCGCCTCATTACTGTGGAGGAATTCATTTCCAGGTACCCAGACGAGGTGTAATTCGGGGAGTCGGGGGATGCTCTTGAGGATGTAAAGCGCTGTTTTGGAAATGCGTCCCCGTAGTAATTACGGCAAGCTGCCTGGGAGTCTGCCAGCACTGTGATGGCGTCGTCGCCCGTCTTGGCGGCTAAAGCAATTGCAACTTCCTCGGCAGCCTCTGCAGATGTTGTGCGGACTATGAGGGCGGTCATTTCATGCCCTGCTGCAATTGTTACACGCACAGCATGGGCTGGCCGATGCGGATACGGGGACGCGTTGGTGTATCGTGCAATTGGGCTTTTACCGTATTTAGCGCACATAGCTTGCACTCTAGCGATGCGTCGAGCCTTATTGTGAACCGGACCCATGTTTCTCAGAATCCGGGCTACACGAATGACTTCTCGTACATGCAGTGGTATTCGTTCTTTGAGCTCTTGAAGAAGGGTGTCGAATAGCCTAACCTTCTCAGCGTGGGCCGTGTTAGTTTTAGGCGTTCTAACTGGGAGATGTGATGCGCCTATTGTATCTCTTCCCAGGTGTTATGGATTCCTAAATGCAACAAATTTTTGGTTGATGTCTTTGGAGGTAGGCCTAAGGCAGTCTTGTACGCCTGGCGGAGCAAAATGTTAAGCCTTGCTCTTTCACTCACTTTGAGGGCCAAATATGGTGTGCCGTATGCGACCCGGGTAATGAGTAAAAATCCAAATATGGTGTGCCGTATGCGACCCGGGTAATGAGTACGGCTTGAACAATGCCTAATGTATCAGACTCTTGCATTCCGAATCTTCGATTGGATACACGATGTATTAGGTGAATGAGTTGGGAGAGCGTTCGTTGCAGCGGTGCGATTGTATGGAGACCTGAACCGTTTTTCGGAATCGTGAGAACCAAGATGCGGAGATGGGCAACCTTGGGGATTGGTTTCCCTGCAATTGTTAGCGCCGGATCCGAGATGCTTTGTTTGGGATGTTGCGCTGTCTTGGTGCAGAGAGTAAGGAGGGCCGATTTTTCCGATGCACACTGAAGGCCCCGGGTGCTTAGATACTGCTGTGCTTCTTCGATAGCGCTTTGCATGGCGTCTTTTTGCTCGCCCATGGACCCCGTAGTGACGAAATTTTAATATCATAAGGCAGAGTGAGCGCTGTGTGTGTCTGAGTGTGCGTGTGTGCGTGCATGCGTGTGCACGTGCTCGCGTGTGCGCGTGTGTGCGTATGCGGGTTTGTGCGTGTGCGTGGGTGTGTGCATGTGTGTGTGTGTGAGTGCGTGTGGGTGTACGTGTGCGTGTGCATGTGCGTGTGTGCGTGCGTGCTGAGTGCGTGGGCGCTTGCGCGTGCGGGCGCACGTGTGTGTGTGCGTGCGTGATTTTCCGTGCGTGCGCGTGCGAGTGTGTGTGCGCGTGTGCGCGCGCGTGCATGCATGCGAACGTGGGTGTGTGTGGGTGCTTATGTGTGTGTGTTTCTCTGTTTTTGTGTTTGTGTGTGTGTGTGTGTGTGCGCGCACGCGCGCGTGCGTGCGTGGGTATGCGTGTGCGTGTGTACGTGCGTGCGTGCGTGCCTGCGTGTGTGTGTTTGTTTATGGGTGTGTGCGTGTGCGCGTGCACCTGTGAATGTGCATGTGCGTGTACGTGCGCGTGTGTGTGTGCGTGCGTGTGTGTGCGTGTGTGCGTGCGTGATGTGCGTGAATGCATGTACGTGCGTGTGGGCACGTGCGTGCGGATGTGCGTTTGTATGTGCATGCGTACACTTTTGCGTATGTGTGTGCGGGTGCGCGTGTGCGTGCGTGCGTGCGTCCGCGCGTGCGAGTACATGTGCAAGTGCGTGTGCGTGCGTGTTCGCGTGTGCGTGCGTGTGTGTGTGCGTGAGGGTGTGTGTGTGCACGTGTGTGGGTGCTCGTGTGCGTGTTCGTGTGCGTGTGTGTGTGTTTGTGTGTGCGTGTGTGTGTGCGTGCGTGCGTGCGTGTGTGAGTGTGTCATTACAACCTTTGAGAGAAAATTTTATTCGTACCCGTCAGTGATGTTCCCGTTGAGATAACTTTTAAAGTATGATTTGGAGTATTTCAAACAGAACTCAATGAAATGCAAATGTCAGAGCAGTAGGTATTTAAAAATATAAAATAGGAAAACAGCGAATTTTTCCCCAAAATAAATTTCAGAACACACCCTCCGAATTAGACTGAAAATAAACTCCCTTTACAGGAGCCATGTTCCTATGGCATGCCCGCTTTTGGGTATGGCGTAGTTCCCGCTACAATATTCTTCCAATAAAGACGGATGGATTTCCCACTATTTCCGGTTTCGAGAAAACTTTTGGCAACGTTTGCAACCTGCCGTCTAGCTCAATCTACTCGAATATTTTTTTGTTGATCCATTGCCTGGCGCTGACGGGCACGCCCAGACCACCCTGCCCGTGCGTCGTTAATTACGAGACTGGGTGACCAAGCGTAGGCAAAGCAGCTGGAAACTCTGACCATGTCACGGGGTTTGCCCCAGCTGCACCACAGCAGAGATGGCTCTGCTGGCACTTATTGATTGGCTAAGGTTCTGTAGGTGTCTTATCTCCACATAGCCCCGTGATAAATCAGTGGTGAGGCTCAGAGCGAAGGAAGCGATAAGACCGGCGCTGGCTTCTTGTACGGCGTCTGAAGGGCCCTAGCTACACAACCTTGAAACAACTGCCGTAGTAGAACTTCCGTGCTAACATTTAACATATAAGAAGATAATAATCGAAATGTAGCACAAGATTTTAATTTGCATAAATTAGGCAACGGTAGTTTGTAGCTGCCTTCTCAGACCATTATAAATCAACGGAGTGAAGAAAACCAACTTCGGCTATCTGAGTTTGAAAAAATAAGCACTCACCCTCCCACGCATGTCGTCCGTAATACACTGCAAAACGCTTTGCACGAAAACCAACTTCAGCTAAAAATGCTGATAGTCATGGGTGAAGAGAAAACGCTTCCCGAGGCCGGAATCAAGCCTGGGTACTTCGTGCGCTGAGGCCAACGTCTATTTGATTGCGCCTTCTCGGGACGGTCGAAGCAGTTTGGATTTGGAGAGGGAGATCTGGACGTGACAATAAGACAGCCATAAAATGCCAGTATGGGTACCGCACAAGAGAGCAGAATGACAGTGCAGTCAACCTTCACGATAACAAACACAGAAAAAATTCCCCGCATTTACCCGAGGGGAAGAATGTGAAAGTGCGAATGCACGAGTTCAATTTGCGCGGTTCGGTAATGTTCGCGAAAGAGAGATCACACACACACACACACACAACTACAAAGAAAGAAAGATGCATTTATTCACAGACACCTATTTGTGTTGTCGTTGTACTTGATTGCTAGAGTGGATCTCAGCTTTGAAATTTCGTGTCAGTACTCCTTTAAGCAGGTGCATTAGCCCTTCTCACGCCCGATTCTTGGCCAATCCCCCACGTGGGTATGTGCCATGTCAGCGGCTAGGCAGCGCGCGCCCATCTCCCCCCGTTGCCAAGGAAGACGAGGAGATTCCTGGCCAATCCCCCACGTGGGTATGTGCTATGTCTGCGGCCAGGCTGCGCGCGCCCATCTCCACGTGCGCGGACATCGCCGGTGGACGCAGGTTCAGGGTCGCTTAAGAAGTGCATTGAACTTAAAACAAGGTTAGGTGGTATCCGATCACTGTGGGATTGGTTCGTCTAGAGATTTAGTTGATTTTAGAAAGCTTCCCTTTCTCCCTTTGTGGTCTTCTCGAAAGAGGGTCAGCTAAATTATAAAATATCTGTAATACGTTTCCTTCAGTGCTGGTGGCAAGCCGGAAGGGTGCTCCACAATTCCCTCCAAAATTTTTCGAAACGCCAGCCAACATAGTTATTTGCATACCATCGTTTCAATACAATTCCCTCCAAAATTTTTCGAAACGCCAGCCAACATAGTTATTTGCATACCATCGTTTCAATTGAAAAGGGAGCACACAAATTTGTTACATGCAAACAGTGAAAAAAGAAGTCTGGTTAACAATAAAACCCCATTAGTGCGGACAAATCATAGTAGAACTCGGTATTGTTACAATGCATAGGTTTTAATTCCAAAGAAAATCACCGCTTCACCCTAAACATGGAATAAACGGGTATGAAACTAGATTCATGTATGCATAAGAATATGGATGTAGGCAGTGTAGAAAGGCTGTGCCTATTTATGACAACTCTGATATCAAGTAAGCGAGATCTTTTGCTCCAAATTCCTAAACGAAACGCTGCAGCTTTAAAAACATAGCAGAAAATTAAATCCAGAGGAACAACCTATGATAAAAAGACTGGCCCATTTTTGTGGGATCAATGCAGCGTGCTATCTATACCCTGTAAATGCACGGAGTTGATAGAGCTGCAACTGACCACGGCAAATGAGTCTGACTATAGAGAATGAACGCTGTGATGGAAGTGCAGTACAGTAAAGTACCACTCCCATAATTTTCATTGGCTAAGATGACGTCAATGGAGATGGGCAAGGCACAGTAAACGCAGACAAGGCGCAGTGGCTTCGTAAGGTGGACACGTGTCGGTACTTCAGGAAAAGTAAGTAATGCCACACACAAAGTTGTTCCTGGCTCAAGCGACCATATCCATCAAGCCTGACGGTGTACACTGACCGGTAAAGATGTGTTGCAAAAATATTAAATACAACGCCATAGCAGCGCACCTAATTAGGCGTTCATCAAGATGGGCGAAGCGCCATAAACACATCGAACTGTTATTTCTTTGCGATGCCTTCATGAGTGTGCTCTGCGTGCGTGACATCTCTTTATACACGTGTTTAACCGTGTTTTAAATAACCATCGCGGCCCAGCCCGGATCTGCACAAGAACATGTATTGATCCAGGACATCATTATTAAGTGCAATTCCAATAGAACTGTATCACAGGGGCGATATCAAGAGCGAAGCGTGAAACGCGATACACTTGTGAAAGTCGTTGTTGCTACCACATACTATGAGAGACAGGTTGTGCACAGACAATCTCATTCAGAAAAACGGTCGTTATCGCGCCAAAATATACAGCGCGTATTAAGTGCGGCTGTGCATAACGACTGTTACGGTAGCCGTACAATAATGAGAAGTGCAACGCAAATATTCTAGAACAACACAGACGGTGCGGATTAAAATTACCGAAAAGCAATTAGCGAACAAACGAGGATGAATCGTCTCTGTTGGTATTACTGTGGGAGACCGGTTTTTCAAACAATGGTCTTTAAGAACTTTAAGATCGATTCCGCTGTTATCTCGAAAGGCGACGCACTGCGGGTTTCCAGAACCACTGCTACAGCCCGAACGTGCGAGGTGAGGGCTGGGTACGCCCGTGGCTCCAGCTAAGAGGCAACAGGAGCGGCCGACCACCAGGACAACGTCGGTCTACCTGGTTTGCACATACGAAACTTGTTTTTTAGATAAAAATGGGGAAATTTTGATGAAAGTGCAATTAGCGGCTTCTGCTGAGACGTAAAACCGCCTTCACCACAAAACAAATTTCTCTCAAATATCTCTAACTTTCTCGAAAAATTTCTCGAAATTTCCCAAAATTTCTCTAAATTTCACTAAATTTCTATGCTAACTTGCTGGAAGAGTTGTTTGTAGTTGCTTGAAAACAAGTTGCCTGCAGGGCCATTGCTAAACTAAAAATTCAGCGGAAGTACGTTTTTCAACAGAACGATTGAGTACACATAATTATTTCTAAAGGCTCTAGGCTTATATATATTGTGGCTTGTTCTGTGGGTCGAGTCCAGTTTATATACGTACAATTACTTCTTTTTTGTCACTTTCAACTGCAGCATTATAAACAGGTGTGAGGAGGCGCTGCTCACCGGGCAGGGGTCGGCAGGTCGAAGCGAGGAAGACGAGGTGTGTGCGAAGGCCGAAGAAGGGCGCGAGAGGGAAAGAGGAGGAAGGAGAGGCGGCGAGGGCTGGAGGCAGGAAGCAGGTGTTTCCAGAAGCTCTCGGCTGGGCGAGAACGCCTAGGGGATCTTCGTCACGGAGCCGCACATTCCTGCTGGAAGCTCTCAGCTGGGCGTCAACGCTCAGGAAATCTTCACACCGAGCAACACCTGGTCTCTTCCAGTCGAGACTGTCCACTTAACACCCGGGCCGAATATCACGTGTTGTTCATCGGCCCGGCACCGACACCGGCACCGGCACAGCACCGGCATCGACAAGGGCACCGAGCCCTGCGCACCGAGTCAACTCACCAACTGGGACCTACACGTGAGCGCGAACAATTTGGAGTGGGACTTCTCGCAGGGGACTTTGTTATCATACGACTGTTGTCATTAGATTCGCTGGATGTTCATTTGTGCACGTTATTTTGTAATTTGTCCCGTCAATATGATTTCGTCCTTGTCCGTAGCCAAATCGTCTCTACTCTTGTCCGCCCAGAAATTTTAACCTCCTCATTTACAAAAACAACCTGCATCACAACAGGCTATTGAATCGAATTCTCGAAGATAAATTTAATTTATTTGTTTGCCATACATATAAAAAGTCGTAATACTACCTTTGGGTCCTTGGTCCTCCGCAGGCACGTGCTTAGTTTTGATTCTTGTGACTAATGTTAAACCCCAGATAAACCAAACGGCAGCATCTAACAATGCCTATTTTTGTCAATTGTAGGGAGGGTTTTTAGGTATTTCAATTAATCTGAATGTCCTGAAATAATGTCACTTCTATAACGCAATTTTAAACAGTGCATAAACAGGGATCGTTATATTTAGGCTGTCAGCTGTATGCAGTTAGCAACCTATTCTCTCGTATCGCTATAAAACTTGTGGCGCAGGAAAATGCTAAAAAGTTGCCATCTGCTTAGTAAGCTAATCGGTGTACTTTTAATTGCAACCCATTCCAGGCAAGCTCACACCTTAAGTCTAGTGGAGTCAAAAATAGACAAGTCGTCGATTTCGCTAGACTATCTTCTACAGCGCTCAGAAGATGTAATTGTTTTCACGGGCAAAAAATATGAGAATCAATCGTCCTCGTTGCTGATTCGGGCATTACGCAACAAATTCGCATCATGGTCAGTCTGTGGTGATGGCTTCCGTGAAATGATAAAAAAGAATACATTGTCCTATGGGAGATCTGTATTACTGCTATTGAGTGGCTTCAATGAAACAAAAAATTGCCTTCTAAAGGACTCCAACCGAAATTGGCTTTATTCAGCTGACTATGTAATTTTTCCAGAAAATGATCAGCGTAATGTAATTTTGCAATGGCTGCTCCACCCTAGGGAAAAGTACTCGGTTTGTTTCAGTGTTAAATCACCGGAGCACAGGCGAAAGTACAAAAAAGAAATTACCTCCACAGCGAAAGCAAGACTCATATCTCGAAATTGTGACTCGTACAAGGCCAGCGATCATTCAGGATGGACTGCTTCGCTGAATGGAACCCGAATTACACTTGGATGCTGGCGACTGGACCAATATAACGCGTCATATAAGCACACGTGTGAAATGCCGAGGTTTGGCATAATTCACTCAGCTGTCCGCTTGCTTAACGTTTCTCCGGTATTCCAAACATGCGAAGGCTACCCAAACTGGAAGCTATGGGTAAAGCACTGCAATGCTGACGTGTTACTCAATATCTTTCCGGTGGAAGATTGGATGTTCGGTATGCACACAGCACCAACATTATTAGAATTTCGACACGAAACGTTCTATGCATCGGAAGGGAAAGCCGAGTTGTCTTTCATTCATATTTTGGTGCACTCAAAAGGAGCGCTTGCTGTGCTCTTTACAACCATGACAATATTCGGCTTGGCACTGTCCTTTGTGCACTACACCGAGTTTGGTTTTCGCTCTGCAAGGAAATATTTGTTAGATTTGGCCTTATTCATTACGGCATCATTTCTATCAACCGGAGCTCCCATCTCTGGGGAGCTCACAAGGACGCGCAGCCGCCACGTCACTTCGCGATGCAAGCCAATGCTTCTAGGTTTCTGGCTGCTAAGTGTTTTTCCCGTGTCCTTCTATTTTCGGGGTGAGCTGACGTCTCACATCGCTGTAGAGGTTCCCCCTAACCCCATCAACACCCTGTCGGAGCTAGATGATGCTTTGACAAAAAACGCAATACTGCCTTGCGTTGTTAATGGCACTGGGCCTCATGTTACTCTTGCTAGTAAAGACTTCGGAAACAGCTCGGCATTGTTGACAAAACTTCGATTGGCGTTCCAAAAAAATGCAGCCACTACCACGCTTATATTTCTTACCTTCGATGACTGCATAAAACGTTGCGCCAAGCGGCCCGGATTCGTGGTCTTGGATTACACTTTCAATGAATGCGACGGCTACATCTGGTATACTGAGGTAGTTCAGGCAAAAGAAATGCTGCAATTACGATTGAAGGCTGCTCCTGTTCGTCGGCACTTTCCGAAAGCGTTGGCTTATAGAAGGCTGATGACAAGAATATTTGAAACTTCTCTGAACCTAAATTATTTTAACAACCCATGGCAGCGTCGAAATTGCACAAAACCGCATTCCCGCTTTACTAGTATAGAAAATAGAGAAAACAAGCTGAGAGTGACGCTGGCCCAGCTAAAGGCTTTTTTTGGTGTTTTCTATGCACTTCTCTTGCTCTCTCACATACTATTTTGCATAGAGGTTATGTTTCACCAAAACATATAATGCCTGATTCCGGAAGGCATCGACCATTCTAACTTTCGATTTAAGCACGCGGTAAAGATCCCCAGGTGGTCAAAATTATTGTGGAGAACTTCCTTACGGCGCGCCTTATCGCCTGCGTTGCGTCGGCGCATTAAACCCACAACCAATCAATCAAACTTTCGCTTGTCCAAAAATACACAGTCCTGTGAAGCTATGATTTGTGTCTGTAGAGAAATATGTGCAATCGAGATATTTTTGTTTCGTAGCATAACATGATAAATAAGATTAGCTAAACTCCGTACAGATGAGACATGGTGTTTTGTCATGCAATATTGTCACGCAGTCAAAGACAACGCAACCGTCTTGAAGGAAAAACAAGTTTATTAGAGCGAACATGAGCTCCCCTAACGACTCAAACAATACACAGACGGCGAAACATCAGTCAGAAAAGTGACGTGCGCAGACTGATGTCGATGAATCGAATGCCGCGGCATCTGCTCGACAGGCGTTTATCTTTCGGCGTGAGTGTTTCTCCAACCATCCATATACATTTATACCATCATCATCATTATCACCAGCTTATCTACGCCCACTGCAGGGCAAAGACCTCTCCCATTATCCTCCAATTACCTCGGTCCTGAGCCAACTGTGACCAATTTATCCCCGCAAACTTCTTGATCTCATCTGCCCATCTAACTTTCTGCCGTCCCCTGCAACGCTTGCCTTCTCTAGGGATCCACTCTGTTACCCTTAATGACCAGCGGTTATCTTCCCTTCGCATTACATGCCCTGCCCACGTCCATTTCTTCTTCTTAATTTCTACTAATATGTCTAACACCAGTTTGCTCCCTGACCCACTCCGGCTCTTCTTGTCCCTTAATGTTACACCTATCATTTTCCGCTCCATTGCCCGCTGAGTCGTTCTCAATTTAAGTTGAACCCTCTTAGTGAGCCTCCAAGTTTCTGCCCCGTAGGTGAGTACCGGTAAGATGCAGCTGTCATACACTTTCTTTTTCAGCGACAATGGTAGGCTGCTTTTCATTATCTGAGAATGTCTGCCATATGCACCCCACCCCATTGTGATCCTTCTAATTATCTCTGCCTCATGGTTGGGATTTGGGGTCACAACTTGGCCTAAGTAGATATATTCGCTTACCGCTTCCACTGCCTCGCCACCTATCTCAAACTGCTGTGCTGTCCCGAGGTTATTGATCATTACTTTAGTTTTCTGCATATTAATTTTCAGGCCCACGGTTCTACTCTGTTCGCCCAGTGCGGAAAGCATGCTTTGCAATTCGTCACCCGAGTTACTTAGCAAGGCAACGTCATCAGCAAATCTGAGGTTACTGAGGTATTCTCCATTAACCCTTACTCCCACCTGTTCCCAATCCAACGTTCTGAATACCTCTTATAAGCATGCTGTGAATAACATTGGAGAGATTGTGTCTCCTTGTCTAACACCCTTCCTTATAGGTATTTTACTGCTCTCCCTATGGAGGATGATGGTAGCTGTAGACCCATTGTAGATATCCTCTAGTATTCTTACATAATGCTCATCTACCCCCTGGTTCCGTAATGCCTGAATGACTGCTAGGGTTTCGACCGAGTCAAATGCTTTCTCATAATCTATGAAGGCTATATATAGGGGTTCAGTATACTCAGCGCACTTCTCTTCTCTATCACCTGATTGATCGTGTGAATATGATCCATTGTTGAATAACCTTTACGGAACCCTGCTTGTTCTTTAGGTTGACTGAAATCTAAGGTTGCAGAGATTCAGTTAGCGATTACCTTGGTAAATACCTTGTACACGACTGACAGTAAGCTGATCGGCCTGTAATTTTTCAAGTCCTTCATGTCGCCTTTCTTATGGATTAGGATGATGTTCGCGTTCTTCCAAGATTCCGGTACCATTGCGGTCATTAGGCATTGCGTATACAGGTTTGCCAGTTTTTCAAGTACAATTTCTCCGCCATCCTTCAAGAGGTCTGCTGTTATCTGATCCTCACCAGGTGCTTTGCCCCCTTTCATTTCTTTCAAAGCCTTCCTTACTTCTTCGGTCGTTACTGGTGGGATGTCTATCTCCTCTGAACTACTGTATCGTTCGGCATTATCCTGTATGTCCCGGCTACTGTACATATCCCTATAGAACTCCTCGGCCACTGTGACTATTTTGTCCCTATTTGTGATGACATTGCCTTGCTTATCCTTAAGTGCATACATCTGACTTTTCCCCACGCCTAGACGTCTCTTCACTGCTTTCAGGCTACCTCCGTTCTTTACAGCGTATTCGATCCTCTCCATATTATACTTCCGTATGTCAGCTGTCTTACGCTTATTGATTAACTTCGAGAGCTCGGCTAATTCTATTCTGTCAGCTGCTGTGGAGATTCTCATGGTTTGCCGTTTCCTGATTAGATCTTTCGTCTCCTGTGAGAGTTTACCAGTATCCTGTCTAGCCATAGTGCCCCCGACTTCTACTGCACACTCCGTGATAACGCGTGTAAGGTTGTCGCTGGCTTCCTGTGTCGTAGGCTCGGCTTCCTCGTTAAGGGCGGAATATGGGTTCTGCAGCGCGATCCTGAATTCTTCTACTTTACGTCTTACTGTTGGCTCATTTATCGGCTTCTTTTGTACTAGCTTGTTGCGGTCCCTCCTCAAATGTAGCCTAATTCGAGATCTTAACATACGGTGGTCACTACACCTTACCCTTCCGAGCACTTCCACATCCTGCACGACGCCAGGGTTATCGCATAATATGAAGTCTATTTCATTTTTGTGCTCCCCATTCGGGCTCCTCCAGGTCCACTTCCGACTCTCCCGTTTACGGAAGAAGGTATTCATTATGCGTAGGCTATTCCGTTCTGCAAACTCAACTAGTAGGTCTCCCCTGCTATTTGTACACCCCAGACCATAGTTCCCAACTGCCTTGTCTCCAGCCTGATTCTTGCCTACTTTAGCATTGAGGTCCCCCATAACTACGGTATACTGTGTTTTTACTTTAGCCATTGCCGATTCCATCTTCATAGAAGCGTTCCACTACTTGGTCGTCGTGGCTGGATGTGGGAGCGTAGCCCTGCACCACCTTGAGCTTGTACCTCTTATTGAGCCTAATTACAAGACCTGCTGCCCTTTCGTTAATGCTATAGTATTCGTCTATGTTGCCAGCTATACTTTTATTGACTAGAAATCCCACTCCCAGTTCTCTTCTGTCCTCTAGACCACGGTAACATAGGACGTGTCCATTTTTCAGCACCGTAGAGGCTTCGCCTGCCCTCCTAACCTCGCTAAGCCCTATTACATCCCATTTAATGCCCTCTAATTCCTCGAACAACACCTCTAGACTTGCTTCGCTAGATAAGGTTCGCGCGTTAAGCGTTGCCAGGTTCAGATTCCATTGGCGGCCTGTCCGGATCCAGGGATTCTTAGCACCCTCTGCTGCGTCACAGGTCTGACCGCCGCCGTGGTCAGTTGCTTCGCAGCCGCTGGGGACTGAGGGCCGAGGGTTAGATGACTTATTCATGGGAGGTTGTGGCCGTTACTACACCAGGGTGGCCAATCCTGCTCTGGTGAGGGAGTGCATTACCGGCAATGGTCGCCGGGGTCAGGCCGCACCCCAGGCCCTTTGTGCAATTCCATCAATACGCGGATTTTTTTTTAATCCGGTGGGAATTGTCCGGCACCGGGATTCGAACCACGGTCCTTCTGCACGCGAGGCGGGTGTTCTGCCTCTACGCCATCGCTGCCTCCTCTATACATTTATACCATTGTAGTTTAAAGAAGGTTGTATGCTAGGCTGGTGACAAAAGGGCGAAACACTCTCTTTATCAGAATGAGATAACCCGGGCGGCATAAAAATACCGGTCTCGGCCGGGCAGTAAAATCAAAACAAATAAAAAAATGCACAGCATTTCCGAGGGGGTGCGCCGGCAAGTCGTATGGATTACGTATTGGTTGTTGGTTTTCTTGTTACACGCTGCACGTCATCAAATTTGCGGTGGGCTACAGCGGGGCGTCCCGGCAGCACGAGACGCGACCAGCGCTGCTGGTCTCTCGATCATAGTCTCGATCGCGGGACCTGTGTCGCCATCTTGCGGAGGCGCGTGACAACTTATGGCGGGTCTCTCGATCATAGTCTCGATCGCGGAACCTGTGTCGCCATCTTGCGGAGGCGCGTGACAACTTATGGCGCTTTCGAAACAAACCATAAATGAGTGAAGGATATAAGGCGCTATCGGTGCATCGAAATCCGTGTTGGTTGCGTGGCTCAATCGGTAGTGCGCCCGGCACTTGCCGTTCCGCCCGCGGCGTCATGGGTTCGAATCCGGGCGCCGGAAACTGTTGTTTCTTTTATAGTGTAGTGGCCTGGCTGCGGACTAGGCCGAACGCCGCGTGACATTGTGAGTTACTAAAATGCTATGCATTTAAAAGCCCAATGCATGGTAAACGACAACTCACACAGCGCTCACTTGAGAGCACCCTAAAGTTTGTTGGTAATAGCAGTGTATTGAAGGTCATGCTGAAGCACAGCCATACACGGCGCACGGGTCGTCAACTCGTGCCCTTTGGCGAATGTCAAGTCGTCCGTGTACGTGGTTACGACTGGACAATAAAGATCAAGATGGACAACATGGCGCAATCAAGATCGTACCACATCGTGACAGAAGACGGCCACTTTTTTAGCTGTAACCGAGAGCAGTAGATCGCAACCATGGAGCCTTTATTCGCCTTCATCAAAGCCTGGCCTGATGGGAACTCTGTTGCACGACTTGATAGCAATGATAATGTTGTAGAAATTTTGTAATTAGATTGCGGGTAATAACGTTTCATTTTTCCTTCAGAGAAAGCACGATGTATGATGTTTAATTGCGTCTAAGCAAACGAGCAATAGCAGGCATTAATTTGATCACGCCATACGTGTGAATATCCCCGTGTCTGACAGTATGAAAGTGATCAGGCAATAAACCGATAGCCCCATTTCGTTTAGAGCAGCTTTGCTCTTAATCCTAACAAGGGCGCACGTTCTTGATGAGCACGTTCCAAACTCCACGCTGCTTTTTTGATGCCCATCCTAGACCAAACCACTCGGCTAAGGCGATTGCTCACGGGCGACTAAAAAAACTCGCCCATTCCCGACCTCCGGCTCCTGAATCTGTTGGCAAACAATAGCAAGATCAAGTCCCTGCTGAATGAAGTCCTTCGTAGGTACATGCAAGACCCCAGTATCAACAAGTCCGCGCCACTGCTGCCAGACGACACGAAACGTTACCTTGACTGGTTGGCCTTTCGCCTTCCGTCATATTGGCCAGGCTCTGTCTGTCACAATTTTCGCCCCATGAAATCCCGCAATCGCCGTTTACAAGCAACAGACAACACTAGCACTGCATGAAGCAACCATCCAACTTAATTACCCTACACCTTGACCACGCCTAGTCTTTCGCCTTCGATGCTGTGCAAGTGGCAAACCATTACCCTTGCCTGTGCCATTAGCCCTGCCTAATTATATCGGCTTACCGCCAATTCCTGAAGCGTGTTTGCGAATCCAGTCACCCTTTACAACGGGTGAAGTTTTGGGTACGATTGATCAAGCTCAGCAGCCGTCCTTTACATGTACGGACGGCATTACTTGCGATGCGTACAAAAATGTCGGCTACCAGCCCCCGTGCCGCGTCTGGACTCTGTATATCAGATACGGCTCTCTCGTCAACGACCTCTCTAATGTTTTTTGGCGGCCATTGTTTTGGTTCTAAAGCCCGTTAAACTACCCAAACACCTTGGGGATCGTTCGCAATCGCCTGGACATCAAACACAAGGCACGCGGTTAGCGTGAATGCTTGCAACAGCTCTTCAGGGGTAGTTAACTTTTATCGATCGTACCGTCAGGCGCAAACTCCATTAAGCCCTCATCGCGGGACTGAGGGTGGCTTCGAATGCATGTTAGCTATGGTTTTGTCTAGAGGCTGCTGCCAGTGTGTAAGTGTCGTGCTCGCCATGCACTTATACAAGGCGTATGGCAACGTCACTTTCGCTGCCATCTTACAGGGCAGAATTGCCTCCGCCTCGCAGACAAACCCTGAAATTTTTCGATACTTTCTGCGACACTGGTCCTCTTCTAATGGCTTTAATTGCCGATATTTTGTCGCCTCACACCAGTCTGCGGCGGGCCACAGGAGTCTGGTCTGCCTCCGCATCTTTCAAGCGTCGCCTTTTTTCCGCTAGCCTGGGTAGTTGTTGCTGTAAAAGACATGTATTTACAAATGCCGGCGGATGACAAGTCTATTGACATTCCAGTCAGACCTTGTACGGTAAACCCGAGTGCCTCCAACAGGCATTAACAAAGTCTCAGAAAAAATGCGAGTATGCCAGCATTTCCCTGCCTTGAGAGAACACTGGTGTACCTCTTGTCAATGGAGGCGTTTGGGCTTGTTGGTTCATACTTCAAACCACAGAGCTCAAGAGGGGTAGCAAAGAAAGCGGCTACACACATAGCGCTATGTGTGTGTAGCCTCCTTCTTCTTGTCCCATGTTCAGCGCCGTTTTTGTTTTAAGTACTTCTTGTCGACAACGCTTTGGGAAAGAGCTCTTTTATACTGAGATCGGTCTGCAACTGAACGTTAACGTTATTCCCATTATCGGCCAACTCCTGGTTCTCGTTTTAGAGATATCGGTGTTATAGTCAGCAGCTTAGTGGCCTCGATTAGTGGGAAAGACAATCGAATAACTGCTGTAAATTGTTCGCCGCATCTCGCAGAATTGTAACGGGGCCCCCTTGGCTATCCTTCGTCTCTAGCCAAGGCTCGTGTGCCAGGCACAGTTCGACACACGACGCAAGCAGACTGCGATCCTGCTTTGACGATAAACACTGCCGCCATTAGCACCATTACTCTACTTCCTCGAGTAATCTAAATTTACTGTTACAAGAAGAAGGCCAGATAAGCAGGGTAAATGAAATCGTTTATCAACGTTGCTCCGTACTCCTCCTAATCGTCAACAAGAACTGGTGGCTTTTAATCTCGCCCCGTATACGGGCAAGCCAACTGAAAGGACGTCGGTCTTTTTTCTGCTGTTAGACCGCCCTAGATCTACGACCACGTGGAATACACAGCATAATTCAAGACAACATCTCTGGGCATAATCAGCCCCCCGACGCAGTACTTCATATCCCTGTATTAGTGCCTGTGACGCCACAGCCAGTCTAAGAGTCGTTAGTGGGCACCGGGCACACGACTGCTCCGTAACAACGGCACTGAACTGTACCCTCCACTTTCTTAAACCATTTCTCCGTTCACGAGACCCTCCATACTGTACGTAGACGGTTGGCGGAGCTAAATGCCGTTGGTTATGGGCTTTGGCGCTTCAATCTCTAGTGGCTAGGGGTGTTAAGCTTGACATTTCCACTGACTCAACGGTAGCAATTTGTGATCTACGCAGCGACGCGCGTTGATCCAGCCTGGCTTCATTTAGTGATATGAGAATGCACACCCACTAATATGCTGTGCGTGTTTTGTGAACTGGCCATTACATGCTTACTGCCCCCATAGTGGCAGATTCCGCCTGCAGACGTAAGAGACCACCCCCGTACGCTACAAATTCTGCTATTGTTCATCACAGAACAACAGCTGGTGAAAAAGGGGGGATCAGCGCGTCGGGGCGACCCTAATTCACCTCATGGAGCTGACCTCCAAAGTGGGTTTGCTCGCAGGGTATACGTTCTGCTGCTGCGTGTTCGAGTACGGTTGGTGTTTTCCTTAGCAGTGACCCACGCGTGGCCTGCCCGCTATGACGCGCTGTTAGTTGCGTCATACGTTGAAGTTACAAACGCGTTGTTTACCTGCCTAGCTGTTACCACCGCATGTATGCAACACCTGTGACGCATAATGCTCAATCCTGAATCACCTCCAGACATAATGCGTTGAAATGGCCTCCAAGCACCAGTTTAAAGCACAGCTTTCTAACTTTAAGCTCTAACATTAAACTCTCAACTTGGCTGGGCAAGGGAAGGGGGCTTTTCACTCACAGACCACAGTGCAGATGGCGCGGGGATAGGGCGCTGTTACACAGCGGTCCCCGCACGCAGTGACTCGTCGCACAAGTGTGCGGGTCGGCGGGACGGCTTTGTCGTCGGTTTTAGCGACCGTTGTTTTGGGCCTGTTTTGGCGCTTTTTCCCTTCCATTGCGCGCCTTCTTTGCACGGCTTGAGTCCCTTTTTCGACAGCACCTTCTGGGTAACCCGGACCGGCGGAATGAAGTGAGCGCACGGCAAACTTATGTTAAGAGTTGGTTTGTAGGGCGGGAAAACAAAATGTAGAGACCACACAAAGACATCCGGCTGCTGCAGAAACGCTACGTTTTGCGCACTGCCATCCAAAACTAGGACTCCGTTTTCTAAATTGGTGAATACCAAATTCGATTGTCTTCTGGCGCCGTTACAAAATGCGAAAGGAGCAGCTGGTTCTGATAAATACCGAATATAATAGTTCCCCCACCTTTCTCGAAATTCTCAAACTTACTAAACTAACCAGTTTAAACGGTATAAATGGGAATCACTAAGCTCATATGTAAAACTGTTTCGCTGTCTCTGCTTGTGTAGCCCCGAGCTAGCAGAACAGGATGGCTAGGCTCCGCAGTCTCAACCGCTCAAAGACGCTCTTTTTCGTTTTGTTTGCGGCGACGCACAGCCTGGCTACAGCGGCGGAGTCCGCAGCTCAAGCCCCGCCATGCGCGAGGCTGCCGCGTTCGGGATGCCGCCCAGCGAATTTCAGGAAACGGCTGGCAGAACCTCTGGTTTCACTCTTTTTGTAGCCCCGTGTGTGAATTCAAGCGACGTCGCTTGGGCTATTGTTGTGGGCGTAGTTTAAAGCTTTGCTTTCCAACCACATTCACAGCGTGGAGTGGAGCCAATTCTTTTGAGGAAGGTTACTCGAAACACGTGGAGTGCGGCACCTTTCAAATCATTCTCTTACGCCGTAGGAAATCGTTTGCAAGCATAGTGAACCTCTAGCAGCAATTTGATAAAGGAATTGTTATAAACCTGTGCTAGAATTGTGTTATTAGCTCAGGTTATCATCCAGGATAGACAATAATGAGAGGCGGCCTTTTTGTTGCCCTGTAGCAGTTGAAGGAACCTCCTTCATGTGCGAAAGGATAGCGAGCCTGACCCCGCCCGGCAAAGTAACGCCGATAAAAAAGAAGCCAAAATCACCAGTTTATTCCGGCATACCAAAACAAAAATGACACGAGTAGAAACAGCAGCTCCAAATACATACGGCCATGTAAGCACCGCGGCACTGAAAGGACGCACGGCCCCGATTGTGCAGAAAAATATTACGGTGCTTCACTCTACACTAACGACAACGTTCGAGTCCTTGTATCAAGCCATTCTGTGTGGGCCTACCACATGTGCTGGTTAGTCCGAGCTGGCCAGGGATTGTCGGTCCGGATGTCTGTCGCTTGCTGCTCCCATCCTGGTTCCGCTGCCGTCAAGATGTTCCGTCTAACTCCCCCCAACCGCACCCGCGAGAGCTGTCTTTATACCCGACGGGGACGTTGTACGCATGTTGTTGGTTTGGTACGCACCACAGGTGCTCCTTTTCCGCTCAATGTTTATCGTACGAACACGCACAGGGCGCAAGATGCATAGGGGCTGACATCCGTATCTGTGTTCGGCGCGCGTTTACTGCGCTGTCATTACAACGCGCAACATTCGTAGTAGCTGCATCCCTACAAAGTTTATATTTATGAAGATCATGTGCAATTATTGAGTTTCAGGACCAAATGACGTTAACTTCCACTTGCCATTACAAAATACATAGACTGTGCCTAATTTGCCATTGCACTACAAATACAGTTTTTTCTTGGGCTAAAAAATTAATTTGTTTTGTTATTTTGAACGTCATATATATTACGTTCAGAATTACTAAGTCGCATTGTTATCACTGATGCGTTATAACCAGAAGATCGTGAGCAATTGCTGTGATTTTCTAATAAACATTACACAAAAATGGCGTACAAACATTAAATACAAGCTTGTATTGCCGGGCCGTTATGTCTGACGTGACTAAAAAAGAAATCGAACGCATGGATAGCGTAATGTTTAAATCGATCACCTCAGCAATGAAACCATTTACTCTCTCACACTTTGCCGTCAGCTTCAGACTTCACGGCCGAAAATTCGCCTTTGAAAGCAATTCATTTCGCCAACAACGTGATGTACCAACGGCGAGCAGAAAACGCTCATTTTGCTGTTTCCCTTAAGAGTGCTGTACTGGTATCAAACATTTTTTTCCAGCATAACATTGAGCACAAATCAAAATAGGAGCACCAACCTTACTCATAAAAAACGTGCCGAAAATGTTCATTTAAACTACTTTATTTATGCCTTTTATGCTGAGCATTTTAGTTGGTAATGCGTGTTGTAAATGCCATCATATTTCACTATTGATAATTTACTTATAATGACACCTTTTTTTGGGCACGCATATGGAAGTATTCTTCGTATATTTTCTGCTTGATAATAGGTTTTGGGCAGTTAGCCCTAAAAAAATGTAACAACAGTTATTACCTAATAACATCTCCTTTATTAATTTCGTAACCCGTACAAAACGAAAAAAAAAAAAACCTTCGCAAAGCACTGCAGTTCTGTATCTCAGCCAACAATAGTGAATAAGCAACGACAACTAAATTTATAATAATTACACCTAATAAACATTTTATCACGTTTGAAGAAGTTACACATTAAATGCCCTATATTGAGACAGTCATCACTTTCCTTTGTTGTGTTTGGTTGTAACCGTTGTCATGACGAGATGGCCCACACACGCTCTGTTTGAATTTGTGTATTTTTATGATTGCAGAGTCTGAGCAAATAAAATACAAATACCAAGGTACCTTAACTATTTATGAAGCTGTTTGTTAGGGGGTCTTGATGAAAGCAAATTCAAGCAATGGACATTGTCCATTGTTGCGAAGGAACGCCCGGACAAAAACGTAGGTAATATGCTCCCTACCTTGGTGGAAAATGCGGGATCTACAGCTAAATAAAATTTAACTAAGTACAACTCAGAATAGGAATACCTGTATTATGGGTGTCTGCACTTTGGGATATGTCGCACACGTTTTCATGCAGCACTCGTGCGAAATTATAAATTTGTTTTTGTCGTGTTTGGTGCGCCGGCGTCAGGTGCTGTGAAGCGCCAAGCGGAAGACGCCAGAATGAAACACTGATTATACGAATATTGTATATCCATCTGCACACGTTCTCACTTGCCGCTGTACTGCCAATGAGGCCATAGCTATTGGGGATGTGGTAGTAACCTTCACATAGTCACGTGCGTTGTTCATGAGGAAAAGTTACCGTTCGTAGATACTTGGCCCGCTCGTACATTTCTAATATTTTACCTGTTCTACAGTGAGTATCAAGAAAACATTAACACCTATTCTGTACTTCTCACCCTTGCTCGAAGAAACCGTGCGGAACACCCTGGTGCTATCATGCGTGGCTTGTTACTGTATTACTTGCAGTACTGAATAGAATGGCCTTCGGTCCGCCTTCTAACACCTGTTTGCTGGTTTATACTTAAAAGCCCCAACATGTAGTGTTTGCATCAATCACTGATATCTTTTATGTGGGCTTCGTCCAAAACATTTGGAATGGAAGGGTGGGTTAGTTCCCCACAGTGAGCACTTGATTAATTTTGCGGTTATTTTGAACATGCAGTCGACTATGTGGACAGGTACAGGTTTATATGTTCAAAAAAATCTTGTATAATAAATTGTGGTAATCGTTTCTGTCTTTTTGTGACACTTCCCAATGATTTCACCGTGAAAAGTGTGTATAGTGTGTCAAGGCCTATTTACTGTATTGTAACGGCCAAATGTTTTATTTCTCTGGCTGTATTCATACCTCTCGCTGTATCCCGCTTTGTTTTTTGTGTGAACATGGCGCTGTTTGATATGCACCTCACAACGCTCTTTATTGACTGACATTTTCAATTATGGCTGTTGTACACCTTTAAACACGATTCTGTGAGCGCAACGTCCTAATAAACTGTATGCGGGATTGCGCGTGTTTGAGTATTTGGGTCTTAATACTATACAGTGTAATGTGGTGGCAGAGCAGTTTAGATGAACAACGAGGAAGGTTAACAATCTATTTATAGTATTTACATGGCGGCGATCAGACAGCCAGCGCAGGGTCCGCCAACGCTCTCTTCGTCGTGGTCGTCGCTGGACTTTTGTGATGGCGCTGTGGGGTTTATCCCACCTATGTGTCCCGTAACGTTACACCCAGGGGGTGAGCGTCCGGTCTAAGCTGCGGCGCGATGATGATGTTGATGCCGATGAGAAATGCCGCAAAAGGCAATGCAAACATTGTGTCCCACCCCGCTTCGTTGTCGTGGCAGATGCTCGTGCGTGACGCTACAAGCCGCTGCCATCTTCGCCGTCTTTGATGCGGCAACATAACCCTCTCCTTGAAGGTGACTCTCCCGGTCGAAGCCGCAGCAAGATGATTAGCTCGGTGAAGATGAACGATGTGATGAGAATATACAGTGAAGAAGCTTTTGCCAACACGGATGTAAGTGATGGGTTTGGTAAACAATGTCTTGCAGAGCGACGTCCTCAAAGCAACGATGAACCGGTGAGGGCTTCTAACCACGTCGGACCACAGGGCTGGGGATACGTCATCGTCATCTGGTCCCACGTCGGGTCTTGGCGGCTCTGAATCGGCTCGTCAGGGGCTGGGACACGGGGTTGGGGGACGTCGTCGAGTGCTTGTAGTGGCGCGGCGGAGGCTGGCCGACGTGGTTCACGCATCCTTGATGAGTCCGCCGATGCCGATGAGGTGCGAAGCTGGGGCCAGGACAGGGATGACGAACCCGCACACTCCACCAAATGTAACGGGGTGGCATAGCAGATGAGACGAACAATGAGGAAGGTTAACAATCTATTGTCAGCCTTTACATGGTGGCGATAGGACCGCCAGCACAGGGTCCACCAGCACTGTTGTTTTTGGAATGTCTGACTGGAAGTTTAAGCTCACGAATATGCTATTCCGTGATTTTTGGTTAAGGTAAGTAGGTGTTTAGGTTTTTTAATTTATATTTTGGGCGCCAAATCGTCCTCTGCTATATTACCACCTTCTAGGGAGGTGAGGCACGATTGCGGAGTCAGCGTCCTGTGGTTGCAGCGTGGCATTAAAGGGGCTAAGGGCTGTTAGTATGACCGTTAAGCGCGCACACTTTCAATGTAGTAAGCAATAACAAACGGACACCTAACATTAATACACGAGGCTTCAAAAAGCCGCCACTACATTTTCTAATGCAAATTTTTATGCCGGAATCCCTTCAGAGGAGTAGAATATGCGTATACTGGCTATTGTGATGACGCTTTGGAGCCAATGGAAAGTTTGAACGTGTGTTCCAAGCTGTTCCTTAGATTTGTAGCGATAGAGTTTTCTCTTCAGCGAAATTGCTTTTTGAAGTTTCAGAGATACCTGACGTCACGATTTCTTCCCGGGTGATATCGTCAGCTAAGAAGCTATAGCCACTGTGAAACAGTGATAGTGTATACCGGCTGACAGGCACTTGCAAAAAACAAATTATAAGCTCTTGCCACACAAGCGCCAAAATAAGCATCAGTTGTGTCACACCACACCTACACAAAAATGTGTTTGGCTACTTAGCTTGTGTTTGACGTAGATTCTTGTGTTTCAGAATGACATACTTTGTATATGCAGAGTGCTTTAGTAAACACTTGCAGAAATTCTTGAAGGTAGGCTTTCCAAGAAAAATACGAATTCTCTTCAGGAACAACCTATCAATTTCGGCGGATGTCAGCAGTTATGAGAAACATGCGAGTTACATAGCTAAATAACTAAAACTGTCTAATGAACTCTTTATATGCTAAGTTTGGCGGTTATTGCCAATGGCGAGTTTGTAGCCACGGAGATGACGGTAACCGATCAGTTTTTATAGCAAAAAAAAACACACTCTGTAGAGCCCTGCAACCCGCGAAAATCAAGTATTTTTCCACCAGGAAACCGAAACGCAGCACGCATGGCGCGCCAGAAGTGTTGTGCATACGCAACATCCGCTGATGACGTGTTTCAGTGACTGTGAAGCCCAATTCAAGAAGGCTCTGCTGGTTCCCCCTCTAGGGAATCAGCAGATATCAACGTTATCGCCTCCTGTATTTTTTACACCATGGCTAGCGTTATCTTCTCTTTCATTGGTAGCCGCAAGAAAGATTCTAGCCATTGCCCACAACACGGTCGCCCGTTTCAGGAGCCCTAGTGGGCGTTGGTGACAGTTTTGCTTTTCTTTTTTTTATTGTCTCGACCACATCTGACGTGCCTAGCGGACGCGCAAGATTTGAAACGTCGCCATCCATTCATTTTTTTTTCATTAGGTTTATCTGCTGTTCGTTTATAATCGCTGAGTGTTATAAAGCGCATCAGACAAAGCAAAGGTTTGTTTGCTGGGCGATGAGGGCTTTCGTGGCTGTGGCTGCATGCTGAGGCTTCCTAGCTAGGGAAAATTACACTTAAATTTCGAATTGGCCACCACATTAATTGAAACACGTCACCAGCCGACGTTGCGTTCGCTCAAACCTTCCAGCGCTCCTCGAGCGGCGAGTTTCGTTTTTGAGCGAAAAACAATGGCACGTGTCCTCACGCTACAGGGCTTTAAACACCGACTTTTTCGTTGTTTTAAAAACTCATATGAAATCGTCTTCTCCGGGGCTACAAAATACCCGTTGACAATTACAACCAAACTCCGCTAATTAGGAAGTTCATTTGCAGAGTTTAACTACCCTCCTAACTAATGTCCACACCCTTGATACTATCTGGCGTCTGCCGCAGCTAGCAATCTCCTTCTGGAGAGGGTTTCTTTTTTTCTCGAAGAGCCTATTTTTCGGAATTTTTAAAAGTGTTCACTGAAACACCCTGTATTTACAAAATATTGCGCCATCTGAATATTTAGTGTGAAGAAAACACAGTACGCCCTTTCCGGATCAGGAAGTTTCTGATTGACTCTACCGCAGGAGATTTCTTATTGAGAAAGTCAGAATTTTTCAAGTGAAGATGTATTTCTAAATAAAAAAGATATGCAAGTAGTTGTCCCAAAGAAAAAGACTCCACTGGCAACTTCGGTTATTAAAAAGCAGGCAATCAATAAAATAAAATATGATGGAACAGACCGAAGGATGCTATGGTTAAGAGGCCTTTTTTGCGATTGCTTTCTTGGGAAAAAAATTCACGATTTCTACACTTGACTTTATTTACTCTTGAATATTTTGTATCAGACGCAGCCTTTGAATTTGACCATATCTGGTTTGCGCCGTTATTACTAAATCAGCAATTTGGAACAACGGATTAATTCCTCTAGGAGAATATTGCACTGAAAAACGTCCTGCCGCGGCGAAACAA
Organism: Haemaphysalis longicornis; assembly: GCF_048455015.1. Classification (NCBI taxonomy): domain Eukaryota; kingdom Metazoa; phylum Arthropoda; class Arachnida; order Ixodida; family Ixodidae; genus Haemaphysalis; species Haemaphysalis longicornis. Next base: position 92,976,345 of record NW_027526445.1, on the reverse strand, counting down.
AGGCGAAAGGGAATGCTCACGCGTATTATTATGAAAAAGCGAACCATGTTTCTAGAAGTGGTCTTGTTAAAAAAAGGTTAAATCCTAAACTTCCGTCATTCCGGCATTTCCGTTAAAATTAGCAGGTTGCGAAATTTTGAAATATCTTGCATAAAATTTATGAAAGAGGCTTTACACTTTTTTTGCCTGGCTAAGGGGCATCTCAATAAAACCTCGCTTTGATGGTCCTCTTTCTTTGCGCCTGTACTTACAACATATAAACGGCTCCAGTATGTTCACGTTGGCTTTGGCACTATTCGCAAGATTAGAAAGGGGAAAAAACTAGTTCACGAAAGAAAACCGCTTGGCTGCGACGTAAAATATCTACAAAATATTCCGGCTAGCCGAGTGAGAGTGCAGTTTGACGAGCGAGTTCAATGTTTCTCGCGTCATGAACGCTGATTTCAATATTACCACCAGCCTGGTCGCGCCGCGCTACCTTCCCGCTTATTTGAGCTGGGTGAGCCGCCGGCTAGAAACATGGCCCACTAAACAAGAATTTTGGTGCCAAGAAATTACGGAGTTACACCTAACTTATATAATTAGGAAGGGATGCCAGTCGAGAGCGGCAACGAAACACAAAAGACGTGCCGCTCTGTTGCTTCGTAATGGGGTGAGAAATAGGCGCTTTGAAAATATTACCTCTTGAGTAACACACTGCTTAATGATTGGAAAGCGATGGCTGTCATTGATTCCCCTTCACATAAAGACCGTCAGAGACAGGAGGTGTGCGCCGTATGAATGGCTACATCTGCATAAAAACTTTCTGGTTTGGTAAAGCCAAAATTAAAACCTAAAATTTTCGAAGGGTATTTTTATGCAGCAAAGAAGAAAGGCTGGGTTGGCTTATTATATTCCCAAATAAATATTTCCCCTGCTGAGGTATTGGTATCTTTCCGTGGCTTCTTGGTTGGAGATCTCGTTAACAATAAGCTTTGTTTTTCGCATTTTCGCATATATCAGCCATCCAAGATAAACAGTTTCAGAAGAATTTCTTGTTACGTGCCCTTCGAGAAAAGCGGCAAAAACATCAGAAGCCACTCGAGGATATTAAGATTAACAATGTTGCTAGTTCGGCTAATGGCGGCGCTGATGCATGACGATATTTGTCACCGGTAACGTGAATTTGGTCAGTGGAAAATAAATTGCGTTCAACTGAAGAGAAAAGAAAACTACAACCTTAGTGCTGCTGAGCTGTCCGGAAGCCCCAACACATTGTTACGTGGTGTCATAATGATGAGACGAACCATGATTGATAAGCCGATAATTTAATGGGCATTAGCTAACTAGGGGCGAGCATGGCAGTTCAATTTCAAAATTGGATCGGTTGACGACGTCGATGAGATCGAAGCGATGATCCGATGAGGTGATCGCTGAAACGATGACTCGCTGGCTCGTTGGCCGACAGCACATAGCCGACGATGGTCTACTCCAAGCGAACTCAAAATGTACAATATGTACACTTCATTTACGTTACGTATTTGCAACTTGCAAGGCCCATAATCGCATACAAGAGGTCGGGAAAGGCCCGCATCGAGCGGGGCTCGTCGCTCCTCTCCTGCCTCTCTTACTCTCTGTTCTCCTCAAAACATCAAACTCCTCGGTTTTACCAGTAAATCTCGCCCAAAAAAGGGACGTCACAACTTGATAGTGAGGATGGATTATTTATTAGCCCACACTAGGCCTCCGATTGGCCACCGTAACAAAGCTAGGTGGGTTCAAAATAGTCGCGTGATCCACCTCTCTCGCTCTCACACAGAAAAGCAAAGGTAATACTCAAAATAAAAATATACCATAAATGAGAACCAACCAACTAAAAGCTGAACTAGCGCCCGCCAACAGTTGTTGGGCGCCGGCTCGTCTTAAAGTATTGTTCATGCCGTGCGTGCCGACAACTGTGTCCACGCCGCCAAATTCATTTCCTTTGTAGACACGTGGAGTGCCTAACAAAGCCTGGTCGCCTATCTAATGACTCATCCCATCTGCCAAGTCGTCAGGTTCAGACGTGTGACGAACGGGCACTTCGCCCATTAAATTTGAGCAGTGCAACTGTCGCTGACAGAACGCTGGTGCCCTCTTTCTGTGCTTGTCCCATTGACTGACCTCCAGCTCCACTCCGGTTCGAGGATTCTTGTGGTGGCAATCGCGGTTGTTAAAATGTCAACGGTACCCTTCCGGCGGCTTCTCAAACGAACGCAAGGAAACCCTCCTTCGAAAGCTTACATCGCTTTGAGCTATTATGCGGGGACCAACGCATTTGTATGCGTCGTCTCCGGGCCCGCTGGTCGGGTAGACACAAAAGCGCGATGACTAACAAAGAAGCCTCCGCAATATCTCCTTACTCCCCTCGCCCCCAACTGAGCTCGGCCAGCGTGAAAACAAACACCATCCAGGTAAACAAACTAACGCCAGCGAAAGATATGTAGTTGTTGCGCGGTAGTGAATAATTAAGTGAGATGCGCGAACCTAATAACGGATATGTTCCCCATTGTGCTTCGTCTTCTTCGAAGGTGGGCAAACCTGGCGCTAAGTGTAATTGTTCATTTCTTCGTCTCCTCCTAGGGACATATCTCCATGTCGATGGCGACCGTCCGGTCGAGGCCGCAGTCAAGTGACGAATGCGATGAAGACGAACGATGGGATGACAGTGAATAGTGAGGTGCCTGTAGCCACAGGTGACGATGATTGCATCGATGACGAATGGGGCCGCTATAGCGATGTTCCGAAGGCAGCGACGAAGCGGCATGTGTACTTAGAACCCCGTAGGATGATATCTCTTGGGACATGGCGTCATCGGTTAATCTCGTCTCGTCTCAACACGTCATGGATGATCTTGATGGGCTGGTAATGGGCTGGGAACACGTGGCGGGGTACGTGGTGGTTCGAGAGCTGGTTGCAGCGGGTCTTGGGCTCTCCGACATGGCCCGCGTACCACCGATGATCGCGTTCAGGCTGAGCAGGCAGGAAGCAGGGGCCAGGATGGGGATGAACCTGCCCACTCCACCAAAATCTTACGCGGCGGCATAACGGTGAGGCTAACAGTGATTGATGAGGCGAGGATTTCACAAGCGTCAGCCATCTTGGTGCAAGCACGGCTATTCTCCACAATGTGCTTCGTCTTCTCCAAAGGTGGTGCAAAAGTGGCGCTACGTGTAATTGTCCATTTCTTCTTCTCTTCCTGGTCACAATACACAGCGTTGATTATCTTTTGTTTCACAATTAAAATGTTTTTGCTGTACTTTGGGATTTCGTGAATTCCTATTCTCCGTTGGTGTCGCTTTTGAAGACGACGTTGCACACTGGAAATTTCACTGGTTTAGACACACGCTTGTTTTTCGAATCCTTTCCCCTTGTGGCAGGAGCACATGTCAATTTCACTACAACGTGGGCTCTTACATTTTCACATGATTATTATTGTTACTTCCATAAAGTAAGCCAGAAATTGGCTGTCTCGTTGCCTCGTTTTATCCCGGAAGAGGTTGACGATATGTTCAGTATGAACGGTTAGCTTTTCCTACATGAAAACCAAATAAGCCCAGGAGGAAGGAGGGAAACGGTCAGCCATATGTTTTTCCGCTAGAATAAGCTCTCTTCCACGTTCACCTCAATGTACTGCAGACGCACATCATTCACTCGCCCGGATAAAGAGCGGAAAATGAAGTAGCATAGGCCCGAACGTAAGCGCGAAGAGGCGGGAAAAGAAAGGAAAGCCGCTGCCTCCGGCATTTTCGCCTCAAGTTCCTGCTCGTCGTATAGCTATAGCGACACGTACCATAAAAGAAAGTATGGCATGTGTTTAGCAGCGTAGACGACCTGATTCTGAAATAAAGGCCTGAAGGGCGCGACAAACATCCCCGTGGCAGAAACCTACACCCGATGCCCCAAATCACAGTAAATTCTAAACAGGCGACGAAACACCGGTTTGCAGAAAATACCCAACATTAACGTGTCTTCTATGGTTCCTTGTGAACAAGGTTAGCGTAAATTGCCACCTAGCCTAGGTGTTCTTGATTCTGGTTGTTGTGTTGGTAAACTAATAGGATTTCGTATTTAAAGTTACTGCGATGAGCTCCAGGGCAGAAACAAAGGGGCCGAAAAGAAAACAGCGGAAGGAGAGAATTCCAATCACTCGCTAATGGGTAGGCGTCTCCAGAGAAAAAAAAGAGATGGCAGAAGAATAAAACGAGGAGGAACACAACGAGGCTCTTCGGCAGCCGAGCGTTGGGGGTGCGCCTACATAAGCTGCGCGTACACCCATCTACGGCGCCCGTGCTGCCGCGCCGGGACATCGCCAGGTACCTCCCGGTCACTAGCCGGATCTGCTACTGCACCGGGCAACAGCGCCAGGATCCCTCTCCTTCCGTTCTTGCTGCGCCTGGTAGCTGCGCCTGCTGCGCCTGGTACATAAGTGAGGCTGTGGTGGTTTTCTTCACGCTTGTGCTCCGTCTGACAAATCGCCAAGGAACTGCAACAAGGAAGGACTTAGTTGCAGTTTCCTGTCCTTTTGTGTTTCAATCTTTTTTTCTCAATTTTATTTTATTTTCCTCCCGTTCCGCGCATCCCCGTTTTCCCGCTCGGTGCAAAACACTGCATCTATGCTTCACCTTCATATTGCGACTCTGTCATAATTGATGTTGCGTTCACGTCTCCTGGTTCGCACCACCAAACCCTGAGATCATCACAATTGGCGTCCGCGACAGGACCTCTTCAATAACATCTCGAAGAGGTCTCGAGGCTTGTCCTAGAGACATGGGGACAGAGAACTGACATGGAGGTGGAAAAGTTAGTGGCCAGCGAAAAGGAGCTGCGACTCCGCGATGCCGAACTGCGGGTATGGGTGACAGCGAACCAGGATCGGTTGCGCGATGAAAGGGCGGCAGAACGGGAAGCTTTAAAGGACGCATCCGAGCTGGAACGTGCAAAGTAGGAGAGCCTAAGGCTCAACTTAAGGCTACAGGAAGGCGCAGAAATCAGCCCACCATCTGAGGTCTCCTTGGCAGCCCAACCAAACTCCCGTGCCTGCCATGTCGACGATCCCGCATAACTTTGTTCCCCCGTTTTATAAGCGCAGAGACGACCTGGACTCTTACCTCCTATGTTTTGAGAATGTCGCTGCAGCTCAAGAATGGCCGGAAGATAAAAGGGCCGTCGGGATGAGCACATGACTCACCGGAGACGCGCTCTCCATCATCGGGAGGATGACGCCAGAAGATTCTCTGGATTACCAAAAAGTCAAGCTGTCGCTCCTTCAGCGGTTTCGTTTTAGCCCTCAAGTTTACAAAGACGAATTCCGCCAGGCGAAAGCTGAGGACGGCGAAACCGGAACTCAGTTCGCGACCCGACTTTTTGGTTATTTTGACCGATGGCTTGAAACGTGTGGGGTTCCCAGGACATCCGAAGCATTAGGCGACAAATGATCGCGGAGCAATTCTCCAAGTCTTGCTCATCCCAGCTGGCCATTTTCATTAAGGAAAAGGACTGCATGTCGACCAAAGAAATGGCCGAAGCTTGCGATCGTTTCGTCGAAGCTCAAGGTCTCACATACTTGGGAAAGGTCCGGGACGAAAAGAAAGAGCCACATGCAGACCTTCCTTCCAAGAAAGCTCCAACCTGCTTTTCATGTGGAAAAAGTGGGTACAGCGCGCAAACCTGCAGAGTAGTAGGCCTGAACATCCACTGCGGAAGCTGCGTAAAACAAGGGCATCACGCAGACAGCTATCGCTCTAAGCCTCCTGATAAAGAGCAGGGGTCTGCTTGCGCTATTGAGAAGTATCGTCACGACAAACTCCAACAGCAGCACGGGAATAAAGGCCCATTGGCGCCAGCATGTTCCCAGCATAAAAAACAACGCCAGCTCCAAACGAAAAATGCTGCAAGGCGTATGCCTCTTGTAGCCGGTGAGATCTACGGACAAGTTTCCGTTCTGAGGAGCACCGTCAGCAACGCCGTCATCGTGCGACGAGACCTCGTCCCTGATAGTTGATTTACAGGTCGTGCATCAAGCGTTCGTTTTGTGGACAACACCACAAAAAGACTTGAAAAGGCTTCCATCAACGTGGGGACACCTTACTTCACTGTAAAAGTCCTGGCCAAATACATGGCTGATCCCCTGTACGACCTCATACTTGAAAACGTACCAGGCGTTAGGGACCCAAACATTCCTAACCCTGCATGAAAGAAACAGCAACCAAGGCATCCAGCGACACCAGTGGTGTTCGGTGGGGAAGCACATCTTCCTTCGACCGACGAGAACACCAGCCACGTCCATCACACTGTGCAGCAAAACCGGCCAGTAAGTCCCATCATGTTGGCCGGTGTTACAACAAAAGACATGCGCCAACAGCAGCAGCTGGACAAGACGCTAGACAACTGCATGAAGATGGCATCGGCAGAGTCCTCTTCCGATAAAGAGAGCCCCTGCAAGTTTATTTGGCAAAAGGGGCTGCTGTACCGTCCGTAGGCAATACCATCTCGCCGCATCATTCAGCAACTTGTTATTCCACATCCTTTGAGAGACGCGGTCATCAGGAAGGCTCATGATGGAGTTCCAGATCATCATCGATTCTTAAAAAGAACTAAAAGAAGCCTCCGGGAGCTTTATTGGCCAAACATTTACGCCGACCTTCGAAGATTTCTTAGCACCTGTCAGCCATGCAAGACGGAAAATCCGAAAAGTGAAGTGGGCGTCGCTCCTTCGAGAAAGATGCCGACTGTTGGCCGTTGCGTAACAAAAAGTCTCGCTTCAAGGAAAACGACAAGCCCATAGCGCATATACGGACCATGATGAGCCTAAGCATCTGTGCCCTAAAGTCAACATTTTCAACCTTGTTTTGGCGTCTCAGCAGTGAGGTGTGGCGGGCTCCAGACAATGCTTACTGCCGGTTCGCTAAATCTGTTGACTGTGCAAACAGTGTTTTTGTTTTCTTTTCCGGCCCCACCTTTCGCCCACCGGTACCTCCTGAAAGTGTGTTTGTGGCTTCACCCCAAAACACTTTCTAAAGCCGGGGGTAATGTCATGAGCTCCAGGAGAGAAAAGAAGGCGCAGAAAAGAAAACACCGGAAGGAGAGGAGGCCTATCACTCGCTATGGGTACGCGTTTTCGGAGGAAAAAAGGGCTGGTAGAAGAGGAAATAGAGGAAGAACGCAACGGGGTGCTTCGGCGGCAGAGCGTTCGTGGTGCGCCTGCATAAGCTGAGAATACACCCATCGACGGCACCCGTGCTACCGCGCCGGGACATGGCCTGGTACCTCACGGTCACTAGCAGGATCCGCTACTGCACCGGGCAACAGCGCCGGGATCCCTCTCCTGCCGTTCTTGCTGCGCCTCGTGGCTGCGCCCTCCGTTCCGCTCAGCGTGGAACCACCGAGTCACTGGCCATCGAGTCACAGCGGACTACATAAGTGAGGCTGTGGTGGTTTTCTTCACGCTTGTGCTCCGTCTGACAAATCGCCAAGTCACTGCAACAAGGAAGGACTTAGTTGCAGTTTCCTTTCCTTTTGTGTTTCAATCTTTTTTTCTCAATTTTGTTTTATTTTCCTCCCGTTCCGCGCATCCCCGTTTTCCCGCTCGGTGCAATATACTGCATCTACGCTTCACCTTCATATGGCGACTGTGTCGTCATTGATCTTGCGAGCACGTCTCGTGGTTCACACCACCGAAACCTGAGATCATCACAGGTACAAGAAATGTGTCAGTGGGCAACCATGTGGTGACACTGCATGTGAAAGATTCCGTTCGACGGGTTTTAACATATAGAACCTCAAAGTTGTTAATGATGGAAAGAAAAATAAACTATTGAATAAGTCCGTCTCGATAAAGCAAAACTTCTCGGTGAGCTACTCTACAAAAAAGTGGTTGTGTGGGAAGACACCCATATATTTGGGACTAGACGTGAATGCAACCCGTCCCTGCGTTTCTTTGCAGGTAGGCGACGCGAATACACATCACCACGACTGTTCTATTCCTCCAGCTACCGGAATGCGGAACTAGTAAATGCACTAAAGCCCGACTTTGGACTAGGTTAGTACCAACTCCCAGAAAAACAGCGCGAAATTCTTGGAAGAACTCTAAATGAAACAGGCATCTTTAAAGAATACTGAGACTCACAAGCCCGAGAAATATACGAGGCTCCAAAGATTGGCATCAGGGGATGATTGCATGAGCTCGTTTCCGATGGCACTCTTTTAGCTGGAGATATTGTATCTTGGCAATTCAATGAAACAAATTTGTTGTTTTTTCAGATATTACCGTATTGTCTTCACGCAGATACTGTTTTTATAACTTTCTCTTCGAGTTTTCATAAAACACCATCCTGATATTACGCCGGTACGGGCCTGTATGTTGTCACTGCCGGGAAAATTTATTTGCTTGTTCGTCAGAGCTTCAGGTTATCCACTATTCCGTTCAAGTTTTCTGCGCTGTTTTTCATGCAAGCAGTGAATGGTTTGTCGTCTTCCACTTAGGCGCGTCAGTTCAAGAAAATTACTGAGGACAAGATCAGTGATTTCAAACTAATACGGCCAGACTACTTATTCAGCCAGTGGAAAATTTCGTAGCTCTAGGTTTCGCGCTCTATGGGTCAAGTAAGCAAGGCGTAAACGGCAATCATCTCATTGACAGCAACAATAGCCATGTAATACTGCTTCCAGCATTAGTGAAGCAACTTTGTTGGGATTAAAATTTTGTGGGGGTTAATCTTTGCTGGTTGTAATAAGTTCCCTTAATGCAATACCTTAGTAACATATAACCCCAAAAAACTGGAACCAAAACCAAACCAAAAAGCAAGTACTGAACCTCGGCAAGAAGAGTTCCTCAAGCGACTTGCACAAACATCGCTCAGTACTACGCTAAGCTTTCAACAAGTGAAGAAGTGTTATCCTAGACAAGTGTTGCTATCAAAATCTCCGCATTCGATTACTCTTAACTAAAAATAATGGTTTCACTTTGGTTTCGCAGAGATGGTTAGTTTGCATTAAACTGGCGGGTATTGCAATAGAGGAAAGTGCAGACACCCATCAGATTAAAAGGTCGGTTTCCGCAACTTGGCTTTCGACCGATACGCCATTGACGCCGCATCCCTTAATGCAATACCTTAGTAACATATAACCCCAAAAAATGGGAACCAAAACCAAACCAAAAAGCAAGTACTGAACCTCGGCAAGAAGAGTTCCTCAAGCGACTTGCACAAGCATCGCTCAGTACTACGCTAAGCTTTCAACAAGTGAAGAAGTGTTATCCTAGACAAGTGTTGCTATCAAAATCTCCGCATTCGATTACTCTTAACTAAAAATAATGGTTTCACTTTGGTTTCGCAGAGATGGTTAGTTTGCATTAAACTGGCGGGTATTGCAATAGAGGAAAGTGCAGACACCCATCAGATTAAAAGGTCGGTTTCCGCAACTTGGCTTTCGACCGATACGCCATTGACGCCGCATCTCAAAGGAAATGTCTGCAACGTCGCTGGCTTTCGGCTGCAATGCTTAAGCAATATTTTGGGTCTTGTTGCAATCTGTTTTTCTTGTAGAAGCATGAAAGGAACCAAAGTTACTAATATAAAACTCTTGTACTTCATCGCAATGAAATGTTTTGAAAAATGCTTTCAGGGCAATTCTCGAGTCCGCCAGGGTGCCTCTTGTGTTGTTTTTCCAGTAGGGCTTGGGTCAATTCTTCAGACCGCCGTTCAGCGTCAGGATGCCGTATTCTTGTAACCTATATGAGATAAATGAAATGAACATAATATGCTTGGTTAATGCTTGCATCATGATAGTGAGTTCCCTAGATTGGTTTATATTAAGCTCAGAATAAGATAATCTCAACCAGTCGACCCACATTTTAAACAGCTTCCCTTTCACAGACAGCGGGTAAACATTGAGAGAGAGAGAGAGAGAGAGACTAAACTTTTTTGAAAATAAGGAGAAGAGAATGTGAAAAGAGTTATGGGTAAAGTCCTATTTCGAGGACTCCAGTAGCAAAGGCTCCCAGCTTGGCTCTCTCTAGCAGCTCCCGCTGTGTCGAAAGCTCCGAGCTGGACAGTGCTAAATCCCAGGACTCTCTAGAGGTTTGGTAGGTGTTCCGTTGCCAAATTATAGGGCAGTTCCAGGCTGTGTGGAATAAATCTGCTCGTAATTTGCATTTGTGGCATTCTTCGTTATATCTCTCTAGGAACAATAGAGACAGTCTGGATTTCTAACATGTGATGCATGTAAGAAATCCAGAAATCCAGAAATCTAACATGTGATGCGGTGCGGGCATGGTCTTTCTCGCTTGCCTTTGAGTGTAAAGCCTTTCATTAAACGACATGAAGGGAGGGCGGGTTTAAGGGTGGTCCGTTTCCTTGCGGCAGTTGATTTGCCTCGCTAGGGAGTCGGCTCTCTCATTTCCTTTAAGGCCTTCGTGTGCTGGGCTCCATAATATTTTATGTTGGCCTTTTGGTTCGGCTGGAAGAATCTTCCTCGTTTCTATGGGAATAAGGCCGCATATTAGATTTCTAATTGCTCTTCTAGAGTCCGTGATGATGATGAGGTTTTTGTTGTTATATTCTCCTCATCTTACAGCGAGTAGTATGGCTGTGGTCAGCTTGTTGAGATCTCATGAGAAAGTCCAGGAGTTTGCCCCGTGCATCCACAACTACGGCTAAAGATATTCCGTGGTGGTTGGTGGCGGCATCCGTGTACACTGCATCTGGATTTTCCCCGTATGTGCTTCTTATATAGTAATTCTTGCTTGTATTCTACCTTTTTTGTAGAGGGGGCTCATTTTCTTTGGAATAGGTGAAATTTTGAGAGCTTTGCGTTGTTCTGGTTGCAGCTCTGTTGTTCTTCGTACGAACTCGGTGTGAATGGTGTAACCATCTACACCTCTAGCGGGTAAACTTGGCTTAACGAACATGAGCTCGAAGCACTCGGCGAACGCTAGAGTGTTTTGGCCAATCTCCCTAGGTGGGTATACGTAGAATTACGAACGTGCGCTCCAGGCACGCGTGCCCAAGCGCTGGGGATTTTTAACTTCCTGGTATTTTTAACTTCGGTCGCCATGCACAAACGATTTGCTCAACAGCTTCGCTGTTATAAGGTAGTTTCTTTTTAGTGCGCAGCCAAGAAGCGCCACATACTGTGGTTCCATGGCGTACGGGTGCCCTCTTACCGAGCGAAGGGGGGGAAGGGTGGAGGGTGGGGGTCACCAACTCTGAAAATTGCACAGGAGAAGGGGCAGGATGTTTGTGCTCCACGTGATACTTCGAGTTTTGTTTTACGACTCTCCTAAAATGAACACAATTAAACCACGCCACGTGTGCAAAATATAAGCACAGTAAAACATTACTGATAATAAGCGTACTCTCTAATGCGAAATTTGTACGCAGCGCGAACGGCAGCCTTCTAGGTCACGGTGCATAGCTGCTGCATCCAAAGAAGTGATCGCGTGAGCAGCGAACGCATGGTGGCGCGCGCAACTACGCTTTTATATCGCAGTGCGTAGCCGCCGCTGAGCATGTTGTTTTAAATCGTGTTTGAACACCCCGCACAAATTTCACCCTGTTCGGATGAGCCACGCAACGAGGTGGGCGACTGAAGACACAACGTGCAGCAAAGAGCGTGCGTGCGGCTTCTGTGGTGCTGCCTCAGGATCCTGCCCTCTACCTCTACCTTACTTTCTCCACACATGCATCCTCCCCTTCCGTGCGGGCTCGTCTACGGTGACCTCTTCGTTCTCTGGGTTTTCGTACGGCGATTTATCGCTGGGGAGCGTCAAGCGACAACTACTCCACCCTCCCTTCCCCTCACGCTCTCGCCACACGTTCCGCCTTCTTTTTGCTTGTCTTCGGTGTCCCCTTCCTTCGCTCGTTTAGAGGGCACCGCGACGCCGTGGAACTACATTATCTTCGCTGCAGGGATGCGTACTAAACAGGAACTACATTATTAAGAGTGAAGCGGTTGAGCAAATCGTTTGTGCATGGCGACCGAAGTTAGAAATACCAGTAAAATTCCCAGTGGTTTGGCACGCGTGGCTGGAGCGCACGTTCGTCATGCTATGCATATCCACCTTGGGAGCTTGGCCAAAAAAGTCTAGCATTCGCCGCGTGCTTCGAGCGCATATTCGTCAACCTAAGTTTACCAGCTCATGGAGATTACCAAACAATAGCCGCAAAAAAAAACAAAACTCCAGCATTTCCCCATCTGGACAACGCTTGCTAGCAACTAAAAAGACACGTCACAGCGTACGCCTCTCGTTCTTCCGTTCTCGTCTCGTCGTAAGAATTTGCTGTATACCGGAGAAAAGCCGTGACTTGAATGTTGAAGCTGCTGTCGGTAATTATTGACTCCACATGGCTCGGCCGCAGATAGTTCGCACGTACGAGGAAGAGGCCACCCTTCGTGAGGCACGGCATTCAAAGCATCCGCTAATGACCATAAGGCACGCTTCCTGAGTGGCGTATGAAAACGTCGACCAAAACGACGAGGTCAGTCTGGCCTTGCTCGCCCTAAAACTCAACTTTGTATCCGCCAAGGAACAACTGCAATAGCTTCGCCATTCAAGTCTTCCGCGTGAGTGCAAACTCTCCTCTATTTTTTAGACCTTCAGAAGCGGGGGCGTCGATATGTCTCCTCTCACACACTTGATACTCGGTCCGATCATCAGGCCTTATTTCACACGCAGCAGCAAGCAAGAAAATTTCGTTGTCGCACGCACCACTCCCGGCCTGAACGGGACTTCATGTTGGTACCGCAGTGATTGGGTTGCGCCGCACCCAGTTTGATTGGTGTGATTGTGGTACCGACCCGCAAGCAATATAATAATTTTGTAAACGACAATGAGCTAGCAGTTTCCTTTTGTTGTGTTCAAACAAAACTTTGTCGGATGAGGTAGGTAGAGTTAGTATTGAGGCGTAGTGACGGTTTTTGGCACTCCTTTTAAAGCTGAAGCTTGGCAGCCTTGTTGTGCGCCATTGTTTGATTGCAATATTTCTTCCTAGAATGTGAGCCCTACCTGGTTCCAAGAAGCAAATTTTCGTAGAGCAGGTAGATATAGACGTCAGAAGGTTTCTGTGCCATATTTCCTTCTTTTATGATGCCCAATATTTCTTAACATCACATACACGTACAGGTGCCTCAAAAAGAAAATGTAGCACGACTTCATGAAGCGACAATAATGTCCATTGTACACCCCTACCAGCATAAATACAATATCTTCGGCCCAGTTTTGTTTTAGTATGGTTTTTTTGAAAAATCACTTGGAGGAGGCTGGCTATGTATATGCTGGAGAAATCATCTGAAAGTCTCCAAGGCGTGCTCCATTTAATTTTTGGGGCACATGTATACTCCAACGATTGTCTTCAGTGCGAGGGCTCATTCACTGGGGCATTTTTAAACAATCAATAAGTGCAGCTTTGTCAATGAAACTTCACTCTCGAGCAACAGAGTAACCTGCTCCAACGCTAAAGGAAATCTTTTTCAGCCGCACGCATATAGGTATTCGTTTCTGTTGTGCAAATCTATGAATATGCCTATTTACAAAATCTGATCATTCATATTAGAGCTGCGAAGCCGAAATTTACAATAACCGGCCCCGCTGTCCAATTTGAAGCGTTCCACTTGCAGTACGAAGTATTGTTTTACCGTAGGTTCTTACGCCACACCATGCATATATCTATACGTTTAATACAGAAGACCGTATCGCAAACGCGTAGTTCATTTGGAAGTTCTGTGCAGCGGAGCTCACTGCAGCCCCGCACCTTTTTTTGACTTCTGTGTGCCAGCATGCTTTATTTCAGTGAAAAGAAATATAAGAAAGGCGCTTCTCTAAAGTTGCTGGACATTCCCTCAGGCGCACGGCAATACATCACCTTAACGAGATAAACGTAACTTATCACCTAGAGACGAGTTAGTATCAACACTGTTTCCCGGGACCAGACTGTGATATTTATGTTGCATCACAAAAGCTTATATCAACTAGTCGGGAGTTGGCTGATCCGCAGATGCTCACCAAATGGTTGGTTCATGTCCCAAAGAGTAGCCTAGCCATAACAAATAAGACAAAGCTTTTAATGCAGAATATTTTGCCAGCGTGTCTACATGAGTAACTTGAGCATGCAACGTACCGAAGCGCAAATATGGAGAATAGCAATGAAGTTACTCACTCCATGTTCTAGTGCTTTATTGGGGCTTCTGCGCTATCACGCACGCCGTAATGGAGGCCTCCGGGTAAATTTGGACCATCTGGTGATGTTTATCATTCGCGAAATCTCGACACACGGATGTTTTTGGTTTAAGCCTCCATTGGAAGAGAATCCTCCGCGAGCGTTCCTCTCCTGTACTTTCTCCCCTTGAGCGTTCTCTTTCTTTATAGGTGGCCGACGGGTGTGTGCCCAATATAAGAGGACGCACAGAAGAATAAAAGCAGCATAATCGAGAAGGTGAAACTACTGAACACGTTGCGGCCTTTGACACAGAATTATCTGTAACAGAGTACATTGAGCATGCTAACTACAGAACTGGAAATTCTAGGACCACTAAAAGACAACTACAGTATAAATGTCTGCTTTGCTTGCCGATGCTAACCCCAGTGCGGGAAGAGTCGTGGTCTCCGAAAAAAAGGAAAATACGCAAACTGCAGAGAATTGTGACAATAAGAAAACACGCGCCGCCATTGCGCTTTTCCGCTTTTGTATTCACCACCTAATAAGAGGGCTAAGGGCTCCTTGCAATTCAAGAAACGACATGGTGACTAAACAGCGCAGAAGACGTAACACAGAGAAGAGCAAAAACAGGACGAGCGCTGTCGCAACACCAACTCGCCCAACTTTCCATCCTGCTCAAGAAACGAACTGAACAACATTCTAGATGCGTGTGTGCAAAACACAACGATATTTTTCTACACCACTATACCTTACAATTACATCATCTGGCAACTGTGCTTTCTCATCGTTTAACAACCTTTTGGCAGCGCACTCTGTTTAAGCTCTCACCATTTGAGTGGGCTGCTTTCCATTCTTCGAACTCGCGCTTGACCTCCTCGAGCAGTGCCGGGTCAGTGAGCAAGTCTAGAGCAGTGAGCGCCAGAATCTTGGCAGCACGTAGAGTAGGCGGCTGGGCCTCTGGTGAACTTGCACCCTCGGCAAAGGCAACAGTGTGGTTTATGTTTTTTGCAGGGATAGCAAAGACCGGGTGCATAGTTGGAAGTTCCTGCGACACGTTGCCGGCATCAGTCGACGCTTCGCAAGGCACCATGGTGGACAAGCCCGCATCCATGAACTTCACCCCTGCATCAATGTGTCCTGGTTTAGTTTCCAGCGTACATAAAAACTACTCCAGTGCTGCTCTAGAAACATGGAAAAGAAGATCGAACATAGTACTTGATTCCCGGTGTGCTTGGAATGGGTTCAAGTCGTTTGTTCCTGATGCTCCTGCAACTGCTCCTGTATTTCTACTGCTGAAAACGTTTTGCTCAATTTGTTGATGATTTCCATTTTTCGGAAAATTTAAGGCACCGCAGATGCGTTACAACCGTCACCATTTTTTTTCGCTGCCATGATGTCTGCAAAATGCTCTACTTCCTCTATCGTTCATTCAGCCCTAACCTTTGTAGTGTAAAGTGTCTTGCATGCATTTTGCAAGAAACTTTGAAGAGTTTCTTGCATTGGGTTTCACTGGATGTTCTTATTTCTCGTGTAGATTTTCGTGACAGTGTGATGATGTCCTTTTTTTTTACACTACTTACTTGACTCTTGACTTCAAACAAACAAACAAACAAACAAACAAACCAAGAAATAAAAATAAATAAAAAACAAATAAAATGAAAAATAATAAATAAATACACAAACAAACAAACAAATAAATAAATAAATAAATAAATAAATAAGGATTGTATATTGCCGCGAACCATGTATGGGTTTGTTTATTTATTTTTTGTTTTTACTGCCGGGCCACGCCCGGCTGTGTTATTTGTGGTCCAAGCAAAGCGCGTCTGGCATTCTTTGTTTTTATGCCACACGGGCGATCACATTCAGATAAGCAGACTGTTTCGCCCTAACGTCACTAGCCCAGAATAATCTTCAGGGATCTACAATCTTCTGGATGTGAATCGACGGTTCTATAAATACTCGCACCGAAAGATAAAAGCCTGCAGAGCAGACGCCGCGGCATTCGGTTCGACGACACTCGCCTGCGCAAGTCACTTTGTTGACCGCTGCTTCGCCGCCTCTGTATTCTCTGTATTCTGCGTAGATAGCATGGTCCGCACATACGCACAGCAGGAGGCCACCTCGTGACGCCAAGTTGAACATGCACATCGCGCGTCACCATAGACGGCACAACGTACCCTGCGGCGTTCGTCGTTTTGCCTAACTGCTCCCGCGACGTAATTCTCGGAATGGACTTTTTGACGGACAACGGTGCAGTAATTGATCTACAGACCAAGTCCATAACTTTTTCCTACGATCACTCCGTGACGCCGGATCCGAACCCCGAACACCGTGCTGCTTTAAGGATCGCCGATGATCATGTCCCACTGCCACCCCGCGCAAGCTTGATGATCACCGTCTACTGCGAAGATGCTGTTTCTGACGTCGACGCTATCGTAGAGAGTGACCAGAGGTTGCTCCTCGACCGTGGTGTCTCCGTCGCAAGAGGCATTGCGCGCTTTACGCAACGCCAATCGCAAGTTTTGGTCACTAATTTCAGCGAGGAATACCAGCATTTGAACAGGGGCGCTGCAATTGCGTTCCTCGAAGAAACGCAAGAAGCAAGTGACGTGATTGCGGTGGCCGACTTTGAAAGCGCACCCGAAGATACGTTCAAGCTTCCGAATCACTTTGACGTGAATCCGGCGTTACCGCAAGATGAACGGAACAAATTATTGGATTTGCTGCGTCGCTACAGAGGATGTTTTTCATCGAACGCAAAACTACGTCAGACACCTCTAGCGAAGCACCGAATATTAACCGAAGATGGAGCCCGACCTACACGACAGTCACCGTACCGCGACTCTTCACACGAGCGTGAAGCCATCCGGACTTAAGTCGACGACATCCTCAGCGACGATATTATACAGCCATCGAAAAGCCCCTGGGCTGCGCCGGTCATGCTGGTGAAGAAAAAGACGGCACATTAAGGTTTTGTGTTGACTACCGGCGACTGAACAAAATCACGAAAAAGGACGTGTACCCCCTCCCCCGAATCGATGACGCCCTCGACCACCTCTGCCACGCGAAGTACTTCTCATCGATGGATCTGAAGATCGGCTACTGGCAAATTGAAGTGGACGAGAGAGACCGAGAGAAGGCTGCATTTGTAACCCCGGACGGCCTATACGAGTTCAAGGTGATGCCGTTTGGGTTGTGCACTGCGGCAGCAATATTTCAACGAGTCATGGACACGGTGCTAGCCGGCCTGAAGTGGCACACCAGCCTCGTATACCTCGACGATGTTGTGGTATTCTCTCGGACTTTCGACGAACACCTTGCAAAGTTGCAGTCTGTACTCGAGGCCATCCGTATGTCGGGGTTAGCGCTGAAGCCTTAAAAGTGCCGCTTTGCGTACAAGGAACTGAAGTTTTTGGGCCATGTCGTCAACGCCGCGGGAGTCCGGCCTGACCCGGTGAAACCATCCACCATAGCGAACTTCCCAAGACCGAAAGATAAGAAGGGCCTGCGAAGATTTCTCGGACTATGCGCATACTGCAGGCGCTTCGTCACAAACTTCGCCCGCATTGCAGAGCCACTCACCCGCTTGACGAAATATAGCACCCCTTTCAGCTGGAAAAATGCCCAAGAAACAGCATTCTGCGAGCTGCAACAATGCCTGCAAAGCCCGCCTGTACTCGCGCATTTCGACGAAAACGCCGAAATGGAAATTCCAACGGACGTCAGTGATATAGGCTTGGGTGCCATCCTCGTAGAAAAGCAAAGCGGGTGCGAAAAAGTAATCGCCTATGCCAGCCGTGGTCTTCGCTGTGGCACAAAAACTATACTACATCAAAAAGGACCAATTCTCTTTGATTTTCACATGTACTTTGCTTTCTCGTTTTTACTCTTAATAGGCGTGCAAATAGGGCGACGAGGGCCACAGGTCTTTACTTTTGTGCAATAAACATAAAGTAATTGGCACCAAAGAAATAGACCATATTGTTCTTTCTTGTAACCTATTTATAAAAATCCCCCACAGCACTGAAACATCAGCCTGTTGTGTCTGCTGACTGCAATTTTTTTGTGAAAGAATAATGGGTTTATTACTTGACAACCACGTCATGAAGTCATTCATGGCGGCTTCTGAAATTAAATTCACAGCGAAACATACACATCGGCTTCGATATTAAAATCCCACGCCCTGTTCGCACGCTTCATGTGGCAACTAACGTGAGCATGCATTGGCAGCGAACGCGGGTACGTGCCAAACTAACGTTATGCGCAACACTGCACCATGGGATCAAATACCCTTGGAAGTTATCCCCACAGTGTGACGCAGAATGCGTTAGGCGTCAATTGGTACGTCTTCAAAAATTAGCGTTAAGGCTGCTGCTCGTCGCATGAACATATCGCCCCAAAAGAGGCCGATGTTCTTATGCACAATAATTTCGCAAAGTAGATGATACGAAATGTTCATGATGCCTTCAATTAGTATAGCAGTGCTGGTGTTCAACACCATGAGGTTTATAATGACTACTATCATGACTATTACAATGATCACGATGACAAGAGCACAGGTGACTTCATGTAACGGACGGAGCCTCGCACAAAAGGTTCTGCCGCCCACAGCTCGGTATAAGTCACCAAACATTGAGAGGTCTCAACGCAGAATTGTTAGAGTCTTCGCAGGTTCTTTGCAAAACGCCAACTTACATGCTAGAATGGAAATTAATAGTCATCGGTTGATACAGACCGACAGGTGCCGACCTGTCGCAGACCTATAATTGAGTTTTAATGTATAGCAGGAGTACATGTGCTATAAAAAAAACCCTAGGAGGAGTTACCAAAGCCGATTCTTTCATCTAACGTTCTTTTGGCGAAATTTCCAAGTAGAAATTGTGCTTCATCTCTTTCTAGGTATTCCAGGAAATTTCACTGATGTAGATTGAAAGCTAATGGTAAGAAGAAATTTGGCAGGGCGACATAGCTCAAATTACAAAAAACCTGCAAGAGATCCCCGAATTGTTGTATGTATTGCTCTCGTTGCGGAACACGTTCTTTATGTGACTATGATTAAAAACACACTCGACATCCTTTATTTTTTACGTGCATTTCAGTGGGTAGAGAATCCAGCGCCATCTCCACAAACGTGAAACTGGAGAAGGGCTAAGCGTCGGGCGTGCGCCTATGTTTCCGACAGAAAAATTGCTTCTAATGGGCAAGCGCCCATCACAGAAAAGCGTTTTTTTTTCCCGAAAACAACGCCCGCGGTTGCCTCTCTCTTGCCACACGGCCCGCGCTGATTGGACGTCGGAGGACCGCCGGTGGGAGGAGAAATCGTGCGCTTACTAAGGCGGTGGCGCCCTCTCTTGCGTTGAACAGGATTTATGCAATAAATGAGAGACAGACAAGCCGTCAGTTGTCATCGTGTCACACGCCTCAGCATGCTAAGAAATATGGTCTACAGGAGAAAACCTGGTTGGAGACCAAATAAAAAAAATTCTGTTTTTAGTTCCTTTAAATCCTGGTTATTCCTATATTTTAAATTACATTAAATTTTGTGTGGGTATTTTGAACCGCTAGTATTCCTTGTACACTTGTTTTTGGACCATCGTTTCACCACTTATTTACCATGACAACAGGAGACTGCAACGACAGGAGACAGCGACAAGCCCGAATCCCTAAGGTGCACCTTCCTCCTTGAAACAAAAGATGAAGGTTTTCAGAACGTGAAACCTTGTTTCGCTACCCACCCGGAATTTTCGTAGCAGACACTTGGCTCTACTCCTAGCAGAGATGGAGCAAAGCGTTTTACATAAATCCGGGCCACCTCCACTAACCTAAAACCTGCCGAGGGGCGAAGCATGCAGTGTATACGTGCATTCGCAAACGCCTTGGCGTTTTTACCCACACAGAAGAAACCGTTGGCGAGTAGAGGTTTACAGCTTTGCCGTAAAACTCTCGTATCTTTGAAGCACGAAGCGTTCGAGCTGTAGGCGTTCGAAAACTAGTGTCGCGGTGAGCACTTTTATTACGCGTTTTTGCCCACGGAGATGCAACGTTCTAGCGCAAGGCGTTACGAAACGAACCTGCCGGTTTGTATTTTTTCTTTTACGTGGTACGTTCTAGCTCGAGGCCTTGCAAAACGAGTGTCCCAGTGTTTTAGTACCGTGACAACATGACGCGACAACGACTACTGGAGACGCCGACAGCCCGAGCCCCGATGTGGCTTCGCCCGTAAATATCCCGGGCCATTTAAACTAACGTGAAACCTGTGGAGGGGCGACGCACGCAGTGTGCACCGGTATTTCCCACTGAAAATTTGCTGCTAATGGGCAAGCATGCACCCCACAAAAGAGCGTTTTTGGAGCCAACGCGCGCCATTGCGTTGCCGCTCACTTAACCCGCGGCGCGCGCTGGAGATTGCCGGAGGATGGAGCAATCGCGCGCTTTCGAGGCGGTTGAACCGCCTCAGCAACGCGCCGAACCGAAAATTCTCTAACTTTCTAACGGGTACAGCCGCGTATGCTGCCGTCATTTCCCACTGCTGGAATCGTTTTAGGTGTTGAACGCCATTGCTTTCCCGGAGGAGAGGAGGAGGAGAAACACTTTATTTGCAAACTGGGTCTAGGGGAGAGGGGTGGCGGAGGATGCGATGTTCTCCGCGACCTGGGCGGCCCGGTTGGTTAGTGCCAACTGCACTTCCGGGTCGGAGCTCTCCAGGGCCTGCTCCCAGTGTAAGGGGGAAGGAAAAGGGGGAAATGGGTCGTGGGGACACTCGCAAAGGGAATGGTAGCGGGTATCCGGCTGGAGACATTGAGGGCAAAGAGGCGAAGGGTAGAGATTGGGGTTGATGCGGTGTAGGAGAGTTCGGCAGGGGGTTGTGTGGGTTTGTAGTAGCCGCCAGTGGCGAGCGGCTTCGTGGGTGAGGGAAGGGTGTGGGGGAGGATATATCCTGCGGAGGAGGCGGAAGTGCTGGGTAATATCCCGGTACGAGACTAGAGCGTCCCGGAAGCTGGGGGTGCCGTGGGTAGAGCTAATAGAAGGGCCTGCTCGGGTGACAAGAGCTCGAGCTGTATGGTGGGCCGCTTCATTGGCGTCTGTTCCCGTGTGGGCCGGGGTCCACAGCAGAGCCACGGGGTGGGATGGTGTTCTGCGGGAGAGGATTTTGAGGGCGAGTGGGGAGATTAGCCCTGCAGAGAAGTTGCGAATTGCCGACTGAGAATCCGAAAGGACAACTCTGGGTGTGGGAGACTGTACTAGGGCGAGGGAGATAGCCGCCTCCTCCGCAGCGGTAGCTGATGTTGTATGTATCGTGAGTGCGTCCAAGGGAGGGCTGTCGAGCGATGAAATGACGGTTGTGGCGAAAGCCGGCTTATCGTGGTAGCTAGCTGCGTCGACGTATAAATGATGCTGGGAGGGAGGGAATGTGCGCTGCAGATGTCTAGCCCTGGCCAGTCGGCGGTCGGCGTGGTGGTGGGGGTGCATATTGCGAGGCAGTGGGCGTACATGCAAGAGTTGGCGTAACGTGGTGGGAATACGGGAGGCTATAGGTGAGGGGAAAGGGGAGGTCAGGTGGGCCGCTGCGAGAAGGGCGCGGCCGGGATGCGTGCGCGATAGTCTGGCTATCTGGGCTGTGCGGTGGGCTTCGATGATTTCATCGACGGTGTTGTGAATGCCCAGGGCTAATAGACGGCTGGTGGGGGCGCTGGGAGGTATTAGAAGAGCAACTCGGTATATGCGTCGTAGTAGGCAATCTAGTTTTGTTTTGTCAGAGGCATTGAGTTTGCAGTACGGGAGGTAAAACGTAAAGCGAGAGAGTACGAAGGAATGAAGAAGTTGCAAGCGTTCAGGTTCGGAAATGCCGTGACGCCGTGTGGTGATTCTTCTTAGGAGGTTGAGTGTTTGAAGTACGTGCGATCGGAGTTTAGTTAAGGTGGTCGCGTTGCCCCGGTTGGCCTGAATGGTGAGACCTAGCACGCGGAGGGAGGAGACATGAGGGACGATATGGTTGTCGACGTAAACTGTGATGGGGGGTTCCGTGGGGGGTTGCTTGCAAGGGGGGTGCAAAAGAAGTAGCTCGGATTTGTGCGAGGAGCACTGGAGGCCTAACTGAGACGCAGTTGCTTGGACAATGTCTGCGCCTTGCTGGAGTGTGTGTTCGATTAGAGCATCGCTACCTGATTTAACCCATAACGTAATATCGTCTGCATAGATAGAGGTGTGGAGATTTGCGATGGAGGACAAGGCAGTGACCATGGGGATCATCGCCAGATTGAATAGAAGAGGAAGTATTTATATGGCCACTAGTGTATTTATGAAGCGTTGGAAGCTGAGAGAGAATGTAGGTTCGACATAACGCAGAGTCATTTGTCGGCACTAAGTGGAATATATATTCTCAATGGTGCTGTTGCTAATGTGTCGTGGTACAGGTTTTGAAACAACTGCCTATATTTTAATCTTCATAGCGACAACCCAGAACCGCCTATCGAAAATTATGATTTTATGCATTACGTCTGATCTGATACAGTCGTAAGGGCGCTATTGTAGGTTTCTTTGGAAAGTAGTGGCAGGGTGACGATACTTCCTTGCTGTTGCTCGGCATGTAGGCATGCGTGTTGGTTTCGCCCTGGCGTTTTTGGTGGTTTGAAATGGAGCTAGCAGATATGCCGGAAGACAGTCGGTGGAATGAACAAAACTTCGACTACAAAGCGACTATTAGTATAGACTACTACAACCTGCTCTGCTTTGTGTCGAAGAAACTGTCTTATAGAGAACAAATACGCATCCTCAGAACCTACGCTTGAGGAAGACGTAACATATCATTTTTGTTAAAGCAAAGCTTTACTAACCTAATCAAGCCGAGTTTAGCCATCGCCAGCAACTTGACCTATTTTACCGCAGCTGTGCTGTAGACGTTCAACGTATCACGTGACTCGATAAGGTGAGCTGAGCTTCCAGCGCTGCTTGCGCTAGCTGCCTCCGCCTCCGCGTGTTTGCCAGTACACACTCCGCAGCTGAGTTGCCGCCTGACCTCATGACTCGCAGTGCGCCTGCGCAACAGGAGCACCGCGCTCGCCTGGTCACTTCGAGGTTGGCCATGGATGAGAGCGAGTTGGGCCCTTTTCTCGGAGCGCTGCGCGGAAGCGGGAAGCTTCGAGCTGTCGTCACCAGGTGGCGTCTGACGCCCCGCGGATATCGCCCGATGAGCTGCTTCCCTGGAGAAGGTTCGGAATTCCAAGCGCGTGAAGCTATAGTCGAAGGCTAAGCAAGATGAGCCGTTTGGTTAGAAAAATGCTCGAAGCGGGATTACACCCGTAGACAATGGCAGACCCAGGGAAACCACGACTTCAAAAGACGAAACTAAACTTTCGCATTGGACATCCATGGTTAGCTAAGCTGATCCACAGGCATTTTCGTTAACACACCTATCCCTAGTTTTATACTGGTGTCCCGCATTTCTAGTTGCTGTTCCACACCACGCCCCTCTACAACGTGCAAGATCTACGCACGGTTTTCGGCCATCTTTCTGTGAAAACTGAAATCATCTTCGGCCTTTTAGGCTCTGATGTTCCAACTGGACCATCACACGAGCCGTAATACAGAAAAATTACTTAGTCCAGCCGGGGATATTTAATGTCCGCGTAAGTCTCTGGGAAAGGGAAATCGTTTTGCTCATAAAACACAAAAGACAACTACACACAACCATCATAATACATCTCCGCTTGTTCAACAGCGGCAACCTTGTTCGAATAACTGAACAGGAAGAGCGGATACCACTCTATTACACGGCATCCAAGTCAATTGAAAGCATAAGTAAGTGAAGAGCACAGGTCAGGGAAGAGCGCTTCTTGGGGCTTCGCGCCATTGCCCCTGCTGATCACTACGTAAAGTGCTCCACTCAGTATGCTGCTGAGCGGACAGCAGTGTTCTCATCGATGCGCATTTTAACATACCCACATTCCACTCTGGAGAACGTCCACTTTAAAGTGGTGCATTTAACACTTCGCAGTGTGATTTGGCGCTTCCTTAAATGCTTAATTCAAAAATTGCAACTCACGGATTAAAGGGGAAGGAGGCATATTTTAACGCACCGGATGCCGCTGGGGTGGAGATTTTGCCGCCATATTGCCGGCATATCGTGAACGGCTTATACCACGTGATTTAACTACGTCAGCGCCACCAAAAACACCGGGAAAAATGATTGCAGAGGTGCTAGAGTATATGTAGAAATATGAGCCGGAACCAATTATTGTTACCTCTCAAACATTTGGCATTTTTTACAACTGATGCTAGTGTATCTAACACGTGAGATATCTTGCACTTGAACAGCCACGGTACAAAATAGCATCGTTGCACGGTAACAGAAGTTTTCGACATGCAAACAGAAGTCTTGATTGCATAGAGTTCAGAAATATCTGCAGAGACGTGCGTGGGTGAGGTGGGGATGTAGTCATGCATAATAGCGACAAGAACAAAACCTTCACTTGTAAACTAAACAATAAAGAATGGAATCTCTGGATCACCATATCTTTTTTTTGAGCGTCTATTATAGTAAACCATCCATTTACGAAATAGTATTGTTTCATCATGCTTCGCTTTTCTTAGTACTCAAACCTCCTCATGAAACGACGTGATAGCAATCGCCATGATTTCAAGCATGAAATAATAAATAAATGTGTACTAACGTTTGCGACCCCTCTTCGGAACGTGGAATATATTTTGCTACGCCAAAAACAGCAACACCATGGCGAAGCCATTTTAACTATCGTAAGTTGGTCATTGATCAAGTCTTTCATCATTAATCAAGTCATTCATTAGGTCATTATTTTGTCAAGTCTGTATTCTACGGGTGCATAAAGCGAATCTCTTCCGTAGCATAAAGGCATATTAGAAGCTGCTACACAGGTTCTTTTAAAGCGAATGCTGTATTTCACCTTCTCCCGCAAGTTTAACCACCACGTGGAGGTGACCTTGAAGTGCCTCAGCGCAAGCCCGGTGGGTGTGACTTAAGGCTATGTGATCCCCTCTGCAGAGGCGCCGCATCATGCGCTTGCTCGGAGCCGGTCCACGGCGGAAGCACATGCATATTTGTGGTTTCACACATGCACCGACTAATGGGGTGACGGAGGGGGGGGAGGGGGGAGGCTGGGGGGAGCAGAGCGCTCCCCCTTCAATCCCCCCTCAGAAATTTTGGCTGGTGGTAACTATGCTGACAGGTAATAAACCTTTCCATTTTGGCCATAGTTTTGGTAAGAAAGGAAGTTACATCACTGAGTAATCATTGAAACCTTTGGAAGAGGGCGCCCCATTTACCACTCACCCAACGCTTGTCCGTGTTTTCTGTATACTTTTGTGAGGGCGACGTTATGTACGAAGTCTTTGTAGTGCAGCACCGTTTCCGTCTTCACCGTGCAGCCGGTAGCCTCCGCTGCCGACCTTAAACATCCCTCGACTCTAGCGACCAGCTCGTCCAGGTCCTGGGCTGTTGCTCCTCGAATTTGGTACACCAGTTTGCTTGTCTCTGGAATAATGTTTGGGTAGGTTCCGCCTTCCACGATTATACCTGCGATGGTGCGACATGAAGATGAGTATACATCTCATTATCAAAAACACTACACAGTGCCTGGACTCTGAGTGTCCCAGAAGTGCTTTGTCTGTTTTGCTCAGAGAAAATGTGGTCACCAGTTAACCAGCTATTTAAAGGGTCCAGAGAAGTTATTGTTACACGAATAGCAGGCACGGCCAAACAAAACCTTTTGTGTGCCTTGATTAAAACACAATGCAGAGTTCATAATTCAATACAGGTCGAAAAAGCATACAAGGAAAAAGGGCTTCTTAGAAGTTACATAAATGTATTCAAAAAAGCGTCTAGAAATTTCGGAGAAGGGTGTGCCATGCGCGAGAAATTTTGTGACCACATACATTACACCTGCATCTGGCTAATTTGTCGTATATTCTAGCTGGGCCAGACCAAGTAGAGGTACATCATGACAGAGCAAGGCTTTGGCTTGATTTTGCAGCATTTTATGGCCTTTGTAGGTTAAGGAATTCTTCTGCAGAACAGTTTAAACATGATGACTAGCATTATCTTTCCGCATTGTTTAAATTTTAGTTGTACCACTTTTCAATCAAGTAAATACAACTCTTGTTATAGCTCTGTACATACGACATTCTGCGATTAATGCCAACAGGCGGAGATTTTTTGGCGGAATTCCATATCATACCACACATTTCATAATTGAGCTCTCACTAAGAAAAATACTTGCGATAACAACGAACTATAATCGTATGCACCAGTTGCAGTCAATGCAAAGTTCATCGACGCGCATTTCAGCCCGTAATAATTACGCGGGTAATTTTTCCTTTGCTTGATCATGCCTCCCATTTTCAAAGAGTTAGAAAACTCAAAATAAAAAGATTCCCAATCAACTGCCGTCTTGAACTCGCATAGACAACGGAAATATGTGCATCTAGGAACAGGTGCAGACCGGAAGGAGTGCTTAACTTATCGTAAAACATTTACCATAATCACTCTTTCGCCATTAGTGGCACATGAGGCGAGGGGTACACATCGTAGCAGAAATGTTAGTAAAATTGTGCTCGCCCAGTTATCCCTGTAAAAAAATGTACACACAAAAATACATATAATAAGCGCCTCCCAAATAACACAACTTTATTACGTTTTTGAGAAACTGAAATGAGGACTGTTTCGCGCGGCCAAACTGAGAACAGTGGTCCTTCTCCACTTGGTGGCATTCCCTACAGACGAGTGTTTACCCTTACACGAGAATGAAGGAGGTATACCAGAATTTGATGGTTAGGTAGAGCTCTCAAAGCGGACAGCAGTGAATACAAACAAGGAGCGAAGCAAGTGATGAAACTGCTGGTATGTTATGTTGATCTTGCGCAAACTGGATGGAGAGGGGGGGGGCAAGGCAGTCGGAATAAAAATTTCAGGAAAAGGAGCTTATTGATGCGACTGTATTAAACGGAAAACTGGTTGGCGGTCACTAAGAGGAGGGATGAGGTATTTGACGGGAGTACTGGCTGTGCAATAAGTCCCAAATTTTTGTCTAGTAAATAAATTCGGTTGAAATGTTACATAGGATAGCACCAACACGTGCAAGCACTGTTTGACATTCTACACAAACAGGCCAAAGACATTGGAGATGTGCTTTAGCGGACGTGTTCGATGACGCGAAAATTTTGGTCCTCTTCGATTCACAAGCACCGCCAATGTTGAAGAATGGTTGGTGAGACAATTATGCAGATAAAATATTCGGACTTGAATAAAATCTAGGAAGGTGCTTCATATTTGTAAACGTTGTTCAGCAACGACTTTCAGCAACGACGTTTGTTGTTCAGCAACGAGCTAACATTAAGCATTTTGAAAAACAACGTCAGTACATAACTAGTGTTTGGTAAGACTTTGTACTGGGCTGTAGCGCCTGACCGTGTCTTCTTTCTTGTGTGTCGTTTTTTAGCGCTAATAATTCAAAGTGCATCTATTCCGATTTTTTGAGAGCAAATAGTAAGTGCGTTGAGAACAATGTTCTAACCACAGAATACATGAAAGGCTGGCTCTCAAACCTCGCGATTCGATGTAGAGCTGTAGGTCTCGACAGTCCCAACACATGAAGCGCGAGCAAAAAGATGCGATTATTTGAACTCGGCAACACTTCAATAGGTGTACCGAGACACGAGGGGAAAGACGGATTGGACAGGAGATTTAGTTACATGGCAGGGCTGGGAAAGACGTGTCTATCGAAGACATTTGCAGCGACGCGAGCAGATTCGCGATCTTCTTCCTCGTAAAACAATCGAGAGCACAGGACATGCTTGGGACCTTTTATTCTAAGGGTGGGCCCAATCACCAACGCAGCATTGTGCACGAACATAGATTTCTACGAAGGATGACACCGAAATCACGCGACGTTCACGCCCAGTGGTGAAAACCATTTGCAAGTGCATCAGTGCAATTGCCGGTAACGCGGCAAAGCAGCCACTTTGTCAATAAGGATCAAAGCGCGGAGGTGATAGTAGGAGTACACAGCAGTGACCACGCGCTTTCCAGGGCAAACGCTGGTTGGGTATTTGCATTGTCCCCTGCAAATACATTTGAAGAACGAAAGTCTTGTGCTACTACAGCCATGTAACGCCCTCTCGTCTGTCCCCTCACCCCTCTTGTTCGTCGTCTTCTCGGTGTGTTACAAAATATTCAATAAAGAGGCGTCATAAATTCATTCAAATTTGCCACACTTCCGCTGCTCTTGCGCCGTCAGTTGGGAACTTTTCTTTTGTTTGCGCTTCGTGCTACGTCATGCACACTTTTGTTTTAGTGTTTTCTGCTATCTCGGTTGTGTTCGGCGACGTTTTCATCTGTCTGTGTCTTCTTCGGTTGTCATCAGTGCTACAAATCAAGCAGGTATCAGTAGTCCAGAGAATGGTGGTACACTGTTATCTAAGTAAATTGCCTATCAAGTTTCCGAGGTTTCCCTCGCGCAGAAAATCGCGGGCACATAGATCATAAGTTTCGGCATCTTGGAACACTATTACTCAGGTATGCGTCTTATTGAATCTGGTTTCTTTCAAATTGTTTGTGACTCTGCGAATGAAGAAAAAATACAGACAGACAGACAGACAGACAGACAGACAGACAGACAGACAGACAGACAGACAGACAGACCGACAGACAGACAAAAAGAC
This sequence comes from Haemaphysalis longicornis, assembly GCF_048455015.1. NCBI lineage: Eukaryota > Metazoa > Arthropoda > Arachnida > Ixodida > Ixodidae > Haemaphysalis > Haemaphysalis longicornis. Next base: position 92,947,477 of record NW_027526445.1, on the reverse strand, counting down.
AGATAGACAGACAGACCGACAGAGAGACAGACACGAATGCTGAATTTAAAGCGTTCGTGTACTCCAAGGAAAACTCCGTCTTTAAAACTCCCCAATGTAGTGGGACCTGTGAGACGGAATGCCTGGATGACCGTGTATGCAATACCTTACCGTAGGGAATGTAGTAACGCTGAAGTGTGTAGGGCGCTGCCTTTCCAAGATATTATTTTCAGGAGAACGGCGATTCTGTTAAACTTACCATCTATCTAAATGCAATGGTGTGGCATGTGTTTTTTTTTTTTCGTTCCTCACACGTAAGCATTTAGCTCCACAAACCAAAGGACATCTACTGACGAAAGGAGAGCCCACTTAAAAATGCTTTTTCCCACCGCTATGGCTAGCTTTAAATTGAGCCTGCTATATTTTTTACACTTACAGACGTATTGGAGTAAAGGACGTAACACAAATGATGACGCCTAGTGGTCTGTTTCGAGAGGCGCAAGTGTGCGTAATGCACTAGAACAAACGACCAATAAAACTAACCATGAATTCGGCACGTCGGCTTTATCTGCTGTCGAAGCAACGACACGTTGACGTATGAAGCCACGGCCGCCTCCAAGGCGTTTACGCCGTGCCAGGGAGAGGCAGCTGCATGCGTGCCTTTTCCGTTGAATTCAACTTTGATCTGCAACAGGAAACAAACAGGCATGTGATCAATCGGGAGGCCTACGTGCCACATGATTATCTCGCTATAAACATAGGGGCACTGTCAACCTATGTTTTGAAGACCACTTTAGATAGTGTATTTGGTGCTTCCTTAGCCAAAAATAAACGCAGTACCACCCAACACCAAGGCTTTCAAGTGCGGGGCACTGATTATCTAAAGCGGCTCTGTGGCTTTTTCTAGACTAGTTTCATTATGAGCCAGCGTTCGTACCTAAAGTAGTGAATAGTACACCCGCCCAATTTTTTACCAGTATCACGGGAACGTCGACCGTTCGTTCGATCAGCGCCGTATGAAGGAGCGATACGACAAACCCGGCGAGAGTAGCCGCATGCGCATTAAGCAAAGGCCGCTGCTGTCGTCGTCCGCTAAACTGCTCCTAGAGCAGACGGCCGCCCCCGATTTTTTTATTTTGCTTATCACACTGCCCTCCAACCAGCCGTTAACGGTACGAAGAAAGCAAGTGAAAGCAATTGGTAACAGCACTGCGGAGTGGCTGTCTGCTCTTGGAACAGCCTAGAAGGCGCCGGCCTTCGCTTAAAGCGCATGCGTCTACCCTCGCCGAGTTTGTCGTATCGTCCCATCATACGGCGCTGATCAACCGAACCAACGCCACCTGTATAAAGATTGCCTAACGCGTGAGCGAAAAATGACCAAACAGCCATTCTCCTGTTGCTCTCTCCCACCCTTCCCCGCTCCGTTGCCTTCCAGCGTGCTTTCGTGTCCGCCAGCCAGCGCCGCGTTTCGGAAACTATGCAAAATAGTGGAAAGTTTGTTTAGCGTTCCCGAGGCGGCGCTCCTACGCCTTCTTGTTTTTCAACATGCCTGTCTGTCTTGGTCTGTCACTGATAAAACTTCCTTTGTCACGAAGCAAAATCCCTCGCGCTGCCGCAGGCTGATGCCGGCTTTGCGCGCTTATCTACCCGGATCACAGGCCCTGAAATTTTCTGAGTGGGGCATCCCACCTCTCTCCCCTCCGCATTTAGGTATTGTTTTGACCTCGCTGTTCGCACTCCGCATCGGGACGCACTTCTGAAAGTGAGGACTGTACTGTAGAAGCGCCCAGACAGCGTAGCGGGATCCCAGCTGCTTATCCTTTTCTTTCCTATAATTTTGTGAAGTTTACAAGCACGTGATATTTTTGGAAAGTAATTGTAGAAGTGAGCGCCTGAACAAAAAACGTGCACGCAATTCTTTCTTCTCTAAATACTCCAGAAAGAAAAATATCAGTAAAATAATGGCTGCCCCATCCGAAAATATTGTTTTTCTGTTAGCTATGTGTCGACCCGACAATCAGTATGTTTTTACACTATTTCAGTCCGCCTCCGTCTTTATCTTTGGAAAAATGCAGCAAGTATGAAGCGAGCGACACGTTGAACGAGATCCCCAGTGCGCCACAGAACTAGCGCCCCGTCGCGGCTAAGATGTAAGCGAAACGGCCCTTGAAGCCCAACAGGCAAGCTGACAGACACACGTCGTAGAAGTGGGTGCAGCGTTCGCGACTCGCGAGCAGTGACGTAAGGCAAGATGTCCGCCGGCCCGCGCCACATAGAGGATCAGTGCCTGAACTAAGCGTCCCTACCCTTACCATTGAAAACCGCGCCACGCGCCAGGCAATGTTAATACAGGCGGCGTTGACCGAACGGTCGACGCTCCCCTGATATTGGTAAAAATTGCGCGGCTGTACAAGCCGCAGCCCCTGAATAACATGTAAAGAACAAATGAAATGAGTTTTAATTATTCTGGGGTTATTAATCCGTTAACTCGCAATCTTCTCCTTGTTTTCCATTACTGTGCCCTCATTTCCGGCCTACCAACGGCAGCCCCAATGGCAACGGCGGAGCGCAAAGATCATCTTCTACACTTTGCATACGATGACGAGTTCCTCTGCGGCGCGGTGGTTTTGACGTGAATTTTGTAGCGGGAAGGACCCAGTCAACCCCGACCAGGTGAAGCTCGGATCTTTTTGAAGCCTCTGTTTGAGTGCGTGATGCCCCGTAACTCCGGTGACTAAACATCAGAACTAGCTACGGCAACAAGCCATGGGCCTAAAGTGCTCCGCACTTTATAGCACGCATGCATTTCACATGTGTTGCCGTGCATCGCTAAAGTGCAAAAAGCTATTTGTGCTCCATTTACATTATGTCATGCGAGTTGTACGGTTACGAATTATAATTTTAAGTGCGAATGCACTTCTTAAGCGAGCCTGAATCGTCCGCCGCCGTAGTCCGCATAGCAACAGCTGCGGGTGCGCGCGCTCCTCGTCTTCCCTAGCAACGGGGGGAGATGGGCGCGCGCTGCCTGGCCGCTGTCATGGCACATACCGACGTGGGGGATTGGCCAGGAATCGGGCGTGAGAAGGGCTAATGCACCCGCTTAAAGGAGTACTGACACGAAATTTCAAAGCTGAGATCCGCTCTAGCAATCAAGTACAACGACAACACAAATAGGTGTCTGTGAATAAATGCATCTTTCTTTCTTTGTAGTTGTGTGTGTGTGTGTGATTTCTCTTTCGCGAACATTACCGAACCGCGCAAATTCAACTCCTGCATTCGCACTTTCACATTCTTCCCCTCGGGGAAATGCGGGGAATTTTTTTTTGTAGATGGTGTTTTGAGTACATTGCGGAAGGCATTTTATTTTCTGTGCCAAAGCATCGAAGAATGGCTGACTGAACAAACCATTTCCATCAACGTACCGCAATCATATGCTTCTCCGATATATGATAAATATCTAAGTATCAATCATTAGATAATTGCAGAAAATTGCATATTAAAAAGATATTCAGACTGAAAGACGTACCCCCTGTGTTTCAAGCGAATATTTTCAATCTTCTTCTACTGCCTCCATTTGGCATTTCAAAGGCTAACCCAAGCTCTAAGCCAAACATTTTACCAATCTCACTGTGACCAACGAACCTATATCACCCTTGCGTTACGTCTACTGTCGTTCGGGCGCAACAACTACGAGTTATTATAAACTACATTAGAGTGGACGAAGAATTTAAGTGTCGCTTTCAAAAAGGCCATTTCTGGCCTTGCAAAAATGTTATATTCGCCCTGTTTTACATACCGCGACATTTCACACGCGGCCACATCTGTAACGAATAAGTGAACTCAAATGGAACACACGGCGACATCTGCCATGGGTAAGTATACCGAAACGGTACACTTCGCAATGAAATGGAGGAGAAATGTTTTGACAACTGCTGCCAAAAGTAAAAGTAGAATTGTTCAAAAAATTTGTTGCATAACCGTAGCCAAAAAGAGGGTGTGGCTTTCTTAACACTCGCGTGAACTACTTATTAAAGTGGGTCGTTGATTTCGTCATAAGAATTTCCCAAAAAACGGACCGAATAAGGTGATAGGCCAGAAAAATATGAAACATTCGTAGTCTCAGAAGCGCAGATATAACCCAAATATGTCGCCTGCTTTACCTTCGGCTGCGCCTACTGCAGAAAGTCACACTGCCGTGTCTCTCAAGACTGAATTTTAATTAGCCGTTGTTATATCCGTCCCTTGATTTCCCTGCATGTGGGGCCGAAGACACCACCACACATCTCACACTCGCATGCCCTGAAGATCTCTTTTCACCTTCATTTCATGCTTGGATAGGAACAAAAAGCTACAGCAAAGTACCTTCTTGGCGTTCCTGTGCATTTCCTGACACCGAGGTTGATACGCAAAGCTTAAAATGAACAAGTATACGTGAGAAACGGGTAAGATGTCGTGATGTACATTCACAAAAAGAACACATTCAGGTACAAAATGTACATATTTCCCATATAGAGTAAAGCGGTTAATACCGGAACTGTGTAAATAATAGTACTCGCTAACGTTATGACGGTTATGTATGAATGAAGTTGTTTCCCTATCATAAATGGAGTAATTAAAATACACTATACACGAATATCGAACAAAATATACCAAATAACATTGCAATTAGTGTGATATTAACAATTAAGAAATTTAGCGTGATAGATTTATATTCAGAATATGATATTGCTTTAACCCTTTTATATTAATACTGCACACATACTTTTTCAGCGTTATAGGCGCCCCAAGAACGGGGGGCCTGCAGTGTTCTAGTCTATCGTGTTCATGGTTTGTGCGACAATAAGGTATTAATCCGGCGTCCTTCGCACTAAGCTTACAGTGCTATTTATGAGGTGTCATGAAATTTCAAAGCCTTACGAAAACTCCTTCTTATAGTTCAAGCTGCCCTTATATTTCACAAGTTTAATCTGTAATATGAGCTCTAGGAGAAGCATGTTTAGCGTGTCGAAGAGCTCGGCCTTGTGCGCGTCATAAGAAGCATTGGCAATGTGGCGGATCGGATGGCCTTCTCTCGTAATAAAGGATTGCGTTAATGTAGCGTTCTGATGTGTTTCCCCAGGCAAGGTTACACTAATTCATGCGAAGCGCAAACATAAAGTTGTTTGGTAACAATTTACCGTGGGTGAAAGTACCTGCCGAAATTTACATAGGATACCACAGGCCTTGGACATCCCTTTCGCCACATGATCAACTTGTGTTGTGCAGTTCATGGGCTGATTAACAATCACTCGCAATGTCTTTACCTCCTGCACAACTTCTATGTTTTCTGATCCTATAATACGCTAAGGTTACGACTAACTAGGTTTTGAGCAGGAGAGAACAAAACGTCTTCGTTTCAAAGCATTCATTTCCACGCAATTTATTGAAGTCCAGTCTAATATTGCTTGTAATTAAATATTCGTTGCGTAGGCTAGCTCGCGAACATTTGCGGACTGAATGAGGCGGGCGGTACCATCTACATACGAGATGCATTTGGCATGTCTATTCAGCCTGGTTATATCATTTACGTGAATATTATGTATAGAAGCCCCAGACTGTTTCCCTGTGGAACTGCGGGTGTTATTTCACATAGGCAAAAACGATTTCCATTAGTTATATCACACTGCTTTCCACCTTTTGAGTACGAGAATAAACGCCCAAGTGAAACACCACAGATTCAATTGAGCTCAAGTTTAACAGTGAAATGATAGTAATAATTCTATCAAATGTCTTCGAAAAATCAATATCTATTCAAAGGGTTAAATAGCTATTTTTGAAACCGTTAAGGATAAGGGAATTTTTGTTAATGACGTAAATTCTGTGGACATCCTGCTGCAAAAACCAAACTGTTACTAAGAAAGTAAAGAGTGTTTTTGAACGAAAGAGTGAACACCCTTGCATATAATTTTTTCTAGACCTTTAGACATGACAGGTAATACAGATATTGGGCTGTTATAGTAAAAACTATTTCTGTTTCTGGGTTTAAATGTAGCCATTTTTTGGCATGTTGTACATATTTAGGAAAAGCACACGTGGATAGACAAAAGTTATGAAATCCACGAAAGTACTGAAAACACAGGCAGGGTAAGCTTAATGGGGCCGATTTCTATTTCATCAATATCACGAGCCCTGCTATTCTTTAGGGATGTGAAATTTGAGTATATTTCCACGGGACCATTGGTTTTTAGAAATGCCGCGGGTTCTTCTGGGTTCTAATAACAGACCCTCACTTGACCTTCAAAAAAAGCGCCCCGCAGCTCAGAGCTCACTATCACAAAAGTCTTGTGGATTGACCTTGCAGGGTCACCGTCCGGCTACGGCTGTCGATCGTCCCACCCACCTAACCGGAATTTCGAAATAAATTCTTCTCTCTCTCACCTCATATCTCTTTCCCTTTCCTTATATTGTGGCAAAGCATACATGGATTAGTCCCTAGAGAAACGCGTTCAGTTTATGGGACACATAGGCACAACGTTTAGCTAGACATTTCAACATGATACGATCGCGATGCTTTGTAGCTCGATCGTAGGTGGGAGATAGCACGCACTTTTTTTATGAGAGCTAATTGGCAGTGCTCTAGGGGTAAGCTACCGCCCGCCTTCCCCCTTTAGACCCGCAGCCGGATCCCAGCTATATCACAAGCATTAAAATTTTTCGACTCCATTTCGGGCATCCTTGTTTTTCGTAACTCATACTGAGTGCCGACAGCTTCACGGTGAAACTACAATCTCAGGTATGACAGTGTGTTCTGGCGTCCACCTCAGAGCGCTACAATCTCTAGCGTATAGCAAAGAAAATGAAAAAGTACAGTTTCGTGCACTGATGTTATTATACCCATCGAAAAGCATGCAGCTTAATAATTAACACTTAAACTCGCCAAATTAGGGGCCTGACCACGCTTCCAATACTACGTTTTTGCAATTTATCTATTTCGTTTGGTACTACGCATTTTTTAATAAAAATAGCATTGCCAGGAGAACTGGTATCGAGCAACAAACCTGCTGCGTGGCTGTCGTGGCTATTCGAAGGATGTCCTCGAGTACCGGGTGGGCCATGATAGCTACAGTGACATCCGTGAAGGCTCCTTTCTTCAGGAGCATGTCCTTGCCTCCGTGGAGTTCTTCTGCGGGAGTGCCCAGCACGACAAGCTGTGGGATTGGAAGAACCCGGTTTCTTTACCCATGCATCAGCCTTTTCATTTGCACCATGTACGTCTTTTACAACATACTCGAACCGCGCAGTTGCCTTAGAGTGGATGACGAGGGTTGCTCGGCACAGTGATGCAGGTCATTTTCAAGTTAGTAAAGCCGCCCAAGGCTCTATGAAAACTAGGAAGGGGGGTGGTTATACATGCACACAATTCTCAACTTACAGTACATAGCAAACCTACCACTGCAGCAACCTATCTACATCCTCAAACAACATGTAGGAGGGGGTTGGCTGTCCTAGAATAAAACAACCGTAGCCCCAACGTGCTATATTTTTAGATATCAAAAAGGCTTTCTACAAGGTACCACACAACAAATTAATAACATAACTTTAAAACCTTCACATTCTGTATGGTTTTGTTTCCTGGATCAGAGCCTGCCTACAAAGCCGCCAACAGCTTCTAAAAATTAACACCGAACAATATCGGTCTCCTGTCACCTCAGGGTTGCCCCAGGGTAATGTTTTAGGACCATTGTTTTTCAGCTTACATAGTAGCGATTTTATTGATTGATTGATTGATTGATTGATTGATTGATTGATTGATTGATTGATTGTAGTGTTTAACGCGCCGACGCAACGCAGGTGACGACGTGCGCCGTAGTGAAGGGCACCGGATTTACTTTCACCAGCTGGAGATCTTTAACGCCGCCGAAATCTTGTACGCACGCGTGTTTTTGCTTTCCGCCTCCATCAGAAAAGCGGCCGCCGCCACCGGGAATCGAACCGGCGTCCTCGTGCTCAGAAGCCCTACGCCTTAGCCACTCAGCGACCGCGGCGCGTGATGTTAACGATTTTGTAACTGTTGTTGACGCTCATGTTCAAATGCGATTGTTCGCGTACGACTCTGTATTGTTTCAAGAAGTCACAGGTACTAATAATCAGATCGAACTAAACAAAATCATTGATAACGCGCGTAAGTGGTGGGTAGAATGGGGAAATAAATTAAATTTGAATAGAAGGGTATACGTTTGTTTGTGTAAGCAAAAACCCCAGCGAGCACGTGTATAGACTAGGACCATCCTCACTCAGGCAGGTTCATAGCTCTTAATATCTAGGCGTAACACTCACAAACAACTTGTCATAGAACTTACACATGGATAATCTTGGGTCATCTGCCTTTCGGGAAGTATGCTTCTCAAGATACAAGCTATGATATTCCCCTTCAACCGTTAAGCTCCGTAGTTATTTTTCTTTTGTTAGGCCGAAGCTGGAATGTGCGAGTATCGCGCGGGACCCCCCTATGAAACAAAACATTCAAAGACTTCACATGACTCCTCGGAAGGCTGTTTGGTTTGTCATTTCGAAACTTTTGTGAACGCTCTGCCCTTGAAACCTAATGTCAGCTAATAATATTTCTTCCCTTCGGCATCGAAGAAAAGTCCAGCCTTGATTTACTGTCTGTTTTATATAATCGGAAACTTGCCCTTGGTCCAACCCCTTTTCTTTTTCCTTTAAAGACAGGACCGACAAGACATCACCAACCAAATGCCCTAACTCCGAACGACGGCGGGACGGACACATTCAAATTCTCGTCTTTCCCGCGCACTATTCCAGAATAGAACCAGTTAACTGAATCATGTCCTTCCGGTACCGCGTAATTGCGTATTATTTGTTGTGAATGTTTTATTGTATGGCCCTTTGGATTGTATTATGCCCTCCTGCTCGGACCAAAGTGTGGTCCGCCGTATCAAAGAAACTTTCAGAATGACGTCATTATGACGAAACCTTCGGGCTCTCATTAGCTGCGACCGCACAACGATCCCAATGAACGTGCGATTGCATCTTGCTCGCCAGTCGCACGTTGTGAGTCTCCTCTGACAAGCGCACGATGGAAAACTGGTCGTAATGATCAGTCGCATGCCAATCACATGCTCTAGTAATGCATGGGTCTCACCCTTAAACACCAACTACACTGAAATTTCACCTGTAACAAATGTACTTTGGAGGTGCAGTACGTACCACCAAACCAACTGGGACATCACTGGTAAGCCATGGAATGCATTGTTAATTAGATTGAAATGTTTAAAAAAAAATTGGGCCCATCTCCCCACGAGGGGGGACTCGAGTAAATGCGTCGCGTAGGGTGTGGGTGTATTGCGTTAAAGTTAGTGTTTGGGGGTGGTTGTGGGGTGGTAGGGAATGTGTTAACTATTATTGCTTATTACTAATAATTATTATTATTTCTTTCATATATTAATTATTACTTTCGTGATTTTGCGACTCGAGTCCCCCCTCGTGGAGAGATGGGTTTTTCTTTTTTTTGTGACGCAAGAAGGAAGGCAAGGAGTAGGTTGTTTTAAGTCGTTATTTATTTATTTGTTGCTGTTGTCGTTGTATTGGACGCTCAGAACGACGGCTTCGTGGTCGCTAAAGTGTACTGTTAAGGGGTCTTTAAGCAGTGGTCGTGCGTTGCAGCAACTGGTGAAGACGAGATCGATGCAACTGCTGCCGTGTATCAGCAGCTTCTTCACGTAGTTTGAATGAGTCAAGGATATAAGGCGCGTTCGTACCCTTTGATTCTATGTCGCTTTTGTGGCGCAGTTGGAAGAGCACCATGTACCTCGCGTTCCGCCCACAGGGTCGTGGGATCGAAACCAGGCGCCGATAACTTTTTTTTATATAGTGTAGGGGGAGGGGTGCGGACCTTTTGTTGAGAGCGAGGAAGGTAGCGTGATGCGGGAGAGGAGGAGTGGGGGAGAGGGAGCACCTGCGCGCTGAGCTGTTGCGGACGGACGGCGGGCGCTACATGTGAGTTAAAGAAATGCTCTGCATTTAAAATACACCATCTCCCCGAAGGGAACTGTGTGGTGATGCAAAGCATGGGGGTTCAGTGTAGGTTCCGGACCGGAGCAGAACGTGCGCAGGCGATGTCCCGGAGCAGACTGAACGCCGCGCAGCGCGCACACCTGCTTTTATACAGCTGGAGGAAAGGAGAATGGAGGAGAGACGCGCATGCGCAGTGGGGGTGTGGATGGCGCAACAACAAGGAGGGAGGGACATGGCCTCGACCATGAGATGGCTCGTGGAGCGACAGTGTCGCCGGTGTCTTCCTGGGCCGGCACGACACGAGCACGCTTCCCTTTAAGGGCTCCTTGAGCGACAGTGTTGCCGGTGTCTTCAAGATCCGGCACGAGACGAGCCGGGCGGCGAGGAGGAGAGTGGCTTTATCACAGCTGGTTAGGGCTCCTGGAGCGACAGTGTTGCCAGTGTCTTCCTCAACCGGCACGAGACGAGCCGAGCGGCAAGGAGGAGCGGCGAGGAGGAGAGCGGCGTTATCACAGCTGGTTAGGGTTCCTGGAGCGACCGTGTTGGCGGTGTCTTGCTGGGCCGGCACGAGACGAGGCGAGCGCGAGGATGAGAGCGGCGTTATCACAGCTGGCGTGGAGAGGGGGACCACGAGGAGAGGTGCGGACGCAGGACGCCGAGGGACGACGGAGGGTCGAGTAAAAAATGCTTTGCATCTAAAAGCTCCGTCTATGGCGACGCTGCACTCGCCGGCGGATCACTGCAAACCGTAATGAATTGAAACTAGAATTGCAAGTATTGCTACCGGTTGTACCATTTTTAATACGGCCAGCCAGGAGGGCGAGTCGAGCTCCGCTTAGAAGCTTCTCCTAGGGCGCCGGCGAAGGCAAAGCGCTGCGCGCGGGTTTGACGCGGTTTTGCACCGTTTGCCGCGTCCGGCTTGTCGCTCGCAGACTGCAGAGTCCGGAACGTCGCTTCCGCTTTGCCGTAGTGACCGCGCTCTTCTTAATTTCGGTTTCAAAATCTCTTAATCTTGGTGGTCGTTTACAGCACGTATACGCGTATTTCAGCTCTCTTCTTTATCTTGCACCCCTTTTAGGCAGACTATACGGAAATAACGTTTTGAAGTGGCTGAAATTTTCAGTGCAGTAGACCCTTAAGTGCGAGGGGACGAACCGGAACTCCTCCAGCCGTTCGTTCTTAGCAGACGAATGGTTGCTCCATTCCAATATTCCCCAACAGACGAGCTAGGGGCGGCGCAAAAAAAAAAAACAGAAACAGGCCACTGGGCGGTAGTGGAGCCACTGGGCGGTAGTGGAACCACTGCCCCCCCCCCCCCTTCCACTCCCCCCGAAAAGCGTGCCGAATACGCTACGCGCTTGACCGCCAGGTCCGGTGGAGAAGCGAAAAAAAAACAGGTAGTCAAGTGCAAAAGGATTGGCACTCTGCACTCGCCGTCGTTGTGTGTATTGTTCACGTCCGATTTCCGAGCGATGCAACTGCTTGCAACTTACCTTCTGCTAATTCTTGGGATTATTGCTGTGATTCGACTCCAAGTAAAGGCTCACAAGCATAGTTTTTCTTCATAAAAGAATATCAAACAAATCTTTCTTGTCGCGACAGGAGGCTGAGTGGTCTTTCTGTGCACCAGGTTCGGCAAAAATTAACATAGCCAAACCAGTTTCTTAATTTTCGCAGCTAATTATAAGGGTTTTATAAGTGTAATTGTATGTGTGACTGTGTAATTGTGTAATTGTCTGTATGAGAGAAATAATAGGAAAAAAATTTGTCGCCATTCCGTTCTGCAAAATTGCATGTATACCAAACCTGTTGTAAACAACGGCAAATGGTTATGAAGGAGGAGGGTTGAAATCTTTTTCGTCGTGTCGGTGGGCCTATCGCTTGCGCTCGACTTGTGCCAGTAGATAATGGTACAGAGTATCGACACATTTTTCTCCTGTTTATCGGTGCCGAAGCCGTAATCACTGATCAGTTCGAATAATGCGGCATTTGTTTACACTGGGACGGTCTAAAGGCGCCCTCATTTTGGTACACACACGTTTTAGCCAGTGAACTCTGGTGTGCTTACCGTGTCCTCCCTGCTTAGCGGCTCAGCGCGAATGACGTCGTTCAGAATTCGAATCAAAGGTAACGCGTGTAACAACATTTTAGCGCACGTCTTCTTATCCATACTGCGGTATTGATGATTGTTTTGTGCTTTCAATAAACGAATTCTTAGGCCTATGCTCTATGCCTGATTAGAATAACGCATCCACTCAGAGTCTCAGGCCTTGGTCTTTTTGCCCACGGAGATGAAACCGTTGGAGGGTAGACGCACACAGCTTTGCTGTAAAACGGGGCATAGTTCCTGCGTAGACTAAACGAAGTTCAGTGCTGCTCACTTTTTCAACGTGCGTTGGTAGATGGGACTGCAAAGTGAAGCCGGCTCTTAGGGCTATTGCAGCATTTTCATTGGTTTTGTGCAAGGCATTTATGTTCGCTTAGGAACGATAACAGCAATGAGCTTAGCTGTACTGTGCGCTGATGATTTGCCGTTGCTGTTTTTTTTTGTGTTGGCTCGTGTGGTGTGGTATGAACATGTGTATTCATTGCACTTAGTATTTAGGCATTGCTATTTTTTTTACTAACAGCTGCCTGCCTCAGTGTTTTATGTGTAGGGTGTCCTTCGTTTGCCTGTATTATTGCTCGTGAGATTTGCGTGACACGGCGTATAAACCTTAACACGAGGTGTTTACGCATCGCCGCTCCGTGCCACTAGCCGCCTCTTCGCGTAGGCAGAGAGCTTCTTATTTAATTTTTAAAACTAAAATTTGTACTTATGGCACCAAATAAAAATACTGTATCCTAGCGACTACGCTTGAGTGCAAATTATTAAACTGTAAGCAGATATGCGCCAGATCGCATAGCGGAGACGCCATGGAATGGGGGAGTACCTGCTCAGCAAATGCTGCATTTCAACCTCCCGTTGCCCCCTTGACCGGCGGGTACGAACACTCACACCGGGAATTTTGGTCAGGGCGCATACGCTCCCCAGTTACTCCTCTTGAGGAGCAACAGTCACTCACGAGGAATACGGCTGTATTTACTCGGTTTTCGTCCTTTTAGGGGCGAAGCCCTTTGGGGCTCGGGCTGTCGGCGTCTCCTGTCATCGTCGTCATTTCATGTAGTCACGATACTAAAACACCGAGAAACTCGCTTCCTACTCTTCACGATGGAACGTTTGATCTCCGTGGACAAAGACGAGCACTAAAACAACAAACCCGCACACTTGTTTTCCAACGCCTCGCGTTAGAACACTTCGTGCTTCAAACACACGTGACTTGTAGCGAAGCTGTATAACTGTACCCCCCAACGGTCTGATCTCGATGGGAAAAACGCGAAGGCGCCAAGAATACACTCATACGCTCCATGCTTCGGTCCTACCCAGGTTCCACGTTAGTGAAGATGGCCGGATTTTTTTTGGTTAGGGGTGTAGGGAGTATTGTAATCGTCAGCCAAGCTTTACCATCTTTTCCGCATCAGGTTCCGAAAATAAGGAAAGCCTCTTCAACTCCTACACCATGGGCACGCCATTCGCGCTCGTATGCGCGTTAGTTAAAGTGGTATTAGTTATTTTATTAAAAACCAGTAAATTAGCCACGTTACATATTTGGTGTGCGGGAGATTCTGAAGTTGTAAATGCCCACTGAATGTGAGCCTGTTGATATAATTAAAAATATTTCACGTTAGTCGCGATGATATCCTCGGGATAGATACCTTGCCCCGTATAGTTGAATTGGATTTCATAGCTTCCATCAATGCGAGAGCTGCGCCAACAGAGCTCTCGGCAATTAGGTTGTGTCCACAGCCATGGCCAATCTCTGGCAAGGCGTCATATTCCGCCATCATAGCCACAGTGGGTCCTGCAAACACATCACAAAAACGATGATAATTTATAAACAATATTAAAATGGCGCTTAACCTTGCCAAAAAATCCTGCTTGGCTGATACAATCAAGACCAAGGTTCTAATCACGTCAGACCGCGCATGTGGTTTTGCTTTGTCCTTACTGCGTGGTCCATTTCTTGACCGGGCAGCAATAACAAAAACGACGATGACGGCTTTAGGCACTCTCGGCTATAACAAAAAATAAAAGTTAACATGCAGAGCCTTGCCCAGGAAGGCAGAGCATTCTCATTGGTTTAATAATAGCGTCAGCGTTCGGCAAGGTCTGCTAACATATACATGAATAAGGTATTCCCACTTCTGGGGACCTCCTTTCCTTCGCGTATTGTACAACGTATTAAGCGACAGTTGAGGTTCATCAACATTTTCGACAGCTCCTTACCTTTAATACTCTATTTCTCTCCTTGCAGCCTGAACACCCGGTTCTTGTTTTAAATGCTGCAGGTATCTATGGAGGACAAGCTTCAAACATGCCTCATGTGACTGCTCAACCGACGGTCGATAAATTACTTTCCATACTCCAAGCCCAAATGGTGATTTCCGCGTCAGAGCGAATTATGATACCTTTTTAGTTTCAGCAAAATAAACAGCCTGCCAAAAACACATATTGCAACTGGCTCGTTTTATGGTAAAAGCCTCGAGGAATCATATTCTACAAAACACCGTCGTTGTTGTCATCTTTTCCCGTCAAGAAAACGGCCCCCGCAGTAAACAGTACATAAAAAAAGCACAAGTGTGATTCGATGACACTTCGCAACCTGGGTCTTCACACTGGCATCCCGATGGGTTGCCGCTGAGCTATCACCGTACATTTCTCTCTTTAATACATCAGAAGAGCGTGCGATTGATGGAGTTAGTGTAAAAATGGAACAAAATGTATGCATTCAAAAAATCCAGGTCGGGATCGTAAAACGTCTATCCATTCAAACATGGCCCTAACTGATCGCAAGAATTTCCAATTCTTAATAGTTAGCACTAAAAGTACAGAAGAATATGCATGCCTCGAAGTTCACACTTGTGGCGACACAAAGCGGCGCTTCCGTGTGTGGTGCAAAGACCGCATGAGCACGCAAGAGAAAGTTATCTTCGAGAGGAAGGCTGATAATAAAGTCAGTTGTTGTTTGGGACGCGGGTTTCAATAGCGCAGCTCTGTAGAGCAGCGCGTCTGAACATGGGTAACCCATAGTTAAGACGCAGCCACCGGAGTGTGGAACCAGCTGCAATGTGGCTTCAACTTCCACTACAGACATCCCTCCGACAGTCTCCTCAGTCGACAGTAAGCTGCCCCCCTTTTGGACTGCGGGCCCCTCACTTTGGTTCATACAAGTCAAATCGCAGTTCGCAGCCCGACGCGTCACCACAGACCTTACGAAATGCCATTACGTAGTCAGCAGTCTGCCGCCCGCCGTAGCCAGTGAAGTAAGAGATCTTTTGCTCGCACCACCTGTCGAAAAGGCATATGCAACGCTAAAAGAAACTCTTGTTCGCCGAGGTACGCCCTCCGAACCACAACGACTGCAGCATTGCTTCGCGGCGTGGAACTCGGCAACCGTAATCTTAGCCAGCTTTTGCGGCACATGAAACAATTGCTCGGCAAGACATCAACCACGCTAGACAGAGCATTGCTCAAAGAACTTTTGCAAAAGTTGCCTTCATGCGTCCGCATGGTGGTCGCGCCTCACAGCACAAAGATTTAACCACGGCTGCCGCGCTTGCCGACCAACTGGCAGCGATAACCCCGCTCACACCCGTGGCTGCCGTGCAAGCACAACACTCTCCAGACGAACTTCAAAAGATGCGTGAGTAGATTTATCGACTCGCCGAAACGGTACCAGCTTTGCAAGCAAGCAGAAAGGCGCAAACGGTTACCGAGCCTAACCCACCGCTATCGCAAACGCATATATGCTGGTATCATTGGGGATTCGGAAATAATGCCCGTAAATGTGTTTCACCATGCGCGCACTCGGGAAACAGCCGTGACAGCCGTGACTACGCTGCCTCCAAGTCATCCCTCGGTATTCTTTCTGACCGACCGCAACAACAAAGTGCGTTTCTTAGTCGACAGAGGCGTCGAGGTGAGCGTTATAGAGGAGTCGCAAGCCGAAAGAAAGAAACCTAGCGCATCACCCTTGCAAGATGTCAATAGCACGGTGATAACAACATATGGCCATTGTTCACTCTCACAGAACTTCTGTTTGGGCAGAACCTTTAGCTCGGTGTTCATAGCTGCCGATGTCAAATTCGCCATTTTAGGCGGAGACTTCCTCCAGTTTTTCGGCCCGACGGTCGACGCCCGTGAGAAACGGCTTCAAGATGCTGTTTCTCAGGGTGCGGTACAAGGCACACCGTGTTGGCACCCCCCTATCAGCCCGACCTTGCTTAGTCCGTCCGGAGAACCGTACTTCACCGCAATACTACAAGAGTTCCCATAGCTGACGCGACATCCACAGACATTTTCTGAAGTAAAGCACGGCGTCCAGCATCACATCGAAACCACAGGCCCACCGGTCTATGCGCGACCATGGCGCCTGTCACCCGAGAAGCTGCGGCTGGCCCGACAGGTGTTTGCCCACATGATGGAACTCCGGATAGCACGTCCTTCATCCAGCCCATACGCGTCACCTCTTCATATGGTCCCCAAATCAACTGAGGGTGATTGGCCCCCTTGGGGGACTATCGAGTGCTGAACCGGGTAACCGTACCAGACCGTTACCCAGTGCGGCACATTCATGACATGACCTCCTTTCTGCATGGTGCTACCATTTTCTCTAAAACTGATCTAGTACGAACATATCATCAGATACCCGTAGCACCGGAGGATACTCCTAAGACCGCAATTACAACGCCGTCTGGAATGTTCGAGTTCCTATGCGGCCTTTTTGCTTACGCAACGCCAACCAAACTTCTCAACGGTTCATCGATGGCGTTTTCCGTGGCCTCGGCTTTTGCAATTATAGCTCGACGATCTTCTGACTGCTAGCAGCACTCCTGAAGAGGAGGAGCGGAATCTACGCAGCGTACTTCAGCGACTGACAGAGAACGGAATATTTATCAATACGGCGAAATGTGTGCTCGGGATACCGACGTTGTCCTTTTTGGGCCAGAGCATTTCAAGTGCGGGAGTGCAGCCCCAGAAGAACAAGGTGGAAGCAGTACGCCAGTTTCCGCAGCCGAAAAACAACCGCCAGCTTCGAGAGTTTCTGGGACTCGTGAACTTCTACTGTAGGTTTATCCCGAAATGCGCCAACATCCTTCACCCTTTCAAAAGCCTACTTGAGACATCAGGATCTAAGGCAACTGCCATTCAGTGGAACAACCAATCTACACAAACATTCCGGATGATTAAGGTAGCTCTCGCAAATGCTACCTTGCGGACGTACCCACAGGCAGGTCTTCCCCAATGCGTAATGGTGCACGCCTCCGATGCAGTGATATTGAGCCATGTTGCAGCAGAAGGTGCACAGAGTGTGGTGACCAATTTCCTTCTTCTCTAGAAAACTGAGCCCGCCCGAACAAAGGTACAGCCCCTTTGGTAGGGAACACTTGGCCATATACGCGGCTATCCAACATTTCCGACATTATGTAGAGGGGCAGGAATTTTTTGTGCTAACGGATCACAAGCCGCTCACCTACACTTTGCGCGCGAACTACGATCCTGGTGCGCACGTGGCACGGGAGCTCCGCCAAACGTCGTACATCGCAGAATTCCCGACAGATGTGCGCCATGTCAGCGGGATGGATAATGCTGCTGTAGACGCTCTTTCGCGCAGTCCACTGAATGCGATCAGTCTGCCGAGCGGCGTGGGCTTCACCACACTAACGACGGCTCAACGCAGTGATACTGAATTGAAGTGTCTACTGACGTCTTCAACCAACGCCATGAAGCTGCAGTGGCTGGTAGAACCCAGAGGGTCCGTATGCTGCGACATGTCTACAAACAGGGCCCGACCGTTCTTCCCGTCCAACGCCGGTCGCAGCATCTTTGTCTCGCTGCACAGCCCGGCGCATCCCGGGATTAGAGCCACGCAAGGGCTATGCACAGCGAGGTTCGCGTGGCCAGGAATAAACCGTGGTGTCCGACACTGACATGAGAGTGCCTCGCATGCCAGCGCTCCAAAGTTCAGCGACATACCGTGGCCCCCTTGGTCTCCTTCCCTCGGCCGGACTCTCGATTTCTCCATGTGCATGTGGACATTGTGAGACCACTGCCCTTGTGTCAGGGGCAAAGCTACTTGCTAACTTACATCGATCGCTTGAGATGATGGCCGGCGGCCGTGCCCATTCCAGACGTTACTGCTGATACCGTCACCCGTGTATTTATCTACCACAGGGTGGCCCGCTTCGGAGTGCGAGCAACCGTGACCAAAGATCGCGGAACGCAGTTTGAGTCCGCCATATTCGCAAGCGTCACCCAGCTCTTGGGCACTTCACGTATCAGAACAACGGCCTATCATCCGATAAGCAACGGTATGGTGGAAAGGTTCCATCGGCAGCTGAAGATGAGCCTGACGGCTACTGCGAGTGACAATTGGGTGGAAGCACTGCCGTTTGTTCGGTTGGGAGTTAGGACGGCTCTGAAAGCAGATATTGGATGCTACTCTGCTGAACTGGTGTACGGAAAAACGCTTCGCCTTCCAGGGGAGTTTTTCGCTGCAAGTAAGTACAAGAACATGTATGCGAACACGGACTACGCCGTGCGACTGCGAGACATCATGAGCAAGCTAAGCGATGTTCCTCCGCGTCCGCCAGCAGCCCGGCCAGTGCACGTGCACCGTGAACTCTCCTCCTGCTCTCACGTGTTTGTGAGGCACGACGCTGTACAGCGTCCACTCCGGCCCCCGTATGACGGGCCCTTCAAAGTGCTGCTATGGGGAGACAAGCACATTACGATCGACAGAGGTGGTCGTCATGACGTGGTTTCCTTGGTCCGCGTAAAACCAGCACACGTGGCCTCCGACAGCGAAGTATCTGCACCACCTCGAGCTGCATATTCGCGCGGACCTCCGGCAGATCACATAGCGCAGCCCCAACACGTCCTCAAACGGTTCACGCGGAGTGGACGGTGTATGAGACCCCTGGTGCACATGAACTTATGAACCGCACTTGGTCGTCCGAGTGCGGCCGTTGTGCGCGCACTTACTAGGGGGGGGGAGTACTGTGGCGACGCAAAGCGGCGCTTCCGTGTATGATGCAAAGAGCGCATGCACACGCAAGAGAAAGTTATCTTCGAGAGGAAGGCTGATAATAAACTGTCAGTTGTTGTTTGGGACGCGGGATGTTCACTTGCGCAGCTCTGCCGAGCAGCGCGTCCCAACACACTAAAAGTGCAGAAGAAAGGCACACTTCAAGGAGGTTAAGACCTTCTGGGGGATGAAGATGGCAGCTTTGCACCCTGACGTGGCCACCAACTTCTTCAAACCTATTTAAAGTTAACCGTGATTGGCCAGAAAGCCCTTGTCCCTTTTGTATATAAATGCACTTTTCTTTTTCTTTCCAAGCACAACTAGTCGTAGGTTACTTCAGCTTTAACCCCAACTACCCGCTCATCACTGAGTAATCGGCACCCATGTGTAACCCTCCCTCCACGCTATCCCCGTCGATGAATAGCTGGACGTCTGACGTAGTTGTCTTCGACTTTCGAGTGCGTCGGGAAATAGTAACGCGGTATGGGTGTAGGTGTTAGCATTCCGTCGTTACGCGTTGTAGTCGTCACCGTCTCAGTGATGTCAAGCTTTGTAACATTAAGTAGCCGCCGCGGCGTATGGCTGTTGTGGGGTTCATGTGCTACGCTAGGGTTTAAAGCGGGGCGTGTAGTTCTGAGGGCGTTGTGGGGGCAGTTCTTCGATTTCTCCTTGCGCGGTTCAAGGGTTTCAGTTTATTCGTCGAAGAAGAATTTGCCCTCCCCCAGGTGTAGCTTTCAAGTTCCTTCTGACGAGCTGAGAGATCTTCAGCACTGGTGCGGCTGCCCGAAAATCCGTATAAATACGCTACCCTTTTCAAAGAGCTGGTGTTATAACGTGCCGAAATTTCTATGACTTCCTGTGAGGTATTTTTGACGCGATTTTGTCAGAAACCCTCTCCGCCTATGTGGGCGACAGTATCAGAAAACAAGCCATAGTGGGTTTTAATTACGTAACCCGCAGGTTTTAGTACATCGGGAGCTCAGTAGCAACACCGAGTAACGAAAAGAGTCCTCTTTTTTTTCTATCCTAAAGGGACACCGAAATGAACTTGCCGAGCTCCTGTTATTGCTTGCAGTGCGTAGACTGGTACAATGAACACAATTTTCATTGCTATCCGGGCGGTAAGGCGTTATTTATTTTATAAACCCTGAAGGAAGACAAACTGCCGTCCGCGGTTCGCGGCGGCTCGATTACAATTTAAATCAGTTTCGGTCTCGGTATTTGTGAAACAACATGCCCGGAATCCAACATTATCCTTCAGCGGGTATTCTGAATATCTCAGTCATAGGTATAGCGCGTTATTGGCATGTTCTCTGCTGCACAATGCGTCAGATATTCAACAATCACTAGCAGAGGCGTACGCAGGGGATGAACGTTCTCGGCATCACCGGATACGCTCAAATTCGATGCAGTTTTCTCCCACCTTTGGAGCTTCCCGCGGTCATGCCTGTATTGAAAGAGGCGTTATCGCACCAGGCCAAAGGTCGGCTGATTCGGGATTGTGTCCGCAAGCAGTCGGTTCTTATGGCGACACCACGCGTGCTAGAGCTCACCAGTGCGTCAGTGCTAGCCAGTAGGCATTCTGCGAACTCGTTCGTGGGGCAATGAACGTTATAGCGCCAACGTGATGAATCCAGTATACAAACATTGTCCCAAACAAATAAACCAACTTAACAAATACTCTATCGGGCATTCGAACTTCTGAATTGCAAAACAACATATTTAGTGCTACAGACCAATCGGCAATAACCTAGTGATGCCATGGTCCGAAATATGAAATATGTAATGTATAGCTAGTTTACATCTTTCTAGCTTTAGCATTTGAAGCAGCTTAGATGACAATTTATATAGATGACCCTATATATAGCCTTCATAGATTATGAGAAAGCATTTGACTCGGTCGAAACCCTGGCAGTCATTCAGGCATTACGGAACCAGGGGGTATATGAGCATTATGTAAGAATACTAGAGGATATCTACAACGGGTCTACAGCTACCATCATCCTCCATAGGGAGAGCAGCAAAATACCTATAAGGAAGGGTGTCAGACAAGGAGACACAATCTCTCCAATGTTATTCACAGCATGCTTACAAGAAGTATTCAGAACGTTGGATTGGGAACAGGTGGGAGTAAGGGTTAATGGAAAATACCTCAGTAACCTCAGATTTGCTGATGACGTTGCCTTGTTAAGTAACTCGGGGGACGAATTGCAAAGCATTCTTTCCGCACTGGGCGAACAGAGTAGAACTGTGGGCCTGAAAATTAATATGCAGAAAACTAAAGTAGTGATCAATAACCTCGGGACAGCACAGCAGTTTGAGATAAGTGGCGAGGCAGTGGAAGTGGTAAGCGAATATATCTACTTAGGCCAAGTTGTGACCCCAGATCCCAACCACGAGGCAGAGATAATTAGAAGGATCAGAATGGGGTGGGGTGCATATGGCAGACATTCTCAGATAATGAATAGCAGCCTACCATTGTCGCTGAAGAAGAAAGTGTATGACAGCTGCATCTTACCGGTACTCACCTACGGGGCAGAAACTTGGAGGCTCACTAAGAGGGTTCAACTTAAATTGAGATGACTCAGCGGGCCATGGAGCGGAAAATGATAGGTGTAACATTAAGGGACAAGAAGAGAGCGGAGTGGGTCAGGGAGCAAACTGGTGTTAAAGACATATTAGTAGAAATTAAGAAGAAGAAATGGACGTGGGCAGAGCATGTAATGCGAAGGCAAGATAACCGCTGGTTATTAAGGGTAACAGAGTGGATCCCTAGAGAAGGCAAGCGTTGCAGGGGGTGGCAGAAAGTTAGATGGGCAGATGAGATCAAGAAGTTTGCGGGGATAAATTGGTCGCAGTTGGCACAGGACCGAGATAATTGGAGAATAATGGGAGAGGCCTTTGCCCTGCAGTGGGCGTAGATAGGCTGGTGGTGGTGATGATGATGATGATGATGACAGTTTCTTGTAGAGCGCTCGTGCAGTAAGCGTCCCCCGAATTCCCACCGTATCTCTAGTCTAGCGACTGCATTCCTTATACGGAAACCGTGCGCAAATGTGTGGTCGTGCTGCTGACCGCTGTGCTACTTCACACAGCACCAACCGTGCTTCCCGCATCCTGTTTTTGCACCGTACGAAAAAGGTTTCGATTGATTTGAAGCCCTTTTGTACCTTCGCTGACTCTTCCGCAACTTCAACTGGCCTAAGCTCTTTCTGCAAGCGTTCGGGTCAGCGAAGCGTCGCTTGTGCGCTTGTGTAGTGACATGGAATTAGAGGTTGATACAGTCTACAAACTGAGAAACTAAAGGCACATTCTTCATGGCACAAACGAGCAGTCACTTAGTATAAACTGGACGAACAAATTGCAATGACCCGCCGCCCGCCAGCCAACTTAATTAACGCAGCGCCAAATGATTTGTCAGAGGGTCTCCGAGCCGTGTAGTAGCGCCGTCAAGCCAAGCCGTCTTGTTTTGACGTCCTACGAAACGTCATACAAATCGGCAAATGGGATTCAGACACGAAGACAGGAGTTTCGAAATGAATTGATTTTTGTACCAATAAAGTTGTGGAAACGCTCCGAGATTGGTCGAAACATGGCCTAGAGACTCTAGACTACAATTAGGGCTTGTAATCTATAGTTTTTAAAAATCACTCACTTCAATTCCCCTTTAAAGAAGTGCTCAAGCTTAATAGCAGTTTCTTTACAAGAGGATGAGTTTTAATGGGTAAAACGTTTCTTATGTTAAAGTACCAATATAAAAGTACACCAACAAATAATGACAGAAGTAGGTAGGTGTAATTGTAATTCTCGGAGCCAAAAAATATAAACAAAAAATTCATTACAAATATTTAGCGATAAAATATCCACATCCATCCTAAATTTCGTGTAAAGACAGCTCCAAGTTCCATCAGAAGGTAAATTGAAAATTTTGAAGTAGACTTTGAAAGCTTTGCCCAGCACTTTGCCGAGTTTTATTATGGGCAGAGTGAAACAGGTCTTCATTGAGTTTGTTGTCTGGCGAGGATTTAGCTTTCGCCCGAATCTCGTCCACTTCTCTTCCTGAGCAGGCAGACGCCTTCGTCACACTCGCGGCCCCGTCTCCTAGGAATAATTTTTTTTATTATACCACCTGTCTGAATTACAGAAGTCGTAGCTTTTCAACGCTCCATCAAAGGCCATGGAAGCCGCTGGATTCTGGAAAAATTATTGTGCATGCTCACCATCGCTTCCTCCAGGTGCACGGAACTCGGCCCGAAAGGCTGTTCTCAATAAATGTTGCCTCTCGACGGTGAAGCCTCGGTGTTCCAAGAACTCGCAGAGCTTGTCGTGAGCCTTGACTTCTTGCAGGGCCAATTCAGGATTCTCACACAGGAATCGACTGAGATCCCACAGGTCTTGGGCGTGACTTTCAACAACGCTTTTCACGACGAAGGCAAAATCTGGGCCAGCCATGATGACGGACGGATGCTTGAAACCGGTATGTAGAGAACGAAGGCCTGTCGGAACGCCTGCCTGAACTACACATTTCAACCGCTTGCGGCAGATGTGCCCTTGATGTCGTTCAGTTTGCAAAAGTACCTGCAATATCGCGATGCTTTTGTTTTTCAGCATGGTTGAACTCGAATGTCGACCGGAAAGAACACATGTCCTTGCACGACCTGACGGTTTTCAGGCTTTTTTATGGACGTGCACCGCACAGTGTACATGCGGTGCACATGTAGTCCCAGGCAGAATGCAGGCAAAAATACAACCGCAGTGGAGTTGTGTTCGCTTGAGCCCCTGCATTGAGTTTTTACAGAATGCTGGTAGGATGGGCGCGAGCAGCAAACCGAGTGACGGCCCAGTTTGCTGATACTGTTCAGTTTTCAATTTATTTCACTTTTTTGTTACGAGCTTCTTAGAAGGCGATAAAGGCGAAATTGTTTCGCAAGAATTTGTTTCGCAAGAAGCAACCGGAAATTATTGGACTCAGTATGGTCACACATATTTCATGAGACAGAAAATTTCAGCAAAAAAAAAAAAAACAGTACCAAGTTAACTGACATAATTTACACATGAATTAATGGCGTTTCATGGGCGTGCAAACGAAAAAGAGGAGGGTGCAATGGTACATGGCCCAACCTGACTACTAGGGAATGGCGCAAAAGTTTAACCTTTTAAAAGTAGAAAAAAAGTTTGTTTTTTCACAGCCCTGGCTTCACGTTTTCCGCTGAGGAGGGAGCGCCGGTACTGTGTCTGATTCCATGTTGTATACCGAGGGTTGTTCGTTTACGGGTAAAACCCGATTTTATCCGATTCTTACACCCAGAATATGTTTCAGGAGATTCAGGTTCAACCATATTTCTCCCCGAATGCACCTTTTCAAACGAATGATCTGTACAACTGTTGGCTGACGTTCCGCTGTCCTGAACCAGTACTTGGTGGAAGGAAGCGCGCCAACGCACCTTCGGAACTCACTGAATATTGGAAGGACTCTGCCACTCGCAACCTCACGCTGGCAGATGAGGCAAAGATCTAATTAGTGTCGCATGAAGGTGGCGATGGGAGCATACACAGATGATTTTACCCAACCGGCCGAACCGCTTCTGCTCACTGACTAGCCAGAGTCACTGTAATTTTAAATAATGACTCTGGCTAGTCAGTGAGCGGATGAGGTTTGTCCGTTTGGGTAAAATCAAGAATGACTGTTCAGTTTGGAGTTGCGGAACGACACTAGCGAGGATTGCTGTAGTGGATAGGAGCAGTCTGCCTTGATTTTACCCAACCGGCCCAACCGCTTCCGCTCACTGACTAGCCAGAGTGATTATTAAGAATTAACAGTGACTGTGGCTAGTCAGTGCGCGGAAGTGGATCAGGCGGTTGGGTAAAATCAACTGTGACTGCTCCCATCGCCGCCATTATGCGACATTAATTTGATTATTCCTGGCAAAAGCTACCCTGACATTGTTGTGCTTATCTATTGGCGAGCGAACCTTCTCCCAGTTGAGATACGTTGAGCGATCAGACAGGCCTCGAATGAAGAGCGACAAGTGGCGCAAGCAGACCACAATAATGTAAGCAAACAAGGATGGCGGAACAATCGATGACCAGCTTTTTGTGAATTAAATGTTTCATTTTTTAGAAGTCATCAATGCTATATACTGTCATTTATTCATTTCCAAACGAATGTCCAATTTCGGAGATAATTTCTAAGATAACCCTGAATTTTAACAAGAATTCTGAAGAGAACCCTGATTAAAAACTTGAAATAAACAACAATTTTACCCCGTTAGAGTTAAAAAGCACGTGATGCCCTTTAAAGTAAACTGTGTATAACGTAGTACATCTATCGATTTAACCAGAAAAAAGAACAGATCTCTGCATGGTTTCACAAACACACCCAATATCTCCCGAATATCAGTTCGAAAAAAACCACCCAGCTTTAAACCCCCTGATTTTGAAAAAAAAAATATAAAACCCGAAAAAGAACAACCCTATGTATACCCAAAGTACAACAAAGTATGGGGTTTGAACGTAGATTTCGATATTCAATATTTGCTGGCAGCTTCACCTCTGACCAATATACTGCAAAAACGATGATTTTTAGAGCCCAAAATTTCAGGGAAGACCGCGATTTGACCGATACGCCTCATTTTGAGGTAGGCAAAAATTGGACGTTTTAATACTGCATTGCTCTTCGATCACTGAATGCACTGTCCCGCAAAAGGGTGGATGGTGTAGTTAGTTGAGCGTCGACAGCTTTTGTAGACGGTACCGAATTCCTTTGTGTGCCTTGGTGGCTTCGGAGACCTACCGGGAAAATACCTTCAAGCGACTCCCCTGGTTGGCGCCGGGCCTTAGTGCAGGATGGTAACACTCCGTAGGCTCAGGCGTCTCCCCCTTGAAATCGCTTATCACTTGGAATGGGGAGGCCGGAAAATACTTCTTTTTTGCAAACGTCCGAGCTAACTTGAGGGAATGCGGGCTTGGTTGATGACAGGGCGCCAACTCTTATAACAGTAGGAGCCATCTCATGCGGGATCATCCCAGGCGGTACAGAAAGTGTGTCCTAAGACCAGCCCGTCTATGGCCGCTTCCTTGCATGTCCGGCTAGCATTCAGGTTCTGGCAGCCACTGATCATACGATGAGCGGCCAACATTCGGCAACCAGCGCCACGGTATTTCCCCGGCAGCCGTGTGCAGACGCACAATGGCTGCTACCCGGCTGCCAGATATTGAGTTCACTTTCGGCGGCCGCTGTTGAGAAAGAGAACGGCCGAAGTACGGCTTTAGGGCATCCGTTTTCCCTTCGGGAAGCGCTGTTCAGCCGAAGCATGGCAAGCGACCGGCCACAGAATATCCGTACTCTTGTGGTAGTTGGTGTTCGGAAGGAGACCGGCCGGAGCGTGGCTCCCCTCGCATTCGCTATTTCAATGGTCACCCGCGCGTCCGGCGGCACAATATTCGTTTTCTTCGGGCAACCGGTGTTATATAGGAGACCGGCCGACGCACGGCCCCAGAATGTACATTTTTCCTTTGGTTAGCGGTCCTCGGCCGATTTACGGCAAGCGAACGGCCGCAGAATTTTTGGCAACCGGTGTTCAAGAGGAGACCAGCCTACGTAAGATCTAAGGTTATACGTCATTCTTTCGGTAAGCGGTATACAGCTGAACAACGGCACGGGTCTGGGCGCCGAGAATTCATGCAGAGACGTGTTTGGAAGGAGACCCGCCGGTGTAATACCAGTTTTTCCGTGGGGGAAGAAAGAGCCGTTAGGGAGCTGAATGACGCAGACGCGTTTTTTATCCGCTCGTTGTTTCTACG
This sequence comes from Haemaphysalis longicornis, assembly GCF_048455015.1. Lineage (NCBI taxonomy): Eukaryota > Metazoa > Arthropoda > Arachnida > Ixodida > Ixodidae > Haemaphysalis > Haemaphysalis longicornis. The sequence continues at coordinate 92,920,553 of NW_027526445.1, read as the reverse complement.
TTTTAAATGAACGAACTTCGTTTGTCAAACAGTAATGAGTGTTTAAGGTAAACGGCCAAGGTGCAAAGACTCACTAGACATTACCAGGAAACGTTTAGGCCATCGGAATGCCATTTAGTGCCCTAAGAAGACTGTGCCACACCGACGGGGGAGCTAAGCCTCGCCAGTCATAGCCGCTACCACCCCAGGCGGCACAGTAAGTGTGCCCCAAGACCAGCCCGTCTATGGCCGTTTTCTGGCATGTCCGGCCAGCATCCAGGTTCTGGCAGCCAGTGATCAGACGATGGACGGCCAACATTCGGCAATCAGCGCTTCGGTATTTCTCCGGCCGCCCGTGTTCAGACGCACAACGGCAGCTGCCCGGCTGCCAGATATTCAGTTGCCTTTCGGCTGCCGATGTTGAGAAAGAAATCGGCCGGAGTACGGCTTTAGGGCATCCGTTCTTCCTTCGGGAACCGGTGTTCAGCCGAAGCACGGCAAGCGACCGGCCACAAGATATTCGTATTTTTGTGGCAGTTGGTGTTCGAAAGGAGACCGGCCGTAGCGCGGCTGCCACGCATCCGCTCTTTCAAAGGTGAACCGCGCGTCCGGCGGCAGAACATTTGTTTTCTTCGGGCAGCCGGTGTTATAAAGTAGACCGGCCGATGTGCGGCCTCAGAATGTACGTTTTGCATTTAGTTAGCGGTCCTCCGCCAAATTACGGCAAAAGAACGGCTGCACAATTGGCAACCGGTGTTCAAGAGGAGACCGGCCTTCGTAAGGTATCAGGTTATACGACATTATGCGAACAACGGCGCGCGTCTGGGCGTTGAGAATTCATGCACAGACGTGCTTGGAAGAAGACCCGCCGATGTAGAACCGGTTTTTCCCTGGATGAAGAAAGAGCCGTTAGGGAACCGAATGGCGCAGACACGTTTTTAATCCGCTCGGTGTTTCAGCGTTTTAAGTGAACGAACTACGTCTGTCAAACAGTAATGAGTGGTCTAGGTGAACGGGCAAGGTGCAAGGACTCACTGGACATTACCAGGGAAACGGTTAGGTCATCGAAATGCCATTTGATGCCGCAAGAAGACTGTGCCACACCGGCGGGTGAGCTAAGCCTCGCTAGTCATAGCCGCTAGAACGCCTCAACCGTCGGCTTCGTCGACGCATCAGCTCGAGGCTATCCGCCCTCAAGAAATGGAGACGATTCGAGACATCAACCCGGCAGCGATATCCGATCCGAGATGGCGGTTGTTCACCAAATTAGGTGGCCTTAAAGGGTGTCGAGCTAGCGGCCACCACGCAGGAGCTCAACCGGCGCCATGTCAAGGACTCCCCACCAAAGAAAGGCAAGGGTGTGCAAAAGCGCAAGTTTCCGGCTATTCTTCTCACAATATTACCATGAAAAACAATGTGCACTATATTGTTTGTGATAAACGTAGAAGAGGCTAAGCTCGTGCATTGGTAGGCTCAACTTCGTGCCCTGCCCTATGTTATTTCATGGGATTTTATGACTGCATGCATACATGTTCATACATGGGTATGAACAACTGCAGCCACCAGAAGCAAGGCATCATTCGCAACACGTCTACAATTTTTTTACCCTTGTATGACATTAGAGGAAAATCAGGTTCTTTTGGGCTACTAACTGGTGTGCACGTAACTCATGAAAACCACTTAAAAATATATTGAAACTGAAAGTACTTCTTTGATCTCTTTTGGGATCAGCCCTGTGAAAGATCATCAGAAAAGTTGATCGAGTAGAAAATTTATTTGCAAGAAAAATGGGCAAATACTGGACATACTTTTTGTGTGAAGTAAATTATATTGAATGCTTCTGATTGTTTTGTGGAGTACCGAACCGCTGCGTAAAGGCATTCGCACCGGTTTTATATAAAAAAAACAGGTCAAGCCGCTGTTGTAAAAATAGTTGATTTAGTCAGAGCATGAAAGTATTGTCTTAACAGAAATTGCCTAAAAGCGGCACTTTCATCTTTGGGAAATTCAACCCACCAAAGTATGTGCCTACCGCCCCCCCCCCTCCTTCCTTGTTTATTACAGGTAAGCCGCCCCACAGAAGATATCATGACCTGGAAAATAAATCTATTCCAGCTCTGCAAAGAAATGGATATTTGCTGTATTCGACAGTAGAAGAGGCACGGCAATTAAAGGAACGACCATTTGTGTGCACTGTTGAATAAATTAATTTTGGTGTAAACTGACGCTGATAATTAAGCCAGGCGGCGCTGAAGGCTGGACGGCTGTTGGTTTCGTGCGGGCTCACTTTGACGTTGGTGCAGTGGACTCAAAATGGTGGGTTTGTGCTGCTGGACAGCGCGATTGACTCATCTGCTTGCGCTGCATGCTGTGGTCGTCCACCGGCCTCAGTACAGGTAAGGTACTGTAGCTGAACGACAATGCCCATAGCACGGCCGAATTTTCGCCAGCTTTAGTCCGGCTGGAGTCCGACAACCGCATCTCGGCTGTCCTCCGGTGGCCGTACTTCGGCCGCACACGGGTGGCTTTGGGATGGCCGGAGCCCTACGGCTGGAATCGGGCCGTATGAACGTAAGCCGGTCGACTGGCCGACGGACAATGCCCGTTGGACAGTGATGGGAGTACTGCCGTGTAAGGCCAAAACGCCCACATTTGGACATGGTCCGAACATAGTTGCCGGAGAAAGGCCGGGCAGAAAATCACCGGCGAAAGTACACCGGCTTGAGTAAGGCCCAACAGTCCTGTGCTGCCTGGGCACGCCACGCCCGCCGGTTTCGTCGACGCATTAGCTCGAGGCTATTCGCCCCCTAAGGAAATGGAGACCATTGGAAACATCGACCCGGCAGCGATGTTGGACCCGAGACGACGGTGGTTCACCAAAATAAGTGGCCTTAAAGGGTGTCGAGCAAGCGGCCGCCACGCAGGAGCTCAACCGGTGCCATGTCAAGGACTTCACCACCAAAGAAAGGCAAGGGCGCGCAAAAGCGCAAGTTTGTGGCTATTCTCCTTATAGTAATAGTGCGAAAAAAATGCTGCACTATTTTCTTGGTGATAAACGTAGAAGAGGCTAAGCTCGTGCACAGGTAGGCTCAACTTTGTGCCCTGCTTTATGGGATTTTATGACTGTCTATTTAGACACACGTGTTATGTTAAATTTGCCACAAGAACAGAGCCTTGTGAATGACGAAGCCTGGATGTTAATTTAGTTGTGGTGTTTGAAGGTGAGCTTAGCTACTCTTCGGAAAAAACTCATTTGTTTAAACATAATCGCCGGCATCCTAGCAAACACGGATTTCATCGGGTTTTTCTTGCTCAATGCAGCTTGTTGAGTTCACGCACGATTTGGCTCTAGCAATAGAAAATAATAAAGTAGTTGACTGTATTTTCTTGTACTGCAAAAAAGCACTTGGAGGTGGTCCATGGCAGCTTCTTGTTAGTACATTGCGGGCTATAAACAATTAATCGGGTATTGCATGTATAGCCGAGTATATATCTCTAAGACAGCAGACAGTCGCTCCCAATGGTGGTTCATCCGGATAGGTTCCCGTGACCTCAGGAATTCCCCAAGGGTCAGTTGCGGGTCCTCTTTTGTTTCTCTTATATATAAATGTTATTACTATTATCCTCAAAGCTTTGTTCAAAATGTTCGCGAATGAATGTGTTGTTTACAGGACTATAGCGAATGAACGTGATTCCTTATACCTGCACCATGATTCTAATTTATTAACATCCTGGTGTGCTGATTCAGAAAAGTCGTTGAATGTTAAAACGTGTGTTAACGTCACCTTTACAAGAAAACGTTCATTCCAATTGAATACGTATACCGTAAATTACACTGCTTCAGGAATGGCTGGGGGATACAAATAACTAGGAGTTTATTTAACCAGAGGTTACAGGTTAAATAGGCACGTTCACAGCACGAAAGTTACGGCTGCACGTGTTTCTGAGATAAACTTTCAGCGAACCTCCACCTAGCTTAAAGAACCCCCGTATTTTAGTCATGTGCGCTCAATGCTGGAGCACGCATGTGTTTTCTGGGATCCCTACACCAAAGAGCTGATTGATATGCTCGAAAACATACAGAATAGGGCAGTGCGATTCGTATTAGGTAATTGGCACTGTCAACTTAGCATGAGGGAAAGTAAAAGTAAACTTCAATGGTAAGACGGGAAAAATCATAGACGAAACCGTAGTTTCAAATTTTTTCGTAATATCTATTATACAAAAACTAGAATAAAAGGGGAGAACTATATCCAAGCGCCATTATACATATCCCCAAGTGGGACCGCTAGCTTAAAGCAAACTATTAACTTTCCTTTAAAGGTGACGCCTTGCGCGATTCATTTTATGTTAGATCAATACGAGAGTGCAATTATCCTCCACGTTTTATTGTATATACTGTTTATAATGACGGTTTTCTCCGGGCTTTGTGGAAATATTTTATTTGGTCTCATATTTGATGCTTAGTGTTATGTATCTCCCTCCTGTAATGCATGCAAAGGCAAGCAAGTACCAAATAAATAAATAAATAAATAAATAAATAAATAAATAAATAAATAAATAAATAAATAAATAAATAAATAAATAAATAAATAAATAAATAAATAAATAAATAAATAAATAAACAAACTTGCGGAGCCGCAAGTTCGCCTCCGACGGGTTCAGAACTTTACGCATTCAAACTTGACCAATGAAATATTTATTGTTTTTTTCGTTGCAGTATGCAAGGTTTGTAGTATGAATACTGCCATTGCTATGTTATTGGCTTAAAACAATTTATGAAAATCTAGTCTTACGCCTTTCCTTGCGTGAACACAGAGGGATACAACTGCAGCCACCTGAAGCAAGGCGTAATTCGCAACGCGTGTGGAATTTTTTTTACCGTAGTACGACATCAGAGGAAAATTAAGTTCTTTGGGCTATTATTGTGTGCACGTAACTCGTGAAAACAACATTAAAAATAGATTGAAAATGAAAGCACTTGTTCAATCTCTCCTAGGATCAGCCCTGTGAAAGATAACCAGAAAAGTTGATCCAGCAGAAACTTTCTTTTCAAGAAAAATGGGCAAATACTGGACATTCTTTTGTGTGTGAAGGAAATTATATTGAATGCTCCTCAGTTTTTGTGGAGTACGAAAACCCTTCGTAAAGGCATTCGCGCCGTTTTATATACAACAAAACTGGTCAAGCAACTGTTGTAAAAATAGTTGGTTTAGTCAGAGTAAGAAAGTGCTCGGGAAGATTGTCATAAATGAAATTGGCTAAAAGCGGCACTTTCAACTATCTGAAATTCAACAGCCTCCGATGCCCCCCCCCCTCCTTCCCCGTTTATTGCAGGTAAGCCGCACCACAGAAGATATCAGGATATGGACAATAGATCTATTCCAGCTCTACAAAGAACTGAATATTTTCTGTATTCGTCAGTCAAAGAGGCACAGCATATAAAGGAACGACAATTTGTGAGCACTGCTTAATAAATGAATTTTGGTGTCAACAGACGCTGATTACTAAGCAAGGCTGCGCTGAAGGCTGGACGGCTGGTGGTTGCGTAAGGGTTCACTTTGATGTGGCTGCATTGGACCGAAAATGCTGGGTTTGTGCTGTTGCACAGCGCGACCGAGTCATCTGCTTGCGCGATATGCAGTGACCGGCCTCAGTACAGTTAACGTAATGTGGCTGAATTCCAATGCCCGTAGCACGGCCGTATTTCCGGCAGCTTCAGTCCAGCTGGATTCCGACGACCGCATCTCGGCTGTCCTCCGGTGAGCGTACTTCGGCCGTACAGGGGTGGCTTTGGAATGGCCGGAGCCTTACGGCGGGAATCTGGTCGTATGAACGTAAGCCGGTCGACTGGCCGACGGACACTGGCCGTTGGACAGCCATGGGAGTACGGCCGTACACGGCCAAAAGGCCCACATTTGGACACGGGCCGAAGATGGCTGCCGGTAAAAGGCCGGACAGAAAATCACCGGCAAAAGTACACCGGCTTGATTAAGGCCAAACAGTCCTGTGCTGCCTGGATGAGCAAGCCCACGGTCAATACCTAACTTACTGGAGAAATACTGGAGGACTTGGCTGGGTATTTACTACTATCTAGTAAGAATAAATTCTGTTTGGACGGTGCTTAGAATGAAGTTACTCTCTGAAGGCTCCAGGCTACCGAGAACGAAACGGTGAATGGTACAGGGGGCTGACACAGCGCAACTCGGCAAGTCTCCGCATAGTTTTGGGAAAGTTCGAGTAGGTTATGTTGGCGGAACTGAAGGAGTCATGATTGAATTACCGCAGAGGCTTGCTGTTTTCCTAAATGATTTTCAAGTGACCATGGCGATAACTGCGATACACATTGTATAAGGGGCCATTATATTCGTAAAATCTCCACTTAGTTTCGACATGTGCCCAGGAATTTTCTTATTCCTATACTTGTCTTCTTAGAAGAACGTCCACTCCTAAGACCGTACGAGACGCCTATGCGCGGTTCAGAAAGCGTGTATTATCTACTCATTTATTTCCTAGTACAGTGGGAATCACGTCTGCAAGTCAGTATGGTACTAGGGTGAGCCGTTTTATCGAGAAACATCGTCACAAAATGCCGGGCTCCCCATTATAAAAACTTATGGAGTAAACCCACGGCCATGATAAGTGATTGATTGATTGATTGTAGGGTTTAACGCGCCAACGCAACGCAGGCGACGAGGCGCGCCGTAGTGGAGGGCTCAGGATTAATTTTGACCACCTGGGGATCTTTACCGTGCGCCGAAATCTCGTAAACACGAGCGTTTTTCCTTTTCGTCTCCATCAGAAAAGCGGCCGCCGCGGCCGGGATTTGAACCCGCGACACGGCCATGATACGCAGCAGTCAGAAAGATAGAAGTTCAGTAGGGTCAACACAAGCGTGTGTGCATATATGTATGGACCTTAGTTGCAATGGCCACACTCAACCGTAAATGTAATTAAAATTCGTCATCACCATGTATACAAATACTTGCACACTACGTATTTTCACGCCCGCCGCCGTCCGCGCTCAGCTACATTGCTTTGCGAGCAATACCTCAGCCCGGTTTCTTTGTTCACAGATACATACGCAGGCCGCTGGTGACATGAAAATAAAACTGGGGCGGCGCTGCAACAGTGGCACTACGACTAAGCAAACTGGAAGCAATTGATCCCCCATTGCTTATTATTTCATCGGCTAAGTTTATGCGTTATTACGCTTGCAGAGCCGGCCAAGTTTTCTGAGCTGTTATGCTTCTTCGCTGTCTTGTGCGAATGATTCTGATTCGGGCACAATTTTTCTGTGGTGCTGTGGTTAGCCCCCAAAACGCAATGAACACTCGGTCAATTAGGATTGTGCATTGTACGCGTGCTTGCCGGTGCCGTGAAGCTTCATGAAGAGTGGAGGGCACAGCGGGATGAGTGTTGTATCAGAATCTTTGAGGTTTTTCGATGGCCGCCATTTTGCTCGTGCTCTAGCGTGTGGGCCGCTAATTAAGAATTCGATTAACCTTATCGCTTCAAGCTCGTTTGGCTTCTTTCATTTTGGCGTTACTTGTTCTCTTTGCACTGTTAAATGCGTGCCACTCGTCGCAGAAAGCACTAGAGCGAGCCACCCCCGCAACGCGTTTGCAAAGCCGTGCTATTGCCAGTGGTATCGATCCTCTGAAAGGGTGGCCCGATCGCGGCGAAACAAAGCTACGCTAGTGCCAACGCGCGCGATGAGGTCATTGTTAGGTAAAGTTTTCCTGCGGACGCTCGCCGGCCAAATAACTAGCTGAAACAGCATGCCTCGCGGTTAAAAATCGCAGCCAGCATTCTTAAAAGCAAATTTACTGCATTCAGGCTAACGATAGGCAATAATATTAACATTCGTCGAAAACATCAAACAGCACTCCAGTAATTCCGATGGGTCGACTCACAGATGCAATACCGGAGCAGCGAGGCGCCGCACGTGCGCTTGAAATTGCCGTCACCTAGAGCCACTAGATCAGGTTTCAGAGTACCGGCACTATTTTCTGCCACGGTTGCATGCCGCCGACAGCGGCCATGGGTCAAACCGCGTCCCGGATATTTCTTTACCACGGAAGACCCATGGGCGCTGACACTTTGGTGCCTCTGTGTTGCCGCGTGCGCGCTCTTCGATAAGTCGGTATTTTTTGAGCGCAGTGCGGATGTATGACACGTTGAGAGTGCGTTTTTCAGCCCCCAGGCAAAGTAGCGATGCTGTTCTGCTCTGTACTGGGCGGTTGCAACCGCTGGAAAGGTTCAAAACGCGAGCATCGCTTACCGCTGAGAAAAAACGACAATGGCCTAACGTAACCTATAGCCACTCAGAAAGACTAGCTTAATTAGTGGCTCTAGCGTAACCTAGAGCTATTAATTAAGCTACGCTAGGTTAACCGATCCTGAACCTATCACACCAGCGCGCAGTCTCTAAATCTGCGAAAAATAAACACAGCTGTCATGGTTGTCCAGCAGCACCCGGAACAATTCCGCCCGTAAATGTCAGCCGCAATAGGGCACATAAAGCTTGCCACCCTGGCGTCAGGTACCAGAATGGCTGCCGCCATGCGTCAGTGTCGTTACTCTTCAGCGTAGCTCATCTAGTGGTTGTACCGTCACCGAGCTCGCGAGGAAACTTCCATACCTCAGGCATTCCCCATGCCCCGACAGCAACTCGCAGAACGTTCTCACATGAGCTCCCTCAATCGCGTCCGTTTCGCTAGTCAGGATGTTAGCCTTACGGCTTTCCCACAGAAAAGCTAGCGAAAAGGATTCTTGTGAAAGTCGCGATTCTTACAAACTACACACAAAACTTTTTAACAAAAAAGTATGGTATTCCGAGATACACACACCTCACCGACGTCATATCCGTCATGAAATGTACATTACCAGAAAACGTTCCATGACGCGGCGAAGCCAGGATTCAAGCCCACGACCACCCTGGCCGCAACTAGACGTGAGAGACGCTCTGCCAAAGGACCATGAAGTTAAACCCCGATAGCTGTGCGAAAGTTCCGTATGTCCTCCCCTCTAACTTTCTCCATTCAGATGGTACTGCAGTCTCGGACAGGTGAAGCGAAGTAGTGCGTAATGACGCTTTTGGGGGCTTATAGTTCACGCCTCGATAGGGCAGTGCATAGCAGCGCAAGCTGCTGCTTTTATCCGTCCGCCGCGTAGCTGCGGGGATGATCTACGGTGGAGGAATATTCTATTCCTACACCGTGGATTCCTCCACACTGGCCCCGTGCAGCAAAACTGTTGAATTAAGGCCGCAAGGCAGCGTCGCCGACTGACAAATGTCACTCTCCTGACTGCTTTGGTGCGACAAGAGAAACGCCAGAGGGATGCAGGACACGTTAACGCATTCACACTCTAATTAATCTACGAACACTGCCTGTCGCATTCCACCAGCTAAGCTCGTTGCAACGCAAGCGTCTGCCATAGACGCCACAAAACGGAGCACATGTGAAGTGGTCGCACGTTTACCGAAGCGACCAGCTAGCAGGGCGCCGCTCGCAAAGCACACCCACAAGATCTCTGCCGACCGGCAAATCACGCTCCTTTCGCTGTCGCAGACCATGACTTCACCATGCGCTTCGCTGACAACTTCTGTATCGCTGACAAGTTCTGTGTCGTTCGCACGGTTAGCGAGCACCTGGGGTTTCAATGGGATTTACGTAATGCGTCGGCGCGTGGGATCCCGTGTCGAATGTTGATGCGTCTAACGGTGCCATGCCGACGAAATATAAGTAGCGATGTACCAGTTCATATCGATGCACAATAAACATTCAGCTACTCCGGTGAAGGCGCATTTCACATTCGTGCTTTACTGATTCATATGAAAGAAGAACCAACCACATTTTTTACCCTTTTTGGCCGAGAAGGGTGTAGTATAGGCATGAAAAGTATGTTTGGAGGTCCTCTTCACCTCTTTTTTTGAATTCAAACACCTTCATTTGTAGCATTACACCCATTTTGTTTGCCAAAAAGGCTGTGGACCTACTGCAACACCTTCTGTTTCCTTTAGGGTGTTGAAGTGGTGTGGAATGGATGTTCGTTACTTGATTTCAGCCATGATTATCAGGGGCATATACCTAGTTTTAAACACGGCCACCAAACCTATTGTGGAAGATATGCAACTCCACCCCTCTTTATGCTTTGGAAGCCGCAAGGCCCGTTTCATGGGTGGATAAAGTTATTGTTACGGCCTTCATAAATGCTGCGCAATACTTATGCAGCACACCAATCAGTTGTAATCACGGACATTTATATCCCTCTGAATGCTGACTCAACTTCAAAATTGTGCTGTGAGCCATGCAGAAAGATAACACGGTTTTAAAGAAAAGATTTCTACCTCTACCAGCCACCCGTTCTTTCGTGGCGTGCGGGACAATAAACTCCCGCGGCGGAGGCGGCTGCGGAAGGGAGGGGGCACAGGTCGCACACAGGTCTCATTCCGCTTTATGACGTCCACGTGAAAGCCTCCCGCCCGCACAAGAGACATATCCTCTGAGAAGGCATAAAACCTCTAGCTTCGCATTGACGCCCCCTTTTTCCGTCCCTTCGCCGTATGTGCACGCATTAACCGGCAACCGCTCGTATGTGCGGGCTTACACGAGGAAGGCACCACCGCATAACATTTGTGAAAGAGGGCCCGGCAGTTGCGAAGAGCAACACCGGAGCGGCCCCAGTACAATAGCTTCCCCGGAATAAAAACGGGGGGGGGGAGGGGGGGGGGGGAGCGGCGAGACATATACAGTACTGCCTCGTGAACGCGAACTCGGATATCTCGAAATATCGGTAAATCGGAGCATTTTTCGCTCTCATAGGCGCCATTTATCGCCCCCCTCCTCTTTAATTTGAAATGTCTTTTCGGGGGACCGCGGTTATATCGAACTGTTGGTGGAGAGAGAATAGGGCGAAGTCCGCTACCCACAGCTGATAAGTTCTCGGTTCTAAATCTTAGCTGCCACTACGCGCCGAATGCGGTCATGAAGGGCCACTTTACACTGTACAAGGCTGATGTTCCCGATACCGGAATGATGTCGGACGCCTGCATCCTTGAAGAGAGCTGGGGACATTGCAGCTGATTATGAGACTGAAAAAGTGCTTCGAGGAGTACCTGCAGCGACAAAAACAATAAAGTTGCTGCGCCTGCTTCGGAACGAGGTAGAATGTAGCGGTGTCGACCAACAATGGATGCTACGCATTAGACGGCTCGAGAACGCTTTTTTGGGACGAGATGCGAAGACGAAACAGGCGCGCACAACGCAGTTCCTTCTTCCGCAAATATAAACATTCGCTTTTCCCGCGAACGATTTTTCCCTGCAATATGAAAGCTGCACTGTGCCGTGCAGCTTGTGTTAAAAGCATTAGCTCTTATTGCAGTGACCTGGCCACAAATTCCGGCATTTCGCTTAACTTGAAACACCGCTTATATCGTAATTTTCAGCAGAATTTTCGACTTAGAGCTAACAAGGAATTAGTGCATTGCTTCGCAGTAAAATGCAGTGTTGGTGCAGCCACAATGAAAAGTTTTGGTACATATTGTTTTAATTATTTCTTTGTGTGTACCCGAGAGGCAACGACGAGATAATGGTTGTTGTATTATACTAAATTTTATGAACATCAGAGCATTTTGAAAACTTTAAATTATGCGTAAGCAGAATATTATTGTAGTAACTAACACATTTAAAGCCCAAGCAGCAAAAAAGTCAAAATTAAAAAACAATTAAACACGCATTTCAAAAACAAGTAGTAGGCAAAATAGCGATATGGGTGTAAAAATTTATATTATTTCTTGAAATTGTTTAGCTTTTTTTTTTCTGGTGTGCTACAATTTCTACACTTAGCATTTGACATTTCTGCAATGTGACAAGCACTACGTGGGTGAATTTGTAATAGAAATGGTGTGGTTTTTAGGTTGATTGCCTATGTCAATTGTTACTCAAGCAAAATCTTTGTAGAACAGTGTGTCGAATGACCATGTTACATAGAAACTGATTCGATAAGTCTTAGTTCGCACGCTTCAAACTACTCCATTAGGCTACCATACATTTCAATGCTTATGACCTATGCTAATTGCATTGTAGTAGCTTGTTACCCATCTCAAACCGTTGTTTCGCAGTGTGTTGAAAGACCATGTTACATATAAACCGATTGGTAATTCTTAGTTTAAGCTCTGCGCCACCAAATGTGGATTGTAATTTCTATAGTTAAAAAATAATGTGAAAGTCGCGATTTCGCGTGCTTAGATAAGTGAACACATTTGATATTCCTCCTACGATGTGAATTTGAGAAACAGGTTTGGATCACAAGTTTAATACTAGTTTTTTAGCTGTGGCGTGCGTGATTTGCTCATGTGGATAAAATCGTTTAAAACTAAAACAGTTCCTTTGGTCCATCTTCATGTAATGAAATTAAAGTCCACTTAAACTTTTCGTAGGCACAAAAAGCTGTTAAAAAGCTCTGTCGTTCTGAAATGAAACTAAGAGCAGAGGAGAAAGGAAACGCAACCACACTAAATACGCTGCATGGTGCATGATGGCGTCTTCGGTCGGCGCGACAAACTTCGCGGCAAAGCAGACCAAGTGTGCGAATGACAAACAAATCACGTTTGTTTAACATCACCAATTGAGCATACATCTTAGCGATTTCGGTTAATGAAATTTCAAAGGACTCCAGCTTCATTCTATCAAACAAACATGTGGCTGTCCGTTTCACTAACCGTCGTAGGCATCTTTGTCTCTTTGTAACACACAACCCAATCCGATCAAGCAGTGAAGACACCATACAGGTCGCATTCGGATTTTGTACAGCCACGTGATGTATTCCCCCGCCAGCACAACGGACATGTCATCAGTGAGTGCATGAAACATATAGCTTTGCGCGCACACCCTCCCCCTTGCTTTTCTTTATATACTCCCCGCACGTGCACGCATAATACGGCAACAGCTCATGCCTGGTGGGACCTCTCTCGTGACGGCGAAGTGTTCGGACGCGTCTCCCAGGGCTCCGCTCTTTCTCTTGTTTCTGCGAAGCTTAAGTAAACCTGTCTGAGTGGAGAACCTTGCCACAAGCATGCTGCGAGAGAGGAAGCTCTTTTTGGGGCTTCTGTCGCCTGCTTCTACCCAGCATAGAGCCACCAGTCAGACCTGCAAGTCGGCGCTATTTAAGCTAGTCGTCCAGTCCTGGGACCGCATTTTCACGGAATACGAGCGTGCAGCGGACTCATTGCGGACCTCTCACGGTGTAGGATCCCTACTGGTGGATGCAACTGGTGGCAAGAAACTGTTGGAAGCCATCAACACAGCTGGGCGTCTGCTAATGAACACGGCGCCACCCATTTCTCTAAGTCCCGTTATGCGTACGCAAACATGCCTCGTCATCTTTCTTGTATGGTAGTTGCAATTAGTCGTGGTCTATCGCAGCTGACACATGGGGATCCGATCACTGCCCCATCTTGCAAACTTCAGATGAGGCCGGGCGGTGTAATGCTCGCACTGTTACGGTTGTCAAGTGGCCACACTTCAGGAAAACGACCAAAACCATGGATCAGAGGCAAGACTTCTTCGGAGAGCTCGCCCAGCGTGCAATCGCAGCTTCAGTCACCTACCGTATGACCTTTGCAGAGCCGGTACCATATATGAAGCTACTTAATCGTCGGGCAGCCCTTCGACGTGCGCAAAAACAGACGTACGCAAAAATTTGTTACCCACTGGAAATCGTACTCCAGACTGGATGCTGCCTGCTATCGTGATTCCAAGTAACGCAGACGATCCACTTGGGAGTCATTCTGCCAGTCGGTACAAACCCAAGGATAAACATGACATGCTTGCGATTGCTACATCTACTATTACGACAGCAATCTCATCGAGAGCTGTGCATGCCACTGCCATTCGAGAGGGTATTAGTACAGATAGAAAGAGACAGAAAAAACTTTTAATAAAAAGTGGAGATGTCATGCCCACTAATGGTAGGGCTTACCAAACCAGATGGGAGTGAATACAGTGTCATGAAAGGGGAAATTGGAGAAAAAAACAATCAAGGACAAAAGGGACAGGGAGCATGTACACATCTAAAAGATGTTAATGTTCAGGTGGTTCACAGGACCTCTTCTAGCCCTTTTTCCCAAAGAAACGTAAGCAGCGTTTTTGTTCTCAGCAATGCCTTGTAATGATTTCGTCAGGGTCGAAGCGACAGAAAAATTAAGTGCACCTCCACGGGGGAGTCGCACATGTGCCGTCGATGCTGTTACCAAGTGACTAGCATATCGCGGGAAGCGCCTTCAAATGTGACCAATGTTGTCAGTTGTAGAGCACACTGTACACAAGGACGACTCTACCCAGCCCAGCTTAAACAAGAAGATTAGTGTGCAAGCGGTGGAACTGTTCGAAAACAGGTTACCCAAGCAGTAGTGGACGATTGACAATGTTTCGAAACCCTATGGGTCTTGGCTTCCGAGCTATCGGCCACCCACCCACCGGTACATCTACGGAAATATTCATTTTGCTCCAACCAAACGGTGACCGCAAGTAGCGTCACACAGAAACCTCATCGGAGGCCGATCTTTGCACAAGCGATAAACGCTATTTATGGACAACCGATGCCGTGTGCGTGGCGTTTGCGAAAACGACAGTTAGCACGGTGAACTGGCAACAACACAGCAAAAAGTGCTGATCTTAAGAGCCGCAGCACCGTGTCACGGAACAACGCCAGCTGAATCTAGAATGTAGCGTATGCTAGATAGCTTGCCAGATATTGTTATACCTTCCGTAGAACTGGGTACTTTGTCTGTCCTAACGGAATGGTTTCCAGCGGACTGCTTCGATGTGCGCCTCCGTGCGCTCCCTTTGTCGCGACTGCTTCCAACTGGACGGACGCGTCGCCGTGGTGGTTGTGTCTGTCTTGCGGCATTAGAAACGCCGTTGTACTTTTGTAGCTGTCTGTAAGGTATGTTTTCGTGTCAGCAACGGTGTTGGAAGTATATCTGCGTGGTGGAATAACCCCGCTTGCCTGCAGACCTCCTGCGCTGCCCAGGGGGCGCTGCGCAAGCGGCTTCCGGACAGTACTTCCGGCTAGTACATAGCTGCGCGGGTCCCAAAGGTTCCCGTATTGACAGAAGCAAAATGAGCTCGATGCTCCCGATTGTTTTGCGACATGGTCCCCAGCCCATCCCCGACGCGCCCGGTCTCTTCCGGCGATCAACTTGGCGGTAGACGAAAAAGCTTTGCAGCGCTAAATACGTTTACAGCGCCGACGAAAATGCAGGGATGGTGACGGCGCTCTGCCACTCGCAGGTTCCCCGATCGGTGGTCGTATGAAGCGAAATTTCAAGTGAAAGCTTTTTATTATAACTAATACTCTAGGTGAAAAGGACTTTCTAACAACAGCCGATCAAAAAAGAAGAGTGACGCAATCGGCGATGATCGCGCTTTAAAAAGCCAGCGAGTCCGGTGGAGCGCAGGCTAGCTGGGGTGCGCCGCTCATTTGCGTACCTGCGGACTATGCGTGCACTTTCAATAAACACTGATTGTTTGCGTCGCTGTTACAAATACTTGGTGCAGCGTGAGCTTGCTGTTTGGTTGCGTGTCTCAGTGACAAAATGCAGCGACCGTCATAATGGTGAAATCTGGTTTGCGCTTCCGAAATTAGTGCCGTAAAACGAAGTGGTCGGGCGAAATGAGAGGCCGCTCGCTTTTCTTGTTGCTCTCACTTTACGTAATTACGCTCTTGCATCATATATGCCCAGTTCGCTCTTACTAGGCTAGAAAGATGGTCAGAAACGTTTTGAAGTGTGTCGCCCAGTTGCATGCCGCCGACACCGAGGAGGGCTGGACGGCAAATCGGGTGGGAGGGGAAGGTGAGGGAGGGGTTGTTAGAATGCAAAGAGAAAAAAAATCAGCAAATTGCCAATAATATGGGACAATAATCTGGCGACGTTTGAAGCTGGGGGACAATCCAACTGGAAGCGATCATTTCTCTGTTCTTGTCTTGCTGTCTAACTCCATTTGAGGACAAAACTGGCTTGCCGGCGTTCAGATTGTCAGCGATCACCCCTGCACTAGGAGATAACCAACAGAGTCAGTGATGATCGTGTCTCAATATTCGGGGCTGCGTGGCGTGCATGCGGCACTGTTCTGTTATGTAAATGTAGAAGTACACATCTCTGCAGGCAGCGGAAGTGCGATTTGGTGTTTCTTTTCCGTTCTTTAATAGCGCTTAATTTGTTTATTTGGCGATATTACCTCATCTACTCGCTAGTACACATGTATTCTGCCGTTCGTGAATCGTGCGGCGTAAAACGTTACGCAATAGTTATTTAGTTTACGAAAATAGTCATTTAGTTTGCACAGATCGCATACAGGACTCATTTCGCTTTATGACGTCCGCGTGAAAGCCTCCCGCCCGCACAAGGGACATGTCCTCTAGGAAGGCATAAAACCTGTAGGTTCGCATTGACGCCCCCTTCCTGCCACCCCTCCCCGCTCATGCACGCATTAACCGGCAACCGCTTGTATGTGCGTGCTTACACCAAGAAGAAGCCGGCACATTACAGTAGTGAATGAGCGCCCGGGAGTTGCGAACTTGTGTCGATACAGAAGCGGCGCCAATACAACAGCTTCCCCGGAATGAAAACGGGGGCAGTTTGGGGGGGAGGAGACGAGACATATACAGTACTCCCTCGTTAACGCTAACTCGGATATCTCGAAACATCGGTAAATCAGAGCATTTTTCGCTCTCATAGGCGCCATTTATCCCCCCCCCCTCTTTAAATTTGAAATGTCTTTTCGGGGTCCGCGGATATTTCGAACTGTTGGTAAAGAGGGTGTAGCGCCCTCTTGTTGGCGCTCTTAGCCGGCGCCTTGGCGCCGGCTATGAAAGACGAGAATAAAGAAACGAGCGGCGCGTGCTTGGTGCTTCAGCACGGCACGGGCAGTTCGTTTCCGAAAGCCTGCCACGCTGGTACTTTCTCTCTTGCGCTGCGCTGCGACGCCGTGGTACCCGACAGTGGTGACTCCGGACTAAGACATGACCGACCCCAGCAACCTCGCGCCCTCGGGCCCTCTTTTGCCTGACGTTTCCTCGCGGCCGCTGGACGTCGCAGTCATACAGCTCCGTCTGCCCAACTTCGTGCGCAAGAACCCACATGTTTGGTTCTCCCAGGTCGAAGCCGTCTTCGATCTGCACCGCGTCACCTCGGAGACTACTCGGTTTCGCCACTTGCTTTGCAACCTGCAGCCTGAGGTAGCTGATGAAGTGGCAGACGTCATCGGTGCACCTTTGAACGATGCTTCGTACCAGCGGCTCAAGCAGATTATTCTGGACCGAACCACGGCGTCCGAGAGCGCGCGCCTCCGGCACCTGCTCACCCACGAAGAGCTTGAAGATCGCCACCCTTCCCAGCTGCTCAACACCATGCGACAGCTCGTAGGCGCGAGCAACGTGGACTCGAACGGTACACTTTTAAAAGAGCTCTTTCTGCAGCGCTTGCCACAGTCCACTCGCATCGTTTTAGCTGCTGCAGGGGACTTGACCCTCGACCGCGCCGCCGAGGTTGCCGATAGAGTTCACGACGCGACTTCTCCCTCAGTCGCTACCCTCGCTTCGACAGCACAGACATCGGCCGTGTCCCGTTTATAGGCTCGGATCGATCGACTCGCCGCTTCCATTGAAGCGCTTAGGACGTCCTCTGATCGCCGATGCGGCTCCTCCCCACGTCCTAGCCGTCGTTCGTCTTCCCCGGGAGGTTCTTGCTCGCGCAGGCCTCGAAACTCGTCTATCTGCTGGTACCATTGCACTTTCCAGCACCGCGCCCGTCTCTGCACTACCCCATGAAGCTGGTCGGGAAACGTGACGCGAGATCACTGATGGCGGAATGTGACCTCGCCTTACAACCCGGCCGCCTTTTCCTGGTCACGGATCGCATTTCTGGTTTGCGCTTCCATGTAGACACGGGTGCCGAGGTCAGTGTATTACCAGCCACCAAGGATGACCGAACTTCTATGTCACCTGGGCCTACGCTTTGTGCAGCGAACTCTACCTCCATCGCCACGTATGGTCTGCGGTCCCTCACCCTCGACGTTGGTTTGCGGCGGGCCTTCCGGTGGGTGTTTGTAGAAGCCGACGTCAATCAGCCCATCCTCGGCTCCGATTTCCTCACCCATTTTGACCTAGACGTCAGCATGCGTCACCATCGCCTGATTGACAGCAAGTCGCGCCTTTCCATCCTGGGCGTACTCTCTACTGTCGCTCCAACTGGCATCTGCACGCTGCTTCCCTCGTCGCCGTACGCAAGAATCCTCGAAGACTTCCCTGAGGTTACGAGACCCTGCAACTTAAAGCAGCCGCCCAAGCACAGCGTTACCCACCACATCGTCACGCGTGGTCCACCAATCGCAGCTCGGCCGCGCCGCCTCTTCGGTGAGCGTCTGGCGACTGCTAAACGCGAATTCGAGCACATGCTGGAGCTCGGTATTATCCGCCCATCGTCCAGCAACCACGCGTCTCCACTCCATATGGTTCCTAAGAAAAGTGGAGACTGGCGTCCGTGCGGCGATTACCGGGCGCTCAACGCTCAGACTGTCCACGACAGCTATCCCCTACCCCACATCCAGGATTTCACAAGCCACTTGGAAGGGTGCACTATCTTTAGCAAAGTGGACCTTGTCAAGGAATATCACCAAATCCCCGTCGAGCCTGCCGATATCCCGAAGACGGCCATCACTACACCCTTCGGCTTGTTTGAGTATGTGCGCATGCCCTTTGGGCTACGCAACGCCGCTCAAACATTTCAAAGGTTCATTGCCGAGGTGACGCGTGGCCTTCCGGCTGTATTTGCGTACATTTACGACATCCTCGTCGCAAGTCCCACTCCACAAGATCACGAGCGTCATCTCCGAGAACTCTTTGAACGCCTTCAACAGTTTGGACTGGTTGTCAACGCCCAGAAATGCGTCTTCGGGACGTCCGAGCTCGAGTTCCTGGGCCATCACATTTCGGCGCAGGAAATTCGCCCTTTACCCTCTCACGTTCAAGCCGTGAAGGATTTCCCCGAACCTACCAGCCTCCGCCAGCTTCGTGAGTTCCTGGGCCTGGTGAATTTCTCGCGACGCTTTATACCCCACTGCGCCGAACTTCTGCATCCACTGACTGAGGTTCTTCGCACAACCAAGAGCTCCTCATCCGCGATTTCCTGGTCTCCTGAAGCTCAAGCCGCTTTCAACGCTGCTAAACAAGCCGTCGCCGATTCGGTGCTTCTCATCCACCCGAGAACCGACGTCCCCACTCGCATCATGGTGGATGCATCCAGCGTTGCAATCGGCGCTGTTCTCCAGCAGAGAATCGATTCCGAGTGGCACCCGCTGGGTTTCTTCTCTCGGAAGCTCCAACCTCCGAGACGCGCTACAGCGTTTTTGGTCGTGAGCTTCTCGCCATTTACGCCACCATCCAGCACTTCCGGCACTTTTTGGAGGGCCAGTCCTTTCACGTTCTTACGGACCATAAACCTCTGGCGTAGGTTTTCCGTACAAACTCCTCCAAGTACGTCGCACGGGAACTCCGTCAGCTCGCCTATATTTCGGAATTCACGACGGACATTCGGCACATCAAAGGTACCGAAAACGAGGATGCTGACGCGCTTTGACGCATTACCTCCATCGGCAGTGCTGCGTCTGCTGTGGACTGGGAACGCCTAGCTCAGGCGCAGATTGAAGACCCTGAGCTGCGAGCACTGCGGGACCACCGGAGTTCCCTTCGTCTACAACTTGTGCCTCATCCGTTCGTGCCTGGCTCACTGTGGTGTGACATGTCAGCGGCGGCGCCTCGACCATTCGTTCCGGATGCCTTTCGTCGTGCTGTGTTTCACTCGCTCCACGAAATCTGCCACCCCAGCATCCGAGCCACGCAGCGCCTCATTACACAGCGGTACGTCTGGCCGAGCATCAACACTGATGTCCGCCAGTGGGCCCGTTCGTGCCTCGCTTGTCAGACAGCCAAGGTGACCCGCCCCACGAAGACCCCAACGCAGCCTTTTTTGCCACATAGCTGTCGCTTTGACCACGTGCATCTCGATTTGGTCGGACCATTTCCTCCCTCCCGTGACTGCCGGTACATTCTTACCATGATTGACCGCTTCACTCGTTGGCCCGAAGCCGTACCAATTCCGGACATCACGGCAGAAACGGTCGCAAAAGCCTTCGTTTCGACATGGGTTTGCCGTTTCGGCTGCCCCGGAATTGTTACCACGGATCGAGGCAGGCAGTTTGAATGTACCCTGTTCACTTCCCTCAGCCGCTTGCTGGGCACTAAACACTGCCGCACCACGGCATACCATCCCTGTGCCAACGGCATCGTTGAGCGGCTCCATCGCCAACTAAAAAGTGCTCTCACTGCGCGCTTGGATAGAGAGCACTGGGTTGATCACCTGCCTGTAGTGCTTCTTGGCCTGCGTGCCGTCCTTCGTCGCGACCTCGGCTGTTCAACTGCTGAACTTGTCTACGTTGCACCCCTGCGGCTTCCTGGCGATTTCTTCGTCCCTACGGCCTCCTCGCCCCAGCCGCTTGAGTACCTCCAATGCCTGCAGGACTGCATGCAGCACCTGCGACCGGTCCCACCTCGGTCTTCAGACCACCGCATCTTTGTTCATCCGGCCCTGGCGTCTTCGACACACGTTTTCCTCAGGCGGGACGCTGTAAAGGCGCCTCTTACCCCCTCCTACGTTGAGCCGTACCGTGTCCTTAACAAGACCCAGAAGTCCGCCACCATCCTCTTGAATGGCCGCGAAGAGGTCGTCTCGTTGGACCGCCTCAAACCAGCCTACCTCGAGACGCCACCCAACGAACTCCGCGCAGACATCGCAGACCTACACACTCCACTGCTCGCCCCCAAAATCAACGCCCGCCTGCCTCGCCGTCGCGTCACGTTCGACATTCCGTCTGGGCGGGGGGCCCTGTAGCGCCCTCTGGTTGGCGCTCTTAGCCGGCGCCTTGGCGCCGGCTATGAAAGACGAGAATAAAGAAACGAGCGGCGCGTGCTTGGTGCTTCAGCACGGCACGGGCAGTTCGTTTCCGAAAGCCTGCCACGCTGGTACTTTCTCTCTTGCGCTGCGCTGCGACCCCGCGGTACCCGACAAGGGCATAGGGCAAAGTCTGCTACCGACAGATGATAAGGGCTAGGTTCTAACTCTTAGCTGCCACTACACGCCGAATGCGGTCATGAAGGACAACTTTACACTGTACGAGGCCGATGTCCCCGATACCGAAATGATGTCCGACGCCTGCATCCTTGAAGAGAGCTCTGGACATTGCAGCTGATTATGAGACTGAAAAAGTGCTTCGAGGAGTACCTGCGGTGACAGAAACAATAAATTTGCTGCGCCTGGTTCGGAACGAGGTAGAATGTAGCGGTGTCGACCAACAATGGATGCTACGCATTAGACGGCTCGAGAACGCTTTTTTTGGGACGAGATGCGAAGACGAAACAGGCGCGCACAACGCAGTTCCTTCTTCCGCAAATATAAACATTCGCTTTTCCCGCGAACGATTTTTCCTTGCAATATGAAAGCTGCACTGTGCCGTGCAGCTTTTGTTACCAGCATTGACTCTTATTGCAGTGACCTGGCCACCAATTTCCTGCATGTCGCTTAACTTGAAACCCCGCTTATATCGGAATTTTTAGCGGAATTTACGACTTAGAGCTATTAAGGAATTAGTGTATTGCTTTGCAGTAAAATACAGTGTTGGTGCAGCCACAATAAAAAGTTTTGGTACATATTGTTTTAATTATTCCTTCGTGTGTACCCGAAAGGCAATGACGACATAATGGTTGTTTTATTATTACGGAATTCTTGCAAAATAAGAGCTTTTTGAGAACTTCAAGTTATGCTTTGGCATATTATTATTATAGTTAAATAAATACATTTAAAGCCCACGCAGCGCAAAAGTAAAAAAAAACATGCTATTAAAAATTCGTTTTAGAAACAGGCAATGGCTAAAATGACGACATGTACTGTAAAATTTTATATCACTTTTTTTTTAATTTCTGAGCTTTTTTTTTTTTGGTTTCCTACAACTCTACATTTAGCATTTGACACTTCTGCACCAGCAAAGTCACTCTATGTCGTACATCCAGTCAAGAAAATTGTATAGCAAATTTTCAGCTTTGATGGCCTATATAAATTGTTACGCAAGCCAAATCCTTGTTGACCAGTGTGTTGAATGACCATGTTACATAAAAACTGATTCGATAATTCTCAGTTCGCACGCTTCAGACTACTCAATTACGCTACTATATATTTCAATGCTTACGACCTATGCTAACTGCATTGTAGTAGCTGGTTACCAATCTCAAACCGTTGTTTCGCAGTGTGTTGAAACACATGTTACATATAAACTGATTGGTAATTCTTAGTTTTAGCTATGCGCCGCCATATGTGGATTGTAATTTCTATAGTTAAAACAATAATGTGAAAGTCGCGATTTCGCGTGCTTAGATAAGTGAACACATTTGATATTCCTCCTACCAGGTGAATTTGAGAAACAGGTTTAGATCACATGTTTTATACTAGTGTTTTATGTGTGGCGTGCGTGATTGGCTCATGTCGATAAAATCGTTTAAAACTAAAATAGTTCCCTGGGTCAATCTTCATGTAATTAAATTAAAGTCCACTTGAACTTATCCTAGGCACAAAAAGCTGTTAAAAAGATTCTGTCGTTCTAAAATGAAACAAGAAGCAGAGGAGGAGGGAAACGCAACCACGCTAAATACGCTGCATGGTGCCTGACGGCATCTTCGGTCGGCGCGACAAATTTTGCTGAAAACAGACCAACTGTGCGAATGACAAACAGATTACGTTTGTTTAACATTACCGATTGAGCATACTTCTTCGCGGTTTCGGTTAACGAAATTTCAAAGGCTTCCAGCTTTATTCTAGCGAACAAACATGTGGCTGCCTGGTTCACTAACCTTCGTAGGCATCTTTGTCTCTGTGTAACACACAACCCAATCCGATCAAGCAGTGAAGACACCATACAGGTCGCATTCGGATTTTGTACAGCCACGTGATGTATTCCCCCGCCAGCACAACGGACATGTCATCAGTGAGTGCATGAAACATATAGCTTTGCGCGCACACCCTCCCCCTTGCTTTTCTTTATATACTCCCCGCACGTGCACGCATAATACGGCAACAGCTCATGCCTGGTGGGACCTCTCTCGTGACGGCAAAGTGTTCGGACGCGTCTCCCAGGGCTCCGCTCTTTCTCTTGTTTCTGCGAAGCTTAAGTAAACCTGTCTGAGTGGAGAACCTTGCCACAAGCATGCTGCGAGAGAGGAAGCTCTTTTTGGGGCTTCTGTCGCCTGCTTCTACCCAGCATAGAGCCACCAGCCAGACCTGCAAGTCGGCGCTATTTAAGCTAGTCGTCCAGTCCTGGGACCGCATTTTCACGGAATACGAGCCTGCAGCGGACTCATTGCGGACCTCTCACGGTGTAGGATCCCTACTGGTGGATGCAACTGGTGGCAAGAAACTGTTGGAAGCCATCAACACAGCTGGGCGTCTGCTAATGAACACGGCGCCACCCATTTCTCTAAGTCCCGTTATGCGTACGCAAACATGCCTCGTCATCTTTCTTGTATGGTAGTTGCAATTAGTCGTGGTCTATCGCAGCTGACACATGGGGATCCGATCACTGCCCCATCTTGCTAACTCCAAGGATGAGAGGCAAGGCTTCTTCGGAAAGCTCGCCCAGCGTGCAACAGCAGCTTCAGTCACCTAACGGATGAGCTTTGCACAGCCGGTACCAGATATGAAGCTTCTTAATCGTCGGGCAGCCACTCGACGTGCGCACAAACAGACATACGCACAGACTCTGTTACCCACTGAAAATCGTAGTCCAGACTGGATGCTGCATACTATCGTCATTCCAAGCAACGCCGACGATCCTGTTCGGAGTCATTCTGCCAGTCGGTACAAACCCAAGGATAAACATTACAGGCTTGCGATCGCTACATCTACTATTACGACCGCCATCTCCCCGAGAGCTGTGCATGCCACTGCCATTCGAGAGGGCATTACTACAGATATAAAGAGGCAGATAAAACTCTTAATGAAAAGTGAAGATGACGGCACTAATGGTAGGGCTTACCAAACCAGATGGGAGTGAATACAGTGTCATGACAAGGGAAATGAGGGAGAAAAAGAAGCAAGGAAAAAAGGGAGAGGGAGCATGTACCCATCTATAAGATGTATATGTTCAGGTGGTTCACAGGACCTCTTCTAGCCCTTTTTCCTTAAGAAGCGTAGGCAGCGTTTTTGTTCTCAGCAATGCCTCGTTATGATTTCGCGAGATTCAAAGGCAAAGAAGGAGATTAAGAGCACCTCCACGCGGGAGTCGCACATGTGCCGTCGATGCTGTTACCAAGTGACTAGCATATCGCGGGAAGCGCCTTAAAATGGGACTGACAGTGTCAGTAATAGAGCACACTATACACAATGACGACTCCACCCAGCCCAGCTTAAACAAGAAGATTCGGGTGCTAGTGGTGGAACTGTTCGAAAACAGGTTCCCCAAGCAGCAGTGGCCGATCGACAATGTTTCGAAACTCTATGGGCCTTGGCTTCCGAGCTATCGGCCACACATTGGTACATCAGCAGAAAGATTCATTCGGCGCCAAGAAAACGGTGACAGGAAGAAGCGTAACACAGAAACCTCATCGGAGGCCCGTCTTTGGACAAGCGATAAAAGCTGTTCGCGGACAAGCCGATGCCATGTGCGTATACTGTACAAACACGACAGTTATCACGGTGAACTCGCAACAACGCAGCAAAAAGTGCTTATTTTTCTTATTTTAATAAGAGCCGCGGTACCGTGTTACGGAACAACGCCCACTGAATCTAGACTGCAGCGTATGCAAAACAGCTAGCGAGATATTGTTATGCGTTCCGTAGAACTCGGTCATTTGTGTGTTCTAACGGAACGGTTTCCGGCGGGCTGCTTTGATGTGCGCATCCACGCGCTCCCTTTGTCTCGATGGCTTCGAACTGGACGAACGCGTAGCCGTGGTGGTTATGTCTGTTTTGAGGCATTCGAAACGCCGTTGTACTTTTGAAGCTGTCTGGAAGGCGTGTTTTCGTGACAGCGACTGTGTTGGAAGTACATCTGCGTAGTGGAATAACGCCGTTTGCCTGTAGGCCTCCTGCGCTGCCCAGGGGCGCTCCGCAAGCTGCTTCCGGGAAGTACTTCCGGCTAGTACAAAGCTGCGCGGGTCCCATAGGATCCCGTGTTGACAGAAGCAAAATGAGCTCGATGCTTCCGATTGTTTTGTGACACCAGTCCATCCCTGACGCATCCGATCTCTTTCGGCGATCAACTTGGCTTTAGGGAAAAAAGCTTTGCAGCGCTAAATACGTTTACAGGGCCGACGAAAGTGCCGGGACGGTGACGGCGCTCTGCCACTCGCAGGTTCACTGATCGGTGGTCGTATGAAGCGAAATTTCAAGTGAAAGCTTTTTGGTCTAACTAATACTCTAGGTGACTTTCCAACAACAGCCGATCAAAAAAGAAGAGTGACGCAATCGGCGATGATCGCGCTTTAAAAAGCCAGCGAGTCCGGCGGACCGCAGGCTAGCTGCGGTGCGCCGTTCATTTGCGTACCTAAGGACTATGCGTGCACTTTCATTAAACACTGCTTGTTTGCGTCGCCGTTACAAATACATGGTGCAGCGTGAGCTTGCTGTTTTGTTGCGTGCCTCAGTGACAAAATGCAGCGAGCGTCAGGATGGTTAAATCGGGTTGGCGCTTCCGAAATTAGTGCCCGTAAAACGAAGTGGTCGGGCGAATTGAGAGGCCGCTCGCTTTTCTTGTTTGCTCTTAATTTACGTAATTATGCTCTTGCATCATATAAGCCTAGTTCGCACTTACCAGCCGTGAATGATAGGTCAGAAACGTTTTGAGGTGTACGTCCAGTTGGATGCCGCCGACACCGAGGAGGGCTGGACCGATTATTCTAGTAACGTTGGGCTGGACGGCAAATCGGGTGGGAGGGGCAGGGGGCGGAGGAGGTTTTGAATGCAAAGAGAAAAAAATCAGCAAATTGCCACTAATGTGTGACAATAATCTGGCGACGTTTGAAGCTTGGGGACAATCCAACTGGAAGCGATCAATTCTCTGTTCTTGTCTCGCTGTCTAACTCCATTTGAGGACAAAACTGGCGTGTGGACGTTCAGATTGTCAGCGATGACCCCTGCACTAGGAGATAACCAACAGAGTCAGTGATGATCGTGTGTCAATATTCGGTGCCGCGTGGCGTGTATGCGGCACTGTTCTGTTATGCAAATGTAGAAGTACACATCTCTGCACTCAACGGGCGTGCGATTTGGTGTTTCTTTTCCGTCCTTTAATAGCACTTAATTTGTTTTATTTGCGGTATTACCTCATCTACTCGCTAGTATATATGTATTCCGCCGTTCGTGAATCGTGCGGCGTAAAACGTTACGCTATAGTCATTTAGTTTGCGAAAATAAAAAAGAAAATTCCCCCTCGTTATCAAGGCGGTGCCAGGCCAGCAGTGTCAGCTGAGTCGGCTGCGCAATTCTTGAGTTCGTTTGCAAGCTCCCGCTGAAGCAACTTTTTGCAGTTACCTCAGGCTATAGGATGAACAGCGTTCCGTGTTTATGCTACTCCAGAACTTTCCTTTGTCGACAGCACGCAAGAATAAAGAACGATAATTGTTGTCAGGACGTTACACCACCCCACAAGGCGATACTGACCCTCGCCGCGACGACCGCGACAGCTCGCTCAAAAGCCGATAAATCTGCTTTTTTAGCCGAAATTTATTTGTTTAGCCTCTGCAACTACTTTAAGTGCTGTTGCATACAGTATGCAGTCATTTAGACGTCCCACAAAGCCATTAAACTAAGTACAACCAACGCTCAGCGAACGCATTAGGGGACCTGATGTTTCACTGATACAATCTCTCCCCCACTTTCTGATGTAGTATGATTCCATCAACTCTCTCGTACGCCTGTCTTTATGTTTAAACAAGATATCTGTCTCCGCACATTGCCGCAGAACATTGCCGCACGTGTGAGCACCGATGCTATCCGCTTTTCCGCGAGACAGATATCTTGTTTAAGCATAAAGACAGGCGTACGAGAGAGTTGATGGAATCATACTACATCAGAAAGTGAGGGAGAGATTGTATCAGTGAAACATCAGTTGTCCTGCACGAAAAAGAATTTGGTTATTTGGAGCGGTCGTCGCGATAAGGTGTTCTTCTGTTAAGAAATGTGCGTTGTCAACAGTGGAGTGTTTTGGCCTTGATAGTATGTCATTGGCTGGTGTGGGCATGTGGCGTGGTGGGGGAGGAGAATTCTGGGTTTGTATAAGTAGTTACGTCTTTTCCAATAAATCGAGTTGAAAGTCAGCGCTAGTCCTGTCCACTTCTTTCTTTTTGTGTCCCTGTAAGTTCGCACTGTTCCCCAAGATATAATAAAGAGGTAGCAAACGATAGATAAGATAGCCCTCCCTCCTCACCAGTTGATTGTACGTCAGCGTCTCATAACTTCGTTCACAATTACCGCATGGATTTTATTTCCTTAAGCTTATTTCCCCTGTGCCTTCTGTCTTCTTCAACCCGGTTGGTCAACAAAACTTCACAATGCATCTAATTTTATTATGTATTTTGGTAGGCTAGTTTTTTGTTTACTCTTGTGTTTGGCTTGGAAGTCAACATAACCAACCACAATAATTTCGGGCCCACTCAGTCGTATGGCCACTAATGGTGAGAGCTTCTCCCAAAGGCTTACAGTGGATTCACCAATTCTAATTGACTGTGACATCAATGTACCCATACGAAGCACCCTGTGGAATTCAACTCAACGTAATACTGGTGTTAACAGCTGGTAAGGAGTGCTTAGTTGTCTCATTGATTGATTGTAGGGTTTAAGGCGCCGACGCAACGCAGGCGATGAGACGCGCCGTAGGCTGCGGATTAATTTTCACCACCTGGGGATCTTTACGTGTGCCGAAATCTCAACACAGGGCGTTTTTGCTTTTCGCCTCCATCAGAAAAGTGGCCGCCGCGGCCGGGAATGAAGCCCGCGATCTCGTGCTCAGCAGCACAACGCCTTAGCCACTGAGCCACCACGGCGGGTAAACTTAGTCTGCTCTTTTAGTGGTCGGAGGGGGAGGCATGAACAGCAAAACTTCTTAATTGCGAGGAGATATTTCATGTTCTATTGCTTTTTAACTCGGTGCTGTGTAAAAAAAAACTTTCGATTAATTGCCTAAGTGAATATGCTTAGTCGTAAGGGTCATAATAAAGTGTCCCAAATATTGTTTGCAATGATGCATGTCCCATCAGAGCCCAACTGCTAGAAAGCACATTCTCGGGTGGTGGTCATTAGCTAGAAAAAAAATGGGGGGGGGGGGGGCATTGAAACTTTTTTTTAAGCTAACTAGCCCAAACAACTGTTTATAGAGCACATCTACGAGGGAATGGTTCTTGTACAGCTTGACATTACTCTCTCCCGAGAGTACCTAATACCTTGTGCAGGAACTGGAGCCAAGGACACCTATGTGGACCTGAATGTCTTAGTTGGTGTTTGGGAATAATGCAGTACAGCTGAAACCTGTATGTATCACGGACGGCTTCAACAATAAAATGACTGATCAACGTACTTCTACTTTGGTGTCAATGGGCAGCATGTCAGCATTGATAAGTGCTTCGTAGTTGACATTTTTCTTACACAAAAGCACGCTATGTTCAGGCAGTGTAGCAAGTCTTCATGAAGAAATGGGACAGAAACTGGAGAAAAAAAGCTTCGAACACATGGACACTGTTCATCACAGCACCTTTCCTTGTACTTCAGTAGCGTTTATTGTCGCTGTATTTCTCCTCAAAATATAAACCAACTCTCGCAACTTCACACCTTCAGCCAGAAAGCAAACATGCTGTTTGTCAATGACAAGTGATTCTACCAAACTTCCGAGGCTGTGCAAAATGTCAGTGAGTAGCTCTACTTTTTCTGCCAATTCTGTGGTGTGAAGGTCCTTTTCCAAACAAAACACCCAGGTTTTTTGGCACAATAAGCAGAAAAAATGCCAAATAAGCAAGTGATACCTTCTAGCACTATATAACTGTCCTGCGGGAAAGCCAAACTCCCGAGTGATCATTTTGCTTAAGTGCAAAGCTTTAGAGAAGCCAAGAGAGATTCCTTTTTTGTTGACACCAAAGCTCTGCAGGAAAGCCAAAACGTGTGGCTTCTGTACCTGCTGATTTGCTGTACGACAGGCATGTGAATGTATTGCAGTAAGGCAACGAACCAGGCTGGCTGGGTAACAAAAACCCCGGGTGAAGTTACAACAAACTGTTTTATGTAAAATGTTAGGATACTGTTTGTTATTTTGACAGTGGCCTGTTGGAAGTCATTGGATAAAACTAAACAAAAGCAATGTTTGATACAGCTTCAATCGTGTGAAACAGCAATATAATGGTTTGGGCGCCAAATTCAGCTGGCATGCTGCAGCTGGGAATGTGTTTGTAGAGAATAGCAATAAAAAGGCACGGGAAAACAGGGTGAGTGAGCTTGGTTGAGTTACCACCAAAGTATTGGTAGACAGTTATAATGCTTACAAGAATTTAGAAATAGTTTGGATACCCTGAAACAATGTGGGGAACTTCACTGCCATGGTTTTAAGTTTATTAGTACTGAGCTTAATGTACCCCACATAACACCATTCAAGAATGCTATGCCTGCATGGACACAGCAGCGTTTAAGATATAAAACAGTTCTATTTAAACAGAGCTAAACAAGAGAACATTGCATAAGCAGTAAATTTATACGTAAATTAGAAAAAGCAGTGTTTTTAAAGTGAAGCTCGGAAGCATGCTAAATGAAAGGGACGAATGGGCAGTTGATGTTGGTACTAATCACAAATTTCAACCACCTTGCCGGAAACAAACCTCTTCCATAAAGGGAGTGCGTGTTATCACAAGATTTTTAGAGAAAAATTTATCAATGCGCTGTACAAGTACGCCAGATGGCATTTTGACACCCCAGCTGAGGACTGTGAGTC
The DNA here is from genome assembly GCF_048455015.1 of Haemaphysalis longicornis. NCBI lineage: Eukaryota > Metazoa > Arthropoda > Arachnida > Ixodida > Ixodidae > Haemaphysalis > Haemaphysalis longicornis. The sequence goes on along the minus strand of NW_027526445.1, from coordinate 92,890,494 downwards.
GTCAGTGTTCTTTTCTGCTGTTTTGATAATCAAGGGCTGTTTATTCAGGAACGACTCTCTCTTCTTGCTTTGGCCACCATCTTTCTTAGTCACTGCATTCATGTGCCTATTGAGGGAGCTAGCAAACATGAGGACCACCTAAAGGCGGGGTTACTCATGTTCACAAAAATGCTGGAGTGTCTAAACAATGTTTTTAAGATCCCCAGCTGCGAGGTTTCACTTTTTTTGCAAAAAAAGACATCTAGGCAAAGAGCTCTGTTCGAAATCACAAAAATGAGTATTTTGTGCCCAAACTGGCCAGGTAGACCTAACTTGTCAATCCACACGTTGAATGCCTCGCATAAAAATCAATAAAGGAAAACCCATGCTCTTAATACTTACTAGAGACTCTCTGCATTGGCTTATTGCATGACATGGTGTGGGTGGCCTTCTGGTTTCTACCTATGAAGCGTGTTGGGTATGTTAAGAGTGTCCAGTCCTGCTGTCAAGCCTTTTTTGAGCCTTCACTGGCCTGGAGTGTACCACCCTGGATTCCTTGGAATTCATGTTGCCCATGAGAAATCCTATTACATCGTTACAAGCCCCTGGAGCTGTCTGGAAAGTGGGCATTTGTTTAGCGACCACTGTTTAGGGGCACAGTAGGCCGGCTGTTAAAAAGGCCATGAAGAAAACATAAAAGGTTCATTTGTTAAAAAGACTGCTTTTCCCTAACAAAAAATGACATATTTTTATGGCAAACTTCACACAAATAAGATACTACAAAAATATGTAAAGCAGTGGAAGCTCCATAGGCCATTTCCAGCTATTTATCTATGATATAACAAAATCTTGTATGTGCTATTGACAGCCACCGACCTAATCCACCTAAAAAAACGCATAACTGGGCAATTGCAGTGGGTCCTCCTTTTTCGATGGAACATATCACTTGAGCGCTAATGTACAGTTAACACACAGATAACTGCATTTACAGTGCACGTCCAGATAACGTCACTAGTGCCCATAGTACATCAATACAATTTTAAATTGGGATGTTTATCACCATTTTTTTGGTTCGACTCGCCTCATGACAACATTTTCAGCGTGCTCGCCTTCTTATACCCATGGACACAAACAATCCACTGATGCTTTCACGTTACACGCACATCTTAAGGTTCTCTTTGACGTTCACTATTCATCCTGCGTAGAACCCATGGGTTTTCGTATGCTGGAGTGCATGTATGTGCATTAGACCCGATGGTCGGCAACCAGAGCTGATAGAGATAACCCTAATAAATGCAGGTCTGCTATCACCAGTGAAATTTAAACCCCTAGCCTTGTATACCCTTTTGTTGCCAATTACCCTTGTTGGAATATTTTTAAATAGCACTGCATAAATCCACTTCGATGTTGAATGTTATTGTTTTTGAACCTACTTGAAATGTACACGTATTTTTCACTGCTCATCGTTTTTTATTGTTTGTACTTACAACTCCCCTCTATAATGCTTCGGCCCCGGGGGTACGTGAAAATAAAATAAAAATAAATAAAGGGCATACCCTTCCTGTTACCGTTACAGCTTTTCTCTGACCCTATCGGCTGGGTATCCTGAATTAAGTCCCTTTGCATGAGGAGACTCGGTAAAATCTCGCTAACATAGCACATATTGCCGGATATACAGTGAGATGTGAAAGTTATGCCAATGCAGCAGCTATGGCATGAAGCGCCTAGCTAGTGTACCATTTAAAGGACCCAGGTCCTAATTTGTTGTAGCATCATGTATGTGCCAATGTGAGGAGCTGATGCCTGACTGAAACTACCGAGCCTCAATCTGGGCCACGTGATAGGAAACTGCCACTGTTATCACTCTTTCACCTCCTTTGTATCTTAGATATATTTCTGCCTTATTTTATTGTAGTGAAAAGGCTCACCACTAGAGCTGCAATAATTTCTTCTGAAAATCTTTTCAAGCGCTGAATATCATGCATTTATGATGCAAGATGCGCATGTATACCAGTTTTTTCTGCTCACAAAATGTAACACAGGTAAATATTTTAAGCCACAATTCAGTCCACTCGAAAATACATAGAAAAAGTGCGAAAAACTGCCGATTTTAGGGACTTTTTTGCTAATCTTCTTAAAGGGGAAACTACTTTGCCGGGTTGTACGCGGTACATGTGTGGGGACACCAATGATTACATTTACTAGTTATCCGTGGTTTGTGCATGTAATGCTTACATGCGACCAGTAAAATATCAGTGTTCGCGTCTAGCCCACGTCCTAAACATTGTACGTTCCCTGCTGCTAAGATTTATGTCATTTCAAAAACACACCGCGATTTCAGGCAACTCGTTTAAACATTCTGCACTTGCCGTGGGGCAAACAGTTGATAGCAGATGCCGCCACGCAGACATGCCGCAGCAGGCTCACATAATTATGCTCGGACGGTGTCTCTTCTTGCGTGGGTTGTTCGAACGGGGCCACTAGGCTGCGCGATGTTGTCTAACGAAGGTACCATCGGCATACATCAGGCGGTCACAGGTCAGCATTACTCGATAGCGGTTATTTCGCTAACTTGTGGAAAGGCTGGCTTCGTCCCCGCATATGGCAACGTTTTAGTACGTTCTGATAGTGCTTCTAACTTTTAAGCTCTGCTTTATCTACGTGTTCGACCCGAGAAACTCGGGGCTTTCGGATACGCCATACCGCCATACGGCAACAGCAGCGGCAGCAGCACGGGCGGCTTCCGCAAGAATGAACAGAAAACGCTTTGTTTAGGAAACTTACAGCGAATCAGTAGCTTTCGATTTTTTTGGAATGTAAAAAAATCTGCTTTTTGTATTACATTAGGCAAGATATTAACAATTGTTAGCATTACGTCACTATGACGTATTTGTGACGTCACGCGGGGTAGGAGCCACCGCGAGGGGGCTCAGTCTTGTGCCCCCGCGGCGTTCCAGACGCTGCCTTCAAAATTATGTTTAAAAATACATATACAATTTAAACTTATACAAATACTTGTGTCAAAATATCTTCAGTAAGTGAATAAACGTTTCAGCAGTTACAGCGGCTGCTGGGTTGGGAGGTCACGTGACGGGGACACATTTTGTAGTGTCAAGTTTTGACACTACCAACCGCCACCCTTCCGTTTTCAGAAAGTATGCTGCCAAATTAAAATTATTTCCGCCAATTCGTTTATGAATTGCTTATGGTTACCCGGCTATAAAAAACGCTGGCTGTTATATGAGCCAGAGAAGATATACGCGACAAAAATCGGTTTTCCGTCTCTTTAAGGAATAAAAAAACCTTCGGTGGCCTCGATAGCTCGTTTGAATACTGGAAAAGAGTTCCTACTCAGTACTCTGGCTGCTCATTTAAATGGGGTTTCAGCGTGTTGATTTTGATGTGTACACATGTTCGAAGCACCAACTACGTACCATGTGTAGCAAAATATGTGATTAGCCTTTTTTTCTGTCTTTTTTCTCTTTGTTGTTTGCCTATTTTTGTGCACCCATTGAAGGTAACAGGAACTGCGTGTTATGCAAAGATTTATACTACTGGAAGCTCTTTATTGTTTAGCTTTTTGGTTGTCTCTGGTATAACTGTGTTCCGTTGCTCCCGATGCTGCTGTTGAGTTGAAAGGTAGCTGCGGCCTTGTCAAGCTGTCTACTACAGCCTTTTTCTCTCACTCCTTATTCTGTTCGTGTTTTGAGCAGAAAAAGGTGCACCAGAAATTAATTTATTTAAATTTAAATTTGTGTGCAGTGGCGAATTGAAGTTGTGTTTTTTTTTCTTTCTCTTTTTTTAGACGATGCCACGCAACAAAGGCAGAGGGTTAAGTTTGTTAAAAAAATTGTATGTAAACGTTTGCAGACAGAGCAGAATGCTTGGCCTGCGTGCAACCATATGCTGAACCTGCCTGATCAAATATACTGGGCTCGCATGAAACGCCTGTATCTTTTCGACACCTGGTTACTCGCCCCGCTGCGCAACTATGATTTATACATACCAGTTACGGAATTGTTACCCGAGAACGGAACCTTACATTTAAATAATGGAAATTTTACTCCAATGATTTACGGAAAGCGCTGAACAAGTGCTTTCCGTGAAATTCTGAGTTGGAGAATTTATGTTAGAAAACAAGGGACACCTTACGTTTTACCTTGCACGGAAGTTGCGTAATAGAGGTCAAGGAGGCCATATTACGGATTTCCCGTAATCCTGAAACTCTCCGTTTTTTTTTAAATACTGAAAGTTCTCGGCAATACATTACCTCCGGGTTGCTTCGCAAACCGTAGAATTTTTTTTTACTGTGTACGACCATATATGAGCGAAAATATTAAATAGTTCCACTAAGGTGTAAGCACAGACACTTTTTCCCACTTGCACGATTCCGTCGCAACACCAGTCTTGGAGCACAGTCGGGGCGCGATGGAGTAGCCTGGCGAGCTCACATGTCGTGGCTCCAGGTGGTGCCGCACTCCCCGAGCTTTTGTCAGAGGCCCAGAGGACGCAGATGTCTTGGAGGCACGGTCGCCCTCTTTAGACTCCGCGAGATGCCTCCTGGCTTCAAGAGGGGAGGGCGCGGGGTTTTTCATTGCGGAGGACCTCTAGTAGTTGGAACAGGTCCGGCCGGCCATTCGTCATGCAGTTAAACCCAACTATACAATATGCCCTTAGTGTACACTAACAAAACGACTCGGTTATAATAACCAATTTTAAAGGCTTTAAAGATGTGACACTTTGAAGAAACACGCGTTTTACTTATATCTTGGTAATTAAAAGTCCTTTAGGGCACCTTACTGTGCTTATGTGACCTAAAGGAGGAAGCATTATGTCTTGGTAGTGAGAATAGAGAAATACTCGTTAATTGCTACTTCCGGTTTCGGTATTCAAGTTGGGAAAATATGTCCTTCGAGCAACACAAAGTTCTGCTTGTTTGTATTTCTGGGTTGCATGAAACGCCACCTCCACTTGGGCCTTGTTTATATATTTTTGTATTACACTACCCCTAGCCCCCATTAATAAAGGAACTATGATGATCAACTACTTTCCGCACATAGAGAAAACACCCTCGACACCCACCGGGCAAAGCAGGGGCTTCCTAAAGCGTCCTTTTGCCACATGCAACTGTCCTGGCTCCGTTATGAGCGCCTCGCACATGTTTCTGTTTTGTATTTTTGAGCGAAGCCTATCCCGCTACGGTTCCATCCCTTTCAGACTTCTGAAAACAAAACGCACGTGTTTTCAAAGCTCAGGGCATTCTATAGCGTGGGAAGTGAGAAAGAGAACTTCACGGTTGCAACCATTCCGTGGTAATACCGATCACTATCGGTCACCTGAAAATTGCCGCAATCCATGAAATATTATAACTGGACAATTATAGAGTCTGTTAATAATTTCTTGTATCAACAAATATAATTTTTGAAGATTATTAAAAATGAGCCTCGTTAATGTAAGCACTAAACTTTTTTCATTCGCGTATTCTCTAAAGGCGTTGAAAAGTTTTACAATCTGGTCCCACCGGTGATTTGTAGTTCAAACATCGTGTTACAGATAGAAAAGAGTGGTTAAAAATGGGGCTGTCTGTTTGCCTCCCTATCGCGTCGTATGTATCCTACTGGCCTTGTAACACACAACCGAAACCACTCCACCAGTGGGGACACCAGGCAGGTCGTATTCAGCTATTTGACAACAACGTGAAATCCTCCCGCTAGCACAACGGACAATGAGGGCATAAATAATCTATCTTCGTGTGCATGCTCCCTTCCTCCCTCCACTTCTCGCACGTGCACGTATAAGCTGGCAGCCGTTTATGTGTGCGTGCTTACACGTGAATTACACCGCCAAGAACAGTTGTGAAAGAGGGCTCTGAATCTGCGAGAAGGAATACCGGAGAGTCGCCCAGCAAATCATCTACACCGGAATGAAATAAAAATGAAAATGGGGGAGTAGGGCAGGCAAGACATATACAGTAATCTCTCATTAAGTCGAACTCGGATATACCGAAAGATTCGTTGAGTGAAAACTTTTTTTCGCAGTGCATTTATCTCCAATAGGCAAGGTCTATTTTGCCTCCCCTAATCTCGAAATGTATTTTAGGGGACCGCGGATATCTCGAAACGTTGGCGGAGAAAGCACAGGGAAAAGTCCTGTACTGACAGCTGACAAGGTCTTCGTTCAACGCTTAGTTTCACTACGCACCAAATGCGGTCGTGAACAGGAAATTTGAGTTGTACGTGGCCGATGATCGCGATACCGGATAGCTGTGCGGCACCTGCATCGTTGACGAGAGATGTGGACGATTCAGCTGATTATTTGAATGAAAAGGAGTATCGAGAAGTACCTACAACGGCAGAAACAACAAAGGTAGTGCGCCTGCTTTAGAACAAGGTAAAATGTAGCGGGGTCTATCAACACTTTACGCGATGCAATGAGCAGCTCGAGAATGCTTTTTTGGGACCAGATCCGAAGAGGAAACAGGCTAAATAACGCATTTCCTCCTTCTGCAGTTATAAAAATTATTTTTCCTGCGAACTTTTGGCCCTTATTATGAAAGCTAACCTGTGCAGTGCAGCTTGTGTTACCGACATTAGCTCTTAGGGCAGTGACCTGGCCACCAATTTCCGGCATTTCGCTGAACTTGAAACTGCGCTTATTTGAACATTTCTAGCGGATTCTACGACTTCGACCTAACCAGAAATTACTCCACCGATGCTCAGTAAAAAAAAAAAAAAATGGGTGCAGGTTGAGTGCATTGTTTTGGCACGCCTTCTTAAATATTTCTCTATGTATACGCCTGAGAAAGCGACGATATCAAAATGTTTTTTTTTTTTGTTGTGGCAATAATACTGAATGCTGCAATATGCAGGCTTTTAAATACATAAGTTTTTAAATATTTGCTTTTAAAACAAGTATTCTTAAGACAGAACTCTCAAAAACGCAAAACTAAAAATAAGAACACAAATATGTTTGGAAAAAAAGATATAAGCAGGATGGAAATATATACAATTTCTCTTCCAAAAAATTGAAGGAATTCTCTGTTTTTCTTGTTAATCAGATACTATAGACTGTTTACAGTTTGCACGTCTCATTCATTGCTAACATACCGTACCCCGCCTTTTGCGTCCATAAAATACTACTGCTACTAGTGGGTCAGGAGGAGGAAAAGAAAGGAAATGCACTGGGGATATTATTCAGCCCAGCTGGGGGCTCACCTGCATACAACCCAGTGCGGAAGGGGGGGGGGGCGGAGGGGGATGAAAGATTAGAGGAGAAAAGAGGTGATGAAAGAGAGATGGTGTAATATGATTGGTTGCGGATGCTTGAATTGCATTCTAGTAGCTCGTTACCGACATAAGTCACTGATTGTGGAGGCTGTTCAGTGAACGCGTTGCATAGAATCTTACTGCGTACTTTTCTGTTTTAAGGCAGCACTGTTACCACTAGTCGCTTTGCCGTGACATGTGGATTATCCATTCTATGTTCATAAAAATAGCGTGAAAGTTGCGATTTTGCGAGAGTAGGCAGATGAACACATTTGATAATGCTCCTACGAAGGGAAATGTGAAGCAAGTGTGAATCACCTGTTTTTCACGCGTTTTACCTCTGGCGCGTGTGATTGGCGCCAATAAAATATTTTAGGACTAAGATAGCTCCTTGGTGGATCCTCATCTAATTAAAATGAAAGTCCACTTAAACTTGCGCTAGGCACATAGCGTGCTTACTTAACAAGTTGCTGCTTACCCAAAATGGCACTAAACGCAGAGGCGCAGGGAAACGCAACCGCACTAAATATGCTGTGTGATGCTTGAGGGAATCTTTGGTCAGCGCGTCAAACGTCGCCGCCGATACTCCAAAGCGGGCCAATGACAAACAAACCAGGTGTTTGTCACTAGTAATTGAGCATAGTTCCGAGCAATTTGCGTGAAAGAAATTTCAAAGGTCCCCAGCTTTATTCTCGCGAACAAACATGGTGCTGTCTGTTTCCCTAACGCGTCGTAGGCAGCATATTGTCTGTGTAACACACAATCCAATTTGCTCAACAAGTGGCGACACCATCCAGGTCGCTTTCGGCTTTTTGACAGCCACATGTAGGCCTCCCCACAGCACAACAGACATGCCGTCCCTAAGTTCACCGAACGTATAGCTTTGCGCCACGCCCCGGACAACCCCCTCCCCAACCTTCCGCGCACCGTGTTTCTCTCTTTACTTCCTACACGCGAAGTCGTAAGCCGGCAACCGCTTAATGAGGGACCTCTCGCGTGACGGCGAAGTGTTTGGACGTGTCTCACATGGCTGGCCTCTTTGTCTTGTTTTTGCGAAGCTTTGTTCAACCTGCCTGAGTTGTGAGCCTACCAACAAGCCTGCTGCGACCGCGCAGCCCTTTTTTTCGGGGCTTCTGTCGCTGGCTTCTACCCAGAATAAAGTCACGAACCCGACGTGGACATCGGCGCTACTTCAGCTACTCGTTCATTCCTGAGACCGCATGTTTAGGGAATACGAATCTGCAGCGGGCTTATTTCCGGCCTATCACGGTGGAGGATCCCCACTGGTGGCTGCAACTGGTGGCAAGGAACTGTTGGAAGCAAAATACAGAGCTGGGCTTCTCCTTCTGAAAATCGGGGCACCCACCTTTGTCAGTTGTGGTAGGTGTCGCCTAACATGTCTCCTCCTCTTTAGTGTATCGGAGCTTTGTAATTACCCGCGGTATTCCACAGCCTACACATGGTGATCCGGTCACTACCCCATCTTGCTAACTCAGAGGAACCCATGCGGTGCAATGCCCGCACTGTTGTGGTCATCCAGTGGCCACACTTCAGGAAAAAGACCGAGCACATGGATCAGAACTTTGCACAGCCGCTACCAGCTATGAATCTTGTTAACCTTCGGGCAGGCCGACGACGTGCGGAGCGAAATGCTATGCGCACAAACTCTGTTGCCCACTGGACAATGTACGCCAGACTGGACGCTGCCTGCTATCGTCATTCCAAGCAACTCTGACGTCCAGTTGGGGGACCATCTGCCAGTCGTCAGAAACCCAAGGATAATCTTGACAGGCATGTCAATTGCTGCATCTGCTAGTACAGCCGCTATGTGCCCGGCAGTCAGCGCATGCCATTGCCATTCGAGATGTATTACTACAGAGAGAGAAAGAGAGATAAAGAGGAAACTTTTAATGAAAACACAATATATGAGTCCCACTAAAGGTACGGCCTACTACTCCAGTTGAGAGGGAATACAGGGGAATAAAAGGGGTAAATGGAGAGAAACACAAAGGAAAAAAACTGGGGGAGGGGAGATGTACACATTTATAAAATGTATATGTTCGGAGGGTTTACAGGACCTTTTCTTCCACAAGAAACATAAGCAGCGTTTTTGTTATCAGCACTGCCTCGTCATGATATCGCCAGGGCAGAAGGAAGTGGGAGTTCAAGAGCACCTCCACGTCGGAGTCGAACATGTGCCTTTAGCTCTGATACCAAATGAACAGCGTATCGCGGGCAGCTTCTGAAAACGGGGCTAAGGTTGTCAGTACTGCACACGATGCCGACTTTACCCAGTCCAGCTCGAACAAGAAGCTGCGGGTGGATCTGGTAGAACTGCTTGCACACAGGTTCCCCAAGCCGCAGTTGGCGATTTCCAATGTTGGCAGACTCCATTGGTCCAAGTTGACTACCGCGATATTGGCCACCCATGGGTACATCAGCGGAAAGATTCATTGGGCGCCAAGCAAACGATGACCGGAAGTAGCGTCACACAGAAACCTCATCGGAGGCGGATCTTTCGCAAGCGATAAATGCGGTTAGTGGCAAAGCCTATGATGTGTGCGTGGCGTGTGCAAACACGACGGTTATCGTGGTTAACAGGCAACAACGCACCAAAAAGTGGTTACCTTAAGAGTCGCAGCACCGTGCCACAGAACTACGCCAACTGAAACCAGATTCCAGCGTATTCAAAATAGCGTGCGAGATAGTGTAATACGTTCCGTAGAACTGGGTCATTGGTGTGTCCTAACGGAACGGTTTCCGGTGCACCGCCTGTATGTGCACCTCCGCACGCTACCTTTGTCTCCTTGGCTTCGAACTGGACACGGGCGTCGCCGCGACGCTTGCGTCTCTTTGGTGGCATTGGAAACGCCTTTGTTGTCTTGTAGGTAAATGTGAGTTATGTTTTGGTTTAGGCGACTGTGTTTGATTTATATCTGCTGGTAAAATAACGCCGTTTGCCAACGGCGAACGGCAGCTGCAAACGTGTGTTCCCATTCCCTTGTTGGGTGCACGGTACGCGAGAGCTCCGCTCGTTCCCGCCTCAACTTGAGCTGTCATTTATAACAGTGGATGCGCTTGAGTGCTGCTAATTGTTATTTCTTCTCGTAAAGAATTTAGCGAGCACATAAATTCGCTGCTATTTGTTTGACGCCAGTTCTAGCTATCCTCTTTCCGGTTTTCTGTTTTCCGAACAAGTGGCCGTGCTCCCACTTCCGTTTTGCGACGACCAGAATGCGTCTAAGCAAGGCTTGGGTGCCGGACGAGAGTTGCGGGTGTATTAAGCTGGCGTCAGTAGGCGTCAGCCATAAGTGCGGCTTTCGTTTCATTATTTTCGTGAGCTACCTAGAGATGATGCCGAGCGACAAAGTAATTACACTTCCGCTGCGCTTCTCCGTCTTTTTCGTTCCCTTCTGGCGCGCCGGACGAGGCAGTAGTGTGCTACCGGAACGGTAACACCGAAACCAGTTGGTTAGTTTTGTAGCGTCACTAGGAATTCTCGCTTTATTTGGTTACCACTTAAAAATACAACGCGTGAAAAGGTATTAAATTCGAACATTTAGCTTCGCGTTGGTAAAGATGAGTTGCGAAAAAAAACATCCATGTCAAACTTCGTGCGTTTCCAACCCATTGTGTAGTGCGTTGCCTGGTGTTGTCTGATCCAGCATTGTTAGATTACAAAACGTACGCTAATAAAGCGTTCACGGCGCAACATCTCTGTCGGTTGCAATTAATTGTTTGTGAGACTAGAGTACGCACACAAATTTCACGCAGCCGCTCACGTGTTGCTTTGTCTCCTATACTTCTTTCCTGGTACTTTCTGCGACCGCCATAGCGTGAGGCACATTTTCTAAGAAATTCCGGACGGTTTTCTTAAGATCGAGCCAAGGAATTTCTATCATAAAACACAGAATTGACAGATAATTTGCAGTAAGTGAAGTGGGTTTTATGTTTCAGAGCGAGTGTTAAAAAGGTAGAAGTTTAGGCTCAATATTTTTACTCGTGCATGCGTTAGGGATGGTTCTAGAGGCTGTATTTTATAAGCAGCATGAATTTACCATTGTAGTGAACAATGTTTTGTTACTGATTACAGGCGCTTCACTGTAAATGTGTTTGCCGTTGACAAGTGGCGGATGCAGCAGAGAGAACAAGTTTTACAAGCTAAACCATTCCACAATAGCGCTGTCCAACTACATATCGTCATCTTGGCAGATCGGCCAATTACCGAACAAAATGAGCTTTTCATTTACCAGAATGCTTCTGCTTTATAAGCATCTCAAAATGCTAAACGAAGCGTGCATCGGTTCAAGCTTCATAAGATTTTGTCATTTGATATCCACTATCGTGTTTTTGAACAATTACACTAAAATCTCGTTAATTCCAACTCGATGAGTTTTACCTTCCTGATAAATCGAACTCACGCCCTGGTCCCGGCACAGCCCGGTATATTTCAACGGGGGAAAGCTCCGATACTTCGAACGCGTCCGTATCTAGAACGGTTAATTCGAACTATCATCCCCTGGTTTCTATCGCTCCCCGTCGAAGAAATCCGCCCAGAGTGATTACAATGGGTTGCAGATCGAAATGAACCCCAATTTCATAAACCTGCAAAACAACGAAACAGAAAAACAAGAGCGTAGCGAGCGCACTACGCTTTTGCAACAGCTTATTTCGCGTTTACAGAGCGCGCTGTGCCACCAGTTTTAGTGCTCCGTCGCCTGCCGTTATTCTTTACGAAACATTATTTGCGAAAGCACCTGCCACAAATGTGTGGTAGCGGTGCCATAACGTCTCCAGAGGTGGCGTCTTTTTGTTCTGACCGCGCCGTGAGCTACGATTCCCATTCATTCTAGAGCCCGCCCGCAAATTTGAACTCCGCCTAATTGGAAAAATTTTATGTTCCCCTTCGAGTTCGAATTAACGATCTTTTACTCTATTTAGTTCACTTTAATTACATAATTCAACTTATTTTTTTGAGCAAACAAACAAAAAGGCTGGCAATTGCAATGCTTCGTGATGTTAAAATAGAGCTCATCGCGAGCTACAGTCTTCCTGCCGAAGGTGCACAGCGGCTGACTTTCAGGAAGTGATCGCACTATCAGCGAACGAGCGGTGGCGCGCGCATTTTTCTGGCGTTATATGGCAGCACGTTTCCGCCGATAGCCTGCTTCGCGCGGCCTCAGCATAACGACCCCCCCCCCCCCACCTCGCAGTTTGATTGATACTTCATTCACCGCTTTCCTGCATGCCAAATCAATAAAATGTCAAATTCGTCCAAAACCACAGTTATTGTTTTCGATTATTGCGCTAAATTGTACAAACGATGCTTACGTCACAACCTACTAATTTATTTTACGCCATTGTTCTACTCACCCTTCAATGGCCTCTTCATTCTCCTGTTACAACAATGCTGACACTGAGGTGCTACGCGAACCCACAGGAATACGCGTTAAGAGCTCCGTTCTAAATCATGCATCAACGTAGTCGCTGCGGTGCTGCCTTGTGATGCACTAGGCTTGCTGACCCGTGAGGGGTCGCACCTCGCGTCCAAATTATGCGCCCGCGGCATTGTCTTCTACCAAGCTGGAATGTAGCCTCCTGGCCATGGGGCAGCTCCCCGGTGTAGCCGACGCCCCCTCTCTCTCACCTCCCCATTGTCGCCTCATCTCCTGAATCTTCTGGCAATGGACACCCTTCCTTCAGGCTGCCTCAGTCCACTAAGCAGGCGATGCGTTCGTCCGCCACCGTTTTTTGGTAGAATCGAGTGTCACCGTAGTGTAATGTGGGATTCTTTAACCACAGAGTACGAGAGAGTCCTTCAGACAAGGGTGAGAGCGACCGAGGTGTTGGAAGGTTTAATGGCGACTTAAAAGAAGATGTAGCGCGAGCGCACGCCGACCGTGCAATGACGACAGGCGTCGATGATAGTGACGGCGTCGGTGCAATACTGATGATGATAGATTCTACATCTTCCACGGCCACGAATGTCAGGTGTTAGCCGGCTTCAAGTAAATATCAGTTCTGCCCCGGTCTTTTCTTCACTAGTCCATTTGGGAGCCGTAGTGTGCAAGCGCGAACTGTGTTTTCCCGACCTGGGTTAAGTTGCTCGATGCAGGCGAGAGCCCAAAATAACCTTGGTGTGTCGTTTTCTTGGACTACCAGCATTGTTCCGGTCTGTAGCTTCTCGGTTGAAGGTTGACGTCTCTGGCTTGAGTGCGCAGTTCGTGGAGGTATTCTTTCCTCCAACGCGTCCAAAATTCCTCTAATGTGTCTTCTCTTTTCCGCTACAACCGTCGGAGATTTGTGGACGTCAATCCATGGGTCAGGGCCTCTGTATAAAAAGACGTAGGCCACGCTGTCAACCTTCTGCCTACGAGGAAGCAAGCTGGTGCTAGAGGGCTAGGTTCCGCTATGTCGTTGTATACAAGCGTCAGCGGGCGAGAGTTGATCATCGCCTCAAGTTCCGTGAGAACCGGACATAGCCGTACAACATTCACTGGCTGTCGCCCCGGCATCTTCTTTAGCGTGTTCTTGACGGGCGGACAACCCTTTCATAAAATCCACCCCAACAAGGAGCCCTTTCGACAATGAACTCCCAGGAAATTGCGGAAGCGGAAAAATAGGCTTGCACGCCCGGGTGTTGAAGCGTCATCCAAAGGTCGGCGATCTCCCTGCAGGTTCTTTTGAATGCGCGCGCGTTGTCCCTGTAGATGGTCTTGCACAATCCACACCATGAGACAAAGCGACGCATCGCGCATATGCAACTCTCTGAAGTCATATTTTCCACCAACTCGAGATGAAGAGCTCTAGTTGAAGCGCATGAGAAAAGAGCGATGTAGCAACGGGTGTCCTTGGAAGTATCTATTGTGTACAGTGGTCCCGCAAAGTCTACACCACAGACGAGAAAGGGAAACGTTTTTGTTACGCAGTCTTCAGGCAGTGCGCTTCATCTTCAGCAAGTGGTCTTGAGTGAAAGCGTTTGTAAATTACGCAGGTGTTCAGGAGCGTCTTTATCAATTGACGTCCTCGAACAATCTAGTAACGTTCACGAACCTGGACAAGCGTGTCGCGACGTCCGACGTGTCCAAGCGTTGCGTGTGCGTTGAGAAAGAGAAGATTTGCATAATGAGACTGGTTGGGTATCAAAATAGGGTGCCTCGAGTCGTAATTCTCGAAACTGGCCTGTAGCCTCCCTACTTCCCGAAGAGGATTGTTCTCATCAAGAAACAAACGAGCGGTCTTTAGCGATGAGGTCGTAGGCAAGGGGAGGTTTTCTTTTACGTACTGTATTTCTTCTTCGAAGAAGGAGGCTTGTGTGTGTCAGATGCAGTAGCTTTGGCCGTTCTCAACTTCGTCGGCAGTCAAGGGTCGTGAAACTTTCTCTTGGTTTCGAAGATTGTTGGCGTATCTGAGTGCCCACGCCACCACCCTGTGAAGGCGGAGAACGGAGCTGAAGTGACTAAAATACTTTGCTTCCGAAGTGGGTACAGGAAGCGTCAGTGACAACGGGTTCGTCTCCGCATCAGCATAGCAAGCCTGTACATTAGGTGTTCTCGGTTCGCTTGATCAGATGGATGAGTCCGATAGCCAAGAAGGTCCTTGCAACCATGACGTCGACTGCAGAATTTCCCGCACTGTGCTTCCTCGTGTAAGGAGGTTGGCGGGATTCTCGCTACGCCACCGGGGTCCAAGGACTCCTGGCTGCCTCCTAAAAGGGGGAAGAGGACCGAGGATGATCTCTAACCTCTTCATTTTCCCACCGGGCACACAATAAAGTCGTTCTCTCTCGCTCACGCTACCTCGGCAGAATCGCCATTGACGGGTGCGGTAATGCTTCTTATCTCGTGGAATCTGTTGTTCACGTAAGTCTTCCACGTATCGGCTTCTTTGCGTATCCAGCACTACGTGATCAAGAAATCGGACCATAGATGCGTCTCGACGATGTTCAGGTCGGTATTGTCCTGGATGTATTTACTCATTCATGAAGCAATAGAAGCCGACGTTAGTTCCAGTTTGGCTAACGCGACAGCCTTCAGGCGTGCGACTCTACTCTTGGCTAATAAAACGCGCGTCGTCCTGTTTCCCTCTGCATTTTGAATGCAGGGGTAAGCAACGAGTCCGTACGCTCGAAGACTAGCATCGGGGAAAATGCGCAAAATTGTCTTTATGCGTCCCTGTAATTTTTCACCCAAGAACCTCGGAACGGAATGTTCGCTTACTGCTGGGAGTCCCTCGCACCATTCCAACCACTTGTGCCATAAGCCGTCAGGTACTTCATCCTCCCAGTCGATGTTTTGCTGTCACAAATCATGTAAGAGTATCTTCGCCGTAACCACAAAAAGGACTCAGAAAACCAAGTGGGTCGTACATCTTTGCAATAGACTGGAGAACAAAGTCTTTTTGTCACGGTACGCCCGATTGAGGTCTTCAGTACAGACTCTAGTTCGAAGCCAAAAGTGTCAGCCGTTATATTCAAACGCAATCGCAGTACTTCAGAATTCCATGTAGAGGGAACCGAAATTTCTTGGTTGTCAGCCACGGAATCAAAAAAGGAAGTAGCCACTTCCCAGTCGTTGGCGATCCACTTCCTTATGTTCATCGATGCGCTATTGAAGATATTCCTTGTGTGTTGATAAATTTCGATTGCTTCTTGCGTAGATTAAGCGCCAATAATTAGATCGTCCATGTACATTGACTTCAAACGCTGCACTGTCGTCGGATGTTGTTCTTGGAGGGATCGAAAATGGTGTCGTTAAGTTGCCATCAGCAGGAACGGGCTGGAAGGTGCTTCGAATGGCACCCTTGACATTCTCCACACTTCTTAAGGAGGCAGTGGTTGACCTGGCTGTGGGAATGTTTCAAACCAGAGGAAGCGTAGAGCATCTAGGTCTTGTTCACGTAGACTGATCTGCAGGAATGCCTTTTCCCCATCTGCTGTCATGCCAACGTAGTATTCCCTAAATCAAAGCAGCAGGGCAATGATGTCTGAATTTAGGTTTGGTCCAACCTCTAGGTTGTTGTTGAGCGATTTAACTCCGCTAGCATGAGATGACGCATCAAACAAGATTCAAACTTTCGCTGTCTGTCGGTTCTCTCGAATTACGGCCCTGTGTGGGAGGTAGTAGATGTACCGCCCATCTGTTGGTTCCGGTCGTGCAGCTCGTTCAAAAGTGCCGTCTTAAATGTACTGACGAATCGTGTCATCGTATGCATGCAGATATGAAGCACTGGGAGACTGCTTCTTTAGCAGCTGGTGAAGCCTTTTTTCAGTCACCGCGAAGTTGTCAGGAAGGTCTAGTTCTGACTTTCAAGGTAAGCTCACTTCGTACCGCCCTCCTTTAGGTCGAATGCTGTTCTCGAAATCGCTATTGCAGTGGTCTGTCGGTGAAGCCTGTACTGCTATACAGAGCCTTTCTAGCTCCCACAACTGTATCAAAGCAGCTGTAATTTCCGGCTTATTTACTTTGAGAACAACGATGCTGGTGACGTGGACGACTTCAGCGGGTGACTGTGTTGGTCCTTGCAGAGTCCAGCCCAGCCACGTTTCTATGGCTCTGAACTCCAGGATTGTACATCGACGATGCGTGTCGTCTTGAACAGTGTCCGCAAGCGACTGTTTTCTTGCACTGTCTCGAGACATGTCCTGGAATTAGGCATCGAAAACAACGGCCAGATTTTGTTAGTATGGCTCTCTTTTGGTCAATGCTGATTTCTTTCGATGAGCAAGAAGCTGCATCATGTGGAGCAGAACAGAACAAACATTTCTTTCGGTATTAGTTCCTCTATGTAGAGCTACCAGAGATGGTAAGTGATGGGCGTTCGATATGGGACGCAAATCATGCTGTTTCACGGCTCTCGGGGGTTCAGATCCCTCGGATAATGCCGGCATTACCGCTTCGAGACATTCCAGCTCATGGCCGAAAAAGGGCATTAGGTTTTCAAAGTTCTTTTCATGCTTGTCATCTGGCTGCGACGAAAGTTCTGTGGTACCCGAGTTGGCCGCATCCCGTTTTACCTTCTACCGCTGGTTATAACTCAGAACGATATCTCGAGGCAGCGAACGAAGCACGATTTCGGGGAGCAGACGCAGTACGTCAAGGGAAGCGTCCCCAGCGCTTTCATGCTTGTACAGTGCATCTGTACTTTGTCGACGATGACAAGATAAGTTTCAGGCTAATGAAAGCGTGCAAGTGATTTTGCACGATGACTTCACTGTCTCCAAATCGCTTTTTAAGAAGTTTTACAGCGTCAGCGTAGCAAGCACCCGTAATCGTTAATCCTGATATAACAGAAGCCGCCGTTCCGGTTAGTTGGTTCGTCAGGTAGTGGAAATTGTTTGTGTCCTTTAACTCAGGATTCCAATGAATAGAGCTCTCAAACTGGCTCCAAAACTTGTGCGTGTTTCTACAATGGCCGCCAAACTTCGTTAGCTCTATTCTCGGTAATTTCGTCCGTATCGGCACCGTCTCAGCAGCGTGGGCTCTAGTCGATGAATTTCAAGGGTGAAACTCACAGCTCGGATAGTTTTGGGAGCGGTATCGAAGCTCTGCTATGATGTTGACGGCGCTGCGGTTGAACATTGTCACGTCGGAGGTGTCTTCCGCGTTGAGTTCCTGTGGGTGTTTCCTGTAGATGTCCTTATCCAGCTTTCGGATCGGTTTGAATATGAATTCGATTCTTTCGAGGGAAAAAGCAAAATCCATCGGTGTGGTCAAGCGTCCATCACGTAGGCCGTCTTCGATTTCCTTACACACGCCGTTGAGCTTCGCTCGCATAGTGAGTCGGCGCCTCAGCATGCGCTCCAGGGAGGTCATCTCGGGTCATCAGTTGCTTGTTCGCGGAAAGTCAAGCAGGCCTTGTCGCTCAGGGTGGTCAGGCCCTGCCTGTCGCTGTCGTTGTATCCCGGGTTTGCGGAACCAGATTGTGGGATTCTTTAACCACTGAGGAGGATAGAGGCCTTCAGACAAGGGAGAGAGCGGCCGAGCGGTAGGAAGGTTTAATGCCTACTTTAAAGTTGTTGTTGTTGTTGTTCCTCTTCTAGTGGCACATACTCACGTGGGGGATAGGACAAGAAACGGGGTGGCTTTTTGTGACTAAAACGCCCACCTCATGGCCGTATATAATCAGCCTGTAGGAATTGGGGAAACGGATGCTTAAATAAAGACGTAGCACGAGCGCGCGCCGATCGTGCAATGACGACAGGCGTCGATGATGCTGATGTCGTCGGTGCAACGCTGATGCTGATAGACTCTACATGCGGCTTAGAGAACATCGCCTCCACCCTAACACCCCTGCTCGGAAAAGACCGCCTCTCGTCTCTCAATCACGCATCCTTACTGGAAAATTCTCCTGCAAGCAAGCAGGTAGGCAGGAAGTTTACTGGCAAGCGGGCGGAATCTTTGGAGGGCAGGCAACCCCTATTCATAACAAAGAGCCTGACAAGCCGCCACCTCTTTTGGGTACATCCAATGTCTACACAAGTATGCGCGGACGCACAGGTATTTTCGCACAGTGAGGCGAAAAATCGAATTTTAAGAAAACTGTTTGGGCTGCTACGGTTTTCATATACCTATAGTTCCAACGGCGGTTTAGCGTTAGCGCGAGATCATTGGCAGTGCTAAGTCGAAAACTATCCGGCGTCGGCATCAGCACCCCCCCCACCCCTGCAAAGCGTGGCAGGTGGCGTTTAGTGCGAATTCATTCTCCCCACCTTCACGTGCGAACACACCGCCTAGAAAGAAGGAACGGCTATAATGAGTCTCTAATATAGGGAAACACCGACGATTGCAATTTGATATTGACACTTCAGGGACAGGTTACAGCGAGTGGGTAATATAGTCAACGTAGCTAGCTAATTAGTGAATTCACAAGCAGTAATCTAACGTCCTGCATTTCCACTCAAATGAAGATATAGCCAGAGTAACACATATATAATCATCATAATAGCGTAAACGTAGGGAATGTGTGGGACAGAATTTTGAAGAAACTAAAATGTACAAAACACAAAAATAATTGATCCCGAAAATGATCTGACAAAATGAAAAATACCGGTATATAAATTTTCTCCAAGGCCTAAGAACAACCGAAAAACTTCCGCGAATAAAGTTTGGAGATAACTGTAAAAGAGCGTAAATGGACGAACTCTACGTCTCAATTCGTCGAAAAACCCTTTATTAGCGAAATAAAAGCACTTCATTGCTCTACTGGTACGTATGTTCACACAATTGGTGAAAAGAAACAAAAGTAAACTTTAAAAGAATAAAATACTCTGAGCATTGTTTCTGTTGATACACATTGTTGGCGGCAAAATACTCGCAATCTACGCAAGAGGCATAAGATTGCTATGCATTACTAGCCAATTTTCTATGTTTCTTCAGATTTTTTTCTTTCAATTCTGTTGCTTCCTACAGTGTTACGTCCCATATACAGCGAAATCTTCTTAACTCGGTTTTCTGGAGTCCGAAGAGATTGACCGAAGTAACCGAGCGTCGGAATTATCGCTAGTGTGGTCATAACACCTAAATAATGCTTTCGTTATCACCAAACCTTTATTATTCTTTTTTAAGTTAGTCACGGTCGTTTTCTGACATCAGAAAAGTGTTCGACACAAAAGCCCGAAAAAAAATTTGATGGTAGCCTGGTTTGTCGGCTATACGATAACCACAGCGATGGACACTTCCTTTACCAGTGTCAAGTGTTTCTTTTTTTGTGTGTGTGCCTACAAGATTCCCACAAGCTCGTTCGTATCCCACTCTGATCTCGAATTTTTTTTACAAGCGCCTTTGATTTCTGCAGCGATTCCGAATTTGCGGAACGCGGCCACGGAAGAGCATCCCGCTCTTTCCACCTCTGTACTCAACGCGAGGAGTCAAAATTAACCAGTTACGGCCCAAACAACGCATAATTGGGACGGAACCTGACGGCGCATCGAAATAACCCAAAATTCCGAATTTCGAGGGGGGGGGGGTGCTGATTTCAGATTAGATAGAATGTAGTCTGGCTGTTCGAAATCTTCAATTTGCTGGAACATTTTTATGCCATCCCCTGGTTATTCTTATGTTCAGATTCCCAAATAGTTTCTCTAGAAAAACTTTACATTAATATAAAAAAAGTTGGGACTCAATCAAACGGACCCCCTCCGCTACCTGCCCATGCACCTCGGGCAAATTTCGCGACGTCAATCAACAAAAATATTCATGACGGGCTATTCGTAAGTTTTGTGGACAAGTTACCCCGGCCTCATACTTCTCCAAAACAGTTTTGTTGCTCGAAAAACTATAAATGTTTTGCTATAAAGGTATTATTTGTAAAAGAAACCACTTTTTTCGATTTTTGAGCCTAAATTGTCCAAAAGGTGCGTAAGTCCCATCCTAAAAATTTCACTAACTTGTGCTACTCATCTTTGTAGGAAAACACACTGAATATGGCATTTGAAAAAAAAAAACTGAGATAATATGCTAAATGCAAGAGGCGCAAAGTTTGATGAAAACTTTTAAAAACACAACTTAAGACGCCATCTTAAAAACACAACTTGTATTATTCTGAAAATCTCCACAGATCTGAGATTTACAGCTCTTACATTATCGTCAAAAATATGTTGGATCATTTTGTTTATGGAGCGGGTACAGTGGTAGAGAGAGGCCCTATTCGCCCGGCTCTGCACGACGTACTGTAGAGACATCGCCTTGTATAAAATGCATAAGATCTCTCCACGGAAACAATAACTGCGAATGATACAAAAAAAATGTAATCTTTAATGTACACTTGGGCACCATATGAACCATACTACGCCCAAGTTGAAGTCTGCAGATTTAGGTAAAGATGACACAACTCTTAGGTGTTGTGGCAGATTTAAAAACGTTCTTTCAGTTTTAACACATACGTGCTTTATGCCGGGGTACAAAAATCTAACCGACGTCGTATCCGTCATAGAAATGGCATAAGTAGAAAAATAAAAGGTTCCATAGGCGTGCGGCGCTAGGATTCGAGCCCATGATCATTCTGGCCGCGATGGCAGGTGTGAAATGTTCTGCCAACCAAGCCATGAAGACATGCCCCGATCGCCGTACGAACGTGCCTTATGTCATTCCCTGTAACTTCTCTATTTAGATGGTGCTGCTGTCTATACTCGGTGACAACTTAAGAACAGCACCGGAAGTTGCCGCTGTGCCTTATCACCATAGCCGGCTTAAGAACAGCACCGGAAGTTGCCGCTGTGCCTTATCACCATAGCCGGGTGTTTCTCCGCGCGGCGCAAGCCGGGCGTTACTGGGAATATTTTGAACATGGCGTGAGCCGTTCCCGTTCTTCTTGGACTTAATATGCTTATAAACGACTCCACTGACGACAAACAAACTGCGTGAGACAAGGCAGACGATATCACGCATTCATAGCAAACCCCTGTCAAAACGCGCGCGCACTGACCTAACGGGTCCGGCGCTTTGGTGAAGTGATACACTACATGAGGTGGTGCCGTTCTTGAGTTGTAACCGAGTACAGGAAAAAAGAAGCGAAGTTGGACGTCATAACGGTTATGAGCGCCGATAGTTGCGGGCTCGATAGGGCAGCGTATAGCATCGGAAGCTGCTGTGTTTATCGCCCACCGCCTATGTGGAACATAGGTGACGGATACGTTAGGTGACAGATACATATAATAATAACTAGAGAAGAATCACGCGCTGCGATCGTCCACCGCGATGGGCTTGATGGGTAGTTCTGGATTCGGATTGACGCTCGATGGCTTGTGGAAGGTACTATGTACTGAATCGTGCAGGTACTTTCATTTTAGTTTTGTATAGCATGAGCGCATTTGCCTTTGTTGGTTGAAGCGGTCCAAAAAGCGTTTCGCCTTGAGCTGAATACCGCACGAGCACAGACGCCGCCCTGAGTGGAATGTTTTGTAACTGTAGTTGCGTGGAACTACGGAATATGCATAGTACTTGGTGGTGCTGTTAGTGATAAAAATATCATCAGACTCAAAATAGAGCACCATAATCCAACACTACCAATTACAATTATCAAGCACCGAATCTGGTTCGGAATGGCTCCTTCGATTCATTATTGCTCTTGTCCTGTTGCAAAATGGCGGAACGACTACGGCTCCAATTCGGTTCCGGTTCCGTGTAAAAATTCGGTTCAGGTTATGGTTCCACACCCTGTCCCTGTCCCAGTCATTCTGTGTTCCTGACTGAAACGAAGACCCGATGGCCACCTTCGAACTCCGTCACAACTAAAGCCCTTCCATATCTTCCACGGCCACTTTTTTCTCGGGTTCCGGCAGACGAGAACAGTGTATATTCACGGGCCTGAATCACAACAACGTCGGTTGATTGTAATAAAAAGGCCACAGGAATGGGCCTGGGAGCACTGGCCTAGCTTACGCCTCCATGCCCGTGCAAGCCACATTCTTTATTGGAATCATCAACAACGGCGACATCCCGCAAGCCAAAAAGTATCCTGGCTTTGGGAAACCCCAACGCACACACGCACCCAGGTAAGCGATAATGGGATTCTGCCTAGATTAACAACTGTTACTTATACATTTTAAAATGTTTTCTCTTACCCGCGTGGAAAATTTTTGAACAACCTTCAGCATTGCCTAATTAACCTATATGGCCATGGAATTATTATTGTGAACTTCGCAATTTTTAGCCAACCTGCCATGCAAAAGTCTAAAATGATGCTGCAGTTTAAAGTCACGGTCACTGTAAACCAAGGGAATGGTTTTAGTGTGCCATTACTGTTCGTTTCATGCAGAAACAAGGTAGTCAGTGGAATTTATGGATACCGGGTCATGCCATTAGACCTATTTTCTGGGTGCATTGCGGGGAAGAAAATGGTAAATCCTTGTTGAGATCGACCCAGTCCCAAATGTCTTGCTGGCTCTGCAAAACACCCAATGTTCCATCTAATCTGATGGACCAAAGAACGTCCAACCATAATTCTTATTTCCCGCGTCACTAACGAAAACTACAAAATTTCTATGCGTCTTATATATGCAGGCCCCTGTGGTTGTATACTGGAAGGACCTGGTTAATCGTTTAGCATTAAAATCGGCACGGTGTACTCGGCTGAACAATTGAAACGCACGCGTCTGCTAAAAATAATGTATTTCCTTATGTTCGAACGCGAAATTGTAAAACCTCGTTGTTGTTCCTTTCTCAGATCTCCCGACAAATTTACAAATGCGGCAAGACTTCGCTTAACTTCAGAGAACATGCCTAACCGCAACAGTATTTTCAGACGCCACCGTCTTTGTATTATTATTTTTACTTGCTTAAACTTCGATATGGCCTGGAACAGCGAATATTGCCGTGAATGGCTGTACCTGATCCAAGAATGGGTGCACCTAAAGAGTATTTCAGCCACAGAAATGGCACTGGATAGTATATATGCCTTCAAGCAAAGTAAGGGAATTTTCCTACGAGGTGTTGGAAGCCTGACAGAGATTAAGGTAATTATTTTGGAACAGCAATGAAGAAATCTTTACAGCAAGCTCGACATTTCTGCTTAAACTAAAAGTTCACCATAATAATGATATTACCGAACGCCAACTTCTCGTGTCCGCACGGAGTCTTGATGGAAGCTACGAGATGCACGGCATTTGAGACTCAAAGCAGAATGGTAAATTAAAACTGGCATGGCTACAGAAATATCGACGGCTGAAATATTCCGCTATGCGTGAGGCGTCTTCAGGCCCCGTTCGGGTTATTTGCGCCATTAAGAGCGGTGTTCTTGTGCATGGAATCCGCGTCTTTAGGATTGGCATTTGCTAAAATCATTGCTAGTGAAATATTACTTCGTGTAGGCGTATTTTATAGCCTGTCGTTCCTTAAGGGCAATACAGGGGCCAAAATTAATGCAAGTGCAAAAAAGTGATCTCCACTGCACAGAAAGAGCTCGATCAGCATTACGATGGAGGCTGTTTATATACTGCTTTCTGGGGAAGAACAACAAAAAAATCTAATTCTTAGGTTTACGTCATTTTATTCTGGATATCACATTCATGATAGTAACGCGTTGAAATGAAGCAACTAATCACATGAACAAATCGCAATCCATGTAATGCCTTCACAAGGTACCCGTGCTTTCTGTACACGTCCTGTATCACGGCAGCAGATTTGCTCAACGCACTAAGCGGATTTTGCGCACTTTACCACTAAACCTGGCACTAGAATAGATTTACACTCGACATCAATATCATGACAGAGAACTTACATCGGCCATGTGGAGACAAAATATATTTGTGTTTAATTTGAAAGCAATAGCCCTTGCTAACTCCCTCAGCACCATTCCAGCCACTGAAGATTTTTAACAGCCGGAGAAACGCACCAAATACCAAAAATTTCAAATTTCGCGTTGAATTCAAGGATCATGTGCTGCAAGGTGTCGGGTATGTCGCAATAACGTTAGAGATACGGAAATTGCGTGGTGTAAATGCGGTGCATGATTATTCCGTGTGCGTATGTGTTTGTTTGGAGGCGACGAAAGATTACGCTTTCTTCGACTTCTTCAAATTAGTTCTTCAATAGAGTTATTGATGCCTAGTGCCTGTAATCTCGACAACCCTTTTGAAAACTAGATGCGAACGTGAAAAAGGGTACCATAATCATGTCATTATTTCCCTACAAATATTTAGTTTTTCCTTCGAACTTTTATGCCTTTGTTATAAACGCTCTCTCGTGCAGCGCAGCTTGTGTTATCAGCATCGGCTCTGATTTCAGTGACCTGGCCACCCACTACAAACTCCGCTTATCTCAAAGTTTTCAGCGGATTTTACGACTTCGACCAATCAAGGGATGAATGCACTGCTTCCTATTTAAAAACACTTAGGTGCAGTAACAGCAAATTTTAATACGCTTACTTTAATTATTTTTTTGTCTATCCGCCAAGAAAATGACGAGATAAACTCGTCGTGTCCTCTCGTAGCGGCATTAGAACTGAATGTTTGCGACATGCATGCTTTTTCCATATGTCACTTATTTTTGGAAAATATTTCCCAAACGAAATTCTTATATATTTTCATGCCAAAACATTTAAAACACGCAAAAACTAAGAATCTAGTTACAAATATGGTTCGAAAACAAGTTATAACCAACATAGCAGTATGCACAGTTACATTTTAAAAAAATTTTAGGAATTTTCCGTTTGTTTGTTATTCCAGTATTCTATAATATTTAGAGCTAGAATTTTTAAACTTAAGCTAATCGATAGCAATGTTCAGTTTCTCCATTCCTTGCATGCAATGAGGCACTGGTGACGTATGCGTGAATTGAATTGTATGAGCTGGTAACCCAACACTTATTGAGTAGGGTGTTATATGACCACAATACAAATAAACTGACTGCATACTCTCCAGTTTGACGGCAGCGCTGTTACCACTAGTCGCTGCTCCGTGACATGTGGATTATAAATTCTTTTTTCGCACGAAGAGTGTCACAGTCACAATTTCGCGTGCGTAGTTAGGATAACACATTCGATATTGCTCCTGCGAAGTAAAATGGGGAAACAGGTGTGGATCACAAGTTTTTTACTCGTGTTTAACCTCTGGTGCGCCTGATTGACTGATACCAATAGAGCCTTTTAAGAGTAAAATAGTTCCTTGAGTCAATTCTCACTGAAATAAAATAGAAGTCCACTTAAACTTGCCTTAGGAACATAAAGTAACAAACAAGCTGCTGGTGATCCATAATGGCGTTAAAGGAAGAGGCGAAGAGAAACGCAACCACACTAAATACGCTCCATGTTGCTTGAGGGCATGTCTGGTCAGGGCAAGAAACTTCGCAGCACAAACCCCCAAGTGGGCCAACGACAAACAAACCACGTTTTATTGTCATTAGTGACTGAGCATACTTCCTAGCCACTTACGTGAAAGAAATGTCAAACGTGGGGCTTTATTCTAGCGAACAATTCTGGGTTCTGTGTTTCCCTAACGCGTCTTAGGCATCTTGTTGTCTGTGTAACACACAACCCAATCCGCTCAAACAGTGAAGACACCATACACGTCGCATTCCGCGTTTTGACATCCACGTGTAAGCCTCCCACCAGCACAACGGACATGTTATCAGTGTGTGCATGAAACATATAGCTTTGCGTGCACGCCCTCCCCCCTTCCCTTTCTCCCGCTACTCCCCGCACACGCACTCATGAGACGGCAACCGCTCACGGGACGTCTCGCGTGACGGCGAAGTGTTCAGACGTGTCTCACGCGGTTCCACTGCTTGCCTTCTTTTTGCGAAGCTTTACTCAACCTGCCTGAGTTGCGATCCCAGCCACAAGCATGCTGCGAGCGCGGAAGCCCCTTTTGGGGGATTCCACCGCTGCCTTCTACACAGAATAGAGCCACCAGCCTGACCAAGACATAGGTGCCACTTAAGCTACTCGTCCTGTCCTGACACCTGAGACCGCATTTTCACGGAACATGAATGTGAAGCGGGCTTATTGTGGGCCTAGCACGGTGAAGGATCCCTAGTGCTGGCCGGAACTGGTGGCAAGGAATGGTTGAAAGCCATCAACACAGCTGGCGTTTTGCTAAAGAACACCAGGCCACCCGCATGTTTCCGTCATTGTATGCGTAGCACAACATGTCTCGCCCTCTTCTCTTGTATCGGAGTCTTCGATTACTCGTGGTCTACCGCAGCTGACAAATGGGGATCCGATCATTACCCCATCTTGCTAACTGTAGATGAGGCCGGGCGCTGCAATGCTCGCACTGGTATGGTCGTCAAGTGGCCACTTTAAGGAAAATAACCCAAAACATAGATCACAGTGAAGGATTCCTCGGACAAATAGCCCGGAGCGCCACTGCAGCTTTGGTCACATACCAGGTGAACATTGCACAGCAGATACCAGATATGAGGCTTCTGAACCTTCTGGGGTCCCGTCGACGTACAGCGACAGGCCATGCGCACAAACTCTGTTACCCACTGAATAATGTACACCAGACTGGTTGCGGCCTGCTATCGTCATTCCAAGCCACGCCAACGATCCAGTTGGCAGTCATCCTGCCAGCCGCTAGAAACCCAAGGCTAAAAATGAGAGGCTTGCTACTGCTGCATCTACTATTACAGCCGCCATCTCCCGGAGAGCCAGTGCATGCCATTGGCATTCGAGAGGGCATTACTACGGAGAGAGAGAGATAAAACTCTTAATGAAAGCTCAATATGTCAGCCCCACTAACGGTAGGGCTTGCTACACCAGATGGTAGGAAATAAAATGATATGACAGGGCCAAATTGAGAGAACAAAAAGAAAGGAGAAACAGGCTGGGGGAGGTCTTCACAAATATAAAATGTATATGTTCAGAGCCTGTTTTAGGACCTATTCGAGACCTGCTTCCGCAAGAAACGTAAGCAGTTTTTGTTCTCAGCCCTGCCTCGTCTTAATTTTCCAGGACCCAAGGAAGTCTGACAGCTCTATATTACCTCCGCGCTGGTGTCACACAAGTGCCTTCGATGCTGTTGACGATTGACGAGCCTACCGAGGACAGCGGCTTGAAATGTGCCTAATGCTGTCAGTAGGAGAGCCCACAGTACACAATGGCGACTCTGCCCAACCCAGCTTAAGCAAGAAGCTTTGGGTGGAACCACTGGAAATGCTTGCAAATAGGTTCGCTCAACCACCCCCTGCATCTTTGTAGGAGCGCCTACCCCACGCACTGAAGAAAAGCTGGCATTAGGTCTGTATGGTGCCCAGATCGCAGCCCTCTGGCACAAACACCCTTTAATGCACGACATCAGAAATGCCCTGCAGAGGAGACAGCGACTTAGCGCTCCTTTATCTGGTGACATCACCTATAAAATAATGCGAAACATGGACAACCCGGAGCAAGAACGCTTTCTAAGCGTCTTCAACATCATCTGGCACTCGGGCATGCGGTCAATACTCTGTCTCTTCGCCCTTGCTTTCCCACTCCTGAAACGTGAAAAATAACCAACCACAGGCAGCTCCTACCGACCTGTGACATTAACTTCGGCTGCATGGAAGCTCTTGAAGAAGATTTTGCTTTGTGCTATTTATTGCGATTGTGCTATTATGCTTAAATTTGTGAACAGATGTTTTATTATGTACACTCTAAATAGGGTGGCTCAGGCCCCTGTCAGGCAACGTCCACCTTTAGTCTCAGCTTTCCTTTGGTTTTGCCAACGAATGAAAATCAAATACCCAAATACTCAAAGATCTTTCTAACTCCCCTAGAGTAGATTGTCCGAGCTCGTGTAGCTAATACTGAGCAACTTACCGGACCTCAACTCCACTGCACTGCCGACACTATAGCTTATGCTACACCTCACTGGAAGAAGCCTAATGCATGGACGAAGTGGTATTTCTTATTTTGGTTTTTATTGAATTTGCCTTTGACCGAGCGCCACACCCAGGCATACAGGCGGCTCTGAACCACATGCATGTCATTGGAAGAATGCGAAGCTACATTCAGCTTTCCTGCTTGGTCGCAAGCTCGAAGTTCGTGTGGGCAACGTCTTCAGCAGTCCAAGAGTATCCATGCCGGAGTGCTTCAAAATGCATTGCTGAGTTCACTGCTCTTCAACCTCGTGGGCTCAGGCCTGTCTCACAGCATACCAACACACCTGAAACCCAGTGTCTCTAACTTAATTTATGCTAGCGATGTCGAAATGTGGACCCGGGTACCTAAGCTTCAAATCAGCCAAATGAGGAAATCTCTGCAAAGTACACTGGACAATGATTCGAATTTATCAGGGCAATAGGATTTCAGGTTGCAACTACCACGTTTAGAGCCATGAAATTCGACCCCAACCCCAGAGCACTGTCTCCAGCCTTCTCTTTGACTCTTTCGAAGTACACGGCTCACAGCAGCGGTGGAAGACCCAGGTCAGTAACCTCCGACTTACTATTCACCATCACCTGACCTGAGGTCCAGCAATTAAACCGCTACTCGACCAGTCTAGTTATGCTCTAGCGTCATCTCTTGAACAAGACACGTGGGTGCTGACACACTTTGGCTCTTCGAATTTACGATGCTCTTGTGTACTCCGTATCCTTTACGATATACCCCTTGTCAACTTAACTTCACGTCAACAGGGTGGAGAAAGCTGGAGACCGAGCACAGGAATGCACTTCGGACAGCTCTAGGCCTGCGACGCTCGTCGGAATGCGCGGGTAGTCTTACTGAACCCGGTGCCTCGGGCCCTCGCACTCCGCGCCCTACAAGGAGCCCTCAATCACGTCGAGCGGCTCCATAGGGCTCCACACCGAGGCGCCCTCCTCGCACAGCTACGAGAAAGACCTTACTCTCGAATGGCTATGATTGTTCGTACGATTGAAGCCGTGATCAACCAGCCCCGACGGTTCGCATCATGCCTCCTCCACCCCACCTGCATAATGAGGTCACCGTAGTGGCACTCTTCCACGCGTGACCTATAAATAGACAACTACTGTGTGTGAATTAAGGCATCAAGCGGCACCCTGCTTGGAGAACCTTGAGGGACAGGTGCTGATATTCACCGATTGGGTCTTCGCTTCAGCCAGGCGATGCCGCCTGCCAGTGACCAGCAGGTCCACAACGACCGAAATCACCCGCCTTCACTTCGCTGTTGACATCATTAAGGAGTGTGAGCAGGATTTCGTCAATCCGAAAGTGTCCATTCTCTCAGATTTGAAGGCTGCCCTCCAGAGATTCGACCGGGCACTAAGTAGCTGTCTGTCTGTACCGTCTCATCAGAAAACTCCACAGCCTCAGCGCCAAACACCTTATCATTCATCTGCAGTGACTACCATCATCCATCTGCAATGACTAATAAGGAGTGTGATCGCCTGGCAAAATTAGCGCACCATCTGTCTATTTCTATTAGTAAGGCAATCACGCCCCTAGACGTCGCGTGGTACCTTACCCGAAGGGACCTCGAACACATGAACCCAGACCCCGAGTTGCACCCGGCCCTACCTCGCCGGCTTCTTTCGAGGTGACTAAACAGAGCTTACCTCGCTCTCCTCCCTCGTCTGCTTTTCGGCTGTAACCACTGCGCAGAAAAAAGTCGCATCCTTCCCGCACGTTCCTGCAGCAGAGACAATCTCACATTCACTGTGAAACTGCCCCAATATTCGCATAGCTCGATCAGCGCTTAGAGCACCATATGCAAAACTGGGACTGCCTTCATTCACCTATTCAAGCCTGTTGTTCCTGGAATGTAACCCTTCAAATCGCGAAAAAGCATTCCGTGCCCTGCTGGACTTTTTAAAGGGCACGGTACTCTTGGACGGGCTATGATGCTGCCGGTGCTGTTCATGCAGCGCGTCCTTTAAACCATCACCTTTTCCATTTCTATCACCTTTTTTGGCTATCCTTTTTTCTATCTATACTCCTCCGCGGCTCAGCCTTGATTGAGGTTCCCTCAACCCGGGAGGCAAGCATCTGTTAAGTCGGCTATCCTTTCTCTTCCACTAAAGCAAATTTCTCGTCCGCGTGGTGTTGCGCAAGAGCACCCAGCCCAAATTTGCTTCGTCTGGCGACGCACGATGGTGGGGCGATTCCCGCCTCTGCCAAACCGGCCGCGGCAAACGTGCCGGAACGTGCAGGAGCCGCAGAGTCGTCTCTGAGTTTCCCTTCTCAATGGCTTGGCCGAAACACGCCTCGGTCGAATCGCCCGCTGCAGACGCGCAGTGGCATGCCTTCCTTTCCCCGTAGAGGCGGCTCGGCTGACGCAACCGCTTCGCCTCCATTCGTCTGATTGAAACTGCGCCAAGCGAGAGTCCTGATTGGAGCGATTCAAAGCGCTCGCGCCAGCAACGGACCCCTGGGGGTATAATGAACCCGGAAGCACAGCAAGCGCGGCACTTTTCGGAGACACCGAGTGGAGACGTGCTGTCGCTTTTGATAGCCATGTAACGCTTTTGTTGCAGTAGTAGATACTATATATAAATGTTGGTTCAATTTTGCGTCGGCTGGAGAAATTCATCGCTCTGCTCTGCGCCGTGTCGATAGTGGACGGAGCAAGGCAACGTCGCAGCTAAACTGAATGCGTTCGGATGGCCAGTCGCAAGAGTGGTGGCTGCGGTGAGATGGACCAGTCCAAACCACTGATCTCCACTAGAGTTGCTGGATGGCGCTTCGAGCTCTCCGGCTCGTGGCCGCCGGAAGTTCCAGCGCTCGTCCAGGAAGTCGGGAAAATGGCCACCGTTCCAGCATAGCCCATGCTACGTATGGGCTGGTTTCGCGCGCATTCCGCCAAAAATACCTGCTTGTTGCGCCGTCAACTGCACAAGCAGACCAGAGAAGTCGTCTGGGAAGACGTTCTACTTGAAAGTATTACAATATTCTGTACGACGTGCGTGATACGCAGCGAAATGCAAATGTCAAATCAGTGTCGTCAGGCTGTGGCTCTTGTTACGCAGATTTCCTCGCTTTAAGCCGGATTTATACCGGCGTTCGGTGGTAAACTTTTACGCTTGTTACACGGCGAAAGTAACCGCAGTTAAGTTTACCCAGGGTTACTAAACTTGAACCGCGGTTATCGCAAACTGTGGTTTTGGATGATACACGCGAAATTGCAAATTTGGTGACTGCGGTCACTTGATTGTGATCGTAACAAAAAAAATTACCACACTTTTAACGTCACGATAAATAACGACAGAGAAGCAGTCGGTTCTAATCGAAACGCAACGCAGTCGCGCGCGGCGAAGAGATGGGCTTCTCCAACAGCACGCAACCGGCTTGGTTTGCTTAGGTCTATTCGGTGATGGGAACTTTCGGCTTAACATCGCGGTAGATACTTAACCACCGCTATCTCTACAACTACGAATTACAAGCCATAGCACAATTTTTCGCCGAAATAACACCAATTTTCTCGCATGCGGAAGTTCTTTTCCGCGATCAGATTGATTTTGAAGAGCGGTGATGCGATAACTGTTGCTGCCGTGGTCTGGGCCGGTTCGGGCCGCTACCAGTGCCATGCGGGCAGGCGCGCCAGCGTGTATGCAGGCACGGCCGACGCGGCGCCGATCGTTTCCTAGTGCTGAAAACGCTTCAGGATTGCCTGCTATATCAATTTTTGGCGGACGATGCGAGGAATTTATAAATTTTAGCACGGCTTTTGTCGTAGTTAATCGGGCGGATCGGGAAACAAGCCGCTGCTGACAGGCAGTCGCGCTGATGGCGAGAGCCATGCAAAGAAGGCAAGCGCGTCTTGGGGACAGCTTTGGGGCGCCCGCTATTTGAGAACCTTCGTCTCTTCCGAACGCCAGGTGCTTTCTTTCGCCTCCGCGAATGCGCCGCCACTTGCGTCCGAACTGGCTTGTGCGATTTTGAGCACTGCGGCTGAGGAAACTGCGGTTAGCGTTACCCAACTGAGGTGGCCAAGCTGCAGTTTACGTTAACCATGGTTAACGACGTAACCGCAATTTCGTCTGTTGTGTAACGCAGCAAACTGCAGTTTTGTCTAACCGCGGTTCGCTTAAGTGTGGTTAACTGTGCCCGTGTAACAAGGGTATTAGGAAGGGACAAATGGGCTCCATCCCCAGGCAGCAGGCTCTGCAGTGACCACTTTACTGACAACTG
The DNA here is from genome assembly GCF_048455015.1 of Haemaphysalis longicornis. Taxonomy (NCBI): domain Eukaryota; kingdom Metazoa; phylum Arthropoda; class Arachnida; order Ixodida; family Ixodidae; genus Haemaphysalis; species Haemaphysalis longicornis. The sequence continues at coordinate 92,857,723 of NW_027526445.1, read as the reverse complement.
TTTTGACAGAACGGGCGCATGAACTCGGCTACAGCCTGACGCCACCCACGTTGTTTTCTTTCTAGCATAAATCCCTAGCGTAAATTTCTAGCATAAATCCCGTTCTAGCTGCGTCGTCTGCTCTCAAATCCAGACACAAGTGACATTTTCGTTCTCCTTCGCAATTAAATTCTGCTTCATATTAACGTCGCATGTTTTGGTATAGCAGAAGTTGCGATCTGAACGTGATGTGTATAGCCAAAATTCAGTAGAGTGAAAAAAATGCCAAAATGCGCCAATGGGGACGCTTATCAGTGGTTGAAAAGCGTAGCAGACGCCCGACTTTGGGGACGAGCCGTTGAACTCCCGGTGGCCGTGCGCGCGCACGGCAGCGACAGCGGCGAAGGGGAATCCAGCAACTAAGTGGAGATCAGTGGTCCAAACACTGGTGACAGCGTTGAGGTGGTCGATTCCCAACACTGTTAAACTTGAAAGACACCGGGAAATAACAGTTATGACAGAGGGGTCGGCAGTGCCAAAAATGACCGCCGGAGTAGCCCCGAGTACCGCGGCTTTCCCGGAATGAATACACAGGGTGCTAGACATACACGGCGCTCCAGTGAGCATTTTAGTGGATAGGCAGTCATATACTACACCAAACGTTAGCCCCGGTTAAGTGACCTCATGCCAGTGGCATTCCTTGCACGTGGCTTGCTGCTCTTGTGGCCTAACAAAACAAGCCCAGTACACTTACTAGACTCCGACCCACAATTGACACATTCTAGGCTTCGATTCACGAATACGCATTACTGTACCACTAACCCGGGGGTTTAACGTGTAATAAACTTACACGAAAAGGTCTGCCTTCGTCATACCAAGTTACAAGAAATCACAATTTTCACCCCATTATTTCAAGTCTTGTGCTTCTATAGAGGCATCAGGCCACAAATCGCGCACTTTAACAGCAAGTTAGAATACGTAAAGAAAATCTGAGCTGCTTCCCGAGCGTAAAAATTTAATGCAGGCCAGCGTTCTTGTTTTCATGTCTAATACAGAGTCCCAGAATAGTCGTCCTAACCCCGTTTTCGAAACAATAAATCAGGATTCCCTTTTTCCTTCAAAGCAAAACTTATCTTCATTCATAACACCTGCATAGTAAATATTAAGGCCTGACATTAAGGCCTCTATTGGCAATGCGGTTTTTAAAGCAAAGCTGTCTACCTCTGCCAGCAAAACGTTCTTTCGTGGCGTGCGGGACAAGAACGCAGAGACTGTGGGGGAGGGAGGTTTTCACTCACGGAGCACAGTGTAGATGGCGCGGAGAATTTACCCAGCGTTTCCCGCGCGCTCACGCCGGCGGGCGCATCACCACGACCCGGCTTTTTGGTTTCCTTTAGCGAGAGTTTTTTTGGGCCGGTTTAGGCGCAGCTTCGCGTCCATTGCGTCCTTCCTTCGCACGGCTTCATTAAATTGTTCATCAGCACATCCTCGGTATTTCGGAAACGACGGAATGAAGTGGTCGTACGGCAAAGATAATTTAAACATTGGTTTGCAGGGCGGGATAACAAAATGTATAGAGCACACACAGACATCTTGCCGCTAAACAAACACTACCTTTTGCGCACTGCTTGTCATGAATGGGACTCCGTTTTCAAAATTTGTGAATACCAATTCGGTTGTGTTTTAACAGATATTACCAAACGCGAAAGGAGCAACTGATTCTGATAAAGAGCGATTATTTACTTAATAATATAAGAATATAAGAGTTACCTGAGCTTTCTCTGAATTGCCAAACTTACTAAACTAACTAGTCTCAATCAGTATAAATGGGGATCAAAGCTGACATACCGAATTATTTCGGTATCCGCGGTAGTGTCCCGCCGTGTTGTAGCCCCGAGCTAGCACATGAGAATGGCTAGGTTCTGCTGTCTCACCCTTAGAATGACGCGCCTCGCCTTTTTCTTGCCAACGCACGTCCGGGCTACAGCGGCGGCGTCCGCCGCTCTATCTCTGCCGCGTATTCCCACAGCATATCCCGAAAGACACCACGCCGACCACGCCTCCCCCCCCCCCCCCCCCCGCCCCCAAACACCGACGTCGCAGCGGGACGTCACTTCCTCTTCGTGCGCGACTTCATGCGACGTGGATTTTTTCCCCCTCGTTTTGGGGGGCGGCCTATGGTTTTGGTCCGTGCGCGAGGCTGGGCCTGCGGCGCTGGAGAGGTGAGGCACATGTGCTAGAAGTAAAGGACAACCACATGCAGCGTACGTTCGGCATTTTGTCACGTGGCGACATGAGCTGACGCTCGAGCAACGCCGATGCCAACGCTCGCCAGATATCGGCGTCGACGCAGCGCGAGAAAGCAGCGGAAAGCGGGCAGCAGCGGTCGGGTTTCACGCCCTTCTCGTGCTCTGGGGTCATTCCTTTCAGCACAAGAGAATCAATTTCTTTGTAACTTGCGGTTATCGGCTGCCTTGAGACAAATTGCAAGCTATTTCTGTTCGAAAGCGCTCATTCATTCGTGGCTCGTTTGGATTTCATCGGGGAGATTAGGTATTTGCGATAGCTTTTTTTTTGGTTAAATAAGCGAGCTCTGGCTACGTCGCTTGTAGAATTAACGTGATGGGGCTTGACTGCAAGATTGGTGCGGGACGACCTAGCCCTATCAGCGCCAGAATGGTAGCGGCGCATGGCATTCCATTCGTTGCTACCGTAGCTTGCGTAGGGGAGACCGAGGTTTTGCGATAACTTTCCTTGACTCAAATAAGGGGGCTGTGGTTACATCGCTTGTAGTAATAGCATAACTGTTCTCGGATCCATGATGGTGTGTACGAAAAAAGCGTTACCACGGCTCAAATCTCTCACATACGACCACAGCAAATCACCCGACAATATTCGTTGGCTGCCTCTGTTAGAGTACCAAATTCTTGGGGCCCGCTTCGTCTTCTGGCGTGGTCGAGCGGTTGTGCGCTTGGGTGCTGGCAGTTTGTTTTGAAAGTCCGGGGTTGGAATCTTGGCAAAACTCAGTTTTTTTTCGTTTTTGTTACAATGGGCGTTTCATCAGCTTTTTTTTTCAAGGCAAACAAACAGGGTCAGAGTACCTTGCTGTTTAACCTACAAGTGATGCTCGACGGTAACCTCAGTATCAAGGCAGCCCCGAAATTTGCTTTGCTCACACTTTGAATTCACGAAGCTGCAGTCGGTAGATATCATCAAAGTTAAATAAGTACCAAGTAAAGTTGTGCTATATGCGTCTTCGTTCATCATCCTATCTTATTTTGTTCAGATTTGATGGTAATGACATGAAATACATTTCTCAGGATGTCAACATTTGCCCGCAAATGTTTTTTATAACGCTAGGGTCTTGATAACTGCCGTTTAACAATCGACAACAACTGCTCATAAATGACTTCAACTAACGGCATGTTTAATACCAACGTGTCCACCAGCGCACCGACGCGGCGGCTGGCACGTGACTTCACCGGTCTCATGCGGTTACTCGCCCTCTCCTGCGTGTCTGCGCGTTGCCGCCGAACGACGCCCACGGGTGCGCGACACGTGATTTCGCACCCTAATGGTTAGGGCTTTAAACTTTTAGGACCTATACATTCCGGAAAGCAAATACTGTCATTAAAGTGGAGACAAAAATTTGTTTTGGTCTTTTGTGGTCGCGCTGCCTCGCGGCGGTGGATGGTTTCCCTCGATCCGTGCGCGAGCATGACGAACGCGTTTGGAAGCTGAAGTACGAAGTAAACCTTTGCATACCTGTTCTCGCTTCTCCCTCTCCGCACTCTCTTCCGCGCCTGCAGACGCTCGTCTTCCATCCTGTTCCTAGTTTATGATAGCGCCAGGCTGGGTGCGGGGCTCTAAGTGCGCTCGCAGGCGGACGCTTTTTGCGTACTTGTGGTTATTGTTTACGTCCCTGAAAGCGAATACTGTCGATCATTACAGTGAAGACGAAAATGTTTTTTTGGTCTTGGGTGGTCTTTTGGATTCCGTACCGAAGCGCAGAACGTTTGCTCCCAATCGGTCGAAAGCACACGCGTACGTCGGTCGCCCGTCTGCAGTTAGCGTAATCGAGCGTGTTGATCCGTTTTTATAATTGTGTCATTACCATCAAAACTGAACAAAATAAGATAGGATGATGAACGAAGACGCACTTAGCACAACTTCAATTGCTACTTGATTTAACCTTGATGTTATGTAGCGACCACAGCTTCATCAATTCAAAGTGTGAGCAAAGCAAATTTCCGTGCTGCCTTGATACTGAGGTTACCGTCGAAAGTCACTTGTAGGTTAAATGGCCATGTAATCTTGCCCCCTTTGTTTGCCTTGGCAAAAAAAAAAAAAAAACCGGTGTAACCCTCATTGCAAAAAAGCGGAGGTTTTGCCAAGATTCGAACCTTGGGCTTTCAAAACAAAACGCCACCACCCAAGCGCTCCACCGCTCAACCACGCCGGAAGACAAGGCGGGTCACAAGAATTTGGTACCCTAACCGAGGGTGTCAACGAATATTGTCGAGTGATTTGATTTGGTCGTATTTGATAGATTTGAGCCGTAGTTACTCTTGCATCTTGCGCGCCCCTCTTGGATCCGAGGACAGTTATGGTATTACTACAAGCGATGTAACCACAGCCCCCTTATTTCAATCAAAAAAAGTTATCGCAAAACTTCGATCTTCCCTACGCAAGCCACGGTAGCAACGAATGGAATGCCATGCGCCGCTACCATTCTGGCGTTGATAAGGCTTGGTCGTCCCCCACCAATCTTGCAGCCAAGCCCCATAACGTTAATATTACAAGAGACGTAGCCAGAGCTCGCTTATTTAACCAAAAAAAAGCTATCGCAAATACCTAATCTCCCCGATGAAATCCAAACGAGCCACAAATGAATGAGCGCTTTGGAACAGAAATAGCTTGCAATTTGTCTCAAGGCAGCCGATAACCGCAAGTTACAAAGAAATTGATTCTCTTGTGCTGAAAGGAATGACCCCAGAGCACGAGAAGGACGTGAAACCCGACCGCTGCTGCCCGCTTTCCGCTGCTTTCTCGCGCTACGTCGACACCGATATCTGGCGAGCGTAGACATCGGCGTTGCTCGCGCGTGAGCTCGTGTTGCCACGCGAGAAAACGCCGAAAGTACGCTGCATGTGGTTGGGCCTTTAACTTCTAGCACGTGTGCGTCATCTCTCAAGCGCTGCAGGCCCAGCCTCGCGCACGGTGCGAAACCATCATCCGCCGCCCAAATTGAGGGGGGAAAAATTCACTTCGCATGACGTCGCGCACGAAGAGGATGTGACCTCCCGCTGCGACGTCGCTGTTTTGGAGGGGGGGGGAGGGAGTGGTCGGCGTGGTCCCTTACGGGATATGCTTTTGGAATACGCAGCCCGGCCGTGGCCGACGCTGCTGTGTTTGGGACGCCGCACCCGCGAATTTCAGGTAACGGCTGGTAGGAGGTCTGGTTTCACTCTTTCCAGAGCCAAGTGCGTTAATTCAAGGGTCGTCGCATAAGACATTGTTGCGGGTGTCGTTTACAGCTTTGCTTTCCAACCACCTTCACAGTGTGGATTGGAGTAATTTTTTGGAGTCTGGTGAAATAATGTCCAGCCGCCCCATTGCATGTCCGTTTATTTCTAGCCGAAGGAATCGATAACGAGTCAGCTTTAAATCTTGTAAAACCGTGCTTCAGTACATCTAAAACGTGAAATTGATATTCAGGGGAAAAGAAGAAAGGCAGCGTTAATTTATTCAGTATAAAATCTGGTGGCTTTCACAGTCCTAAAAGCAGCGAGCCAGCGTTGCAGACTCAAAGCGAGGAATGTGGTGTTCCTGGTCCTTGCACTCTGAGCTGAGATACTCGGCATGTCACTGCTCAGGGAAAAGAGAAGGGAGGGGCTTTTGTGCGTAGGGGCATTGTTTCCGCGCCTATTCGCTCCTAGATCGAACAGAGTCGGCGCCTCAGGCATAGTGAGGAACCTCTCCTGGTGCGGATGCCACTTTTACGTCGGGCGGCTTTACATGTTGCGCTTGACGGAAGATACGCGCTGTTCACAAAAAACAAAGAAACCAATATGGTTTCTTGTTTAACAGTAAGAAGTGGCCTGGTCCTCTCCACATGCGCATTTTATCGAGGAATGAAGGATGAGCGGCTGTTGCGGGATATTTCGCTCTTTCCGTGAAGCATTTCTCGCCATAGTCACGGCTTGCTACTGGAAACGGTCGAATGACTTTGTTGCAACCCATCGTGGTTTCATTACTGATGACTGGGGTAGAGTATACCCTCTCGGTACCGGTCCACAGTGTCGCGATAGAGGAGGAGTGGTTCTTACTTAGCGGAAAAAGTGCCTATACGAAAACGGTTAAGACAGACGACACAGCTCATGCAGACATATCTTTCCTTAAAAATTATCACAAATTAGCGTGCGTGTTTGTACCGATTTGAAACAAACAAAACATTTATTCTTCCCTGCCGGCGTGCACTGCCCATTGATTTGCGGAACGGCATTTCACACATGCCAAGAAGCCTCTGTTCAAGTGTAACGTTCCAAGAATATTGTTTTGGAGAGTCGCCGGTGATGCTGTGCTGCAATAACGTCTGTTTTTATGTCCAGTTAAACCTGTACGTATCAAACCTTTATGTAACGGCTTCCTGGATTTAACAAATTTGTTTCATACCCCATCGCCAGTGCCCTTGAAACACACGGGTTTGCGACCCCTACGTAACGGAGGCGTAGCAATGATTGTCGTCCTTTCTCAGTGCCTTCATGTTACGACTTCTCTACTCTGACGAGCCATTTTTTTTAGTTTTCTTAAAACATCTACTGGAGAAATGTACTAATTTAGCGACTTTTGTCCCCACCGCAAACTACCGTGCGTTTCCACGTGTCGGTGCGGTGTCGGTTACGTGCTAGGCCTGCCATTCGGTGCGTGTTCACGCGTATCTACTGCCATTGCCATGCAGCTGCTATCTGTTGTGTCGGTTCCTCGGTGGGGGGTTCTGCCGCCAGAAAACAGATGTGCGGTCTTGCAAAGACATGCTTGCAATCTTAAATGCCGTCTCCTCCAGCGATAACTAAGGACGTAGCCGCCCGGTGAACATACCAGCTGGCATAGTCTCCCCAATTTTGAGTGCTGAAAAGATTATCAACTTGACGAAAAGAGGCCCTTTATGCATAACGTTGGTCCTTGTAGCGCATTAAGCCAACGAACCGTACCAAAAGGCAAAAGGGATACTTACGCTACGTTCGTGAATACGGGGCTCAATGACGGGGGTTCATTGAAGTGCCGTGTACTGACAAAGCTCGTAGGAAAGCAGCAGGTGCAAATGACGCCGTTTGTCACTGTGAAATGAGTTAATGAAGGCTGAGTTTACCGTCACTGATGTGTAGCATTTTTGTTTCGCTTATGCTAAATTCACGCGAGCGTTAGCTCAAAACGTGCATGGATTGAAAAAGTGAATGTAACGAATATTGCGAATTTTGGTCAACTTCGTTCTATCCATGTTTAACTGTACAGGTCTGTGCATATTTGCGTACAAGACTGTTTCAGCCAGATCTGTGAATGAAACACAGGTAGTTGTAAGTTTGCACGTGTCCTGTTGCCTTTTTTGCTCCGTCCACATGTAGCCCATTTTAAAACCACGACACCAATCAGGTCGCCCAGGAACCTTTTTGCGCTGCATAACCGTATGCTGAAAATTACCCAGTTGATAATCACTGGCAGTGCACCTGAAGATTACAAAAAACAATTGAACATCGGGTAACTGAAAATTACTCGTCCAGCCCGGCAAAACACGAGTATTTTGTGCAACATAGACGTCGTCCCGCCACTGGCGGGATTTGCCGTTTCTCCCCCAATGCAAAATTCTTTTTAAGGCCACTCCCATACCGGCTCCTTGAAGCCGTATTTTGAGATACACACGCCCTATTTTTCGGGAAATGTTGAAATAAATGAAGCTGAGAAGTTTTGAAAATATTGACCTTTATTGTAACTGCCTTTATTCTCGTGCCTACTTTTTTTGGCAGTTGCCCAACACGACGCTAGTGGTGCTGCCACGTGAACGTTATACTGGTCGCCCACATTTTGTTATTCGCGTTTCATGCGTTTTTGTCTCGCTCCGACTGGGACTTTGGAACGAATTAAATTAAACAAAAGCACGGTTAGGTGCCCTTTCTCTCCAACCTCAAAGATCTAAGGTTAGTAGTAACGGTATCTTCACTCTACAACATAGCGCTGTTAATCGGGAACCCGTTTCATTATTATTTGCGGCAAAGAAAATGGGCAGGTAATATTTCTCATCAAGGTTTTGTGATTAAATTTGCGTTACCTGCCATTGTTAGCCATATTTTGTAGCGTTTCAAACAAAGCTGACTGTTAAAAACACCTGTGACGTTAAAAAAGGAGCACAAATAACCAATGGCAAAGCCGCAATAAAACATTTGTGCTCACTGTAAGAAAAGCGTCCCACAAACTTGGCTCACAATACTTTAACCCAGCACTCACAGTGCATAAACTAATACAACGGGATGTGTTAACTGCAATAAGCGCGTGAATAATTTTATTCGCAGCTTCAATTAATAGACGCCTTGAAACACTGATATGACCGCATTCTTCATCAAACCTGCTTCGATGTCCGTAAAACCTGCCTTGACTACGCTGCATGCTGGAGACATCGCTTCAAATAGTTGCATTTGCATCTCTAAACTAACAAAATCCGATATTTTACGTTCACTACCGAATGGAACAAAATAATCTAAGCTCCTGTAAATAATGTGGGAGCCGTAAAGTAGTGTTAGCTTTTCAAATCATCCCACTGAGACGCTCCGATAAGGGGGATAGCGTCACGCTACCAACTAAGTGGGTCCACACAGAGTTGAGGGCAAGAAAGGCAAAACATAATAAAATAAACAATTTAATTACCACTCAGTTTCGGCTGGTGCCGATGCGCTCACCCGGCGAGATGCGTCACTCGTAGGATCGGGTCAGGAAGGCGGCTAGTGCTGCATTTCGGGGTACGGCACCTCTCGTCTTGGAGCCGGGGTGCACGGGGTGCGCGTGCTCGGTTGCCCCAAGAATGTCGGGGGTGTCGTTCTGGCGTGCGCGGCGATGTGCAGGCACGCTTCACGGCCGTGGGGGTGATCTTAATTAAGGTGCTACCGTGGGCTCGCTGCTTTGCGTAGGCGGTACCTGCGGGAGGCGGCGATACTCGCGTCTCGATCTCGTGCCGCGACGCCAAAGGCGGTCCCGCCGGGGGCAGCTGGAGAGCGCCCTAGGGCCACGCAGCCTTCTTATTCCCTTGGCGGTTGCAAAGAGGGAACCGGCTCGTTTGGGGGAACAAAGAGTCTCGGCCGGTCATTGTTCGGTGCGCTTACGCGACGCCCCCCCCCCAGTGTAGAGGGCGCCTTAGCGCCAGTCTGAAGGCACCTCCAAAGGACGGCCATTTTTCATACTCGGGATTGTACGCACGTCTGCTCTTCTGCTATTTTGTGCACGCAGGCAGTCAGCAGCCAGTGTCAACATCCGATCGTCACACCAGAAATGGAGGTATGCATCATGTTAGCAATTTCAACGACTGAAACTGATTCTATTACCTGAACTCCCCTAGTTTGAGGCTTCCTTATTTCTCCTTATTTGTGTTTTTCTTCATTGTTCCACTTCATTCTCGAAAAAGTGCTTGCAACGAACCACAACATACAGGTTCCGCGTCTGTATTTCGGCTGTTCAGTGATCCTCAGCAGGTGGCTACCTTTTCAACGTAGTAATTTAAGCGTTTTGCCGCTTTCATGATACCTTGAACATTGAAGAGTTAAACAACACCATACCAATATTGTCTGTGCGTTTCATGCAGTCATAAGGTGCCAAATAAACACGACGCACACCAACAACGTGCATTAGCCCGCTACCCCTCCGCGAAGCGTCCACATTTGGAGCGCGATGGTGTCGCCACCTATAGGGTGATCTCGCGGCGAAAATTAAACGTGTGCTTCGTGGCATGAACGTGTTTATCACGCAGAGATTTCTGAGACCGCTTCACTGAGAAAGCATTGCAACTTCGTTTGCAACAGCTGTGAATGGCTTCTATTTGGGTAAGTGAAGTGAAAGAGACTTTTATGATCGCCGGCAACAGGCGTAATGTCTCCACTACGCCCGGACGTAGCCACTCGTCGATCCTTGTGGCATTCTACTAAGCAACACTTTCGCTACTCACTGCGGGAGTGGACACCCTTGTCCCCGAACGGAGGGCGTCGGCCCGCAGCTTTCTCTCCGGTGCTGCCGTTCGAGAGCCGTTAGGACCTGCTGGACGGCTGAGAGTTGAATGTCCTTGTCGTAACTGCGTATGGCGTCTTGTAACCACGGCGGAAGGTCGGTCCTGGTTGAAGCTTCGTGTGGTCGCACTTCACAATCCCATAATAAATGGGCGGCTGTTGCCCTGGAGTTACTGCACAACACACACTTGTCGTCCGTGTAGAGTTCTGGTTGGATATGTTTCGTAATGACCGGGGTCATTAATAAATTTGTCTGTAGCTGTCTGAACGTAGACGCTTGTTCTCTAGTCAACTCGGGGTGAGGCGGTGCCAGCACCCTCCTGTTGTTCCTGTAATACTTAGTGATACCCTGAAAGGTATCGTACCTATCCTTTGTCTCCGTCCACCACTCTACAGACGAATCCATTACAGCCGCGCGGCCTGCTAATTCTCGCGCCACTGAATTTGCCGTCTCGTTGTGGTTGGCAGCCGATTCTGACACATCGTTCCCTGCGTGAGCGGGGAACCACTTGACTGCTACCTTACGTCCGTGGATGTTCACCGATTCGAGCAACCGCACTGCTCCACAGCACATCCGGCCTTTGGAGAAGTTACGCACTGCACTTTTGGAGTCACTTAGCACGGTCGTTGTTTCTGGGTCCGCGATGGCCAGGGCGATGGCCAACTCCTCTGCACACTGCGCTTCTCGTGTAACGATGCTCGCAGCGTTCACCGTGTCTCCCGTCCTTGCATCGATGACTACTGCTGCAAAGCATCGGCGGTCGCTGTACTCTGCAGCGTCTGCAAATCTGGTGCCGAGAACGCTCAGGTGCTGCTCTAACATGGCCTTCACCCTGGCCATTCTTCTATCCTTGTTGTGAGTCGGGTCCATGTTTTTGGGTAGAGGATAGACTCTGGTAGCATTCCGGATGACAGCCGGGATGTCTCGTTCTTCTTGCTTGCCGGGGCTACGAGTGGTGGACGCCGTTTCCATACCGAGTCGGGCAAGGATGGATCTTCCCGTCTTCGATCCTTTGAGCCGCTCGATCTGGGCTACTTGCTGGGCTCCCATGATTTCCTCCAAAGTATTATGGATTCCGAGCTCGAGGAGCTTTTCGGTGTTTGCGATGTCGAGCACACCGATGGCTGCCTTGCATGACTTTCTTATGGCAGCGTTCAGTCGGTTACGCTCTTGAAGTAGCCAGTTGTGGAAGGCCGCGGCGTAAGCAACGTGTCTTATTGCAAATGATTGGATCAACCTGAGTAGACTGTCCTCTCTCATGCCGGATTTTCTGTTTGCCACTCGTTTGATGAGCTGCGTGGCAGCCGTGACCTTGCCAACCAGGCGGGTAACCGCGTCGTTGTTTCTGCGATTCCTTTCAATGAGGAAGCCCAGCACTCTGATTTTAGCCACCTCCGGGATCGTTTGCCCGTTGCTGGTCCGTAATTTAATGGTACTCTCTTGTCGGATTCTTGACATTGGCGGGATGATTAGTAGCTCCGATTTGCTAGGGGAGCAAATCAGACCCGTGCCTTGTAGCTGTTCTTCTATGGCGTCCACCGCTAGCTGCAGGGAGGATTCAATGTGGCCATCGCATCCACCCGGCACCCATAGCGTGATGTCGTCCGCATAAATGGTGTGGCGTACCTCGGGTATTGATTCCAGTCGTCTTGCCACTCCAATCATGACTAGATTGAAGAGCAGTGGTGAAATCACCGATCCTTGAGGGGTACCCACACTTCCTAGTTTCCGTTCATCCATGGTAAGGTCTCCTGCTTGAATATGTGCTGTGCGCCCTGAGAGGAAGTCGCGCACGTAGTTGTTCGTACGCTCCCCCATCCGCAGGGTGCTGATCTGGGAAAGGATGACAGAGTGTTTCACCTTATCAAAGGCGCTCGGTAAGTCCAATCCCACTATGGCTTGGTTGTCCCTTGTTCTGTTGTCAATGACTTCCGCCTTGATCTGTAACATGGCGTCCTGTGTGCTTAATTTGCTTCAAAATCCGATCATCGAATGGGGGTAAAGGTCGTTCTCTTTCAAGTATGCTTGCCATCGAATCATGAGGACGTGCTCAAGCACTTTCCCTACGCACGATGTCAAGGAAATTGGCCGTAGGTTCTCAATACCTGGGGGCTTGCCTGGTTTGAGTATCAGTAGCATCTTTGCTGTTTTCCAATTCTTGGGTAGTTTTCCCTCCTTCCAGCACCTGTTGAACAGGGCCGTGAGGCTAGCTAACGTCGGTTCGTTGAGGTGTTTCAGCACCTTATTTGTCACCCGGTCCGGTCCTGCTGCCGAGCGGCAATTCAGTTCCTGGACTGCTGCACGAACCTCCCAGAGTTCGATGTCTCTATCCAACTCGTCGTTGGCGGGACCCTGGTAGTCGGGATGTATTTCCTCTGGGATGGCCGGTAGGTGTTTTTCACCGATCCGCTTGAACGTCTCCTCCTGACCAAGCTCTCTGATTGACTTGTTGAAGAGCCTGCTAAGGTTGTCGCGCTGGTGGGATTTAGTTTTGGTCTCGTCCAATAGGTGGCGTAGTACCACGTCTTCCCTATGTGAAGTTGACCGTCCGCCGCACTACATACCTCCGCCCACTGTTGGCGGCAGAGTGCGGTGCAGTGTTTCTGGATGGCCCGGTTGAGATCGGCGACCTTTTGCCTTAGCTTCCTGTTGTGTCGTTGTTGCTTCCACCTCTTGTGGATGGATTGCTTCGCTTCCAACATGTGTGCCAAGCGGCTGTCGATCTTCTCTATTTCGGGTTTGGTCTCTATCTCCTTGGTAGCTGCCTTGGCGCTATCCATGATCGTGCAGTGGGACACCGTGAGACCCTTCGAGTACAATTAAGTTCGCGACGATAGGCTTTGTTCACCGCATTGTAAGCCGTTGTTGTCAGCTGCGCTTCGACCTCCTTTGGCGTACTTGCGCAGTAGACGACGCTTATTCGGCGGAGTAACTTGCGGCACACGCGACCAGAAAGAACACCCCGTCACGACGCACACAAACTCTCACTGTAAGAGCACTGCTGAACAGCAGGCGTACTGACAGCTTTTGTAATCCCCATATAGAAGTAACAGGCACCGAATGGGCAGTTCCATGGTTAGCCTCCGTGCCTTTACTGTACGGTTGACAATGCATCTTTTATCACTTAATCTTTTGCGTATCGTATCGACGCTTTGGATTGCAAGAGACAGACAACTTGCGTATGGTACAGGCAATGCTAGTCAACCGGATTGCCTACGGTACACCGTACTTCGGTCTCAACAAGAACGAGAAGTCAGGATTTAATGTTTCTATCAACGAAGCATATACGAATTCCATAAAAGTTCCTCTAACACATCGAGATAGCGATTAGTTCAACTTAGATTCCAAAATCCTGCGAAAAGATAGGGGAAGCTCATCATACCTCTAAAATAGAACGGCTCAAGCTACCACCCAGAGGAAAAGCCGCCCTAAGATAATTGAATTGTGCAATGCCGCTAAAACAAGTCCACATGGTTAGGATTCCTCTACTAACTAGAGAGGACGTGAGGGTAGCGCCGCTACCACGACACATGCACCGAAATTACAACCAAGCACACCGTATCACACGAGCCACCATCATGAACATCACTACATCCAAAACCCGATTGCAAGGTACACTGACGCGTCCCCTTACTCTTCACATTGTTCTTTATGGGCACAGCCTGCAGCCTATTTTTTCCCGCTGATTGCTCATTACGTCATGATGGGGATTGGACAGTGTCTGTGCGCCTAAAAACTTACGCAAAAGAAGCAAAAAATGGAATGGCCAGAAAGAATGAGAGACATGGAGACAGTGGGACAAGACTGGACCACAGAAGTTTCGGGGCGGCAATGAATGATATGAACGATGGCAGACGCGAACTATGTATTTGCATTCTTTGCGATGTGGCCATTACAGAGCCAGTGCAGGCTGCGCACCACCCACTTATTCGTCGTCGTCAGTGGTGTGTCATGGCGCTATGTGGCACTGTTCACGAATGCATCCGATTACATTCCCTTCGGTCGATTATGAACCGCTTCTTGCCACGGATAACTACGATGACATCTATCGTCCCTGACGTCGCAGTAGCGACATGTCCAAGGAGAGAAAAAAAAAGAATGCATTTCGGAAAATTACAACCGGTAGGTTGCGTCTTCGCTAATGCAGAATGCGTATGGACAAAACAAAGTTTACGTTAGTCATCAGCATTGACAAAATGAACGTGATAGAGAAGCCACGAGCACACACCAAAGAACTACGAAGCTATAAAGACATCGTTGAGGAGGTATATACAGATAGGGTGTAGTGAGTGACGATATTAAATGCAACGGTGTACCGAGGCTCTGGTGTACAACGATCATCGAGGTACCCTTCTGCTAATGCTTCCCTCTCAATAATCTCAGCACCTAGAAATTTACCTGTACTTGAAATGTGCCATGGCGCAGCACGAAAAAAATATAAATGGGCTTATTTAATAGGCCCATAATTTGCCAAAAGGCTCGGGTGCCACACTTTATGAGACTCATCTCCCCAGACATGTCCTCCAGTGGATCTAAAAAGCCGATTCCTTTTGTTGTTTAACGCACCGAAGCTACACTTATAACGTGTGCCGTAGTGGAGCACTCCGGTTTAATTTTTACCACTCGGGGTTTTCCTCTCGTCCCACGGGTATGTTCGAGCTTCGCCTCCATCAGAAAAGCGGCCGTGGCCGCCAGGAATCGCACCCGCGTCTTTGTGCTCCGCTGCCCAACGCCGGAGCCACGCAGCCATTGCAGTGGGTATTATACGTAAATAGGCTGTCAAGCATAATGCTCCGACTAACAAATTCGAGGGTGGATGTTTTCCTACACCTCGTAAAAGCTCAAAATGGTGTTAGTCTGTTCCACGACCATTCTTTAAGGAATTTTATTATTTCTATATATTTCACAAAGTTTTGCGTGTAGAAATTATTTGTTATATCTTATTATATCCACTTACATCGGAGGAGCATCTCTTCAATTACTTCACAAATCAAAAGGCCAATCCCGAAGAGCAAGTATGCGCCTTAAGCTATAAATGCGGCAATAGTTGGACTATTCTTTATTTTTAATTGGTGAAAAATGATTAAAATCGATAATGATAAAAAGGGAGCGTCCATTATTTGTGAACCTCATAACCAAATTTCCATTGAGTGGTTTCCGGCTTACTCGTTAATCACTATCATCGCAGCTACTGCGTGACGCTCGAGAAATCGCGGGGTCAGCGTGAGTGGTAACACGGTCTCCAAACCCGCTTCACCCGCCTGGGTCTGACTACGGTGCTCTCGCTGCCTCGCACAGCCGTCATCTCGTTCGCGCGGCAGTCTACTACGACACGTACGCGTGATCCCGCGTCGTGGCAAATAGGTCAAGAGCGACGTTCGCTAAGCGCGTGGGCGAAACCACCCTGGTGTCAAGCGATGGCCTCGACAAAGAAGCCAGTCGTGGACCCTGGCAAGTGGTACCGCTACTCGCCTTCCCATGAAGACGACGAGACAAAGCTTCCCAAAACACGCAAGAAGCTGAGCAAGCAAAAGTCGAAACCAGGTTCAAGGCGAGGGTCAGCAACCGCCGGATATAGTTTGCAGCCAACGCATCATTTGCGCAATCGGAAGGACAGCAAGTCCTGTCGAAAGCGATCTGCGAGGCGTGAATCACCGGTCCGGGAAGCAACTGTTCGACCGCGTCGCCGTTCGCGCCCGAGCCGTGGAAGATCCAGAAAAGCAAGACGCCGGCACGGGTCTGATACGCCGTCCAGCACTCCTTTACAGAGCGAACTCACGGTAAGAGTGCCACGCTGTGTTTTATTTTGGGAAGGGCGTCGTGCTAGATGACGGCTGTTTTTTCAAGGTGGAACTGAGGCTCCCGATTTGAACTCAAGCCCATCAATGTCACTTTAGTACATATTGTAGTGAAAACACTACCTTCACTTCAAATTTTATACCGTCATAAGAAACATTTAGACGTCGGAGAACGTCAGCTGGATTTGTTCTTCGGTGACGTAGCAAAAACATTTGCTTTGGTTATGGATTTTATAATCCGAGCTTTGGCCGGTAATGCATTGCTACTTAAATTTAATCCTGGCAAAAGTATGTTTAAAAGGAGTCTTTTCGCGATAACCGTACCTATATTTCTAAACCATGATAAACCCAACCTCCCGTAACATACCGAATCGCAGTTCACGCCATTTTTAATGATTGCGAGACCCCAACCACAACGTGCACTTTTGGAACCAGTAAGTTCAAAGCGCATAATCTAAATGATATAAAAAAAAACTATACAAAAACACTGCTCGAAAATAAGAATAATACCCACCGAATGAAATGCTGTGAAAGCTACGGAAAGTAGACTACACTCCGCCGTGTGAAACAAAATCGTACTCAGTACAGCATCTGGAGCTATTGACAAGTGCTCAGTAATCTTAACTGCGGTGAACGTTTCTGTCCCGTGTAGCTTTATTCATTGCTGTTACAAATAACTTTAACTTTTCTGTAGTGAACAAACCATGCTCGTAGCAAATAAGTTGTTTTCATACCTGTTGTTTGTTCGCGCAAAAATAAGACCCTTTATTTAGAGAAATACACTTACAACGCGAACCTTCCTTCTGTGCAACCTCAGTCAAAGTCTAAGTGCAAATCCAAACTGCTTCGACCGTGTCCGAATGCACAATAGGATAGAGGGTGACTTCATAACACGAGGGATCCAGGTGCCATGCCCGCTGCGGGAAGCGTTTTTACCGTGCGGCACTTGATGTGCTTTCGCAAAAACCCATCGTAAAAGTTCGCTTTCCGGCAGTGCATTTTTGACGTAACGATTTGAATCCCAGACTTTGACTATGGAATTTCGACCAGACCTAGGTTCGCTTTTCAACCATGTTTCACTTCATCGCTATTCATCATCGTCGTCTGAGAAAGTTGGCCTTTTTAATAGGCAACGTCGCCCAAGTGACCAATAAAATGCTCCCCTTTAAAATTGCCTAGAATTTGTAAGCAATATCTACTAATGCAGCATTTGTCGCAGCCCTATGTTTGACCAACCTTTTGTTTCTTTACTTGTACTGAAGACAGACGTTTTGCCGTATCCGGCTTATTCAAAGCTATCCATTCAACTGCAGCGTAACGCCATGACATCGCTTCTTCGGCTTTTGCCGAGCAGCAGGGCTGTTTGTACGGAGGCATTGTTACCACACGTCGACCTACTATGTTTAAAACCTTGGATACCAACAATGACAAAACTGGCACCGACCATGAATGTTTACAAAAACGCACAAATACATTTCGGCTTCTATAAAAGAATAAATAGTTCACGAGGGTGCTGGTTTGGGCCTGTTCGTAGAATATGACAAAGAATTGAAGCCCTAGGACATCGGGACAAGGGAGTCAACACACACAAGGCGATACTTCCAACAGTTTTATTAGCAGACGAATGCACATATATAAACCTTTTATTCCGTTAATCTTTAATAAGTTCAGAGCATGTTCTGGGTTGTGTTGCGCATGCGCAGTTCCATCTTCTTGTCCACTTGGCCATTTGTAGGCTCGCTAGCACAGCCCACTGACTAAATGGAAGCTCCCAGGACGAAGAAAATAAAAAGGTCTATGTACACATGAACACTGCCCCACTTCATAGTACAATTCTACACGTCACACTCGATTCGGAAATCACGCTCTTTCTTTGATAAGCCGACATACGCACTGCTAAAACACTCGTGGTCTGCTTTCGCTATCATGTAAGCTTCCAATATCTCTCGGATAAGCTGGTTCCTATGCAATAACTGCGCACTTGTCGAACAGGGGCTTGCAACCATGATACTTGCAGTGTGACGCAAGCCATCGCCCCGTGTTGTTCTTTCCGTTATTGTTGTGTTCACGGAGGGCGATCATTGAGGCCCCACCCTGTTTGGCCGATATACATTTTGCCCACAGTCTAACGGAAGGCTGTAAACAACGCCTTCTGGGAAAGCTACAAAGTGGTTTTTGTGCTTTTTGTCGCACGTCGGTTACGTGGGAAGGCTGGGGTCTGTCATTTCGCATAGCTTGCTCAGTTTGTTTGGAGCAGAAAAAAACAACCTTAATTTCGACCGCTCGGATATCTTTTTCAAATTGTGGGAAAGTTTGTGCACGTGGAGTATAACTACCATTTTTTGCTTTTCCATGGGCGTTGCCTCTATCTTACCATTGCTTCCTTTTTTCTATTCCTTGAGCAATGCTTTCGCTACCAAAACTAATGCGTGTTTGGGGAACCCGGGCTGAGACAGGCGTGCATCTTGATTGCCAATGCTCCGAGTCATTAAATGAGGACATGATTGATTTAGGCATTCCGGAAGCATAATTTTTCGGCCCCCCCTTTTCACAAGTTTGGAATGCGCAGAGTTGTAGGGGAGGAGCGGCTTATGTGCTCGTGGTGCGTAGCACCAGCAGACATGTTTATCGTTAGGTGAAAAACATAAATCTAAAAATCGGATTGACCTATTGTCAGGAAGTTCGTGTGTTAGTTCAAGCGGTGCGAGGCACTGCCTAACTTTTGTTAATACATTAAAAGCCTCCGTCTCAAACATGTCACGCCTGCAATTAAGAACAATTAAAAATCCTCGACAAACCTAGAGATCTTATAACCACCGACGTTCCTTCAAGAAAAGAGGAGACGACCTTGTCGAGTCTTCAAAGATAAAGAGCACTAAGAACGGTGGCGGTACAGGATCCAATGCAGATGCCCGCCTTTTGAAGGTGCGCTTGATCGCTCCAGATGATAATGGTAGATCTAAGATATATACCGAAAAGCTCTAAAAAGTCACTGCAAGCTACTCCGGTTGTGTTTTCGAAGGCAATAACACCTTAGATTATAGAAGGCTTAGAGGGCAATAATACCTTAAATCTACCTTTATTATGTGCAACGTTCAACCAGAACTTCAGAAGTCGGGCATTGCATTGGATCCTGTATCGCCTCCGTTCTTAGTAATCTTTATCTTACAAGACTCCACAAGGTCGTCTCCTCTTCTCTTAAGATCATTAGGTAATTAAGATCTTAAGTTTCGCGATGATTTTAATTGTTCCTAATTGCAAGCGTCATATGTTTGAGACGGAGGCTTTTAATGTATTAACAAATGTTAGGCGTGCCTCGCACCACTTCAACTAACACATGAACTTCCCGACAATGGGTCAAGCCGGTTTTTAGATTTATGTCTTTCATTTAGGGATAAACATGTCTGCTTGTGCTACGCACCGCGAGAAAATAAGCCGCTCCTCCCCTACAGCTCTGCGCATTCCAAACTTGTGAAAAGGGAGATCGTAAAATTGTGCTTCGGGAATGCCTTAAATAAATCATGTCCTCATTTAGTAAGTCAGAGCCTTGGAAATCAAGATGAACGCGTTTCTCAGGGCGGGTACCCCAAACTCGCATTAGACCCTTAGCGGAAACATTGCTCAAGGAACTGAAAAAAGGAGGCATTGGTGAGATCGAGGGTACGCCCATGGAAAAGCAAAAAACGGTGGTTATACCGTACGTACACAAAGTTTCCCACAATTTGACAAAGACAGCCCAGCGGTCAAAAGTAAGACTGCTTTTTCAGCTCCCAACAAATTGAGCAAGCAATGCAAACTCACCGACCCCAGCCTTCCCACGAAACCGGCGTGTAACAAAAAGCACTAAAACCGCTTTGTAGCTTTCCCAGAAGGCGTTGTCTACAGCCTTCCGTTAGACTGTGGGAAAAGGTACATAGGCGGAACAGGGCGCTGCCTCGATGATCGCCTCCGTGAACACAGCAATAATGGAAAGAACAACACGGGCGGACGGCTTGCGTCACACTGCAAGCAGCATGGTTGCAAGCCCCTGTTCGACAAGTGCGCAGCTGTTTCCAAGAATAAGAACCAGTTTACGCGAGAGATATTGGAAGCTCAAATGATAGCGAAAGCGGACCACGAGTGTCTTAGCACTGCGTCTGTCGCCTTATCAAAGAAAAAGCGTGATTTTGTTAATCAAGTGT
Organism: Haemaphysalis longicornis; assembly: GCF_048455015.1. Lineage (NCBI taxonomy): Eukaryota > Metazoa > Arthropoda > Arachnida > Ixodida > Ixodidae > Haemaphysalis > Haemaphysalis longicornis. The sequence goes on along the minus strand of NW_027526445.1, from coordinate 92,837,499 downwards.
GACGGGTAAAATTGTGATATTACGTGGGCCAGTGTTCATGTGTAAATGTATGTGTATTCGTCTGCTAATAAAACTGTTGGAAGTAGCGCCTTGTGTGTGTTCAAGCGTTAGGACAACGGGACAAGCGAGTCAATTCTTTGTCTTTACGTGAGCTTTCTCCCCATTACGATGAGGGTGAAAGTGGTCGGGTTATGTTTACTTCAAAATGTGACTTAGGCAACGTGCGTTACATGTGTGGAAGTTGCCGTCATTGCGACCAAGTGTGTGCTGCGGGGCATGGCTAGTCAGGGATTCATGCTAATGCCATGAGGTTCAATTCATCGGTTTTTCATTATTTTCTCATTCGCCAGGCTATTTTATGGCGAGTAGCTTGTGCGTCCTCGGCTAGAGAGTTAGAAGATGCGTTTTTTTAAGTTCTGTATGTGCTCCTTGGCAACAGGTGGTCCATATGGACCGCTTGTGTCTGAAAAAAGAATATTGCAGTGAGCAAATGGGAAAATAATGAAAAAACTCAAGAATTGGACCTCATGGCTCTATCTTGAATCCCTGGCAATCCAGAAGATAGAGGGTACAATCTCATTGACAAATTCCCACGTGTGTATGTACATTGCCTGCGCCACATCTCGAAGCCAACGCAACAGAATCGCTTTCGCCCTATCATCTCATTGTGAAGTAACGTCATGTAGAGGAGCCGAAATGTCGTTTTTTTAACATTCATTTTCGGTTACAGTTTCATCACTGTTGCCATGAGTTTTGAAACAAGACGGGCTTCTGTCCAGCTCTTGATTTCTCGAACCTCTTGAAGCCTCAATCATAAAGCCTAATTCTATTATTTCGAATTCCGGAAGACCCATGCCTAGCAGTTTAAAAGTGGCAAGCACAAAAAAATTACACCATCTTCCCGTGGGGAACCCTGATGAGGATGCGAAGCATCGTGGCGGTTCCGTGTGGTTCCATAGTGTTGCCGTTATGTTGAGTGATCTGGTTTTTACTAGCGTCAGAGGGAATTCCGCGTCCGGGTCTACACCGGTGGCAAAGGCACGCAAGTGCTGTTGTGTTACGGTGAGTAGGCGGTGGTTCTCGAGGCGCCGAAACTCGTCCATCATCTTCTTGTCGATGTGTAGAATCGGTAGTCTCCGTCAGCTTTGGGGAGGTAAAGGTTGTTGACATTGGTGCACCGGCTGAGAGCAATGTACGCGCCCTCCTCTTCGCAGCTTTGTCTTTTCGTTCTTCTTCTTCTTCGGCGGTTCCCCTACGGGAAGATGATGACGGTGGTTGAACGCGAACCTATCTCGTGATGGATTCTTTGGTTGGCCAATCCCTTGGGGCATCCTGCCACAATCAGCATCAGAGGCGCTGCGGACGGGGCTGGTTGAGCTGCAAGGCGCGTTGCGTTTCCCGCCACAGCTTTCCCACTGGAAATTCAGCATCCCCCTCTAAAGTTTTCAGTTCATCGTTTCCGTTGACGTTCAGCTTCGCGTGCCTTCGTTGTATCAGTAGCTTCTTGACGTAGTTTGAATGACTCAAGGACATAAGGCGTGTTCGTACCACTTGCTCCTGTCCCGGATTTGTGGCGTAGTGGGAAGAGCACCGCGTACCTCCCGTTGCGGCAAGAGAGTCGTGGGATCGAAACCGGGCACCGCTAACTATTTCTTTTTTTATAGTGTAGTATCGCGGAGCTGTGGGTGTAAGGAGGAGAGTTGCGCATGCGCAGTGTGAGTGCAGAAGGCGCTGATGCCGACGAGGGACAGGCCACCGCTATAAGATGCTCCGCATCTAAAAATTACCCGCACTGGATGAAGGGGGCGCGGCGTGTTTGTATGCGACGGACCGAAGTCAGGCGTAGGCGTTGGGGCACGCTTTCAGCTAAAACGTCATCAGCATATATCCCCCTTTGGCATACAATGTTTGCGTTGCTCGTTATGTCATAGATATCAAGCGGAACACATCGGCGAACAATGAATTTTGCCCTCCTTGGAATGACAGTGATATCACCTACGACGATATGCCGCCTTCGTTACGCCTAGCATAAAAAGATACGCCTAAAATTACACTTCAACCACCACCATCTTCGACTCGTGCGGATTGGAGCAGGTAACTGTACTATCTACTTCTTGGCAAACCTGTTCACGACATTGAAGCTGAATGTTTGGCGTAATCTGCACAGCTACGGTGCACACGCTGCAGTTTTTGAGGCATCCTGGCGGAGAGATACATACCCACAATTTGTCGCATACCCACAGTGGCGTTTTAGACAGCGCTTTAAAAACAGTCATGCAATGTTCTGTAGCACGCGGGGCCACATACGGTGGCAGGACGTGCACCAAGCAGTCAATAAATCACTTATTTTACTTTTACGGCATCCACAAGGGTGGATGATCACAGGAAGTCTGTGCTCGCACAGTGAATGTTTCATATTTAAATCATTTAAAAGAGTTACATACGTCCCGAGCCGCACATGGCCAGAATCGGGTATTCTTCCACAATGTAAGGTTGCAAAGAAATGCACCTTTCTTTTTCTACGATATCCAGTGTTTTGTCGTGAACACGCATTCCGTTATTCCTTTGTATGTAACCTCCACTAACTGACAGTGACCCAGAACTCGATCCCCTATCGAGTAACGTCATTTGAATTACGCCCATTATTTTATTTGAAACAAATCTTGGGTATCACAGCTGACGTGTACTATTGCTCTCCTGAAAAATGATGACGCAGCAATTTACTGATGGGTTTGTAATTTTGGGACTGATAATTTTCTGCTTCTCTTAAAAGCAAAGCGGGTATTAGCTGAAGTTCGCCGTCGGTGGTGGCTCAGGCGGGCACGCCTGGCAACAAAGCCCACTTTATCAACGTGTTCAAAAGATGGTGATGATGGTGTTGATGACAATGATGATTCCCCTAAAATATTTGGCATGCGCACATTCGGGGATGTTGGCCCGGTATGAATTGTTTTCTGCACCCCGGTCGGAGCATAAAAATGTGTTGCTGAAGCTCGAATTTCGCAACTGATGCGGCAACGCACCCACAAATCTTGCTTTATATCACGATAGTCGCGACATTATATCAGCGCCGTGACTCGCATCACGCCACATTGCATGTTCGGGCACTCGTTCTTGTCTGGGAGTTCACCTTTTAGCGCTGCATGGCTAGGCTAGGCGTCGTTCCCTTTTAGGTAGAGCAGGCAGCCATTGAAAAATGCAAATGTTCCGATAATCACACAAGAATGGCTTACGATAATTTCAACCAAATGTTTGCCTCTAGTGAAACTCCGCAAAAAACGTGTTCGTTTTGGTTGGTCAATGGTCCTGCGTTTTCATTTCGATCATTTTGTTTCCATTTTGGTAGTCTTTATTTTCCTTAAAGGAGTACTAACACAAAATTTGAAAGCTGAGATAACTAAATAAAATGCTTCCTTTTTATCAGGAGATATCTCCCAGCAAGTTTCAACAGCAACCGTTGGGGGTAACATATTTTAAATCCATTTGAATCTTCACCCGCACGAGAAAGCCCAGAGCGGGCCGGCATGACATCATCTGCTACTTGCCCCAAACTGCCGACGTCGGGGCTACCGTGACGAAGCCGACGCGCTGGCTGCGGTTGGCACGCGCTGCTCCGGCGTGTGTAGGCGGCATCGTTTTGGGACTGACGTCATGCTTCCTGCGCGCGTGGGGACAGTGAACACCTCGGCCGGTCTGGGCGCGCGCGTCCAGAGCGGCAGCGGTACGGCAAGAATGGTGACGTCACATGATACCTCCTGTCATGGCGGCCGCTCGTTGTTCCTTTTGTCGAAACCGAAACTGACACGAATAAACAACGCCGTAAATGAATGCTTACGCTGCTCTCGACAGTGTAATGTGTCATTCTATAATCGGTAGGCTGGTAGGCACGCATACCAACGAAAACAACATAACACCAAAGTTTCGTGTCAGTACTCCTTTAAAGTCAAGCCCCCGCACAGGCGACCTTGAGTACAGCCGGTAAAACGCTTGTCTATAACAGCGATTTCAACTTCAACCAGCTACATCCGAAAACTGCCGAAACATACTCGTTCCAAACATGTCGGAGGCAAAAGCGAAGGGCTAAGGCTTCAGAATTCCGCAGTAGTTTTATTCAAATCCTGCTCCGGCGGGGCAGGATAGGGCTGAGAGTACGAACGCTGTGTTATAGACAAGCCTTTTACCGGCTGTACTCTTGGTGACGTTAATGGCGACACATCGGATGCCCAGCCCCTACACCCACGCTGTAACCAACCGTGGTAATGAGTTTAAAGGTGAAGGGTAGAAACCACAAACGGTTACTGTCGGAGCAGTGGTCAAGCTCCGGCGGATCGGCTCCCTGGATCTGTTTACGAGGCAGGGAGCGCCGCGACCTGTTTGACCATCAGAGTAAAGTCAAAGAAGAAAGTACCCCCGGCCACTGATTTATACTATGGCTCATGGTATTATGTAAACCCCTTCTTTCAAAGGATCGGGCCCCGGAAACCATAGAGTTTCTTAGTAAGTATACTAGACAGGAAACTGCGCCTGATAATCCATGTAGTCGAAGGGGTTTATCGGAAGATCCCCCATTTTGGCTTGGGCTTGGCTTGACAATTGGATTCTTAAGGCGTCTTGGGGAATTGCTTTCTTCACCATGCATTAACACGTCTACGAGCAAGCCAAAATGCTTCCTGTTCTGTGGTAGGCGTGTTCGGTGAAACAGGAGGCAGTGCTTGATAGCACCTGAGATCATGACGCCGTCGAGGGACGTATGACTCAGCCGGTAATACGCCGCCGCGAAATGTGTTGCCGACGAAAAAAATAAACAAAAAGTACTTGGACGAAGACAAGATACGACAGATACGGGTGCCTGAATCTGTCCTATCTTGTCATCGTCCACGACTGTTAAACCGCACATTTTTCTTTTTTCTTGTCAAACTGCAGCTGACAGTCGGTGCACCTGTTCACCACGAAGGTGACATTTTCATAGGCACGATGCGAAAACTTTCCAAACTCTTCAAACAACTTATTCTTTGAAATATTGGTAAAGTTATTAAAATAAGAGTCCATAATGAGCTTCCTCCATAAATATCAGCATTATTCGTAACTACCACCTTGGCCTGCAAAATAGCAGGATGAAACATTCTGGCAAAACTATGCTTTACCCCCTTTTTTATTAGTTTTAAAACAGCCTGTTCTATTTTTTACACACATAATATCATACTAGTTTTCGCAGTTTTATGGAACTTTGTTTAAAATTGTGGCCACTAAAACGTTTCAATCTAATCCAATGATGAAATTTGGCTAGCGCATGATCTAATGGCGGCCCATGACGACACAGACAGCCTTGATGTGAGCCGCATAGATGCTAGCACCAGATTCCTCTCTGGTGTATATTGTAAGAAACTCTATGCCGAAAAGGGCACACACCGAAGCGATCATTGTTCCCCTACCAAACCTTATTTTCAACAAACCTGACAACTTTCCTCTCTTCCCAATCGTGCATAAAATCCACGAAGCCACCCCTGTACTTTGAAATCTGGCTTCTTAATCGCCAAGTTCATTGAATGTGTGGTTCGAAAACCTATGACGCAAAGAAGCTTGCATCTGCAGACATGCTTATTGATGTCAAAACTAAAGAACAATCTGCTAACCTTCTAAAACAAACAAGCATACGTGACTTACAGATCACTGTAACACCTCACTGAACCCTGAATGGCTGCCAAGGCGTCCTCTCGGAAACGGAACTCATAAATGCAGCTGAGAGAGATACTCTTGATGGCTTGCGTGAGCAAGGAGTGACTGCAGTTAGACACATCACAATGAGACGCGATGGAAATGAGATCAAAACGAAGCATGTCATCTTTTCTTTTGATCATAGCACGCTGCCTCAGTCAGCCAAATCAGGCTTTCTCCATTGCCAGATAAAGGCGTCCATCCCAAACTGGCGACGTTGCTTCAAAAGTCAAAGGTACTGGCACAGTAGCAACAATTGTCGAGAGGTAAACACGTGCAAAATTCTCGAAGCACGACCACCAGACCGATGAGTGTAACGCCACACAATTTCACTGTTGTAACTGTGAAGGATCCCGCCCCAGGTGTTGCCGTTCTCGCAAAAAAAAAAACAACTCAGAAATGAGAAAGACATCATAAACCTCAAAATCGTCCCTAACCTGTCTTACTCAGAAGCTCGGGAAGTACATTAAATGCTTCCCTCAGGAAGTTACGCTGACACTGCTCCCCGCCAGGAGTGGGGCGGCGTCAAGTTTCGGTGGCTACACAGTGCAGCGACGCTGACCTGGTCCCATCCCCGCACCACACTGGGCTGGCTTCGGCTGCCCCGCCTGTGGATTCCACTGCGGCTGAGGTGGCAATGAACACCGTAGGTGCACACTGCTTTCCGTCCAGTCCTGCTGCGCTGTCTGCCCTGGGCACAGTAGACAGTGAGGTGGGGAGCCTTGCTTCACATCCACGCACACAACGCCTTTACAGACACCATTGGCACGCCCGGCAAACATGATCGGCCCTCCACGGGGTCCACGGCAAAAGGATGCAGATCCTGCCTTTACTCCTGTGAAGAGATGGACGTAACACCCACGCCAGGCCGATCAGCTCTTCAGCCAAACGAGCAGCGTGACAACATCGGCTGCGGGAAACAACCAGCTCCTGGCATAACTGGCCCTAACACACGCTCAGTAACATAGATAGAACCACCAGTCTGCAACACACAGATACACGCTGCACTCTCTCTTTAAACACTTATGGTAGTACAATGCATTACACAATGGGACTGCAGGGGCTTGATGAAAAACTTGGATGACAAATACAAAAATCTTCATAAAAACCAATCGGCCATCTTATGTCTCTAGGAAACACACTTACAATCGAAACAAACAAATATGCTGAAGCGCTATTATGTGTTTAGGAAACATAGGGACAACTGTTCTCACTCCCCTGGTAGAAGTAGCAATAGTCATACAGCATTATGTTACCAGTCAATTTGTTCCTTTGACCACAACCCTTGAAGTGGTTGGTGTACAGGTAATTATCTCCATCGGTTTAATAACAATCGCTTCAAAATATATTCACCCTGAATTTCGCCATTCTGGTTCGTAATTTCAATCCCTAAATAATCAGCTACCGGACCTATTCCTACAGGTGGGCGACCTTAAAGCCCACAGTAAATTCTGGGGATCCGAACGCGATGATGGCCGGGGCCGTTAAATTGAAAGTTTCTTACGGTCATCTGGTGACTCATTTAATCAAAATAAACCAACATACTTCAGCACGATACACAACACCGTCTCACACACCGAATTAGCAAGTTGTTCGTTCGTTCTCTTCCCTCGTTAGAGTGGAATGTGGACTCCAACCCTTATGGGAGTAGCCACTTCATTGGCACTCTTCAGTGATTAGATACACTCTCTGACAGCGCCATATACCATAAAGGTGTAAATAAACCAGTGGAGTCTGAGTAGCTTTTGAGCAAATGTTACAATGTTACAGCTCTCATACACAATCAAAACACTTACAGATCCATGAATCTTGTAGCATTGTTACCTCCCACATTCTCGTTGCAGCCAAGAGTTCAATCTCTCAAACCTCCCGTACTCCACAAAATCACAGAAGGCCCTGGCGGAGTGAATAATGTCAAAACTCATGCAAAGCGCAAGACAAGGCCTGTGGGTATCGTGTAAGGTACCCAAGGGTGAATCTTATTACTTTCAAGCGTGCCGAGGCAGTTGGAATACGTATTCGCTGAGAAGCCAAAACCAACAGCCGGAGACCTTTTGTGGGTTCGATTAACTCTTACGCTGACACAAGCAAGGTGGGGAACAGAAGAAGAAATTTCAAAGGAAACAAAACCACCTTACCCCTTGTTAACACCCCTCGTAACACATTAGAAGACCAGGCAAACACACTGCCCAAACACTTCGAACTTATATCAGGCTCTTCACATTATACAGACAGATTTATGAGCTACAACACGTCTGCCGAATTCAAATCTATTAGGGATATCAAGAAATCATCACAAGACTCCAACAACTGCCCATGTTCAATCCACGAGTGCTTAAGGTTGCCTTGGCGACTTGTAAGATATCAGCACCAGGTGCAGACCAGATCACATATGCAATGATTCAACACCTCCACGCAGAGACCCTCGAAACACTCATTTATTTGTTTAAAAAGATATGGAGTGCAGGACATTGTCCACGGGCTTGGAAAGAGGCAATTGTGGTACCACCCCTAGAACAAGGAAAAGATGCCTCCTCTCGTTCTAGCTGTCGGCCAAAAGCCCTTACTAATTGTTTAAGTAAACTGTCCGAGAAGATGGTCAAGAGGCGGCACGTGTACGTTTTAGAATACCATTGTATTCTAGATTGCTTCCAGGCAGATTTTCGTTGGGGAAGATCTACGACCGACAAGCTTGTGGTCTTGTAATCGTACCTTGATGCTGCTTTTGTCTACAGGCAGCACTGTACGTCTACTGTCTTCGACTTAAAGAAGGCGTACGATACTGCATGGCGCTACGGCATACTGCGTGACTTCAAAGCTTACGGTGTATCTGGAAACTGGGTCGTCACTATAGAAAGATACCTGTCTGAGCGAACTTTTCGTGTAAGGGTCGGAGCATCACTTTATAGAACGCACGTTCAAGAAACCGGGTTCCCGTAGGGTGGAGTAGTGAGTTGTACACTTTTCATTGTCAGAATGAGCTCACTCTAAAAGGCATGGCCAGCCAAAATTTTCTACTCAGTCTACATTGATTATATTCAAATCAACCATAAATCTTGTAACTACTTAATCCGCGAGCGGCAGTTACAACTGGGTGCTAATAAACTTCAAAATTAGGCCGATGAAAATGGTTTCAAGATTAATCCTGAAAAGCGCACGTGTGTTTTGTTTTCTAGGCTGCGTGGAGTCCGGCCTGGCCCTGATGTTCGAATTAAAAATGTAATGATTCCCGTCAGAAATGAACACAACTTCTTGGGCATCTGCTGGACGAAAGGCTCACAGTTATCCCCCACATTAAACAACTCAAAATTAAATGAACTAAAACTATGGACGTTTTTACGTTATAAAACAATATTGATGCAATTATATGGTGGAGATAAAACATGCCTGCTCCGTCTTTTGAATAGTTTATGGCGATCGCACATAGACTACGGGAGTGTGGTGTATGGTTCTGCTTCAAAAACAGCTTTAGAAAATTACGCCATCTTCCCACATGGCAACCCTGAGGGGATGCAAAGCCGTTGAGTAGTAGCGTGTTAATTGGTTGTTAGAGTAAACACACGTGTGGTAGTGTATTAAATGTCTTCTTTATTTATCAAGTAGTGGGGAACGTTTTGCGGATTCTGGTTCTCGAAGCGAGGAATCCACTGTTCGACGCTGGCGTTTCGAAGCGTTGTCACGCTGCCGAACGCCATCTGGATCAGCTACTCGCCGCTGTCGTTTCAAAGCGGCTTCTCGTTCTCGAAGCTAGGAATCCGCTGCTCGACGCTGCCGTTTACGTTCGGCGTCTCGAGCTCTCCTCTGTGCAACCTTGTCTTCGGAGGTGCTCGCGGTTCTGACAGTGTGCTGGGTGGCGCTAGTTGAAGGTGTGCCAGCCAGTTCGCTGACGAAATCGTTGGCGTCCATTTCCAGTCATCGGATGGCGCAGTACACAAGAAGCAACTGACCGGAGCGTTGACCGGGTTTATTTGCAGAGCAGAGGGAGTGGAGAGGAAGAGCAGCGCGCCTGCGCATGATTAGACAGCTGGTGTGGAGAGGGGAGAGGAGGAGCAGCGCGAGGAGCGCATAGGTGGTGCGGAGGGGAAGAGGGGGGAGAGTGGTGTTTTCACAGGTGGTGTAGAGATGAGAAGATGGGGAGATGGACGGACAACAGAAGACGGACGACGGAGGGTTGACTAAGAGATGCTTTGCATCAAAAATACTATACCCAGTGTTGCATTTAGGGCTCCACAATGTGCCTGGGACTTTCCGGACAAGTCGTATAGAAAGCTTGTATGTTGAAACCTACGAGTGGTGTTAAGAGCACCAACGTACATACATGGCGCTTTTGTACTGTGTGAGGGCAATGTGATTAAGAAATCATACGTTGACTGCTATTATTCTAAACATATCTGAAAGGTTCTGTTTGAGCAATCCGTCACTCCCTCTGCTTTTTTCTTTGCGAGTGATAGCAGAGGCAGATGACCTTAGTGTCACCCTGGCCGATACAAAACAAACATCCCCGAGGTGATTGCACCTTGTAATATGCTTCTTGTCATCTGTGACCCGTCTGAAAGAAATTTACAAAAGTCACGCAGCCAAGAAACTCATTCTACAACACTCTACACTTGGAATACAAGTACCCATACAATGCTTTTTTTACAGGTGCCTCAAAGTCTTCTACTGCTGTGGCATGTGCTGCACATGGTCCCCACTTTCCCAGCTCAAGAACGCTAAACAGTTACACAAGTATATTTACGGCCGAAGCTCATGCTATTTTAGTAACCGTACAACAGATTACACGAAAAGCACAACTATCTATTATATTTACACACTCCTTACGAGTTGTAACCGCGTTACGCTCAGGCGAAAAAAGTATAAATGCGATATTCAACAAGGTCAGTAAAGAAATCATGTCAGAGTATGCTTTAAAGGAGATCATATTAGTGTGCTGGGTGCCTGGACACTGCGGAATTCCTGGCAATGAACTCGCCCGCCAGGGCGCCGCTGCAGCAGCACTCCGCATTGAAATAGATGTTCCTCAGCTGTCCTATCTTGATGTAAAACCGCTCATTCGTAAGGCACTACGAAAAACCTGGCTGCAACACTGGTACACACAGACAGGAAACAAACTCAACACTACAAAACCCCGAATTGGCATCTACTACACAGAAAAACATAAAAAAACAACAGAAGTGTACATGTGCAGACTACGTATTGCCCATACATTAGCCACTTATTCCTATCTTCTAATCGGAGCTTTACCGCTACGATGCAGGAGTTGTGGGCATCGTCTCTCACTAATGCAACCTCTCTTTGAATATCCAAACTTCCAGAGTTCGAGACAAAGGAGCATTTCCGGGACCTGTACTTTCACATGATTCCACTTCATCCGTCATTATTTTTAGCTCACTAAACGTCTCTTTGCTTACCATGGAGACATTGATTTTTTAAATGGCATTTCATACCACACATAATAACGAAGCCCCTAGAGAGTGGCTTTGATTAAACATACATTCTTCACCCTTACGTCATAATGACTTGGCTAACTCGAAAGTTATTGTGTTAAATAAGGGCTCTATACACACCACACTAGCCTATCACATTTGTATTTTACTTAAAATACTGCACCCGAAATGACACAACCTTTCTTTTGGCGCTCTTTGGCCTTTATTGCCTTTGCGCCACAAAGCAACCAAAGATCATCATCATTAGGGTCAAGCTACGCGTGTAGCCCTGCTAGAGTGAACTAGAAGGTTTAGAGTGGCCCGACCGGCCGCCCGGAGAGGTGCTCGTTTCGCGCAGAAAATAGCGGCGGCGCTGTGGTCAACGACCATTGAAAGCGAAAGCGGCGGCTGGCCGCGCGCACGGCCGCGCGCCCAGCCGGGCCAGGAAACGCCGGGCCAGGAACCCGCAGGAAATTTTTTCTGCGGGTCGTCTAATTGCTGAAATGTACTGTAGGTACAGTGGACTGTGGGTAACGAAATGAAAAATAAACGCTGCCGCTCATTTTGCGTTAGTTTTGCCTCTCCCGCTCGACAACAAGGAAAATTACGGATTTTCCTTCAGTGCAGCATTCGTAACGGATTATAAATAAAGTAATTGCAGCGACATTTTCGCTATTACAATGTCCTATAAAAACGTATTTTGCGTTGAATTGACTAATATGAACCAGTTTATGATTGCTGTGATTGTGTCCTTATTGGGCTGCTTGATGGACATGACACGAAAAAATATGAGGACTGGGATGATAGCTTCTCAGAAAAATTTCTTAGTTATTGTCTTGCAATTTACGCTCGGACTGCAGTTATGTGGGTTACTATCGTAAGTTGTTGCGTTTGTTTTTTATTGCGTGAGTTGTTATTATAGCAGTATTTAGGCAGTGGCCCGCTTGGGATAATTACGGGTCACCGTGGTGGCCGAACAGAAAATGACACGCGCAAGCGAGAGATCTTTTTAGAGTGGTTAGCTCAGTTAGCTCAGTTGTCCCAATGACCGTCTTTCATAGAACTATTCCCGCAAAGTTCTATTATTCGCACCACCTTTCACCTGATTCGATCAAGAAAGGAGTTGAATCAGATAACACAAATTGAATTCGCAAGTATGCTGAGAGTACAATTAGACGCACATAAAACAAATGCAAAACATAGATCAGAAGATATATTGACCGCGACAAAAATGAAATATAACACGTCTACTATAGAGGTAAAGGTTCAAGAAGGCTAACATGGAGGTTCAAATAAACGGAACTGGAACAAATACACATTTTGTTTTCATTTTCAATAGCCCAGCAAATGAAATGTAACGCGGGAAATCATGCACAAAGTCTACACATGTAAAGGTTTAGGAATCACGGCAACATGGAGATTTAAATTGACATTTTTGGTCAACGCATTTTCATAACTCGCCCTCGATCATTAGCGACGGCTAAGTTTAAGGTGTTGCTCCCACCTCCGCATGTAATCACGGAACTTGTTTAAACATTTTATGTAGAAATGAATCCGTGTCGAAATGTATACAGAACCAAACCAAATTTGCGGTCAAGGTCTCACGTGCTGGTCGCAACCAACGCCGTTAAGGTGTTTGTTGTGAATAATTGCTGCAGCACATCCATAACGCTGTCATGGTGGAGCTCCTTGTCGCTGAAGCAACCGGTAAAAACGTCCTAGAGATCGCTAATAAACTTTAAAAAATGCGCGGAAGGATTCAGAAGTTCCCCCAAATTACAAGAGGTAGTAAACACAGCGGCATCGTCCCCTGGCATGCAGGAAGCAGTAGTTGGTCCCGCAGACTTGGCACTTCGTTTTCAGTACACACTTTCTTACCAAGTGCCTGCGACAAAGTAGGTTAATAAAATAAGCCCACTAACGACAGTACACGCATCAACGGTAGGGGTATCCCAGAAGAAGGCTTTAGGTATTTTCGTTCCAAATAGGAACGTAAAAAACAGTAAACTTTTTGCAGCATAGAATGTGCGCCCCGCCGCTTTTGCTTCATTCGCAGTCAAGAAGGGGAAGGGAAGAACATTCCTGGTGACTGTCCGTCAAATTAATCCCTCGTTAACTCGAACTCTGCTATATCTCAAAATATCTTCTCGAAACTTTTTCTCACCGTGTTTACCTCCCATAGGCGGTACGCATTTGCACGCTTTATCTCAAAACGTTTTTTCGGAGGACCACGGATGTCTCGAAATACTGGCAGAGAGGACACAAGGCAAAGTCCGCTGCAGGCAGCTGATAAGGTCCCCGTTCGAATGATTACTCCCACTACTCGCCGAACGCGATCGTGAAGTGCAAGTTTAGGTGGACTACGCGTCCCCGTTACCGGAATTAATGCTGTTTGGCGCATAAGATAACTGTGGACGACGCAGCTGATCATGCGGACGAGGAGGAGCCTCCAGAAGTGCCTACAACGGCAGAAACGACATCAAGGTAGAATGTAGCGGTGGCGACCACCAATTCATGCGATGCGTTGAGAATTCTCGGGTACGCTTTTCTGGGATGCAGATGCGAACGCGAATCAGCCGATCGCAACACAGCTGTTTCTTTCTTCTGCAATAATAAAAGTTTCTTTTTCTTGCAAATTATTTTGCCTTTATTACGAATTCTCCCCTGTGCAATAGTGCTTTTGTTAGCAGCACTATATATATAGCTGTTATTTCAGGGACCTGGCTACAAATTTTCTGCATTTGATTTAACTCGAAACTCCGCGCTTATCTGAAAATTTTCAGCTAATTTTACGGCTTTGAGTTAACGAGAGATTACTGTATATCAACAATTAACGTTTTCAGAAAACGCATACAAAATGAGAAAGTATCGTTGGGGGTGGGGGGGGGGGGTGAGGGAGGAGGGGAGGTCGATAATTTTATGGCGGGTCGTACTAGTTTAAAGTTTGCTCAAGCGGAGTCATAACGTTTCTGCGTCTACTTTCTAAGCCAGCTGACCAAAGGCGCAGGATCGATTCCCGGCCACGGCGGCTGCTTTTGTGATGGAGGATAAAAGCGAAAAACGCCTGTGTCTTCGAGATTTCGGCGCACGTTAAAGATCCCCAGGTGGTCAAAATTAATCCGGAGCCCTCCAGTAGCGCTTGCCTCATCGCCTGTGTAGCGCCGGCACGTTAAGCCTCATAATCCAAAATAAATCAGCTTCGCAAGCGCAAAACACCGCAGCGAGCAACGCAAATATTGCCGCGCGCAGGCTGGGAGCTGGTGCCGGGGAGCGCCGGCTGTTCAGTTGTTGACGACAGCAGCGCCGCCGCTATACCGGTTTTATTTTCTGCGCGAAAGTCGACCCGGCGGAGCAATGGGAGAGGCCGCCGCTCGGGCCACTCTAAAACTTCTAGTACACTCTAGCCCTGCTTCCGCAGGGACGGTGTTCGTTTATTCTTTTGCTGACGTTTTCGCAAATACGTATAAACCGACAACAAAAATTACCCGACCTTGTAACGCCATGCTCTTTTTACAGTATTCCTAATTAACAGAAGTAACACAATTTACAGCAATATTAGCTTATACGAATAGTCGTTTTATAAAAAATTACAATACCAAAGACACACAACTCAATGGCACAGCGATAAAACAAAAAATGGGCATTTACTTTTGACCTTCAAAAAACATGTTCCTGCAATCTCATACCTTCAAACATGTTTATTATAGATTTTCGTCGAAACCTACGTGTTCAAACATTCTTTCAACTGTTTTTTGCAAATGGCTTAATAGTGGGATTGACATACAGATAAAAATTGTGGCGTCTGGAATACCTAAGCTTTTGTTTCGCCACATTTTCAAAAGAAAGCGGTGGTATTTTTTTCTACCGACGCAGGAGCGGCAAATACGACATCCGAGCAAAGATATGCCTCATCAAACGGAGGCTACTCGAGCAGGGCCCTCCGCCCCAGTAATGCCTGGCCAACTGGCTGCCGTTCTTGGAGGACGACGTGGCTCTGGACCACACAAACGGGTCGATTTCTGTGAAGCAGCCGAGGTGGGACGGGCTCAAGTTTTTCTTAAACTTCAAATACGCCCTCTCTTTTCCGCATGCTTGCCTTATTTTAATTAAGCGTGCTACTGTATTCTTGCTGCTTGAGTTGTTGACAAACTATACGCTTCGGAGCAGTAGCTCCAAACGGAAAGCAAAGAAAGGTCGGAAAAAGGGATGAAGGGGAAACAGAACAGAGACAGGTGGATAGAGCGTTATTTGTAATCTCGTTTTTCCATAGCATAATGCCGCGATGGATGTTATGGTAGCAGTTCATCTAATGATTGCTGCTACATCGTCGCTTGGCTGAGGTTGAGAGCTTGATGAAAACCGATAGAATTGCCAATGAGGCAATATGATGCACAGTCATGGACGAATGAAATGGGAACACGAAAGTATGAACCAGAAAACACAAATAGCATGAATTCCTTCCATGCAGGTCAAATTAACACGTGGCCTTATTACATTAACAGAGCTCGGAAATGTGGCTTTCCGACTGTACTAAAAGCGAAAAATTGTTGGACTCCACCAAAAGTATTTTACCATTACGTGTGTTCTGTTTCATATTTTTGTGTTCGCAATCCATTTTTCTATGAGTGTACACATTGGCGGTGCTGTAACTTTAAAGGGAAAGGCCTTATATGTGGCAATTTAGTTTTGCATTGGTTGTAACCATTGTATCTACATATATTGACAGGCACTCGCTGGTCAGGCAGGCGGCTTTGTTCGTGCGCTCACAGCGCCAGGAAGACAGAGCCAGAAATCGATGTTATAACGCTGCACCCACTGAGAAGATGAAGATGATGTGATAATGATAGCATGTACACACAGAACAGGAGGATTGTGCACATTCTGAGACCTAGTTCACACCGCTGCTCACGATATGTTAAAAATTCGCGACATCAGAAAAGGAATTATCCCAGAATTTATCACGCCTATTGCTGGCCACAGAATGTTGTGTGCTTGTTAATAATTAGTTACCTATTACATTGTGCCAGCAACGCCATCTTACCTAGTGGCTGCAAAGCGGGGGAAAAGTAGTGCTAATTTAACGCTTTCAAATTAAAGCTTTCAATTTAACGCTTTCAATTCACATGCCTGGCGAAGAAATGAAATTGTGGTCGCGATACTCAGAATTTCAATTGAAGCGCCACCAAATCAAACATTTCGTACTGTACATTTTTTATTATTGGTATTTACGTAGCTCTTCATCGCATTTAGGTTCTTTTTCGTATTTAAAAGGGCCTGAAAGCTGTTAGCAGAGATAAGCTTCCGTTGAAAAATCCTGTGAAAATTCACCTCACTAAGACATCCAGAGTGAAATACATTTCAGAAAATCAACGCACTTTTCTTAATATAACGATGATTAAAGCTTCTTTCATGCAAACTGAGTCAAATCAAAGATAAAAATCCCCATTCACAAAGTCAAAACTCCAGACTGCCAAAGTCCAAGGTCAACAACGCTCATTTTTACTCGGGGTGCACAATTCAAAGTCAACGGTGGCGCAACTAATCCGAAGGAAATGCGGAGCGTAGAGAACACAATTTCGGAACTTTCAACATTATCAGCAATTATATTATATCATAAAAGTTTATTCCAGTGCTATACCTTATTGTGTTTTTTGCTTAGCGACCTCCTATTCTCTAGGTCTCTGTTACGACTGATGTTCCTTCACGTAAACCCATTGTATAAACCTGGCTTACCTGCATAACATCTTCCGTAAAAAATCGCCATCAGTAAAGCACACAAAGACTCCCTTCAAAAAGAGAGCAGGTTAGGGCCCCCAAATGCGCGGATTGGTGAGCTACTACGGTTTTCTGCTGACGCCAGGTTCCGTTCCCCGGTGGGTACAAGCCAGGCACTTTATTCATAACCTGGTGCCATCTACTCTTTCACATTAAACACAGAAGCTGTAATTTTCAGCTACTGTTATGCCTCTGTGGCTCCGCAGAAATGTTCTGGGTTTCGAGGAGAAGTGGGCCTAACAATTGTTCACACATCTTGCTTTGTAACATCGTTTCCTTAAATCATTTATGCTCGTTGTATGTGCTTAAAAGCGTTGTTTGGGTGTCACTTACTTCTGTGTGCTACGGGGCAGCGATTTCGACGCGATTAATTAGTGTTCTGCAGGGCGCAAGAAATGCCGGTTGTATCTACATACAGACGAAATGTGGCTATTCTGGATAGCCAAGGCCAACCAACATCGGTCATAATATTTCACTTTCCCGAATTCCACCGATTCGTAATCAACCTACACTGGTTATTTTAATGATGATCATGTTCTGTGGGCCAGGCTCGCGTAAAAAGTTTACGTTCGTGCACACAATTTTAGGCGAGCTTCCACCGGAATGGAAAATGGCTAATCTGGCACTCATCCCGAAACCCGGCAAGAAACTAGGATTAGAGAATCTAAGACCGATCTCCATCACATCGTGTGCTGGCATGTTAATGGAACATGTAATTCAAGCCAGACTTGTTAGGTATCTGGAAGACGAGGGGATGTACCCAGACTCCATGATAGGTTTCAGGGCGAACCTTTCGGTCTGTGAAGTAATGCTACAAGCCAAGGAGGATATAATTGACAGTACGAGTAAAGATACGAGAGTCATTGTTGGCCTCGATGTAGCCAAAGCTTTTGACAACGTCAGACATTCGGCCATCCTGCGCCACCTGAGCGCCCTAAACGTTGGGACCAAAACATACAACTATGTCAGGGATTTCCTTTTACATCGTACGACTAACATAGAGTTAGGGGGTGCCTCTCTCCGGAACATCGAACTAGGTAATTGGGGCATGCCTCAAGGGACGGTCCTATCTCCGACATTGTTTAACGTAGCCATGATAGGACTATCCGAGAGGCTCGATAAGATAGAAGACCTGAGATACACCATTTACGCGGACGATCTCACTCCGTGGACGAACCCTGGTAGTGACGGGCACATTGAAGATATGCTACAGCAAACCATAGATGAAATTGAAAACGAGTTAGAAACTTTGGGACTCAAGTGCTCGTCCGGAAAATCCGAGGCACTGTTTCTCGTCTTCCAGTACAAGCGGAAAGCGAGCACAGCCACAACATAAGACGTAAAGTAGGAGGACAGCAAATCCCCGCGAGGGACAAGATCAGAGTTCTGGGGTTTTATGTCCAGGACACCTGCAAAAACAGGGATACCATACATCGACTAGAAAATTCGGTGGCACATGTTTTCAGGCTGATGAAACGCATCTCAAACAAGCATGGGGGGATGAAGGAGCGGAACCTTCTCAGGGTGTTTCAGCCCTTCGGTATCAGTAGGACCTTTTTCGTAGCCCCCTACATGAGGCTGACAAAATCCGAGAAGAATAAGTTGGACATAATAATAAGAAAGGGAATCAAATGTGCGGTAGGTCTTCCCCCGAACACGTCAACGGCAAAAATTCTTAGTTTGCGCGTATCGAACACTTTAAATGAACTCATAGAGGCGGCAAATGCATCACAACAGCAGAGACTCTTTGGCAGTAGGACGGGTCGCAAAATACTGGAACGTCTGGGACACCAGACCAGTGAACTAGCCAAAGATACACGCGAGATACCAAAGTCGATCAGGGAGAAAATTAAGGTAACACCCATGCCCAGAAACATGCATTCCGCGTATCACGAAGCTAGACGAAAGAGTAGAGCCAAAGCCCTGCAAACCAGATATGGTGGACAGACGGACGTCCTTTACACCGACGCAGTGGCATATCAGAGTAAAACCGCTTACACAGGAGTAGCGGTTACGGAAAGTGGGGTCCCAGTCTCGTGCTGCACGTTACTGAGTAGGGACACGACGGAAGCCGAGGAGGTAGCCATTGCCTTAGCAATGCCCCGGCCGGAAATTAGAACGATAGTGAGCGACTTTAAATCGGCCATCAGAAATTTCTACCGAGGGAGGATCTCCACCGCCGCTTAGAGTATCCTCGCAAATGTAAAAAATTTTACAACCGAAGAGGTAACGTCAGTGTGGACACCAGCTCATCGGGGACTCATTGGTAATGAGAAAGCACATGCGACCACCCGCGGTCTTACAGTCCGGGCGACCGGCGCCAACGCCGCCGCTGCTGATGTCCAGTCGTTGGCCTCAGCCTTGCATCCCGAACCTCCTTCCCAAATGACGGCGAATGAAGGCCGGGTGACTACAACGAAATCATGGAATATTATAGACTGGAGAGGAAGATACTACCTCCTGCGGATGTGCAGCTAAGAAAAAAAGAGGAAATTTACGGAAGGCGTTTGCAGACGGGAGCTTTCCAGAACCCAGCCCTATATATAAGTGGCATCCAAAAGTTGTTGATCCAAGATGTAAGAAATGTAAGGGTCGAGCGGACCTCGTCCACATGGTGTGGACGTGTCCTTCGTACAAGAAACCTCAGTCGAACCTCCGAAACCCAGCGCAAGATCATCGGTCTCGCCCTAGACGCCGTCAAATCCCAAGGGATACCGGCCGGCCGACTGATGGGGGGGAGGGACCACCTAACGCTCCCTTTTGAATGGTGTGTATTAAAGTTTTCACTGACTGACTGACTGAAGGCACGTAGGAACCACTTTTTTAACAACTTGATGAGCCTGCCCTCCTAATTCAAAAACTAGTAAAATGGTAGTTACGGCTGTATTTACTGACAATTTACAAACTTTACTGCCCCGCAGAACGGTACGTAGGTACTGCTACTAAGTGCGGAACCAACTATTATCGTTACTATAATATACTAACGACATACTGTTGCAAATGAAGAAGAGGGGAAAGCGGGCAGGGGCACGCAGCGCATTATCATCATGGGTAGTTGTTCGAGGACATGGGAGTTGTTCGAGTTGTTGGAAGCCTTGGAGGTCCCTGAGATTTGCTCCGTGACCAGTCCGCAGCTGGACAGCGCGTCTGCAACCATCCTCGATGGAAGGCGGTACGACATCGCCGACGCCTTCCAGCCTAACACATGGAAGGCAAAGGAAATCGGCATACTGGTTGGATCGGACGCCTACTGGAAGGTGGCCACAGGCAAAATAGACCGAATCAATGCAGATCTCACAGCTGCAGAAACAGCTCTAGGTTGGACAATTCAAGGAGCACTCAGATCTACGGCTTGTAGCTTTACTAGCGCCATGGTACTCTCGGGTGGCACACGACGGCGTTAAAAATTTGGCGCACGTGCTGTGTGGCGACGGCGGAACTGCTGTTCCAGTTCATCGCATGAACCCGAGTCGCCTAATGCCTACCCGAGCACTTGCAAGGGATTCAGTACCAAACGCAAAGTAATTGAAGACGTGACGATGGATAAAGGGGCGGAAGGAACGGATAGCTCTAGCGAGCAAACACCGAAGGAAGAACCTGCCCAGAAGATGCCCACTTATCAATCCACTCGAGGACTCAAGAAAAATCGATCCCCCGAAATGGCCCCGAAAGAATACGCACCTAAGGATCCGACGTCGAACCCGAGCGCGTTATCGAAAGAGGGCACCGTAAAGGCATGCTCGAGACGGGTCAGTTCTGGAAGTCCAGCAAAGGGGGAGACGAAGACAAACCGAACGCCCCATGCGTGTTCAGCCAAGCGTAAACATACGCATGTGGAGAAACGCCAGAAACGTAGCTTGGGCAGCAGCAGCGAAGGTACCAACAGGCAGAGCGTAGAGCGCACCAGCCGTTTCTCAAGGCAAACCGAGCCCAAACAGTGTGCACAGCCATTTGTGTCTGCGGAGCCGCAACGTCAGGTTTCGGGTGGCTGCAGGAACCCTCATACGCGGGCCTGTAACCGGAAGGTTTTCACGCTGTCGACTCCATCCCCAAGCGAAGGAAGTCACACGTCGAATACCGACGATGGAGTTGGACGCCATAGCAATCGTGATCCTGGGCGGCAAGGCTCTTCAATTGCAATGGGGACTTCGCCAAGTGTTACCGCCACATGAGAAGTTTCATGTGCAATCTTCCTTTGTAATAACTGCACGTTTTTGAACTCGCCGACTGACCATCTTGGGCGCGCGGGAAGATGTTGCAAATGAAGAAGAGGGGAAAGAGGGGAAATTATGACCTCATAATTGGTGTACCTAGCGTCGAAAAGGCAATTCAAGTGTACGAGGAAGCTCGCAAAATATTCTCCGAGGCCGGAATGGAGATACGAAAATGGGCATCAAACTCAGAGGAGCTCGGACATCAGTTTGTGCGGGACAACGTCGCAATCGAAAATGAAGCGGGAGACGCAATCAGGATGAAGGTGCTGGGAGTCCTATGGGAGCGTGCTGGAGACTGCATTTACCTGTTGACGAAAGACGCATCAGAATTTGCGGCAGCCAATCCGTCAACCAAGCGCACCGTGCTGCAGACGTTTGCGAGGATGTATGATCCCTTGGGATACTTTGCACCATTCACCGTAACGGCCAAGCTTGTGTTCCAGGACCTCTGGAAAAAGAGCCGCTCATGGGATGAACGCCTTCCAGATGACGAACAAGCGCGATGGAACAGCTGGTGCGCCCAATTAACAGAGTTGAATGAGGTCCAGGTTCCACGGTTCATGTTCTCGCATTCGTTCGATGTGGAGGGTTCAATCGAGATCCACGCTTTTTGCGATGCAAGCCCGCGAGCTTACGGCGTTTCTCTATACGTCCGAAAGCTGGGTGACAATGGCCTATATGACACCAGATTGTTAATTAGCAAGAGCCGAGTCGCCCCTATCAAGCCCATCTCCCTGCCTCGGCTAGAGCTTCTTGCCTGCGTTATTGGAGCACGACTCGTACGTTATGCCAAAACAACTGCAATTCTGGAAGACTCCCCCGTCAGTTTGTGGACGGACTCTCTTGTCGCGCTGCACTGGATTACTAGCGCCGCCACAAAGCGTGACAAGTTCGTAGAACACCGCGTGGCCGAAATACGACGACTAACTGCTCCTACAGACTGGAACCATTGCAGCGGGAAAGACAACCCGGCAGATTTATTCACACGAGGTATATCGGCGGCGGCTCTTCTGCACTCAACCCAATGGTGGCACGGACCTTCGTGGCTCCTAGGTCCAAAACAGGAGTTCCCTGAAACGCAGATTGATCATGTTGACCCGAAGGAGCTCGCAGTGTCACAGGAAACTTTGGTTTGCCCTTGCGATGTCACAAAGCACGAACAGCTACTGACCGTAGAGAATTACAGCACCCTCAGGCGCCTTTTGCGGGTCACGGCCTGGATTCTACATTTTCTGCAAAATGCCCAGCGGCGAGGGCCATCAGTAAGCGGTCCCCTCACAGCAACTGAGATAATGAAGGCCGAACGCTACTGGATGCGGCACGTACAGCTGGAGTTATTCAGCACTGAAGTACGCGCACTGTCAGTCGGTCAGACCATTCCTTCTACATCAGCGGTGCTTCGACTTTCACCCTTCATGGATGACGAAGGTCTGCTCCGCGTAGGAGGCCGATTACACAAATTGAATGCCAGCATCGACATCAAGCACCCGATTCTGCTACCTGCGCTGCACAAGTTTACGTACCTCATCGTTTTGGCGGCCCATCACCACACTCTTCACGGTGGAGTCGAAGCCACGCTCACAGAGACACGAGAACGGTTCTGGATTGTGAAGGGACGCCAAACCGTCAAAAGGGTGCTGGCCAAATGTCTGACGTGCAGACGCCGGAGGCTGACTGCCCAAACTGCACCGTTTGCTCCATTGCCAAGCGACAGAATCACAGCAGCACACCCGTTCTCTGTGGTAGGCCTGGATTTCTGTGGACCACTCTACGTGCGTGGAAAAGCTCCTCCGGCAAAAGCCTACATTTTATTATTTTCATGTGCTGTCACTCGTGCCATACATTTGGAGCTGACGTCGGATATGACAGCGGCTACCACGCTACTGGCCTTCCGTCGGTTCGTGTCAAGACGGGGCATACCGAACACTGTTTACTCTGACAACGCTCAGTCGTTTCATAGTTGCGCTCGAGCATTTAAGGCCGCTGCGTCAGCCCTTCAAGAATATGCGACTGGGCTCAACGTGCACTGGAAATTCATCGTTGAGCGAGCCCCTTGGTGGGGTGGCTGGTGGGAGCGCCTCATTCGCTCCACCAAGGACGTTCTCAAGCGTTACCTTGGGCGCAGTAGCCTTACTGCCGAAGCTCTGTCCACCACCCTTTGCGAAGTGGAAGATGTCATTAATAGCCGACCTCTAACCTACGTCGAAGACCACCCCGATGAAGGAGTGCCACTTACGCCTTCCCACTTCCTGACAGGCAGGCGTGCGCTCCGCATGCCCCAAGAGTTAGCGGTGACCGAGACGTCGTCAACCCCAGCTGACCTGCAGCGACGAGCACGCTACCATCAAAGGCTGACGGCTGAGTTATGGCGCAGATGGAGGAACGCATACTTGCTGTTACTGCGTTCGGCTCACAGCTGTCCCCAGGCAACTTCACCGCAGCTGAAGGTGGGCGACGTCGTAATAGTGCATGACGACAACGCTCCGCCAATGCAGTGGAAGCTGGGACGAGTGACAATGCTGCACCACGGCGTCGACGGCGTCGCTAGAGCGTGCTCGGTGCGGACAGCAACGGGTCACGTGATAAACCGTCCAGTGCAAAAACTTTACCTGTTAGAATCAGCCGCCTAATCATCTTGGGCCCACGGGAGGATGTAGAAAAGAAGGACGAAGCGGGCGTGAGCACGCGCCACGATCATCATGGGTAGGAGTTGTTCGAGGACAGCCAATAAAGAAACACGTATCGCTCCGTCTAGGGCTCTGGGCCGTGACTCGCGGTAGCTTGCGCGACATACTACGCCTATTGAACATAACACCAGAACTTTGCCCACTCCACCTCATGGTTAAAATGTTTTTGCAAATCCACTGGCTGAGCTGCATATGCTCCCACTAAAATGCATAATTCTAAAATTGTTTTTAAAGTATATAATTTTTCGGAAAAGTCCACCGACTCTATCAGGGGACTTTTCACTTATTGCTCCGGTACCCCTGCCACAGCGCCCGTTATAGTCATTCGTTTGACTTTCTGCCATGTTTGTGACGCGCTGCCGCACGGCCAAAATGAATGTCATTTGCAAATGAGGGCAGTTTGGATGGAAAAAGCTTGCGTAGACAACATATTTTAGTACGCGCTTGACCAGCAGACGCTTGAGAAACAGCATAAATTGGCTAAAAAAGCTTACAGATCTTCACTGCATTTTTGGGTGCACGTTAAGGACATTTGCAGCAACGTATTGAACACGATTGAACATGGTAGCGAGACTAGCAGTTCTATTTTGTACAACTCTTTTCGGCTTGTTTTATATGAACATACAAATGAATAAAAATTACACGCATGTAAAAGTATTATAATGCTACTGATGGTTTAGTATTCTGTTTTGTGTGTGCATTCCCACCGAGCGTCTGGTGTCACGATTATACATTTGCTGACCGAATGCAGTCGAATGAGTTCTGCAAACTCATTAGGTCGATATTGTCATTTTGGTCAAATGTCAGTACATTTTCTCGTGTGGCAGCAAGCTAATGTTATTTTTAACGAATGACATTCAATGGGAATGGCATTAATTTGCCGTGTGGCAGGGGTGTACGTTTTACTAAATGTCCCCGTATATCCCGTTACTTTCTTTCTCAATTTATTTGTGCCATAAGTATAATATGTGGGTGTTGAATGTGTCCCTGTGTCGTGCTGATCACTCAGCCGATCCACATTGTACCGCGTAGCAGTGCTGTTCGCACCCTACCTTTGGGATGTTCACAAGTACACCGTATTTCATACCACCTTTTTTTAGTTAAAGGTGCGTGCCATGTGACACGATTCTTAAACCCTCTTTGGCCAAAAATGTGTCAAAAAGTTGAGGTTGTACAAGCTAGAATTATGTCGCTCTATTTACGACGTTATGCATGACCGGTTAGTAAAATCATGTTGCTCATGAGACTGATATTCAATAGGACATTCCTGCTATGGAACCGGTTCTTACCATCTCCCGCAGTTGGAAAACTTACTAGTGCTACATTTACTACCTCCCGTTACAAAGTACCTAGTGGATGCGATGACAAATAACTGATTAGCGTCCTGCTAGTAGATGCTGCAACCTTTTTTTAAAGCACACGGATACACTTCCAAAGTTGTTTACCGGTTAAGAATAAAAGCGTAAAAATGTGGAGATCGAGTGTTACCACACGGCTTCTTATGAATACTGGTCATGCCATTCACTCGTCACCTCTCATGGAGGATATTTTTAGCTGACCTTACGAGTACGACACCCCTTTTTGTATTCAATAATGCACAAATAAGGTCGTCTTTATCAGAAAGTAATCTCTCGTAATCGGGAAACGACTGTTCTTTACCAACGCGACGCATGGAAACGACAAGCCCTGTGGAGGGGAGTCTGGACAATCGCAAGACACAAAAAACCGGCGGGGCTGCCTTGTTCAAATACGGGAAATATGAATGATGGAACAAAGCGCGAAAGTAACAGCAAGGTAGGAATAAACAAAAGACGACAGCACGCCTCCGGTCTTATTTTACCACTGTTTAGTCGTCCGTTTACCAGTGTTTAATGATGGAATTTTACCAACTTACCCAACTTTCCATGTCGATGCAAAGGGAATGAAGAAAAAAGACACCATTTTGCTTTGTACTTGGAACGGCTTGAGGAACCTATTGAGAAGTAACGTAAGTAAGATACAGAAGTCACATCGAGTAAAGTGTTTGTTGAAGTCAGCAGGCTAAAAATTCACGCGTGTCGGCTTGCTTCACTCGAAATGTCGAAAGACGGTAATATTCTGACCGCGCAGCCTCCTCTCTACTCTCCTATCTTACACCTCATCTCTTTCCTTCCCGTTTGCAGAACTCTCATAATGAATTTTGATGGTGGTTGTTCAGTGCACTCTAAAGTTCCCGCCTTCGTACTTACGCTAGAATACTTACGCTGCTTAGGCTGTAACAAACGCGAACGGCGACACCAAAACACATTCGAACTAGAAGGAGCAAACAACAAACTGATCACGTTTTCGTGCGCCTCCTTCCTCTGCCCGCAAAAGTGAAGTAAAAACGAAGAAAGTGAAGAGGGGAAAGAAGGGGGAAAGCTTCCACAGATTCGCGCAAGGCTTTAACCATAGCAAAGCTACAGGATTTCGACACGCATCTATAGAAGTGTGGGATTTTTTATTTACCTGTTTCGTCTTCGCTTTGAACTGTTCCAGTAGTAGTCATCATCGCATTTATTCATATAGTCGTTATCCTGATGGGAACCTCCTCGTAGTCGTGAAGAGGCACGCGCTCAGTAACGATCGGCATTTTCTCACTCTTCCGCGCTTCACAAGCTTTTGTTGTTGGTGGTGGTGGTGGTGTTAAAGCCAATGCGCTTCCCGCAGCCGGTCGGCGCTCCCACATGAGCACGCGGTCACTGGCGCTCGCCATTTTCTTGGTATTTGTAATGAGTCTGCGGTGCGCGCCAGACATTACGGCAAGCTACAATATCTGCGCTGTAAAAAAACGAAAAAGAAGAAAGCACACCTTATATACGGCCTAACTATGCAAGTGGACTGCACAGTAGTTAAACCTCAAAATTTATCGCGCGCACAATTACAGAGGCCAGAGCTCGAATTCATATAAAACACAGCCATTTTCACGACTATAAAATTTACTGAAGCAGCGGAGCTCAGTTCCGCACGCTCGCCGCAATCGTCTTAGACGCGGGTGTAGCTCACAACGCCACTCGCCGCTGTACGCATGTGCTCGAAACATTAAGTAAAGAAAAGTAATCCACGCAGGTCTGGTACTCAGCGGTGCATGTCTATGGAGGTGAACCTGCACCGCGTGCCCATATCGGGCACAGACGATGGCCGAGACGGTGGCGCCATCTTCGGGTGTAGCTAGGTACCTTAGCCTGCTGTGCTGGAGATTATCGCTGCGCATTGCGGTTCCCTAAACACCTCCGACGTTAAGAAAGCAATATTGCATGTGCCAAACTAAACGGAAGCAGCACACGCGAATTCGCCGCATACGCCTAATGCCATGGTATATGCATCCACAACCTCAATATATTCCTGTTTGGTTATCTGAATAAGATTTTGATCTTATTCAATCGTAATGGCTGCGTTCTTTTTAACGTTCGACCAAGTATCCAGAGTAGGTCGTCAACGCACACGTGTACCGGTGCTCCCTGACCTTAGTGCTCAGGAATGCCTGTATGCCCGATGTATCTCCTGCTACAGATCAGGGGAGATGAAAGAAAAAGTACCAATAGAGCAATCTATATATTGGGGACTTCGTATGTGCCGAATATTCAAGTGAGGTTCGCTTACACCAGTGTGTTTCTGTGCGTTTATCGTATAGACTAGAGCAATGCGAACGTCACCTCGCACCGCACTAGTTCGAATCTTAAGTGGCCTAATTTCTGCATTACATTTTTTTATTTGTGTAATGCTTTCTATACCGCATCCTTGCTGTCCATTCCAACCATCACTGCTCGTCCGGCGAGCCTGTACATTCCGTGCAAACATAGACGCACCGGTTTGCTATCACCGACACCGACTGTTGTCGACATTGGCTTTGGCGGCGTGTGGCATGAACGCAGACGGCGCTGTGATAGGGTGAAGTATCGGTCCACCGTTTTTTGAGGGCGAACGCTCCCCTTAAGAGACAGAAAAGAGCCAGTCGCGTTCTGAAGATGTTGGCGATATGCTTTACAGTTGTGCTACACAATGATGCCGGTACGTTCAGTCGCTGCGTCTGCCTCGCCTGGTAATTGGGCACTTGGTAGTACTCTAACTCTCAGCTCTTTGCGGTGCTGGTAGGCTAATCCGACCCGTGCTGCAGTCGCCAACAAGGCAGACAGGCGGCATGGCGATTTCTAGAGCTTTGAAAATTCACTGGCAATGACAACGACGGACGCGAAACATGTAGTTGCCTCAAATTGAAACCGAAATTGATATAACACTTCTAAGAAAGCCCGTCGAACTTCATTCCACCATATTTATTCTGCAAAAGGTTACTAAAATTCTCCCTTACGAAAAAATAGCATTTCCAGAATCGCAACTACGCAGGCATGTACTTGAAAGCATGTGCATCATCCAACCACAAAGAAAAATATCGGCAAGTTGTTTGATGTCACTGCTGCAGTTTGTGCAGGCGCCCGCAGCTTATATCACATGGTATTTTTATTCCTCCCCCCATATAAATAAATAGTCTGTTACCGCCAGCGTAAGAAAATGGGAATATTTCCGGCTGTGTCTTGCATACCGACACAACCAGAAGATTGAACATTCAGTTCTTTGTCCCGTTTGCTTTACTTACTTGCCTTTAATACGAGAGCGTTCTACATATCTTTGAAAATACCTAACTGCTACAGCGGGAGCGCGTCATGGTGGTTTCACAAAGATGCAATCATTTGTAATACCTCTGGGAGATAACCGTATTTGTATCCCTATAGTGTTGAACCCATGGCTTGAGGTTTCGAAATTGGAATCTTTGTATCAGTGCGAGCTTCTGATGGTGGGTGTAATTTTCGCTGGGAACTTCGCCTGATAGAGTATGTCAAAATGTGTGGCGAATTCTGACGTTGCGGTTAGATTGGAATTCTGCGAGCGTTTGAAGGCAACTGTCGCTGCAAAGGTAATATGCTTTAAGTGGGTAGGCTTCCGCTAAGACGACTATTCGCAAAATCATAAAAAGGCAACAGGACTGTTTAGTACGGTAACGTTATGGGTCCTGCACCACAGACGCATAGTGGAGTAAGGTATCACTCCGAGAACCCTTAATTCTTTCGTACTCAGTTCACATAGGCAGCCGTAAGTCTTCCTCGCAATCAATTGTACCCTGTGGTTTCGGGTGGGTGAGTATTTAGGTCCCTTGCTCTCACCAGCCGTTTGTGATTTCGATATCATGTCGACTCAAGGACTGCTGTCATCATCTCAGACTGATCTTTATATGTTGGTTTTTGATCACCCGAAAGTGAGGGGGAATCCCGTACTAAGACTATGCAGATCTGTATTATTGTTGCTTGCTTTGAACCACCACAAAAACATGGGATGTAGCAATAAAATACCACCATAAAATGTCATACCACTTTCGCATTCAAAGCACGCAAGCAAATGGGTGTACATTGAAAGTCGTGGTTTTTCGAAAGAATTTTAGAGTTATGGATGAAACACGTACCCTATACCGAGCTGCGCTGTGTGTAAATTGCGTTTCGGCCACAGCGTTTTCTTTTTATTTAATTGGAAGCAAGCAGGTGAAGTATTCTGTTTTTACTCATAAAGAACATAACGAGCTTGTATAAATATACACTTTTTCGGCTAGAAGTGCAATCCGAAGGTTCTGTATGGACTTGCGAAACAGCAAATGCCGAGGTTTGCGCCGCTCACACCTTGTTGGCCGATGTTTTCCGAAACAGAGCATAATAAATGGAAACGAAACACGCGCAAGGCAGTGACAATACACATTTTACTGTGGCAATTTGTTCTCTTTTTAGTTTACCTATGAGCAGCACCATCATTGCCTGATTCAGGGGGCCCAATTTATATGTACATCCCCTTTTAGACACAATTGAAGCCGACGTTGCCTTTTTGTTTGTTTACATCAATTTTCGCACAGCCAATTTTAAATGTGTCATGTTGGGCTCCATTGTGTGTCATCTTTGTGCCTGCGGAACCAAACTCTCAACAGTACAATTAGGCCAAAGGAAGTATATTGCTTTTACCCGTTTTTTAAATTCTGTGCCTCAATTTGTGCAGACTCACTTCGTTAAAAATTGGTAGTTCACAAAAATTCGTAGTATACATAATTATTCAATGCAAAGGACTTCACACAACACGACGCAAACTCTTCCCACAACTATACAGAGTACACGTCCCCCTACACCCACCGTTTTTTCTTTCTGACGATCCCATGTTTTCTATCAAGTGCGTTTTTAAATATTTAGAAGAAATTAAATTATTAAACCTAATTTCATACCACGCATCATCACTCCCAGGCCCTATACACCAGCCATGCTCATTTTCGTTTTCGTATTTTACTTTTGTTTTTGCTCACTTATCTTAGTGTTTACGGTTTCACCTCTAATATATAACCATTCTTTTAGCCCTCTTTGCCCGAGTTGGCCTCGCACCACTAACATCCAACCACCATCAATTCTTTTCCTGAAATTGTGCAAAATTACTTCGTTAAAAATGTGGGACGTGACCTCTGCAACGGCAGCTATCTGATGCAGAAGGCTTACTTTTCAGGAGAGTTAATTTGACAGCACATCTCTTATCACTTGCCCCACATGCCTCCTCGTTAGACGCAGATACCTGGGGCTTTGCCGGAGGACCCTCGACCCACTCTCATGGAAACCACGCAAACAGCCTACGGGGAGGGGTTCGGGCGCCTCAACAACCATGGCCGATTGGAGATAGCAAGGAAAAAGTCCGCGTCTGAAGAACAGTACTGCGACAAATCCTGCTGCCTGATGATAGTATGCCTCGTGGCCATCAGCATTGGGATTGTAGTGGTTGTCCTCAATCTGGATGCCCTAAAGCCGACCGGAAGCGAACCGTCAACATTTACCACACCTGTCCTCCGCGGATTTCAAAGGGATTTAGGCATCTTTTTCAAGAATCCAACACGCCATGCTTCCTGGACAAAGGTGGCGTGGTACGAGGTACGTATCAGCGTTGTAAAAAGTGCACTAACGTGTATTTTAAAAGTCATTGTTTGGTCGCTAACTTACTTTCGTAGTACATCTATGATACAGGATTTGGAGAGGGAGAAACTATGAACACGCGACAAAATTAGCTCAGATCACAAAAAATCCGCTTGATCTTTTGTGGTCCATAAAGCTACAGGTTTTCACTTGGATGCGCGAGATACCTTTTTTGCAGCCTCGCTTTGTCAGAACAGTGGCGCGGTTTTCCGATTATGATGCTTTGCTTGCGACGAAACTCAACAATGCCAAGTAATTCGTTCTGCCTCACGGGCGCTGTGCCAGCGCTAGTTCCTGCGACCTTGTAGTATAAAATCGTTGATTTTGAAGTTCGCTGCTTACCTCCTCACTTATTTCGCTTCGTTCTTGCACCGCCTGGATACAGCAGTCAGTTGAATATATCGAAGCCCCTAGTACGATGCATTGGCTGGCAGCTACTTTGAAGTAACCCAGGCAAAGGCGGTCACGTTTCCTGACAGGGAGGTCTCTATTTCTTAGCGCCTACTGTCAGACTATGTCATATTACCTATAAAAATGGGTAATAGCACACTGCCGATGATATAACTACGCGCTACAATAGAAGCACCTGGGCCCAAAGCCTGCGTACTCACCCTGGTGCCGTCGTGCGGCCTGTTTCCAACTCTGGACTAAGCTGAATGCCTACCCCTGCCCGCTATGCGGAGGGAAACACCGAACGCCCGCCAAATAGTGCTGAAAGTTAGTTTGTGCCGCAATGAATGACACGAGACTTACAAATTGATGGTTCCATTCTGAGAGGCCATGAACTTATGTGGTCGCTAATTACGGTAAACGTAAATTCAGGCAGGCCTTCCCATAAGAAGTAGCAGTTCTACAAAGCGGTCTCGATTCAGTCGTACGAGCTTCAATTTGTTGAGCGGTACACTAACTCGAGTGCTATCCCAAACTTGGGATCGTAACGTAAAGGGAAGAACCCTGCAGGAGCAGGGATCCTGCGTCCTCGCTATAGTGTCATTATGGAGGCATGAAGGAAGGATGATCTCGACATCTACATGACAAAAGATAAACTCTTTTAGTTCCTTACCAAGACGGCGCTCCAATTTTCACAATTTAACAGTCATCTCCTAGGCAACCGGACGACCACAATACGGCCAAACAAAATAACGAAGCTTCAAATTGAATCTTGCTTCACCTAGACGAAGAATAGGGTCATTCACCAACCAAGCCAGTGATGCCGTGGTTTAAAAACAAAACAAATATCAAGGTGCATTTCACACGCCGTACTCTGTACAGAAACGACACGCAATGACCTCCTTAAAGGAGCCATGAAGACAAAGTACAAGTTGGGTTTATTAAACAGACGGCTTAGTCCCGATAACAATGATGCCAATATCATCGCAATCTTCGAACAAATAGCGGAGATATTAAAGAAAATGTGTGAAGCAGTCGCGACCCCCTAGCCAATTTCCCGCAACTTTTCTATGACGTCACGGAACCTTGTTTGTGCGATTGGCGGCCGCCTAACTGACCTGTCGCGACGACACATGACTGGACATCTGTAATGGGGCCTCTAGTTCCATTTGACCGCATCACTTGAATGCTAACGTGCAGTTAACGCACTGAAAATTATGTTTTATTGTTGGCCCGTATGACGTCATTCTTGCTCATAACACGTCACTGTGGCGCAAAATTTGAAAGTTTTTAAATACTTCTTGCTTTTTTTTTCGTTAAAAAAACATCTTTTGTGGCTGTAATAGAGCTGAGTGAGATACTGAATCCTAGTTCTTTCAAATTAAACGAAGTTGTATTTTCTCTTCATGGCTCCTTTAGGCGTGTGGGACCAAACTAATTCCTTTGAAGAACTGTATACAACAAGCGCAGCCTATTGGCAATCTGCTTAAAGTTTTCACGAGACATTCAGGGAATAAAGGACGAGATATAGCCCCATCGAACATCCTTTTCAGTCCAAGATGTCATCAATAAACAATCAAACACGCTTTAAAGCAGCTCACAGTCAAAGGAAGTGCTAACTCTTCTTATCGGCATGGATTTTATCGGAGCCCATCAGTTACATCAATATGCTAACTCCCATTCCCGAGGTTACATCTCAAAACCTCCAGAAATCTATGTCCCTCTCCTCACAAACCAAGATAATCTACCAGCCCGAGCACGAGCAACCCGAAGAATGCCAGCCCTGACCTTACCATTAGCGCAAGCATTAGACAGGCCTCTTAGACGTAAATATATTAAAATCACGAAAGTGATCCCTAAATCCTAACCACAATTATTCAATGCAACAATTGCAAAACAGTGATGGCACTGCGCAGCTCTACACTTGTGTGAGTTTTGAGACCCACGCATTCAAATATATATGAATTAGCATTTAACAGTTTACAACAATAAACAAAACGACTAAAGAAATACTTAAATTACACAGCAACCACATCCGGTAACCTTGGTAACCTTTCTAGGATCCCAGCGATGACACGCGACTTAAAACACTAGCATCTCAATAGAACACTTTGTAACCAATTCACGAAATTGAAATGCCGAGATAACTGGCAAACATGCAACGAAGGGTTGACAAATTTGCTCAAGTAAGTCGAAGATGCGGAAGTTCATTTGATATCTGCCTAAATCAATGGCCTCCTGTAATATATAATCCCACCGGAATATGCCTCGAGTCCTTCAAGCATTCCCTGATCGAGATAAGCCCCTCCTTGCCAGCCTAAGGGCCGGTTATGCCCGCTATCCCCCCAACCAGCTCGCCTCAACTTGCACCGGCGTTGTTACAGTCTCCCAAATAAAAGTGGCAATATTCACGGTGACATCTTACCTTTACGATGAAAACCTACACGCCCTTGATATGAACATGGTTACCAGAAAGGCGCTCATCAACCTCAACGGGTTGCCTTAACAACACGTGGTGGAAAGATTTCCTTCCAGGGAAATATACAACTTCAAAATTACACTTGAAGCTTAAGCCGTGAAAGAAATTGACTTCTAATATAATGCATATATAACTTGCCTCGTGCGATGGGAATTTTCTCGAGCGCGTAAATACAAGCCAGTTGTAAACCTGTCCTGCCGACTGGGGCATACTATGTGGCGCTAGACTTTCCTCCAGCACAAGATACCCCCTATATATAAGAATGAAGAAGTGATAAACGATACCCACAATGCACCATTCGCAATCCGGCGCTTCACCTCAAGAATGCTTTCGACGAAGTGAAGCAAATAGATCACCTCAACGCACTTGGGTTTTGCATGCGCACGTACAAATAAGCGAGATGCGTTTTCTTGGACAGGAAGCCTTGAACATCGTGTGAGAGAATACCACGCATTGGACTGATTGGATTGAACAAACTTTATTTAAGCCGGCAGAACGACGTTTTACCCGCCGCGACACGGGCCTCGGCGTCGTTCTGGAGGCTACTCATCCGAGACGAGAGCTCGCTGTTGCCGACTCACGAGTCTCATGCCTTGCGAGCGCCCGCAAGACTTGATGGACGGCCCAGTGTTGATGTTCGTATGTGTAGCTCCTTGCGGCTTCTGCAAGCCGTGGTGGGATGGTTCTTGACGCCGCTTCCATTGGGTTCGTGACACAGTCCCATAAAATGTGCTTCTGGTCTGCAGTCTCCCTGCAGCGGAGCTGGCATTTGTCAGTCTGGTATGCCTCCGGATACATTCGGTGAATCAGAGCCCGGGTGGGTAGGGGCCCGGTTTGAAGCTGCCTTAGTAGCACTGCCTCCACCCGGCTCAACCCCGGTTCCGGAGGTGGGAAGGTCCTGCGAGCCAGGCGGTAGGCTTTGGTGATTTGGCCAAAGTCTGTGATTCGGTCCTTAGCACCGAACCACGTTCAACTGTCAGTTGCGGGCGCGCGGTTCATGAGTGCTCGCTCCTCACGTGTGCCGTCTCGTTGTGGTTTGCGTTCTTACTCGACCCGTCCTTGCCCGCATGCGCCGAGATACACTTGACTCGAACAGTTCTTGGGCCTTCTAGATGTGCATTGCGTAGCACCTGCAAAGCTTCTTTGCAGATGCGTCCATTGGCGTAGATCCGAATAGCAGTTCGTGAGTCTCTGATCACCGACTGGTAGAGAGAGAGAGAGAGAAGGCTCTTTATTGAAAAAGCAGAGAGTTTTGCCGGCGTTTGTGATCACCTACATGCTTCTCTGCTAGGGGTCGGGGATGTAGGGAGAACAGGCCCTAGAGAGAGGTGGGCAGAAAAGAGAAAAAAAAAGAGAGAGAAAAAAAAACGAAGAAGCAAAAAAGAAACACTGGCGTGGTTTGGCGGGCTTGGCGGACTATTTTTTAGATTGTGTTACAGAATTTACAATTTTGAAATGTGGCCTATGTCCTCCAAATATGAAAACAAACTCTTTAGGGCCTGACGCTGCTTCGATGGGCTAGTCCATGGTCCTAAGATGGTCTTCAAAGTTACCGGCCCTTGATCTAGGCGTTCAATATCTTCAAAAAAACGGGATCTTGGTGCCAAGTAGGCCACACATTCTAATAAGATATGTTCGATGGTTTCTATGGAAGAACAGTTATCACAGTAAGGGTTGGTCGTCAGTCCGAGGCGAAAGAGGTAACTGTTGGTGTAGGCCGAGTTCAGTCGTAGGCGATGATATAATGTCTCCAGCCTACGAGGGAGCTCTCTAGGAAGTTTTGATGTCAGATCAGGGTCAATCGCGTGCAAAAATACTTCATTATTGGGTTCGTTGCTGCGCCATAGCCGGTTTCTTTCATATTTACGGATGGATCGTCATCCCCGCAAAGCTCTTCATCTGGAATGTACGTGCCACTTACGGGTGAAATGTTTTCATTTCGTCTGGAGCGACCAACATCATCTACAGCGGCTGAGCTATATGCCCTTAAAGAAGCGATTGTTTACGTCTTACGCCACCAGCCGCGTCAGTGGAGTATATTTACAGACTCCAAGGCAGCTCTGCAAATTCTGTCAAGGAGGAGCAGGTCTTCCCCTCACCATACCGCAGCCGCCGATATCTCCTACCTTCACCACCTCGCTTGCATTGCTGGACCGACTGGTAGCCTGCGTGGGTAATGGCCAGGGCAATGGCCATCTCCTCTGCGCGTTGTGCATCGGTGCACTTGACGCGTGCCGGCGTCACAGTGTCTCCGGTGGTGGCCTTTATGACAACGGCAGCGAACGCTTCCTGCGGATATTCTGGCGCATCTACATAGCCAGCGCTCTTATCCTGGGCGTGCAAGTCGACGAGGGCTCTACCTTGCCACCCTCCTGCCCTTCTTGTTGTCAGGGTGCATGTTTTTTGGTAGAAGATCTACCCTGATTCGGCGAGGTATCCCATCCGGGATGGTTATTTTGTTGTCACCGCCGCTGTGACGTACATAACCTAGGTCCTCTAGGATCTTTCTTCTAGTCGTCCTTGTAGATAGACGCTGGAGCAGGGCCGTACGTTGTGCTTCCGCTATCGCCTCGAGTGTAATAGGCACTCCTAACGTGAGGAAAAGGGGTGTGCTTGTAGATTCAAACAGGCCTAGGGAGGACTTATAGGATGGCGCTGATGTTATTACGCTCGTGTTGTAACCAGTTGTGGTATGCCGCGAAATACTTGATGTGGCCCATCAACACGTAACTATTTCTGAAGGGACACTTTTGAATACCACAGAGAGCTGTACCCGCCTAACTCTTTTTCGACTTTGCCCTCATAGGCTTGCTGGCCATGTTGGACTATGTAGCAGAGTACATAGATGACCTATAAGCATATAACATACTTTGGTCGGCGATGTTTATACGTCGCAGAAGGCCAGATTGAACGAAGCAGTGGTGGTGGTAAACAAGTTTACCAGGTCATGCTGCCTCTGCTGAACTCTACCGAAATTCAAATTGTTAGTCATTTCACCATGTATAAACACCTACCTGGTGTACCAAAGACAGCCCTCTATTACATGACCACCCCATCAGTATGGTCCAACTTGTAAAGATTTTCGGCATGTAATTAATTCAAATAAATAAATAAATAAAATAAATAAATAAATAAATAAATAAATAAATAAATAAATAAATAAATAAATAAATAAAAAATAACATTTAGTTAAATTAAAGTACATGTCATTTCATCCTATCAAGATCGAAATAATGTTAATTACCACGCGTAAAACCTTAACTGACCAGGTGAGGGACCTGATCCACCAAAAAAAAATCATGGCTTGTGAAGGTGGATTTCCATTGGATTTACGAGTTTGTTTTTTGTCGCGTATTAGGCAATCGTGCCTTACAGTTTGCTGAACATCACTGATTCACAGGAATTCTGCACGATGATCCAGAGGGACTACAAATCGGCACTCTTTCTTACGGCCTCTGTGCCGTTGCTACTACGGGTGGGAATCCATAACGCGGTAGAGGAGTAATTCGAAACTCATTCGCCAATCACACAGAGACTAGTTTTACAGAAGCTGGGACAGCGGTCCTCGCCCGCCTTGACGATCGTCCTTGATCAATGTGACACCTCCGCTGAAGGGACACTTTCTCCGCGAGAGCCGTACAAACATCCCGGACCTGTCGCTGCCACGCAATATGCCCTCCAAGAACAACGTCAAAAGTAGGGAAGCCAAATGAAATGCCATTTACACAAACCATGAAACTAACCAACATTTCGTCTGTGGAGGAGGAATCATCTCCGGTTACGCTCACAACAGTGCTACACGTGTCCGAACAGGCCCACATCGAACCTTTCTATTGGTAGCAACTATCCTTTCCAAGCGGCGAAAGGATCCATCAATCTTCCTGTTCAACAACTAGCACACCAGTTGTCGTCACCGACACAGAGCAGGTCTGCGAAGAATTTGCTGCATTAATTCTGTTCCCCACAACACTACGACTCACCAGTAGGCAGCCCCTGAAGAATCAAGTAAGACTGTATGGGTTCAACGCTTCAGGGCAGCCCTAAAAATAGAAGCTGCTGATATCATCCTTTAAGAACTGGCCTACCGAGCAGGCACCGAGAGCACCGCCAATGAATCTAAATGTATTCCGCTATTACGGTGGCATCACACAGCATTAGGGACTTCTGCTACAAACTCTAGCTCACCCACAGTAACGCACATCAAGAGACCAATTAGGGCACTTACGTCATACCCAGCCGCAAATTTCTATTCGCAAAAACTCCCCCTTTGCTTGTTTGCGAAGAACATGGAATACTAACACATATGGTAGGGGAGTGTGACCAGCTTCTTCGGACGTACCCCGTCCTGCACAATTCAACTACCCAGCTTCGGTAGGCAGTACTGGCGGGCTCCAGTCGGACCCAGTGGCTTCGGTTACCAGAAAGGCGGCCTATAGCTCCATGCTAAATGTTAGAACTTTGCGCGGACCTTCCGTCCAGTCGTGTAGACAGAGAGAACAGAGGGACGACAGTACGGTCGGGCGCCAAAAAGGAAAAGCCATTAAGAGGCGCCTCCGGCCGTAACGGGACACCACGACTGGAGGAAGGGGGCCGCTGGGAGAATTCCAGGAAGTGAGGGAAGGGCCCGGCTCTTAGTCACCGCGAAAGTAGGAGAAAGCAACGAGAACGACTCGGAGGGGCCCACTGACGAGCATCGATCCGGCGACTACTCGAATTGGCTCCAACGAGAAGTGTAAGAATAAACGGTTAACGAACGAACCAACGAAGTGCTTCTTTAGGGCTATTTCAAAAACCTACGACGACAGAAGTATTCCCACACAAACTTTTTGATGCCAAATCTCGGGAATGGATTACCACATCGACCGGACCCCATCGACTCCACTTCAAGCACCGACATGGAGACTCAACAAAAGAAACGACGGGCCGTCCGATCACAGGTAACCCGGATCGTTAAATAAATTGCCGAATACCTTGCGGCCAGCGCCTAACCGACCGTTGACGCATTGAAGGCGATGCTGCAGCGCCTTGAAACGGCCAGCGTCAAGCTGTCAGAAGTGGACGCGGCGATCGAACGGTGCCTGACAGATGAGGATGCTGACTAAGAGTTCGAGCAGGTCCTGGAATATTCGGATAAGATCGCCAATTCCTTGGGCAGGTTCAAGCACAAGATCGAGACGCAGTGTCTTCCTCGTCAGGCACAGACTCCAAGAACGAGCAGCAACGAGCCTCAACCGCAGAAAACGTTAGCCCCAAAAACGAAGCTGCCAAAATTAGAACTCATTCGGTTTAACGGCAAACGGAAAAAGTTTGCAAACATTTTGGGAACATTTCGAACAATCAGTGCACAAGAATGCGTAATTGACTGCAAGCGACCGATTCCACTACCTGAGGTCCCTGCTCACCGGAGATGCTGTGGCTGCTCTTGCGGGACTCCCAGCGACCGCCCAGTGTTGACACCGTCGATCTTCTACAGCAGCGTTTCGGCAGCCCAGCGGCGTTCATACAAGAGCACATGCAAGGCCTCATCAACGCGCCGCCGTTTACGCCGTCAAAGAATGTGCCCTCCCTGCGGCGTCTTTACCACAGGCTACAGGTGCGCATGCGAGGACTCAAGTCGTTGGGTGTGGCCGACGAGTCGTACAGGGCGTTGTTCTACCCCATGCTGCTACGTGTGCTTCCAGCGGACATGATAGTGGATTATCACAGCCGGCAGGCCGAGGATAGTGACAGGAGTAGAGTTGCAGAATCAACGAACGGAGGCTCTGCATCAACCGGCTCATCAACGTCATCTTAAGGGTCTCCA
Source organism: Haemaphysalis longicornis (assembly GCF_048455015.1). Classification (NCBI taxonomy): domain Eukaryota; kingdom Metazoa; phylum Arthropoda; class Arachnida; order Ixodida; family Ixodidae; genus Haemaphysalis; species Haemaphysalis longicornis. The sequence goes on along the minus strand of NW_027526445.1, from coordinate 92,798,009 downwards.
CTCGGATCTCTGCTCCACTTCTACCGACGAGAGCTGGAGAGCCACGAGAGGGCAGCGGAAAGCCGACCCGACGACAACCACGGTAAGCCACCGCCTTCTTTTCACAAGCATCACGCGGCATCAGATAAGGGCCCACCTAGAACCCCAACGGTAGCGGCCTTGCACAGGACGTCGTCTGACACAGAGTGCCTAATTTGTCAATTGAAGGCCACGACACTCACGACAGCAAGCAAAAATAGACCTGAGGGAAAAGAGGGCCATCCTAACATCGAAAAGCAGGTGTTTCCGCTGTACCAAGCGCGGACACCTTGCAGGGCGTTGTAGAGCAAGCATCGAATGCAAAGCTTGCAAACGACCGCATGCAACGCAATATGCGACCCGGAGTTGTTGAGAAAAATGCATGCGCATGGCGAAGAAACGAAGGTGAAGGAGGTGTTTAACGCTCCCATCTCTCCGCATGCATCCGAGAACACAACCGATCGCCCCTCCGTACTGATGCCGACTGTGACAGCGTGGAGCAGTGGACAGAGCGCAAAGAGTCTCACAAGAATTGTTTTCGACAGTGGCAGCCAACGATCGTTTATAACAGAGGAGCTGTCTCAGAGACTCGGCTGTCGGCTGCTCGGCACGGAAAAGCTATCGACAGGAGTCTTTCAAGGGCAATGCGACGCACGAACGTTCCGGGTGATTGAGGTTCGCCTCATCAGCAGGCATAATGCAAACACGGAACGGGTAATTGAAGCGCTGGAAACACCCTCAATCTCGAGCAACAAATTCCCTGCCCTTACGACGAAATTCGGAAGTCGCTAGAAGAACTTCGCTGCCCACTGGGTGACGACACAACAGTACTAACGAACGCGAGCACCGGAATCCTTGTTGGCTCTGATTAATATTGGGAGTGCAATACGGGGTCTTTAAGCTGAAAAACAAACGCATGGCAGTGGAGACAAGATTCGGTTGGGCAGTTCAGGGTCAGACTTCGTCGACATGTCAGCTGGTAAACTGTGTCCATGCGGTCGTCCTACGTACCACAGTAGCCGACCAAGTAACTGCGCCAACTTTGAGGCAGTTTTGGGAGCTAGACTGCGTCGGTGTGTCGGAAACAACACAAAACCTGTTCAATTGTCAGGTTAAGGACGAATTCAAGGAAACCTTGAGACAGTTACCGGCCGTTACCAGGTGAAGCTGCCGTGGAAAGATGACGTAGAGCTGGCAGGCAACCGCCCGGTAGCAGAGAAATGATTTCGTTCCCTGCAAGAAAGACTCAACAGTGCTCCGGAACTCATGGAAAGGTACGACACCGAAATGCGGCGACTGATTGACGCTGGCGTAGCAGAGGAAGCGCCCACTCAACCACACGACGGCAACCAGCATAGCTATTACATGCCGCACCAACCTGTTCTCCAAAACAACAGCACGACTACCAAGCTTAGAATACTGTTTGACGTGTGATCACACAGTACGGACGCAAACTCGCTGAAGGACAATTTGGACAGTGGGCCAAATCTAAATCCAGACCTCGTGGCCTGCTACTAATTTTCCGAAGCCACCCAGTCGCGCTCGTAGCTGATGCGGAAAAGGCGTTTCTACAGATAAGTGTCGCCCCCGAAGACCGCAATGCGCTTAAATTTTTGTGGTTTACTCGTAAGCCCGAAAATGATAAGCCGTTGCCAGAAATCGCTGCATTCGGGTTGACTCGATAGCCGTTAGGGACACCGTCAAGCCCGTTCTTTTTGGCGGCAACGCTGCAGTGCCACCTTGAGAAAATGGAGCAGCAATACCCAGAAACAGCGAAGATGCTGAAAAACTGCATCTACGTCAATGACGTGCTGTGCGGCGCCTCCAGCGAAGAGGAAGCGATAAAAGTATACTGCGAGGTAAACCACATTTTTGCTGCAGCGTCGATGCGCCTGCACAAGGGGGGGTGTAACAGCAGCCAAATTAGAGAAATTCTGGCGCAGGACAGCCTCATCGAAGTACCTTTTGGTCAACCCGCCAACCTGCTAAAGGTTCTCGGCCTTACACAATTACCTAACGAAGAACTCCTAACCTTTGCTGCAGATCCTGTCGTCGAATTTTCTGCAGAGCAAAGAAACACGAAACGCTTCGTGCTACAGGCAAGCGCTTGGCTGTACGACCCACTTGGTTGTCTGTCAACTTTCACAGTAAGGGCAAAAACACTCTTCCAGGAAATTTGGACAGCAAACATCGCCTGGGATGACCCCTTACCCGACCATCTACTGAATGAATGGACAAAGTGGTGCCAGGAGCTACCTTTCCGCAGTGAGGTGAGCATTCTCCGAACGTACGAGGGAAATATCGGAGGGAACCCTGTGCACCACACACTACACATGTTTTGCCACGCTAGCCAGAAGGTGTATTGTGCGGCTGCATACCTGTGCACTGACAGCAGCTCAGGAGAACGAACCTGCACCCTGATCATGGCCAAATAACGCGTGGCACCTGTGAAGCCCATCACATTGGCAAGGCTGGAGCTGATGGGAGCCTTGATGGCATCTCGACTTTGCCGATTCATTGAGTCAAGTCTCAAGCTGCATATCGACAGCGTCCACTTGTGAATGAACTCGATGATCACCATTCCCTGGATCCGAGGGGACGTGACAAGGAAGGAGGAGTTCGTAAAGAACCGGGTCGTAGAGATCCAACTAAACACGGACGTCGCACAGTGGCGGCATTGCCCAGGCAAAAGTAATCCCGCCGATGTCATGACGAGGGGAATGACCGCGGCTGGCCTAACATGTGGCGGCACGGTTCATCATGGATAATACAACAGAGGAAGTATGGCCGTCCAAGGAGCGTCCGTCCGGTTTTACGCCTGAAGAGTTGGAAACACAAAGGGAAGTGAATGTAGCGACAACGACTTGCGAGGAACAATCCGATCTCCTGAAGTTAACGCGTTTGAGTTTGGCGACAAATGTGAATAGCGTGGCGGGTTGGGTTATGCGCTTTCTGCATAACCTGCGAAGTAAGGAAAAGACGTCCGGTCCCATGACGACAGCCGAGATTGATCGAACCGAAGAGTATTGGCTGAACAAAGCTCAACAAACGGCCTTCTCAGGCGAAATACGCCCAGGTCATGAGCACAGGAAGTTTGATCCATGCCTTTCGTCGCTTTGTGTCGCGGAGGGGGTTATGCCAGGTAGTTTACTCGGACAATGCTTTGACTTTCAAACGCGCCTCTAGAGACATGGGTAATCTTTGGAAGTCCCTGCGGCACCCCGATTCCCAGAGCTACTTCTATAACTCTGGCATTGAGTGGAAGTTTATTGCTGAACGAGCGCCGTGGTGGGGAGGGTTCTATGAGAGAATGGTTCGAAGCGTCAAATTGGCCCTAACAAGACCATTGGCCGGCAGACCCTTGGCTTTGTCGAGCTGTCAACGGTGCTCGCCGAGGTCGAAGCAGTCATAAATTCCCGGCCCCTCACTTACACTTACGATGACTCTAACGATGGTGCCCCCCTCACACCAGCCAGCTTCTTGGCCGGAAGACGCTTAACCACACTGCCACTGCACGAGGGCAAATTCGTGGGAAGCTCTGCGACTCTCGCACCGACTGCTTTGGAAGAAATGAAAGCAGATCCTGCATCTGTTCTGGAATGTGTGGTGAAAAGAGTACTTGGGGCAGCTTCGTTCGGGCTACGCCTCGAAGAAAACGAAAGGAGGGGTCCCTGGGGTCGGCGACGTGGTGTTAATACGGGAGGACCGCCCGCGGCTGCTGTGGAAGACTGGCATCGTGACAGCAGTTATTCCCGCCCAAGACAGCAAAATCCGCTCTTGCGAGGTCAGGGTGCCGCAGGGAAAAACAGTAAGGCGACCGGTTCAGCTCCTGTTCCCTTTAGAAATAACACAGCGTAAAATGAGCCCTTTCTCATTCCGGGTGGGGGGTGGTGTGGTAGGGGTGTGTTAGAACTGTGCGCGGACCTTCTGTCCAGTCGTGGAGAGAGAGAGAACAGAGGGACGACAGAACGGTCGGGCGCTAAATAGGAAAATCCATTAAAGGTCGACCCACACGTCGAACCAAAACGATTATTTGGACCGCGATCCGCGCATCACGGGATAGGACGTCACCAGTTGGCGCGGACCGTCGTTGGACCGCGCAGGAACGCGGCCTTCGCGGTGAAAATTATCGCCAAGGCTTGTCGGTCCGCAGTCTCGACGGCGGACCGCGACATCAAGCAATGGGCCTCTTCGATTTACAGTCTCTGGCTCACCGCGGACTCCCCGAGAAGCAGTCCAACATTCGATTTTCCCGTGTATCCCTATGGCTTCGGGGAATCCTCGGACTACCCGCGGACTATCCGCGGTGAGTCCGAGAATGTAAATCGAAGAGCCCCATTGTGGTCTGACAGCGACCGCGTCGCGTGGGCGGAGTCGGGTCCAGTTGCGCCAATAGAAAACCGCGCGGGGAGCGCGGCTGTTTCGAAGCGCTCGAAGAAGCCTGTCAATCAACCCCGGTGGGATAGGCGGCGGGCTAGGCTTGCAATCGCGACACATACTTCATTCGCGCTTTTACTAGCGAGTCCTAAGACTCTTACTAGTGCGATGCTAGCTATCATTATCACTTTGTTTCACGCATGTGGACCTTTATTTAAGGGAAGAGTTCTGTTCCAGCGAGCGGTGACGGGCCGTATGCAGCCCGGATCGCTCTGCCATCGCCGCTCATCGTGTCTCCTTCGTGCGAACCATGGTGCGAACGACGGCGGCGGCTGCGTGAGCGCGCCCGCCCGGCTTGCATGCGGGTGGCTGTTATTGTGGGGATGATACGTTTGGTGCAGGATTGTGCCTTACAACGTGTTTTCGCTGCCAAAGGGCGCCTGTGTTCAACTTTTTAGCTTGCTAGTTCAGACGGTGCGCCATTAAAAAACCGTGCTGTCCGCTTCATCTTGTCTGATCACTCACCGTATACCAGCGTTACTGAATTAAAAAATTGTGCTGAACTCGAAACCTTATCGCATTGTCGCAACATATCTCGCTTAACATTATTTCGTAAACTGTACTGCCATGTATCCCTTCGTAACGAACTTATCTGTGAGCCCGCGGCCATTTTTCGCGTCGAGATCATTCATGCAAAATAAAACGCATCACATGTTGTACCGTTGCTTTTGCCGAACAATTTGCTCCTACCACAAAAGACTGGAATAATCTACCATCAAACATTGTTACTGAACCAAATACGATGAAATTTACTGGTTTGAGCAAACCTATCAATGTATAATATGTATCATTTCACTGCTTCCTTTCACTTAGTTCTTGCGTTGTCAAATGACGTGTGGTAATATACCATGTGGTTATAATATGTGTAGTTGGTTCTAGTTACTGTACCAATAGCTGTTCTTACTGTTGTACGGAATTTTTCTATTTACTTGAATTCTTGCAAGGTAATTATTTTTGCCATTTTTAATTCTTGTATTTATTTTGTTCTTGTAGTTTCTTGGCACCTGTGTAACCCCCCCCCCCCTACCCTATGTAATACCCTCCCCTGAGGGCCTTTAGGGTTTTCTTGAAAAAAATTAAAATAAATTCGCGGTCCGCTCAGCCGGCCCGCCGTGTGGAAGCGCTCTGCTTTGGATCGGACCGCGGCGGACCGTGACGTCTCATCAATGACTGATTGGACCGCGGACTCGGTGCGTCGTGTGGATCGGCGTTAAGAGGATGCCGCGACTGGAGGGAGGGGGCCGCTCGCAGAATTCCGGGGAGCGAGGGAGGGGCCCGACTCTTGGTGGCCGCGAAAGCGGGAGAAAGTAACGAGAACGACTCGGGGAGGCCCACGTACGAGCATCGCTCAGGCGACTCCTCGAATTCGCTCAAACGAGAAGTGTTAGAATAAACAGTTAACGAACGAACCAACGAATTGCTTCTTTTGGGTTATTTCAAAAACCTACGAGGATAGAAGAAGTATTCCCCCACTAAATGATTCTTCGGCTGGCGACGCCTTGTTAAAGCGGACTACTAATAAATTAAAGCACTTTTCAACTGTTTTTCTCGGTTACTTTTTTCATCGGTGATGTGGCTTGGACGGCCATCTCTCGGTACTGCCGAGTTTAAGTCACCACTGGAATGCCTCTTACTTTGGAACATTGGCGAATGATCTGTGTTTTCTCTTTCAATCGCTGACGACATGGTCAGCGCCATCTTATTGCTCAAACAGGCTATTTCCGATTTCGAAGTTGTAAAAGCCTGGGTAAAGTACAGTTCTAGTGCCACGAGGTTCCATATTTTATGGTACTGTATTTCATAGAAGACTGCGCAAGGTTGAACTGGTATTGATACGCAATACAAGAAGGCGGGGAATTGAAAGCGCCCTTATGCTTTTTGTACCTGCAGCCGTAAAAGGTTGGCTAGAGTGACTTCATGACACCTGTCGTGCGGTTACGGACTTTGCAAACGTGTTTCGTCGTAATATACAGGACTAAACAATTAATGTCATGAAGCATTACTCATTCTGCAAAATGCACACAATAAGGAATATCCATAACAGAATTAACCAAAAAGAGTGAAAGGGATGAGTCAGAAGAGAAATGGGTATAACACGAAACAAATGTCAAGGCAGTTAAGTGCAAAAGTGCTATGATGTATTTGGCAATCGGCCTCTCTGAAGTATCTTTTTACGAACTGCAGGCTGGTTCAAAGAACCACGACATCGCTGTATAAAGGCAATCAGCAGTTTCATTGCCGTTGACGCTCAACGCATCTTTATCATTACATATATTTTGGCAGCTTGTACGTCTTTGCTCAAATCTTTCACTCAAGAACCCTTGCTCTAAACAACCGGCTAACCACAGCTAAACCATGTGAATGTTTGTGAGGCAGAGTATGACATCATTTGAGAATATGTGAATACAAGCGGGCCCATCAAGAAATCAAGTATCCTGTTAGCAACAAACGCTATAGTCATCACTAAGACCTGTGACGAATGTGGTTCTTGCCGCATCGTATCCACGTTTAAAAATACACTACATTCGCTCTCACGCACGCACACTGGCGCATACACGCACGCATTCAAGATATATATAATACAGCTAAAACACTAGAAGCTGACAATACTTCATCAGGAAAACGTATACCCTCCTCGATCTTTAAAGGCCGTAGTGGGCACAAACGTGGAGGCGTCACTTCAATGAATGCAAATAGCACATATGACGAAAGATGTGGTACAGGAGCACATTCCGGAACCGTCCGTTTATACTTTATTCCAAGTTCAGGAACATGCTAAATTGGGCTTCAACGCAGTGCGCTATGGAGATGTCGTACGCGCAGTGCTTTTTCCCTTCCACGAGACACTTACTTTATTGTTACCACCAATCATTACCACTGGTAAACTGAGGTTCCAGTAAACTGAGGCACTGGTAAACTGAGGTACCACATGCACGCCGACAGGCTGATGGCCACGTAAGGCGTCCGCTTCGGTATCCACTGCCCTACTTTTTTTATGTAACCTGCTTTTGTCAGCTTATACGCTAATTGATTTCAACAGATTCTCGTAAACAGCCGTTTTCGAGGTACCACATCACAATTTGCGAAGGGCATTTCAATATTTTGCATTGTGAAACCAATGGTCTACGTTAAAATTTAAATCCCGTAATATATTTCGGAATAACGGTTGTCAATTTTTCTTGCCATTGATTTCTAGAAAGGAGTATCAATATAACAGAGGCTATAGTAAAGCGGAGATAACTTCATCGGTATTTTTGTACTGCACAGGCATTTCTATAGTACTCTGAATTATTTAATAAAGATATGCATTAAGATTGCCCTAAAGAAACGTCAAGCAATCATTTACCCACTTTGTCTTTGTTTCGTTGACCCAATTCTCAACTTTCGATGTGCAGAGTGGTCTGAAGTGAGTTTCTGTGTTGAGAAGGTTTTTTACAATGGTAAATCACTGTTAGTAAACTCATTCTATGTTTGTGTACGTAACGTGGACATGACCTTCATTGTCTTGGCGACCTATGCAGGACGTGAATGCGAGTGACACCGAATACACGAACCATTCCAGTCTGCATGTTTGCGTGTTTCACGCCAATGCCCATGGTCTGAAGGCACCGAACGGCGTTCGTTTTTACCTCGATGGCTTCCCATTTTCGCTGTGTGGCGTCGCGGTATTCTGCTGCCCACGGCTTGGTGCGAGCCTTCAACCCAATCCGGAGTTCCCGGAAGACTTGGTGCAGGAGTTCGTCACCCGAGCGAGGTCCAACCGTTTCCTCAAGGCTATTATGATGCTTGGCGACGGCTCAGGCGCCAAGGATTGGGCGCAGTTCGAGACCCTGCTCGACGAAATCGAGGCTGGAACGCTGGACGACTCTGTGGGCGAATGGTACAAGGTAAAGTCATCGGCTCTAATTTCATCGCTCGTAAAGGAAAAATAATTGCCATAAGTTTTTTTTACCCATGCTGATTAGATAGCCTATACACGACACAAATCTTTTCATACGGCTGTTCGGTTCTACATTAAAAAGGGAAGCCAGATGAGCTTTAATTGTAAGTGAGACGGATATAATCAATGGTCAAAGATCCTTTTTATACTGATGTGAATATGGAATGATAAAATAGTAACGCATTACGGCTGCGTCAGTATAAGAAGGCGATTTGAAATATAAAAGCACCAGATTTCTCACCCAAAAGGCCTCAAGGAAACGCGGTTTTGCAAAGTTTCTGTATATGCTGGCTGTTGGTGGCGAATATTTCTTTCCGCCCCATAATTATTTCTAAAGCTCTATGACCTCGGGTGCATTGTCCGGCCTTTCCGGGCAAAGACATGTTCAGGAATGTTCAAACGTTATGGCTGAACAGAGCCCTCAAAGATATGCTCAGCAATGTTCAACGTTATCGCAAAAGAGATTGACAATTTCAGAAAATTTAGTGGTTGTTTAACTTCTAAAGGCGACACCAAAAAGTAAAAAGATGTTGACCTGTATCAATAGATTACGGTGGGGAGAATGTCAACAGACCATTCTCGCGACTCGCGGTTGTTTAATAAGGCAGAAAACGCGAGAAACGAGAAAAAAAATGTGACTTATCGTACCCTTTTGGGTTGTACGGTTTGTGCCGTTATACTAGCTGTGAACGGCGAGAGCTCACTGGAGAAGCATCTATAGATAGTTTCCTGAAATAAACAGTTCACAATCGTGGATCACGTAAAACAAACGTAAACTGACCTTTCCGTAAGCTCATCGAATCTAAGAAACAGAGAATGCAGCTTTTATACACGGCGAGGCAGGCTGCTTCCCTGAATTTTACTATGTTATGCAGCTTTCAGGTTCGTTTATGAAAAGCAAGATGCACAACTGGCCAATTCAGAAACCTAGGACGGTGAGCACGAGGACGAGTTTTCGGTTCCCGGCCGCGGCGGCCGCTTGTTTAATGGAGGCGAAAAGCAAAAACACCCGTGTGTTCGAGATTTCGGCGCACGTTAAAGATCCCCAGGTGGTCAAAATTAATCCGGAGCCCTCCACTACGGCACGCCTCATCGCCTGCATTGCGTCGGCGCGTTAAACCCTACAATCAATCAAATCAAATAACCTAGGACGGTGAGCGCCTGAGCTTCTCCAAGCAATACACCCTGCAGGAAACAGCTAAAGGGCCTTTAAAAGCAGCGGCTGAAGAAATTGAATGCACAGCAGGTGGTTAAGCTACCCGCCCGAAGTTCCAATCTCCCGATCCCCTCACGCACATATTCTTGCCGGTAAAGTGGGCTCGCGCCGCAGTTCACACATAATCGCCCGTAAGATGAACATACTGTGAGTGGTTGGCTCGCCGACCCGCCCGATCGTCTCGAGCCGCCATTGATAATCCGTAAAGCGTGCGTCCCAGTCGCCTTGTTATGTTGTGTCTGGCGGGGCGGGGAATGATGACTACTCGACGCAGCGGCCATGAGTAATGTTTATTTCACGCTAGGCTGGCGCCGCGCGAGAGATGATAACATGAGATGGCTGTGATCGCCAGATGGTGGTAAAAACATTTATTGCCAGACAAAGTGAACTGACGGCACCCTCCTGAACGCTTCCAACCAGAGGCGCGGGATACCCCGCTTGATATTTAAATGGCGCTTGTTGTATCAAAAAAATTACGCCCACCTCCCCTCGCGAGAACCCTGGTGTGATGCGACACTGAAGGGCGTTCCATTGTGAGTTTCCGTTGGGTCGATTACTCGAATTGCGTGAGCAATCGTCGGGTAATGCGAGAGAGAGAGAGATAGCAAGCGTAGCGCGGACGACCGTCGACTGAGAGACCGGCCGGAGCGCGGCCCTCCGCTTGTATGCGCAGCGCGCCCGAAGGAGGAGACCGCGGAGAGAGAGGGCGGTGCATGTGCGCACAGCGCCGCCCACCAGCGGAGTGAGAGAGCGCGCCGTACTGCGCGCGCCACAGATGTTGGGGCAGAGGGCGCGCTATCAGGCCGAGAGGAGAGGGGGCGAGCGGAGGAGAGACGCAGCTGTGCGGACGCCGACGACAACGACGCAGGAAGGACAGGGCCGCCGGCAAGAGATGCTCCTCTCAACGTCGCATCTAAAAGGGCTTCGCTGCCAGCCGGCTGCATGGTGTCTGGGAATCCGGAGTTGGCGGGCACAGCGGCCGCTTCAGCACCTAAAAGCGTTTCTCATTCCATCGGCGAAAATGAATAAACTCTCAAGCGTTCCTTCTCGGCTACAGAAACGCTGCCGTAATCGGCCATGGCTGGAGACATAAACGCTACCGCTGCCAACGTTTACGCTCTAGACCGCACCGGTGCCGCCGGCGCTTCGCTCTTTGTGGCGCAATGACTACGCTATGAAAAAAAAAAATAAAATGGAAGCAGGTAAGAGAAATGCCAGCTTTCATTGCCTGTTTCTCAACAAATAACGCATCGTCGTTGCTCGTTGAACTGAAGCCCAGACAGCTACGAAGCGTATGGTCTTACAGTCAAAACAAAATTTTATTGAGCCTTTAGTGCCCCTATAAGTACCTACTAAAATGCTCTTCAGTCAAATTGTTTCGGTAAAAAATAGAAATTGCTTCACTATTCCCAGCTTTTTGTTCCCAACATTTTGCTCGTAACTGCACGATAAGGTTGCATTTGGGCAGGAACGTGCAGCCCAGAAACCATGATTTGCCAGCAAATCTGTGGGCTCTGGAGAGAATACCATTTACAGTATTTTGTTTTAGCAATGAAATGCTTCAATTCAATCTGTCAATTGTAGATTTCTGACGCGGGCTTTATTTCCTACTCCCTGAATAATGCTCAATCGCAGAGCACCACAGTGGATTAGTGGGCCATTTTCTTTCAGAACTGGACTCTTCCTTTTGTTCTGTTTCAATACTACATTTCGTATACTTCGCGTACCACTACTTTTAAATACTACGTATATAATATATGCTATACTACGTAACTATATATACTATGCACACTACGTACAGGACTACTTTTGCAGACAATGTTTTTGTGTACTACAGCAGACGTGAAAACCTTAAAAAAAGGTTATTTCACCTCTATTTATTCTTCCATTAATGCAGTCACTTTGGTAGGGTGCGGTAATCTTCATCTGTACGTCTCATCCGATATAGCGGACTCCACTCGACTTCTTGCAGTACCACGGCTTCAAAGGATTGGTCCTGCGCTGGCCCGAGTCTGCAGCATCCCGATCAACGTGGCCCCGCATGCCCGTCCTCTTGCGGCTGCTTCGTAAGCGCCTGCTTGAGAGCCACGCCTTAACCCTTGGCGTGGCGCTGCGCCAAGATGCTGTCGGGCCTGAATTCGCCCACCTGGCCCAAGAATTAGGTGCAGCGTCCATCTTCCTCCTGCCGCCTCGGATGACCGAAGCTCAGTACAGAAGCGTCCCTTACAGGTAGGCTCTGCGCGTATCCCTCTGGAAACGTAGACTTTAGCAGCAGTTTAGTAGTGGTGGGGAGTTGAAGACGTGCTTCATGTGCTTGCCGATCAAATACAACAACAGGACTTCCCAGCGCGACAAAAAGCACAAATATGCCAAACAACACAAACGAAGACGCCACAAATTGCAAGCGTAACTGTGCCCGGCCACCGCGCCTGAAATCCAGCATGCAGGTTCTAGATCTCTGTTCAGGTATTTTTCCTGCCAGACGAGCATTCCCCCTTTTAGGTTGACAAATGTGTATAGTGTGAATCGTTTTTCCAGATGGACCGGCCAGACAATCCCCCATTACTGATCTATGTTCATCACAGAACTTCCAGCGTCTCGACCCTAGCGCTTATTGGTCGTTACTATCGTGGCTCACTCGCCGCTCTTTGGAATTGCACGTTTCTTACGAATAATATTTTCAGTTATAACTGGCAGTCTGAATGCCGAACAACTATTTCCCGCAATACAGTGTGTCGAATATACGTTTGGCCTAGTAAACAGTGCCGATGAAATGCGAAGATTCATGTTGGTAGACGAAGGTGGTGCTGTGTTCACAGACGTTTGCTTAGAAAGCCGATATGTATGCGTAAAAGAAACATGTTTTACAGGGATTACGAGTAAGGGTAGACAGTGTGGGGGGAATGGTCGTAGCAGATGGGTACCTTATTTGATACTGCCCACCTTTGAAGCAAGGTCCTTGGCACGAGTGAGCGATGCAGTATACAGATGACACAGAATAGATGTACAAGCATATGAAAGCAGTTCACTGGGGTATTGCCAGCGAACCATACAGCACCTCATATAAAACAAGTCGGGGAGAAGCAAAATTTTACAACAGGACTGCACAACACAAGAGATAAGCAAGAATAAATGTGTCGTGTCTTTCAACGACAAGATAACACACTAGCCACATTAATCGCTTTTGAAACAGCATTTTAGCAACCGGCGCAGCACGAGCAGTAGGCGTTGCGACACCGTGCGCGTACGGCATGATAGTGCTGGAAAAGAACGAACAATGCGGTTGTAAATCAAGAGTTATTTTTTATGGCTGATAGAATGCTGATTTTTTAATCGATAACAGTGTTCAAGAGCGTGAGCTCTTCGCAGGGGTCAGCTTTAAATTTCGCAATGGCAAACACGGGCACCACATTACTTCGAAATAAGAAGGCCACGTGTCCTGCGCCCTTCCTAGGGGCAGGGATCTTAGTGTAGCGAATGGCTCTGGCCTGCCGCTACGATAGCATCTTCTGTCCGGTGATGAAGTAATCAATGGCTGTGGAGGCCCTGGGATAACTTTTTTCAAATCTAATGAGGACGACCCTCATTTACAGTACAAGAGCTGCCAATTAACATATGCACAAGGTATGCATGAAATCAGCGAAATTATCAATACGCTTAGCTAAACATATTCAACTCAAGAGGGTCTCCGGCATCTGCCGTGGTTCGCTCTAGTCCGGTCGCCTGATCTTCGTCTCAAACTTCGCATCTATGCTATCCTCCCTTTCCTGCTGGACCGACTCTAAAACACCAATAACAACATTTTTGACACAAACCACGTCTCCAAGAGTGTGTCCCAACAAAGAGTAAGGAGGTCTTACTAACACACTGTAGGTCTCTGATTGGCGAGAACAAATAGTTAAGTTTGCACACAAATACTGACGTGATCCTCACACTCACATATAAACAGCAAAGTATGCATCAGCACGTCATTACAACACAGATTACAGCCAAACAGCTAAAAGCAACTCTGAGCGCTGGCCGACGACCCTCGGGCGGCATCTCCGAAATATTGTTCTCACGACGCCTGTTGACATTCCGTTAGATGCCGACAGAAATTCCAGTCTTTGTGAACACGGCGCGCGCATTACAAAAGCCCCTGGCACTCCCGTTGAATTATCCCTCCGGGTTGGCGACCCATCCCGACCTGACGGATTTCGAATACCCCTTAACATTGTGCAGTAAAACCTCTATCAGGGATCGTAACTCCACAGACTAGAACACAAGCGACTCGCATGCTCCTATGCAGTAGTTACTCCCGACAACTAAATGGACATTCTGGCGGTGTCAAAAGGCTACCTCTGCGCCACCCAGACTGAAGACCACAAAGGTACCGTTTCGCACCCGTTGTGGGCATAATTAGGCGCCGTCCTGGCATTACTCCTAAAAAACGATCAAAGCTTAAAATCGGAACCGCGGCGCCCCTATGCCCCCCTTGAACGCGGCATAAGGCAAACTAGCGTAAAAGCAAACAAAAGAAGCTAACACAAGCTACACACAACCGTGAAAACCGGGCTGCCGGCGATCTTCATTGATTAACTATTTAAAGTTAACCGCCTGTCTCCCTTCCAAGGAGCTTTCCAAGAAAAACTCTTTTTCTTCCTACGCAAAGAACCAAAGAGAAAACATATCGCTGTGCTCGCGACATTATTATCAGCGAAGCGTTGAGCTGGAACGTAAACCAAATTAAACAACACAACTGCGAAAAGTATGTTGAAAAATTTAGTAATGAACCACTTGAGCGCCAGCACACGCGCCCACATCGGCCACTCGTTATGCGTCTATGGTTACCATGTGTACGCCGTGGTGGAGCATGTTGTCTGTGCCAGAATGTGTGGGGTCTGCGGTGCCGTATGCGACCGTCAATTTCTGCGGAAAGCTTTCTTGTTGTTTCTTATCTGGTGCCGCAGTTAGCGGACTACCGATTCGTCGAACCGGCCCCTACACATCGGATGCGTTCGTGAAGTAAACGTCAGTGCCCTTCCACTCTGTGAATAAGAATGACCAGCAAAGCTGGGAATTGGGAAGGGATTGCGCGAAACAATACACGTTTGTTTGAATTCACGCTTGGGCATACCTTCTTGCTAATTAGGACAATGAAACTTCGGAGGACTACACTCGAATTTGAGGGGAAAAAATGGGGCCCGTTCTTTTCCCTCCCGCATCATAGGGACTTACTCTCTCTGTAACCCACCAACCCAAACCACGTTGCAATACCCCCCCCCCCCCATCGCAACGGGTATGGTAACGGAGATTGGGTCAAGACTCTCTGTGCCCCCCCCCCCCCCTCCACCTAAGGCACGCTTAAAACGCCATGGGGAGGTAGACACCGCGCGTGACGAGCAGAAAGCCCGAACAAGGAAAAGGTGGCGGCAGAGGGGGTCCTGTAACTATACTCGCTAGGGTGCCTCGATGCCAGCACCGTCGTACAGGGTGGAAACACCCTTTCGACAGTCCCGTGCCGCCGCAATTAGGTGAACGTGCTCAACGCGTTGTTGTTTTCGTTTTCCACGAGACCCATCAATGCGAAACAGATAACGTGATTCAAACTACGCCAGTAAATCGCGTTTCGCTGATAATTTTAGCAGAGTTTTTCTTCAATGACTTGCTGTCGCGGCGACCGAGTGACCCAAAATGCCGGCGCTGTCTCCACCCTTGTCCGGCGGACGCGTGAATCAGGCGCCCTCATGCTCCCTCCGTAAATGGCCTGGCTTCACTGCCCAACAGTGAATACGGAAAAACCAGCTTACAAACACCAGTCCTAACGGTTCCAGGGTGTTCAACAGAAATTTTTTCGGGTACGGTTCGGGTTCCGGTTCAAGCCTTTCGGATTCAGTTCCCGGATCGGTTCCGGGGCACCAATCCGTTCCGGTTCGAACCAGCTCAAACAAGTTCTAACGGGTTCAGAGAAAAAAAAAACGGATTTATTGTGTTTATTTCGTTAGTGCTTTGTTTTCGTTCCTGTGTCAGATTACCATACAAACAAATTCTTAAAGGGACACTGAAGTGAATTTGTCAAGCTCCCGTTTTTGCTTGCACTGCGTAGACTGGCTCAAATTAGCACACTTTTCATCGTTTATCCGGTTGACAAATCGGTAATTATTTTACAAAGCGCGAAAGAAGAAAAACTACCATGCGCGGTTTGCGGCGGCCGCACCAACTAAGGCTGTGACGTTGAGAGGAGGGGCGCCGTGATTGGACGATGCCCAAGGTTAGCAATCACACAAGTTTCGGTTTCGGTTTCGGTTCTGTAAAACATAACCAATGGCTTTGTTGGATGGGCATTCTCAATATCTCAGTAATCATCGTACCGCTCTTCTGCCATGTTGTCGGCTGTAAAATGCACAAGATAAGCCTCCCAGGACGGCTTGTAGTCGTAGCATTCACTAGCCGAGACCTACGCAGTGCATGAACGCCCTCCGCGTACCCGCAGACGCCCAAATGTCACGCGCTTTTCCCCCATATTTGGAGCTTGCCTCCCTCATGCCTGTATCGTAAAAAGCGTGCTCGCACCAGGCCAAGGGTCTGTTCATTCTGGCCTGTGCCCACTGCCTGCAAGCAGTCGGTGCTTATGGCAACAGCACGCCAACGAGAACTCGCTAGCGCGCCAGTGCCAGCCTGCGCGCGTTTTGTGAACTAGTTCGTGTAGCCATGAAAGTTGCGGCCCCAAAAAAGGTGAACTCAATATAGAAAACATCGGCGGAAAACAAAAAAAGTAACTTACAAAAAAAAAAAAAAAAGCACGTATCCGCGGGGATTCGAACTCGTGACTCGCAAAACATTTACGGTGAATTCTTAGCGCCCCAGACTGCTACGCTACTGAGCGGGACGCGAAAGCCATGCTAATATAGGGTATATATTGTACAACCGGTTTACACTTTTATTTAGTTTTGGCATTTCAAGCAGCTTAGGTGACTATTTGTTGTACTGCGATCGTGCAGTAAGCGTCGCCCGAGTTTCCACAGTAGCTCACGTCTAGCAATTGCATTGCGTAGACGGAAAAGCGTTCGCAGATGCGTAGTCGTGCTGCTGACCGCTGTGCTTGTTCGCCCAGCGCAAAAAAGTGCTTCCCGCGCCCTAGTTTTACGCTGTACGGTAAAAATATCAGTTGATTTTATTTGCTTAGTACCTATATTGACTTCGCTGACTCTTCTCCCGCCTTCAAGAGGCCTTATATTTTCCTACTGGCGTACCAGTCAGCGAAGCGTCGCATGTGCAGCGCTTGTGTGAAGCGACCTTGACTTGGAGCTAGATACAGTGTACAAACAAACCAAGTAAAGAAAGGCACATTCTTCCATTCACAAACGTGTCCTGGCTTCGTTTCAACTAAGCGAACGAATTGCGACCAAGCAATTTTTTTTAACCTCCTTGATTGCGACGACCCGCCGGCGGCCGGCGGACGAAACGCTGGGCCGACTGACTCTGTCGGCCGGGGAGCCGTGCAGTAGCGCAGCCGTGGCGCAGCCAATTGCCAGCTCATCCCCTCATGACGTCACACGAAAACGCCACAGAAAATGGGCGAGCGTAAAGAGAGGAAAACAGCGTTTTCGAATTAGTTTTTCTACTAAATAAAATCGCGTAAACGCGCTAGCGTGGTCGAAACATGGCCTGGGGACTCCGGACTACAATTTTTGCTAGTAATCCCGCAATGTTTACATATCACTTCAGTGTCCCTTTAATGTAGGTATTTTGCGCAAGTGTTTTGACTTGGCAAACATGGATGTTTTTCATGTGAGATCAGACCTTGCAGCACTAACTAAACCGAAATAAAAGGTTCAAAGGTACACTTAAGACTGCTTATGTGTGTTATTCTTTAGTGTGTGTTAAGCATTACTCCTTGTTTCCGCCAGTTTATTTTGTAATATTTTGGTTTAGTTCATTTACATAACAATTTATTTTCTATTCTGGCTCATAAACGTGCGGTTTCGTACTCCGCAGTTGTTTCGTTGAGGCAAAAAAAAAAAAACAGAAAAAAATGGCTGTCGATTGGGATATACTCCTTAATGCGAAATTTGAACGCAGCGAGTACTGCAGTCTTCTCGGCGACGGCGCATAGCTGCTGTGTCTCAGGAAGTCATCACGTCGTCAGCGAACGAGTGTTGCAGCGCGCTATTCCCTGGCGTTATATAGTAGCGCATTGCCGCCGCAGTCAGTCAGTCAGTGAAAACTTTATTACACACCAGTCAAAAAGGGGGCGTTAGGTGCACCCTCCCCCCATCAGTCGGCCGGTATCCCTTGGAACTTGGCGGCTTCTAGGGCGAGACCGATGATCTTGCGCTGGGTTTCGGAGGTTCGCCTGAGGACTAGTGCCTCCCAGGATGCTACGTTTCGGTGCGGTTTCTTGTACGAAGGACACGTCCACACAATGTGGACGAGGTCCGCTCGACCGCTACATTTCTTAAATCTTGAATCGACGACTTTGGGATGCCACTTACTCTATAAGACTGGGTTCTTGAAAACTCCTGTCTGCAAACGTCTCCTGTAAATCTCTTCTTTTCTACTTAGCGGCGTATCCGCAGGAGGTAGTATGTTCCTCTACAGTCTATAATATTGCGTAATTTCACTGTAGTCACTGGGCCCTTCGTTCGCCGTCATTTGGGAAGGAGGTTCGGCATGCAAGGCTGATGCCAACGACTGGACATCAGCAGCGGCGGCGTTGGCGGTGCTCGCCCGGACTATAAGACCTCGGGCGGTCGCATGTGCTTTCTCATTCCCAATGAGTCCCCGATGAGCTGGTGTCCACAATAACGTTACCTCTTCGGTTGTAAAGTTTTTTATGTTTGCGAGGATACTCCAAGCGGCGCTGGAGATCCTCCCTCAGTCGAAATTTCTGCTGGCCGATTTAGAGTCGCTCACTATCGTTCTAATTTCCGGCCGGGTCATTGCTAAGGCAATGGCTACCTCCTCGGCCTCCGTCGTGTCCCTACTCAGTAACGTGCAACAGGAGACTGGGTCCCCGCTTGCAGTAACCGCTACTGCTGAGTAAAAATATGTCTCGCGCGGCCTCGGCACAACACCCTACCCCTCACACTTTCTCCATGCTTTCATCTTCCGCTTTCCTGCTCGGTCTATCTTCGATGCCCTCTTCGTTCTCCAGCGTAGAACAAGGCCGATGCTGAGACGCTACGCGATACCACAGGACTGGGCGCTGAAGAGCTGCGCCCTTTGCCTCGGTTCCGCCTTGTGATGCCCTCCCCAGTGACGGGCTGCACCTCGCTTCCAAATTATGCGCCCTGAGCGTAGCCTTCTGGCAAGCAGGCATGTAGGCTTCTGGCCAGGGGGCAGCGCCTCGGTGTCGCCGAGACCCCCCTCCCTTCCACCTCCCCATTGTCGCATCCCCTCCTAAATCTTCTGGCAATTGAGATGGGCCTCCCTACAGGCTGCCCATTTCCCGGTCAGCCCACTAAGCAGACGACTCTTTCTTCCACCATCATTTTTTGGTAGCATTGAGTGCCACCGTAGTGCGGCTTTGCAAACCCCCCCCCCCCCCCCCCCCCCCCACCGGGTGGTCGTAACGGGCTTCCCGTCGTTTTCAAATCACGCGTCCTCACCGGAAGCTTCTGCTGGCAAGCAGGCATCCTCTTTGTGGGGCAGGCAACTTCTCTAGGTGGCAAAGAGACTGCCCGGCAGAGATTCTTTTGGTAACACCAAATGTCCACGCATGTACGCACGCACGCGCACATATTTTCGCACAGTGAGGCAAAATATCGCATTTTAAGAAAACAGGTTGTTCTGCTACGGTTTTCGTGTACCTATAGTTCCAACCGTGGGTTAGCTTTAACACGAGATCCTTAGTAGTGCTAGACGTTGAAAAGGGTCCGCCGTCGGCGTCAGCGTAGACCTACAAAGCGTGGCTTGTGGCGTTTAGAGCGATTCCAATCTGCCCACCATCTACGGGCTAACAATGCGCCTACAAGGGAGGAACGGCTATAATGACTCACTGAATATCAGGAAATACCTACGGCCAAAACTTGCTAATGACACTTCATGGTCAGGTGACAAGTGGGTTCTAGTAAAGATAGTGCCTTAGTGAATTCATAAGCAGTAGTGCAACGCCCTGTATTCCCACAAAAATGCAGATTTATCGAAAGTAACACTTGCAATGATTATAATGGCGTAAGCGGAGGTCATTGGTAGGACGGGATTTGGAAGAACCCAAAATTAAAAAAAAAATTCACAAACTTGATCTGAAACAATCAAGAATATCCGTTTATAGCTTTCCCCAAAACAGAAGAATAAGCAAAAAACTTCCGCGGAAGAACGTTCGAAATACCTATAAAAATAGCGTAAATATACCAACAGTGCAGTACTCCTTCCATTGTCGAAAAAAAACCTTATTAGCGAGGTAAACGCACTTCATTACGTTACAGGTTATATGCTTACGTCATTGCAGAAAAGAATCAAAATAAAACTTAAAAAGTATAAAATATGCCAATGGTTTTCTCTACTCATAGCCATCTTTGGCTGTAAAGAACTCGCAGGTCTACACAAACGGCGTAAGAATGCTACGCAATATTAGCTAATTCACTGAATTTCTGTAGATCTTTTTCTTTGAGTTTTGTGGCTTCCTACAGTGTTACCCCAGATATATGTTGTGAAACCCCGTTAATTTGGATTTCAATGGACCGGAGAGATTTTAAGAATTCACTGAGAGTCAGGATTATCGCGAGTACGACATAGCACTTAAATATTGCTTTCAGTATCACTAAACGTTTTTTTAAGTTGCTTACTGTCGTTTGCTGACAGAACAAAAGTGTTCGACACAAAAGGCAGAAAGAAAGGAAATTTTATGGTCCCTCGGTTGGTCGGCTAGATGATGGCCACAGAGATGGGCACTCTGCCTTTCACTTGCGAGGTGTTCTTCATTGTGTGCCTCCGAGATGTGCACATGCCGGTTCGTATCTCGTTCCGATCTCAAAGTTTTTTAGATGCGTCTTTGATTTCTGCTGCGAATCCGAATTAGCTGTACGCGGCTGTGGAAGGATGCCCTGCTCTTTCCACACCTGAACTCTGCGGGGAGTCCAAATTAACAGATATGCAGCCCAATCTGTCCATAATAATGGGTTTTCTTCCATAAACCAAGCCAGAATTTGGACGCGACCAGACCACGTGTCCGAATCGAAGAAATTGAGAATTGACGGGGGGGGGCGTGGAGGAAGTGATTTCGTTTACGTTCAAACAAAGTGTAGCTGTCGGAGCTCTTCAATTTGCTTACACATTTTCATATCATTCCCTGGTGATTGTTATGTTCAGATTCACGAATATTTTTCTGCGAAAACTTTTGTCCTACTAAAAAAAAATTAGCAGTGGCTTAGCTCGGCTATTCCAGGATATACGTAGCGTTAGCTAAGTTCAGCTTGTTATTTTAAGCACAAAAACGTGAGTTAGCTTTGTGGCCAATCACTCTTCTAGCAATATGAAAATAGCCGGGACTTTCTTCTAACCACCGCTTGACGCTGAAAATATGGGTTTCCTAATTGCGTGAGCGACGAATACAACAATTACAACAGTCACAACAGAGAGTTTCTAAACACTTAAATAGCCTGTAACTTCATTCAGGCTGATTTAGTAATGTGTGTTTGTTCTCCGAAGGAACGCAACAAGGATTCACTGTTCATATAAATGTACCGTCATAAATAATTCGAACAAGCATTTAAGAATAACACAAAGTATTTGTCTTACTGGGTATATGACCGGCATTACCGGTTTAAAGGAAGCTTTTCCTATTAGCAGGGCTTCTCTAAACGTGCCCCAATGCAGTCAGGCAGTTTCGAGAAGAAAAAATTCCCATAAATTTACGAGACCTTGTTCCAATTACTTTTCACAGCACCTGTACATTAAAACACGTATTTATGGGGGACATTCTCCGGGAAAGGGAACTATCACGGCACTCATTCTTGGGCAATGCCCCACAACGCCATGACCGCATTCAACACAGGACGTCAACGGAAAAGTGGTTAGCGCGCACCTTGCACAGACGCTGTCATAGCTGCATTTTAGGTAACATTAATACGTGTCATCTGTGTTGCCGACACGTTACAGTATTACGCGGCCCCTACCATAGTTCGACACTTACCGCTAGGCACTACCTCAAGCTTTATAATAACAATTCTGAATTACGTTAACATTTTCCTGGTTGCAGCTACTTCAGCGAAGGAACTTTGGTCCGTCTATGGGAGCTTTACCACCACGGCTTCAACTCGTCGTACGCCAGCAGCATCTGCTACATGCTGCCTGCTGAGACCTACAGCTTCAAGGTATACTGCAGAAAAAGAGTAAAATTTGCAATTGTGTTAACGTCACCTCCCCTTCGGGCAGTGCAGCCTTATGGTTTTACTGAACGGAATTGGTCTGTAACGCAATTGTGAGAAATTTTACATTCTGCACCAAGAAAGAAATAACACAGATTGTGCAACGTGACTTCCCTTTGTAAGGTCGCCAGAATGTACGGACAGAAGCATAAAAGCTAAGTTACAGAAAAAAGTGCGAAATCCACAGTTTTTTTTCTTTGCAGAGTCAATATTGCAGTCAGAATTCTATGCGTCACATTCCAAGGATGCTCCCATAAGTGGGCCACACCATCTTCTCAAAGGGCAATGTTCGCTTTGAGTTAGGCTAGTGTTGACGGGTTAAGCTAAGCCATGCTGCGCATTTTAGTTCTTGTGAGCCCTTGTGCTCTAAGGAAGCATTCCCGCGAAGCTTTCGTGGCAGCACCTTGGCGGGGTTTCACAACCGGAGTGCCAACAGCAATGCTGTCTGCAGGGCCACTGTTAAGGTCATTGGCCGATGACCCACTGCTCCTGCGAAATGCAGAAGCCACTGCTAGGTCGCCGTCACTTGTTCTGCAGCAACTAGGAACAACAGCTTTCAATTCGTTAGGGAGCGCGAAGAAGCTGCAATGTGCCGGGTTTGTCACATGCATGCGATAGTTTTATTGTCCGCCGGCAGCCATTTGGTATCTAGTAGTGCGTACACCTACGCGAAAAGTGGCTAAGCATCGTCTAAGCGCACCACGGCAGCCACACACCCGCCGCGGTGGCTCAGTAGATAAGGCGTTGCGCTGCTGAGCACGAGGACGCAGGTTCAATTCCCGGACGTGGCGGCTGCTTTTCTGATGGAGGCGAAAAGCGAAAACGCCAGTGTGTACGAGATTTCGTCGCACGTTAAAGATCCCCAGGTGATCAAAATAAATCCGGAGCCCTCCACTATGGCGCCCCTCACCGCCTGGCTGCGTAGGCGCATTAAACCCAACAATCCATCAACAGTAGCCGGAATCAGCACTCCAGGTATTTCCCGGCTACAAAAAAGAGTTTACCACGAACTGTGACGGTTGGCAGTCGGACAACCTTGTCTTAACGTTGAGAAGTAGAAATATTTCGGGGAAGTCGCAATGTCCCCCTTGCACCTTTTCCGCAAATTTCTTATGCGCTGGCCGTGTAAACCAACGGGTCAGTAGGTGACTATGAGTGACAGCAATGTGTGCGAATTCGGTGTCATGTCATTATCAGGCACAAAAGCTTGAGGGTTGTCTACGAAGAAGAGAGACAAGAAGATAATGGCGTATGACAGTACAAAATTGTTCTGGTATGCACCTGGGCGCCAGACAAAGTACGTTATGAAGTGAATTCTCCTTCGCTATTTCAAGCTTGAATAATTTACTCCTTTAGCTTGACTGAGTTGAAGAATTTATTTTCACACTTACGGGTCTGTTATCCTACTGCGGTAAGAGAGTGCTCGGGGACTATGCTCAGTGGATTTGGGAGCACTTGGGCTGATGGAGATTTTGTAACTGCAAGTACTTCTTATTACTAAATATTTCAGTAAAATAAAAAGGTTTTGTGAAATCTTCACTTTTCACCTCCTCAACGTCATCTCCAACTCTTCAATCCGACCACGATATTGGAGATATTCACCGTCGCCATTCGGATCGGTGTGTCGTAGAAACCGGGTCGCACAAAAGTACGGTCATTATAACTGGCGGACTCTGGAAAGAAGTCTCCTACTAAACACCTGGCTCTTACAATGGCCAACCTGATCGTATCTGCATCTACCATGCCTCTGTCAGGCTTCGAGAGGCCTGATATTGCCTGCGTTAGCGCCAGGTATAGTGGCATTTACATTGGAGGCTGTTTTTGGTAAGTAGCAAATGAATCGCCCAATCTCGGGGCGCTAATAACCGCAGAAACTCTTATTTGAAGGAGCTCTCGTCAATTCGCAGAGAGAAATTCAGGTGTGGTGGACCGGGGCCTAAGGCACTCGGCTGAAATTCCTATAGATCCAGCTGGAAACCACTGAAGACGGGTGTCATTAAGTGTTTTGCTGAGGCAAATATCTACAAGGTACTCAATGCACCACCCATTGTGGCAGAAAATAAAGGGTGTGTGCCCATCTTGTTTTGTAGCGTAGGCATTAAAATTTTAGTAAATTTACGGTAATGCATAAAGCAGCTCTATTTTCGTCACTGCAGTGCTATGAAATACAATCCTTGAGGATAAGGCATGGTGCTCCTAAGCAAGAAACGGCTGCGTAAAATGCAAATCAGTGAAATTTAAAACAAATGATGAAACCAGTGCATCATAAGTATTATAAGGGGACGCAAGGCGTACTTCTGCGCGCAAGACGATGTTGCGATAGCTAGCATACGTAGTAGGCAGCGCCAGCAGTGACGGATGCAGGTGGAAGTTGACCCCACTAAAACGCGAGCCAAAACAAACAACGTCAACTTCGCAGGTTCACGCATCGAGAAACTTCACGGCAACACCTCAAGTACCCGCAATAGGTCCTGGCGTCAAGGGTTCCGCTACTGGCCAACCTGGCAGAATGGCTTACTTCGAGACATGCCGCATTGTGACCCGCTACCAAAAAATTGCCCACGAATATGGAATGGTAGCGGCTCGTCATAACTCATGGTTGTCGTTCACAACGCCGCCATTGCTCTCGAAATTTATTGCCGTCCTGCACAACAACTTATCGGCGAGCTGCCTGGGCTTATGGAACCCGCAATGGGACGACTTCGCTGACATCTGCGGGCACAAGATGGCGTACCCGCTACTACGGACGGTATTTAAGGCTCACGACGACTCGAACATTTAGCGCATAAGCTCGGCCACAAGCAATTTGTCGACAAGCGATCTTTCAAATTCCTTGTCTGCCTTACTTAAGAAACTCCCTGTGTAACGCTAGGCAGCACTCGCGTCGCTATATAATGTAAAGAAACGCTCTGAATCTGTTCAGTTGTTAAACTCATTTCTTCTTTCTGTCAACATTCGTCATGCATTTTAGCTCGTTTGTGCCGATCGATACCACAGTCCTTCATAAGTGATATTATCGTACCCGTTATCGTACCGCGCCTATTATTGTACAATCAAAGTACAGATTTATCGCTCAAAGGTGTATTTTCCACTTACCGTTATAGTTCCGTAATTGGATCAATACGCTTGTAGACTTGAACATTTGTGACCTTTTGACCATGTCCACTTCCTAAAATCTAACTCTAATATAGCATGAGACTGTTCGACCATGCTCGTTCTATCGATGAAAAGCGAGGTGTGTCTGATTAGTGTAGATAAACCCCAGATGTAAGGAGTTTACAAATGAACGTGGTTTCCTACGGCTATTTGCACTCCGTCCACCGGCGCCAGGCATAATTAGGCCTCTTCAAGTAAACGGTGAAGTAGCCATCATACTCGTTCCTAAGTGGGTTCGCACCACTAGAACGTTGCAAGCAACACAAACCATGCGATGGTGGTACCCTTTATCCGGCCGCTTTCTTGCTGTGAATTCTTGAATTCCACTTATTGTTTCCTGAAATCTAAGAGCTGGTGTGTATGTTTTTTGTAGTCGAATTTTCATTATAATTATTGACTTTCTGAAAACTGAAAGCTGCATTTTTGTGTGTTAATTGTGTGCATTCCTCTGTTATTTTTTATTGTCACAAAGTACGTGCCATTTCCCGCAGAGTCGTGCCAAAACGGGAAGAGGGAGGGGGACGTCACCTTGTCACGTTTTTTTTTTTCTGTAGCCTTTTTGACCATCCCCCTCGACAAGTGTATAGCCACTCCTGTACATGTTGTCGCAATAAACTTTCAATTTTCCACTAATGCGCTGCGTGTACTTGGTTTCATGACAGCCTAACCGGTGTAACGTCGTTGCGTGCCAAGCAATTTTTCCCACGTTTAAGCAAACATTCAAACGCTGCTTCTGCAAAAAAAAAAAAAGACACCTCACCATGAAACTCTGCTAACAACTTTGTTGAAATTTTGCCTTCGTACATGATTTTCACAGAAGGGCTTCTCTAACACGATATGTTTGCATGAAAAACGGATCGCAACACGCGCATTGAATGAAGTCTTCTTTTAGATTGTGAGGACGCCATTTTGTTAAAAATAGTATGATGTGCATTTAGGTACCGCTTAATTTAAAAACAGCAAATCTTCATCAAGAGATTATTGTGAGAGCTGCGTAAACACCAGGGCGTTGCTTCCTATGCCAGTCAAAAATTCAATCGTGGGACTTCGTGCAAAACGGCTGTGCCTCATTTGCTGCACAAATATTAGCCCCGTAGCGGGTTCGATTGCTAGTAGCCAAGGCTCGTTTTCCTGCGTTAGAACAATTGTCTTGGCCAGTTGATGCATGCTAACTTGAATTCCAAACAGCGCAAAAAAGACGGGACAAGAAACGACGACACACGGCGCAAAACAAAAACGTTTTCTTTCTTAGCCCAGTGTTTCTTCCGGACGTGATACCCCAAACAAAACTTCTACGGGCTCAGATCCGCCCGTGCCCGTGACACGATGCATGTTAGGGAATGATTGGAAAGATTTCTGGGTTTACGGCCTACCATCTACGGCCAACAGCCAACCACCTACGGCCCTACGGCCCTACGGCCAACCACCTCACGAAAAGCCCACGATGATAACGTACCCAGGTGAGTCCCTAGAAAAACGCTTGCTCACTATCTCACAAATAGCAAACTGGCGTTTCTATAGTTATAAGCAAATATTGATGCAGTGTCCAGACTTTTCTGTTTGTTTAAGCTATGTGGTCTGGGAAATCAAACCCAGTCACGCTGCTTTATAAACTTATGAAGGCACGTCTATGACGGTTGTTTTCCTAATGCTTGTCTACTGGAAGTGAAGATTGTGAAGCCATTGCTCTGATTTCGCCACCGGAATTCACCCTCGCGTGAATACCGCTTAATGGGTGTGCGAGAACTGGCCCTGCAGTGAAGTCGCAGCGCAGCGCAGTGCCCCATAGTAGACACACATGACCGAGTGCACTTACAACACTTACAAAACTGCTCAAATCGGCTCCCGAAAACAGGTACCGAAACCTGTTTACATGAATTGTGCCAAAATAAATTTTTTACTCGGAATATGTGAATGTGAGAGGATCTATCAGGATTGCTAAACCAATATAAAAGATTTGCATAGAAGAAAGCACAATCAAGCACTTTGATATCCCAACATTTTTATGGTTTCATCGCTAATATTCTGGCGATTTTGGGGAACATTCGGCGCAATAATGCTTCCTGTGAGCCCATAGATTCTTCTACAGTTTTTTGTTTGTTCTGTCGTTAACATTTCCGTAGCAGGTGACCATTATACCCCCACACTGCAAAGTAGAGCGGAAGAGATACCCTTTTTACCCTGCCGGGGAAAGGGACGGAACAGCCATGAAAAAAAAAAAAGATACAGCGAAGTCCGCAGTAGTCAGGTTTTGACCTAATCTTCTATGTTGATCTATTGTTTCGTTTTAAACGCCAAAAAATACATTAAGGGTTGCTGAATACTCCGTAAGTGAACTTGCTTGAATCGATCGAGTACGAAGTGCCTCGAATATTTTTCTGCGCGAAGCGCAGCGACCCGGCTTCGCGTTTGGTCTCTTAAACCCACTTTCAGACAGGACACTTTTATTGTCGATGATGGTGACCCGGCGTTTCTTGCAATGTTGACTCTCTTCAGTGCTCGCTGCTCCCCGGTTGCAATAGGAACGTCGAGGTTTTTCTCATGAGACACCGCTTTGTTTCAGGAAACATAAAGGAATCGCAGCGAAAACAGCGCTAACAGAGAATAAACAATGCCGGCCTCAAATAGAGAGAGGCGAGAATTTGCATGTCTAGCTCTTACACCATAAGGATTTCCTCGATGTGTGCCCCTTTCATAATTTTGCGTAGACAGGTGAGCCACCAAGTTCTTACTAGAGATTGCCATCTAGTGGCGCCGGCCTAAACTCGAACGGGGCTTCATTTACCCAGTTTTGTGGCAGCGCACGACGAGTGCGGGTCATAAATCAAAATGTGCTTTTCCACTTGTCGCGCACGCGAGTACGCATACCAGAATATAACGAATCGTACGGAAAAGTTGCTAAACCATCGATGCAATGACACGAACCCCAACGGAATAATTCGTAAGTACGATTTGATGGAAATGAATGAAGACGGCGTAACATAAGCGAAAACGGATCACTGAGAAACTATATAGCGGTGTTAGTGTACGTTGCATCGCTTTCGAAGATATAGAAGTTCTTATTTGGGCGAGAGAACTATGTGTCCCTTTATGCAAAAACGAATCGCTGTAAATTTTCGAATGAGAAAAAAACCACAAAATACATTATGAATACACGAGGTTCATACTCTAAAGAGTTAAGTAATTAGAACAGATGCGTGATGTATTTCGACCCGGGGTACCGGAGTGGCCACTCGGAGTAGTGAAAACGGCGTTTCGGCCCGACGTCGCCAGCGCAGAAGAAAAGGTGGAATTGCCGTTGGTGTCTCCGTATTCCATAACGTTTTGAGGGAACTGGTCAAGAATCGGCAGCCTTCAGGGGGCATGTCCCCGTTACACAGGTATAAATAGGAATAGAAATGTTGTAGGCTAGCGATTGCCGAGTGGAACCCAAAAGTGCCGGCATGTATGCAGAATGGGTGCACATCATTCACGAATGTCCTGATTCAAGCAATGTGTGGTGCGCGCCAGTCTGTGTGGTGGCGTAATTGGCGCCGTGGATGAGGAAAGTAAAGCAAAGAGACGAAGGCAATACTTCGCCGCAAAAACAGGAAACCCGGTTAAAATGTTTACTGACACAAGGTACAAAAAATGGAAACGAATAAAAAAAGTAAACGCAATAGTGGAAACTTCCTCTACAACTTCTGCACGACTCTAACCTCCAAAGCACGTAAGCAGACTGGGGGGCACGCAGACATGCTGGTCTGAAGCGGCCAGACAAAAGATTTGCATTTCAAAAGTTCTGTTGGGCTTTCAGAAAAAATAAAATTCACACCGCAAAATAGGGGTAGGTGTTTTGTAAAAAACGCTGCGTCTTCGCGCTAATTATAAATTAGAAGAACTAACAAATTCCAGTCTTCTAGGCACAGCTATTTGCAGTTATACTTCTTATTTTGTTCTTGTTATATATAAGTTGACGATAAAGGAGTGTCTTAATCATTTTACTTTATGGATAACTGGGGGAATGTCTGCTTCTTTGATTATTTTAAACAATACTGCGTCGTAGCATTTACGAGGTGTGTAACAATAAAAAATAAATTGGCTGCATTTTATAAACACCCAGCAAACCACTAACATCTCTGCGACGTCCCAAAAAGATCCGAACGTCTATGTCCCAGCAGTATCTCCATTAGACATCCGTACAACGTGCAATATCTTTCTGAAAATTTTTGGATGTTGAGATAACGTTTCTGGTACCTAATGTGGAACGTTATTTCAACTATGCTGAAGACGTACTCTAGATGTTGGTGCTGCTTCATTTGTGGACGGTATTTAGACATATTTTTCTGACGTTGTTCAGATGTTCCTGGTATGTCTGCTTGTTACTTCGTACATGTCTATCACAGTTACATATTTTTAGCTATATCTGCTATACCTTATTTTCAAACTCTCCGCAGCCGTAACCTTTTCATGTTACCGAGGGTTTTGTATGTGTTTTGTATGGGTTTTGTACCGAGGGGTTTTGTGCAAGTTTTGTTATCCCCCATTATTGCTTTTACAGAAATATAAATGCGGAGGACATAATAAATAAATTATCATCAACATATGCCTGAACAAAATTTGTTGCCTAAAAAAGTTTTCATTCACTGAAACCACCATTTTACTTGGTCCTTGTGCTCGCTCTCTCCGATGTTTCTTTGCGCGTGGTTGAGATTTTGTGCTTGTCAGCAGCAGATCTCGCGTATGCGCAACTTTTTTCGTAACAAAAGACTTAAAATAGCGTAAACTAGCCCAAGGCGGGATTTTAAGTATAGTTTGTGATACCGCTCCGGAAAAAAACATTGCCGGCGTCGCCCATGCATTGCTGTGAAGCTGGCCCCGTGAGGAGCGCGAAGAGTCTGAGCTAGGCGTCAGCCTCTGTATGTGGCAGTCTTTCAAACAAACGTAAAAGCCGGGGGCTGACAACCGACAACAGCGAAAATGGAGGACCAAAACAAATTCCAATCCTTCAGGGCTGTCGGCTTTGGCAGAAGGCATTACAATTCCAGTTAATCGTATATGTAAGGTAAAACAGCTTTGGCAACCTTGCTTAACGCTCGAAACTATTGTATAAAGTCACTTTACGTTGTCACGGCATGAGAGTGTGCCGACATGCACTATGGGGAACAAATAATGTAGGTTGGTTTCCAAACAACCTTCTGTGTGTGTAGGTGCGTGCTGATTTTATATCAGGGAGTATGCAGGCTTATTGAGTATGCAGTATGCAGGCTTATTGAGCAAGACGAGTAACCGGTATTGCAAACATACAGTAAGGCATTTTTGTTCAAATTTGGAGGGATATTTTGGTACATTTGCCACAGCCATATTATCCCAATGTTCAGGTAGGCGTTATAGTAGAACTGCACTCAAGAGGAGGACGACCAGCCGGAGGAGAAAACTTTAACAGTAAAATCGAGCTGGTTAGTGGGCAGGCTCCTCAGTCCCAGACGAGAGAGAAAGATTCATTTTTCAATTCACCGAACGTCACCCCGAGTTGCGCAGGATTTGTTCTTTGCGCCTGAAGTGGCTGGAAAACAATAAAAAGCTGCCTGGACTTATTCATTGGTTTCGAATTGTGTTATACTGAAAATTGGCATGTACACTATTTATTGCGTTCGTTAGCGAGTATATCAAGTTTTCAACACCGTAATCATGACATAACTGTTCGGGTTGAGATTGAGTTCGTTACGATAACGATGGTTGGATAGAAATTAGGTGCGCAAACGCTTTTTTCGAGTACTGTGGACAACATTATCTGCGGCGTAGCACAAATCTCATTGCATTGCATATCCACACGAACTTTGTGAGCCTTGAAAACATCTCCAAACCTCCTGGGACGTTTGGGACGGTGGAGAAAAATGGATGCGTTGGGCACAGAAAAAAAAACTTTCATCTAACACAAGTCAACAAAAACGAAAGAATTGGAAAACACCCGTTTTATTTCCTGCCGTGCGCCCCGCTGCTTCATACGTAGCATTACACTGTTGAGTCTTCATAAGAGCATCTCAGAAATATTTCGGGGAAGCTTACGCATTTTCAATACTTACCAAGGAGCTCTGAGCACTGAAACTCTCAGATACGCTAGGTAGGACGCGTTACGCACGATCGTCTGAGCGGTGCTCTCTGAAAGACGTTATCGCTCTCCTCGTGTGTTGTAAACTTGTGCGGGATAAAGCTTGAAATCATTCAGAGCTGTCGGAATCTAAATAAAAACACGCTTTTTAAGGCCCCAGAGCATCAAAGCGGGCGATTTCTAGCAAAGGCACTGCTGCCAGTCACAACCGGATGATCGCGGCACGAATGTAGCAGACGACAGAGGAGCGGGTCCCTCAGACGTCACGTCCAGGGGGCGCCACTCAAATATCTCACCGTCATTTCCCGCAGTGCCCAAAGTTGAGTATAAATTCCTCCCGCTAAGATAAAAACTACATAAAATACACTAAATGTGTACTAACGCTACAGTTTGAACTATTGAAAAGTTTATTGTTGTATATGCTGTTTTGAGACCGCAAAATAACGACGGTGCTATAAAGCCAGATCATATGAGCCAATCCAATCCACTAGTCATGACCTTCGGCGTTCAACGAGTGCAACGGCCAGACGCGTGCTGCGCCGTTCAGTTTAAACGTGTTACAGGATGAAAGCCTTGAATGTTACTCAAATGTCTACTGTTACTACTGTGAATGAAAGAAGACTGTGTGCAGCCGTGTGAATTGTGTTGTGAACTCAATTCGTCTGGAAGAGCTCAGCGAGCCGAAAGCGCGACGGCAGTTGTCACCGATGCCACGCTATTTAGACCGTTGCAGTTGCGACCTTGTTCATCGCCTTCCCCTCGTGAGTATTGTGCATTTCAACGTCATTACTAATGAAATATCACGGTTTATTAGTTTTGCCAGCATATCTCTGAAAAGGCACATGGGTTGTACGTTGTTGCTGCGTTGTGGGAAACGTGCCTTCGAAATAAAGCGGTGGCGTTACAGACGGGGCGGAGCGATAAGCAGATAAACACTTGCGCTTTGTTCACCGCAGAAGCACAACGTCGCATCTCATCGCGAACGCGGCCACAACACACACACACCCACACCACTTCGTTGGCTGGCCTGGCTACAAAGCTTTGTTTGGACAGTCAGCGAGGTCACGACGATACAGAGCTGTGCGAGGGAGATGTGCTAAGCACTCGTAAAGCAAGGAACTTTCTCCATCGGAGGCAAATTACTGTCGACAGAAAGGCGGAACCGTGGATGCTTGTCGCGCTACTTGCCGCCTGTTGGAAACGCAAGCGGCCTTACATAGGCACGCTATTTCGCTTCCGTTCGCCAAATGCAGAAGCGGCTTAACGTACGGCGCATGCGCAGTGAGAACGACGCAAAGAATAAGCGTTCGCTAACTTTTTGCATACGGTTGCGTACGTTATTCTAAAACTCTCTAGTTTCCGCCCCGTCCGCTCCATTGGCCTACGCCTTCCCTCGAACCTACACGTCGAAGTTCAAACTCCTGTGAAGCGTGCCTCAACAAAAGCAGTTGTTGGCGACGCGATCTTCAATGAATTTACAGCGCACGTAGACGAGAACATAAGAAGAGAAAATAGGACAAAGCGGTGAACTCTTGAGTTTTATTCAGACACGAAAGACATAAACCGGGACACATCTGATAGGAATGGCAACACCACCTCCCGTAAACATCATCTTGCGCCCTGCCAGCTACACCCGTTGCTCCTACTGGCTCCGCAATGCTGATTTGCCAAAGGGGACTAGCTGTGTGGAGGTTTGGTCCATACTCTTTAGCACAGTCTCGTTTCCCACTCGTGCGTGAAGGCACAACGCCTCAGAAGTGTCATCGGGATTTGTTTGCGTTCGCAGCGTGCAAGGCGCCTTTTGTACAGTCAGTAAAAAAACAGAACGAGAGATTGTGCACCTGAACGGGAAAACTTTGATGTGCAGCAGGGATTTAATGAACACGAGTGGCAGGAATTTTCATTGTTATATCTTGTGCGTATATATTTCTGCGATTTGGGCAGAGAAACTGTAGAATGACAAAATTTGTGCGATGATACTCAGCACGCCATGGAACGGAAGCGCCCAACCACTAAGTGCGCAATTGAACGGAAGATGA
Organism: Haemaphysalis longicornis; assembly: GCF_048455015.1. Classification (NCBI taxonomy): domain Eukaryota; kingdom Metazoa; phylum Arthropoda; class Arachnida; order Ixodida; family Ixodidae; genus Haemaphysalis; species Haemaphysalis longicornis. Next base: position 92,764,762 of record NW_027526445.1, on the reverse strand, counting down.
TAGGTATAACATTAAGCGACAAGAAGAGAACTGGGTGGATCAGGGAACGAACGCGTGTTAATGACATATTAGTATAAATTAAGAAATGGAGGTGGGCAAGGCATGTAATGCGAAAGAAAGATAACCGTTGGTCATTAAGCGTAACAGAGTGGATCCCTAGAGAAGGCAAGCGTGGCAGGGGGCGGCAGAAATTAAGTTAGATGAGCAGATGAGGTGAAGCTTGCGGGGGTAAATTGATCGCAGTTAGCGGAGGACCGGGATAATTGACGATCTATGGGAAAGACTTTTGCCCTGCAGTGAGCGTAGATTGGTGGGTGAAGATGATGACTCATTCCTAAAAGAACGCAAAAAAACTCAGCTCAGCCTCAAAGAATGAAATTGTAACTTTAATATTTTTAACACGCCGTTCTGCTGTATATAGCAACCTTGTTTTCGCGCAAGTTGGTGTCTCTTTTATGTCTAGCGCTGAACTGCAAATGCAACGCCAAACTCGTAACGAGACTGACTGCCAACTTTCACTTGGGGAAGGCCTACCCCAATAGCATTGCTATACAGTCAATTCATCCCACCTATGCAACGAACAAAGCCTGCTGTATGCCGTAAAATTGAGCCAGTATCAATTGCAGATTGCGTGTATCATGTTTTACTTCACGTGCGTCTTGTTTGCGTGCTGATTATCCCGTCTACCAGTCATGTTTGTTGGTCGCCTAAATGCCACCTAAGTCTTTATATTTTGCATGTGCTTCATTGTTGAGACGAATATTTTTAAACTTGTTTATCTCCTGGTGCAAGCCAATGCCATCCATGCCCCACCCTTCACTGCATTGTAGGATCGTGCGGTGTGGCCTCATTAACTGTATATTGATGCAAAGTTGAATTGTAAAAATATTCGGCTGGCTTGTGTTCAGGGCATAGTAGGTGCAGTAATAACCAAAGTGAGTGGGGGAATCTATTATTTGGTTTCATTCCTACCTGTTTTTAAGCAATGCCGCAGCCACCACTGTCACATGTCTGTTGTTTAAACGCTAACGCCACTGAAAGAACATAAGCAAAATGCACTTCATTTAATGAAAGCCTGCCAAAACAACTCACTACAATAGAATTCTAACCTCAGAAATTTGAATACAGTGGCCACTGGAAATTTTACATAGAGTTTAAATTAAGGGAAGTCTATGTTTAACTTTGAGTGTGCCGTAAATATTTCTTGCACTACCTTGACGTTTACTACTGTACAACGTATATTTCAAATAAAAATGTAAGCCTAACAAGACAAGCGAACAGGACAACAGGACGAGTTTTTCAGTGATGTGGTTTTTGAAGGTTTAGTTATGCATATATACCAACTAGCCCACCTCGCCATTGTGCTGCAGGATGTACGTCCATGGCAGAGACGCTGTCCCGGTTTGTGCATGTTTCCTTTTGCCACATTTTGTGGACATGGCTTCATCGGTGTATATATTGTCACTTCACTCAAAAAAGTGGTTAACATAGACACAGAAAAATATTTTGCAAGTTCAGGTCGGACCCGTAGCTGGGCTAAAATGTCCTCAGAGTCCCGATTCACGAAATATAGTGCGTATAAATAGTGGTACCTCACATTAGCAGTCATAATTTTAAGGTTGCCTTAGTAGTGCCAATGCTGGCATTAAATTACATCGACTCCGCTCTCTTCCTTTCCCTTAATGTTACACCCATCATCTAACGTTCTACGGCCTGCTAAGTAGTCCCTAATTTCAGTTAGACCCTTTTATTGACCCTGGAAGTATCTGCCCGTAGGTGAGTACTGGTAAGCTGCAGCTATCATACACTGTAGTTTTCAAGGACAATGGTAGGCGGCCACTCTGTAATATACCAGCCTTAAAAGCTGTATTAACAACATAGATTTTCCTGTACCCATGCCTAGATTGAAGAACTGGATTACAACGGAGGTACTACTGCAACAGTGCACAAGGCGCCTGCTCAAGCTACTGTTGACGGTCAACTTGCCGCAGGAGTTCTCCTGGTTTGGGAAAAAGAGAAGCACCCTTTTTTCCACCTGCGAACGACATCCTGAATTTTGTGTAACTAGATATCTTCGTGTTGTTACAGACATCAAATTCTTTCATTAGACAATGTATGGGGCCCAGATTTTTATTGTCAGTCACATCCTGCGCAAATATCAACATTGTCGACAACCTGCGGCTTCTTAGTTTTTATTGCTAGAAGAGGCATTTAATTTCCTTCAGCCTTTGGATCATGAAATTTCTACTCACTTTCCAACCAATCCGGTCCGCAACTATTTTGACAGTTTTTGGTACCACAACGAAGAATGAAAACTGTTCAAGAATCCCTACCATAACTGATGATGGAGGCATGCACCATAGAACCACCATTGAATTCTTTCCTTGCTTCGATGCATTGTTATTTTGTGTTATTGTTCCTTGAGCGTATCACTTGGTGTGAATCATGTAGTTGTGTATATCTGTCTTGTAAATATTATTCAATCATTTCCGTGTTCCCCGTTTTTTTGTTTGTTGCCAAATCATATCACTTTGTGTGAAATATTGAAATAGTGTAACATTGTATTGTTTTCCTATCCAGACTTGAATAAGTTGTTGCTAAAGTTTTTTGTTGTTTTATTGTTGTCCTGCCATTTCGCTAAGTGTGAATTATTTCATCACGTAAATTACTACTGCTCTTGTAACCGCCGTACACTCATTTCTGTATACTCACCTTTTCTAGTGTCTATTACCATTTCCCTAGATGTTGGTTTGTTTAAAGTATCTCAAATTTGTATGGCACTCACACCCACCACTCAACACCACGTTTGTGTTTCCAAGGTGCTTTTGGTGTATTGTTCCACAAATTGTTCACTAGATTTGAACTATTTAGTTCCGTAAATTTGCTTTGTTTATAGTAACCACCATTCAATCATTTTTTTTTGTTTCCACACTGTTATTTTTCCACACTGCTGTTTTTCACCCATTTCACTTAATGTGAGATACTTCAAGCTGCATAACTATCTTGTGCTTGTACGCTGGGCTTACATGTTTGCTTTTTTTCTATTTTTGTCAACCTTTTTGCTGTGCTTGACTTATTTAATTTGTCATGAATATTTTTACTATTCTTGCAAATATAACAATGTGTACCCTGTGGGCCAGGGCAAATAGGAATCAAAATAAAGTGGTTGTGTTGCGAAAGCATATTACATAATTTTGTGAAGTCAACATAAACTGTGTTACTGAACTCTTGTGTTTTATGTGTGCATTGAAAGCTTTCTTAATACCCAGCTGCACTTACTTACATCAAGGTTGGCAAGACTGTCATTTTATAGTTTAATTTTTGAATTGTTTCCCTGATAGTTTATTTGCAGAAGGCCTGTACAGCCATGCTGGTGGTACAATTCGATGACGCTACTGTTGTTGCCTTAGGGTCAAGGTCACTTGTGCTGATCAGGACTGGTTTGCTGTTACTTACTGCCACTTGTTTTCGATGCGACATTTCTTGTTTATAGCAGTGCTTCATGTGCTTCTGCAAGAGTGTGTGGTCAGCTTGTTACTTCACATATAAGACTTCATGCAGTATGCAGCACTTCAAAAGTGGAAACATTATTCTAGAAACCAGGTGACAAGTAACAGCAAACAGTGCTGAATAGCTAGTAATACATGTATTTGAAATATTATTGCCTACAACACGTAGGCAGCCTTGAAAAGGAGGCTGGCCAAACATCCAGATAATGTATAAAGAATGTAAATTTCCATTATACAGGTTCATCTCTACAATATCATACTAACGTACACTAGTCATGAATATAACAAACTAATGCTTGTGCCGAAGACAGAAAAATAATGTACAACAGATGTCTATAAACGTCTTGCATGCGTACCACTACAATATCCATACGACGTACCACTAAGGTAACATCCCGCCAACAGCGTATAAAAGTACTATGAGACGTCTACAGTACGTGATCCTTCGTGTTATTTGGATGGGTTTTTTGCAGTTGTGGGGACGTTGATTATATGTAACTCTGACCCCAAAAGTACGTCTCCTGGACATCTGCAATGTCTATTGCTGACGTCTCCGGGATATCTGCACGACGTAACGTGGTTTGCTGGGCAGCCACATCGGTCGTGAACGGCTGCATAAAAGCGAATAAAAGTGAAAAATGGGAAGTTTTATTAACAGTCATCAATTGCGACTGAAATTCGCCTGCGACAAGCGAAAAAAAAAGAGAATGTTTTATAAGCGAAAATTCTGTACGTCTTCAATGTAATTATCAGAAAATTTCAAGGATCTGCATTAGAAAAGTTACGCCTTGTGAGTAGTAAAATGTACTTTATTTTACGAAGTGACAAATCATTATTTCTGGATAAATATTCCAAGTACTATCTCACTGGGAATATAAGTAAACTCAATCGCTTATTTCAGCATAAGCCTTTCGCACAACGTGCTTGCTCGAACGAAGAAAGTGAACAGAGCGCTACAATAGAATATCGCGATCCCAAGTATAGAAAACCAATTAAAATTCGTTTTTATGGAGCACGCATTTTAAATGTTAATTGGGCATTTTTAATTTTTCAGTACAGTAGTGTCGAGTTCGGCTGTGGTGTTTGGGTCAGCAGTTACCCGAGTTACATATGCGCTTTGAAGAAAGAAATGACTCACCATGAAGTACAGTCGAGCCCACATTTAACGGCCCTACTTAAAATGAACGCTTATAATGAACAAAACGCGCGTCACCGTCAAAATATACGTTATTTCAATGGCATAAAATCCCACGTACAACAAACGTCTTTGAGCTCTGCGGATCGGTTACAGCGAGCGGCCGGCGCAGCGATGTGCGTTAAAATTACGGCCTCTGCCCAGCTCTGCCGGCGCAGGTCGTTTTCCCGACCCTCCAAGCTGGCAAAACGGGCAAATCTGGATTTCCCCGACTTCTGCCCAGGCATTGGCTGACTGCATCGCTTGAAGGTGTGGCACGGCATTGTTTTTAAGTTGATTGTCGACGAGGCGGAGTCCGCAAGTGACAAAGATGTTGCAGCGTGGCTTGAAAAAAAGAAAAAAACGGAGAAGTTATTTCAAGCTATGCGGATAGCGGCGTCTACAACGCAGATGAAAGTGCGGTATTTTACCAGATGTTGCCAAATAAAAACACCCCATAAAAGGCGACACATGCATTGGCGGGAAGCATAGCAAAGTACGCGTCACAGACCTTCTGTACCCGAACATGGATGGCAGCGGCCGCCACGTGCCTTCCGTAATCGGAAAGTCGAAAAAGCCGCGTTGCTTAGGAGCTATGTGCCCGTGCGCTACAGGCACAACGGTAAGGCTTTGATGATGCGCGATTTATTTGCTGATTGGCTGAGCGAGTTCGACCGTGGCGTGCAGAGGCAAGACAGGCGCGTGCTGCTCGGGATGGATAACTTCACTGCACACCACGTGCAAACTTCCCTGACTGCAGTGACTGCTTTTCCTGCCACCGAATACCATTTCGAAGGTGCAGCCGCTTGAGTTCGAAATAATGCCTGTCGTTAAAGGCATCGTATAGGCCCCGCGCTGTGGAGCGCTTGGTCATAGCTGTTGACCGCCCGGCAGCCAACTTGCCGCTTCGAGGCTCGCTGTGTTCAGCTGATAGTGAAGGCTGCCTGGTTGGAGGTGACAGCCACTTCCGTGAGGAATTATTTCCGCAAGGCCGGTTTCGTCGAAACACAACCTGAAGCCGAGCCTGTTGCTTCCGGTGGTCAGTCCGGCCGCGATTTGTGGCAGCAAGTCATCGACTCCGACGTGGTGGCCATGACCTCGGCTGGGACAATTTTGTTTGTGCCGATGAAGATGTTGACAATGCGGAACGGTGAACGGACGAGGGTATCGTTAATAAAGTGCGGAGGAATCGTTAATGTTAATCGCTAATGAAGAAATGCGGAGGAATGAGAGGCGAACAACGACGAAACTTTTGAGCATGCGCTATCAGCGCGCCTATTTCAATAGGCTACATAATTTTTAAACTAAACTAAATAATTAAACTAAACTAAATAAATAACTAAATAATTTTTTTATGCCAAGGGCCTCGGCGAAATTCACACGGCTACTCTAAATAAACTGGAGACCACCCTAATAAAATCTGCACTGAAGAAACAAACAGCCATCACGGGCTCGTTTGCGAAAAATAAATTATGTTTCGATATTTTTATCGCTATTGTCCGTTTACTATGAACTTCGGGATATAACAATCAGAGGCCGCGTGACGCTCAGGTTCGTTAAGCGGGCTCGACTGTATTCATGAAGTACTAATAACGGCAATTGTAAAGTTTTTGGCTATCCTTTGCAAGTACATTGCACGTGATGAAGGTATCAATCAATGAAACCATGCTGGTTCGCAAAAGGATTCGTGTAGGTACGGCGTCCGAATATTCCAACAGTATAATACTCTAGCTTTTGAGTGTGTAGGAAACAAACTGGAGACGAAGCATCACAACAACCATCGTACTTAATGTCGTTTAATAATACGTCGTTTCTGGGGCTGGAGTGCAGGACAGCGGACCTCACGCTTGCCTTCACGAGGTCTTTCCTCCGATATTTTTTAAATTACCCTATCGGAATGGCAGTGTTGTGAATGGCCTATCTTTTTAAACCCGCGTTTCCTCTTCATTATAAGGTCATAGATTATTTTTTACCTTCACGGATCAGGATTTCTGTATCATAAATGTATGCGGGGACATAAAAAGACAATGTGATTTGAGTTATTGTTGGGTTTATCCAGCAGAAGCAACGCAGTCGATGTGTAGCGCTTTAGATAATGACTGGGCATTTATTTTGACCATGTTGATATCTTTAACGTGCTCCGAAGAAAAAGAAAGTTGGTGAAATATTTTCTTTCCTTACTTTGATTGAGTTGTGATCACTCAAGCCTGACCTGCATGGCGTTTTAACGGTTTTTATTAGTTGTGTACCCCAATAAACAATTTTACGTTCGCCGCATTGAGTTTTCACAGCAGTAGAACGATTGGGACAGTGTAATTGTACTGTACCAAAGGGGGCTGGGGCCTCTGTCAGGCTTTGTAGCCTTTAGTCCCAGCCTGCCTCCTCGTACTTCTGAGGAAATACAATCTTTAATAGCACACTCGTTTTCTGATTGCCTGGGTTGAACTTCCTAGCATGTATAAATAATATCTTGCAAACAACAATCCAGATACTTCAAAAAATATAAGGGTGAATCCCAGAGGATCGCGAATCGGAGAATTAGTGGGTGAACGTTGTGACATTAGCGCCGCATTGGTTGCGAACGTTTTTTTTTTTTTGGTGTATGCTATTGTACCTATTTGCCTTAGTACTTCTCTGATAAGCTGACCCCTAATCGACTTTCTTCTCGTTTATTTTCTAACCCTACCATTTAGACCATGTATATTGCTGTTTGAATGAGCATACCTGCTTAGTCGTGGACGGTTTTTAGGCTGGTGTCGGGCACATGAACTATCGTGCTTCAGGCTCAGTTTATGCAGGCTTACATCTCCTGTTTTACAGTCTCATTCCTCTGGAATCTCATGCGGTCTTTGTTGTCTTCCCCTTGCTTGCTTTCTCATTTCGTTCTGTGGTATTCCGCACTTGTTTATACGCCTCGTTTTCCGCAAACTTGTTTTCGTATTCACTTTGTTCCTTTACTTTCTCGTGCACTGAACATTTTTTTTCTCACTGTCCACACACACTACACTCTTAATCTGGTCCACATAAGATCCACTTAGTAACTGAACTTTTCTGCAAAAAAGTTCCAGTTATATATTTGGAACCGTGTTCCACATACCCTGAAAATTAAGTGAAACAGTGCACCACATATTTTTGAAACTAAATTATGTAGATCGGCGGTGCTAATAAAAGTATGCGGATCACTGTACCAAATAAAAGGGTAGTTTAGTTACTGGAACATTGATCCATGTAAAAATATTATGAAATTTATCCGGTGCGTCGTTCCAGGTACCTTCAGACCAGCTGTTTATATTAAAAGGGTGTTCCTATAGACATTAAGAAGCTGTCTACGGGACTCCACTTTTCCCATATTTCTGCTTTCCTCTCGGTATACACCGAGGTCATATGCCAGGCTGGCGGATGCATTGGTATCAGCAGAAAACCGCAAGCACAATTTTAACACAGTCTTGACATATGACCCGCAGTGATACCAACAATTGGAAAGCAGAAACCACCGCAGCCGTGTGGTACCTGACAGTTCCCAACAGTTGCCTATAGGAGCACAGTTCTATATAAAACTAGGTGTGAGGCACCTAGAACAGCACACAGTCTTTCGCTTCACCCGCAGAATCCTGTTATGGGTTTTAGCTGCCTGTAAAAGAAGCAATATACTTGCATTAAAATACACACGAAACCAACTATTATGACTCAAACACTGCTATTCAATGTACTATATAACTTTATTGGGTGTGAGTATGCATACAATTCAGATACGGATAGCTGTCTATTTTAAATTGCACAGAAAATGACCAATGCACAATGAATAAATACCATAACGAAAACACTAAGCCCTAAGTGACATTTCCACATATTCACTTTTACTCGAAAACTTGATTAATAAAGACGGTTTTAGCGGCACCTGCGTCACAAATAGACTTGTGCGTCTACCGCGGCACTGACACAGACATTATACAACAGTGAGCATCAAGTATGCTGTCTTATCAGATAAAACAAGGTAACTAAAAGACTAAAGTACCCATTCACTGGCCATACCATGTTTAGGCATAACTGTTTGGGTGGGAAAATACAAGGCCCAAAAACACGCCATACACGGTTGTATTATCGGAAACTTACAAAAGTGCAGTGCAAGACTTTAGGGTAACAACGCTCGAGCCAAGATTAACTATAAAAAATTTTGAAACTAGAGGTACCTGTCAGTACCTGTTTAGTGGTGTTCTGGATCTAAGGAGCATCAATTCAGCCTTCGAGCCGATGACAATGACGATAATGCTACGACTCGGAGTGGAAAGTGAAGCCTTAAACTGAAAAGGTTGGAGACGGAAGAGAGGGAGGAGGGAGGGAGAGAGTTCTTAATTCACTTTCCGAGCAGAAATGAGCGGTAGTACCCGGTGATGCATGAGTGGACAAATATACTAATGACAATAATATGTATAACGAGTCTGCAAGTATTTCCTACCTCTCATAATTAGCCAGTTAGCCGCAAAGTTGTACGTAGTTAGGAACCCCGCCTGCTGTGAATACATTGGTTCCTGCCGGAGGCGTGTGGAATGGGGAAACGGCTGGAACTCGTGTGTCATTGGAACTCCCCCGAAACAGATTGTGCGAAGATTGTGTGCTGAAATCGGTGTGCATGTGAAAGGGTGACAATATAACTGAATTTCACGTCCACGGGAGTATAAGTTAAAACTCCTGCTCAGGGTGTATACGTGTGTTAGACCAAAATCCTAAAATTGGTTTTTGGACACCCGCGCAGGCAGCAGTTGCAGGCAAAAACGAATTGGATATACCAGCGCGCTGTTTAGTTAGTGAGTAATTTGTTGAAACACGTAATTTTGTCGAAAGTCTGATTGTCCGTATTAGGTGGGTTTATAGAAATATCTTCTAAAACAGTGTTTAGATACCTGTATAAGTTACCTATATCCCCCAAAACTAGTTCACTTCTGAATCAGCCTCCGAAAAAAATATATGAAAAACATTTTAGGCGCTCTTCGCTCTCTTGCGGGTGAACGTTTTAAAACGTTCAGCGATATTTGGCGCCTGCACTATAATGAGAATGTGCTCATATAATTCGGAGCCGTCTGAATGACCATTTTGTCTAGGCGATGATATCACCTATGCGGACTTTCCGGCTTGACAGGTGTGTCGACTAAGAAAACTATTTTCTCCCTTTCACCGACATCGCGCTGCGAAAAGCTTAAAATTTGTGTTGTGCGTTTGTTATAAAATTATTTATTAGCAAAACCCAATTGGATACACCGATCAGTGAAGCATTTATTGGAGAACAATATGGAATATCCATTTTGTTCCGAAATGCAGAATCAGCCCAGCACGGTTGGTTAGAGGAAAACCGTAAAACCACTTATTAGATAGTCGTAAGGGCTACACACGCACACACGAAAACACTCGAATATGTGAACGGGGGAGCGAGATAATCACGAACTTACCAAAACACAATTTCCCGTTTTTCAGTGCTTAGTTCTGCAATTTCAGAAAACCCCTCATTAGGGAGCCCCTTTATCATCACACGAATATAGTCCGGAAACTGCAACTCTCTAGGTGTAGCAGTCTTGGCTGGGCGTTGGTTAGTCAGTCAGTGACTCAGTCAGTCTCACTCACTCAGTCGGGCGCTTCTCTTTACATCTTCGGACGCCCACTTGCTAAATGGTTCCCGGAATATCTCCAATACATATGGCCTAGCTGAAGAAGCTCAACTTATGGGGGTCCTGGGGGCTGTCCATTCCATCCGCGACAATTGTGACTCACTCTCATCCCGGAAATTTCGCATCATTACAGATTCTCACCTCGCCCTTAAAGAATTGAACCAAACATTTTCACCTAATTGTACGGCCACGAATATACTACATGCCATTCGAGACCTTCAACTGGAAGGCATCACCATCCGCATCGTCTGGTCCCCGGGACACACGCCTGGGGCACATGGCAACCACGCGGCTCACACCGCCGCTTGGGAGAGACTTGACACACCTCCCGTGGTTTCCAGTGCCCCATTGCAACACCTAGCACGACCAGACTGGCAACTTCATCTGCGGAAATTCAAGGCAGAGAGTCGCAAGAGGCTTCAAGATACCACCCCGGTGGGTGTGCTGGGGCCGCTCAAGACGCTCACACGCTCGGGCGAGGTGGTAGCTAATAAGATTTACGCTAACACGGCCCTAACAGCTCATGTACTACACAAATGGACCCACGGAGCCAGCTCGCACATCCAACGCTGCCCGTATTGTGACGAGAAGTGTATCCCTAACCTGTACCATTTGATATGGCACTGTGAGCACTTCAAGACCGATCGCGAGCCACTATTGGACCTCGGTTCGCCACCCGGAGATGAAGAAGCGCACCTGCAACGCGTTCGAGAGGACCCCTCAGTACTTGAGAAAGTTATTGAATACGCACTAACCAGTGGTCTTTACAAGCTGGTGTAATAACCTGGACCAACACCTCTAAAAATCGTCGCACCTATCTCTTCACGGTTTCTGCGAACTATATGTTCACGGACTTTACAATGCTATCCACCATTTAAGGTGATTGAACCTTGAACATTGTTCTTTTTTTTTCGATTATTCCCTCCCTTCCTTCATGTCCCTTTCCTTCCCCAACAGGGCATTCATGCCCCCTCTGATAATAAAGGCATTCCTCCTTCCTTTATATGTATAGATAACCGCATGGATGTTAATGGCAACCCATGCCGAGTATTCTGAAAAAAAAACGTTAAGCCCAGCTGCTTGCATTATTCATGCGTTGCCGTCTGTTTTTAACCGTTTCGAACAAAACATTGTCTGGGCAATTCGACTCCGGGGATTTTTTTATTTACGACAATGAGGTGCTGCCCGTACCGATATGTCCAACATCATCATCATTATCGTCGTCGTCGTCGTTGTCATCATCATCAGCATCATCATCACGCTGGGCTCTGCCATCTTCACCCGAGCACGAGCCAGACTTAGCAGACTCATCCAATGGTGCTCTGCCACCCGACAGTGCAAGCCGCGACCCAAATCCACTGCAATAACCGATGAAACACCTTCCCGCGAGCCTGAAGTCCGATCACACGCCTCGGACACAGCGCAGGACACGTTCGCAGCCAAGGCGTTAAGGCGTTAGGCATGCCAGCTTTCCCAGCTCTCCAAAATGAGCTCCCTTATAAAGAAAAGCTTTCTACCTCCACTAGGTAACGGTTCTTTTGTGGCGTGCGGGACAAGAAACTCCAACGCGGCTGCGGAGGGAAGGCGGGTAAATGGTCGTATGTCAAAGATACGTTAAAGATACGTTAAATTCAGTGGTCGTACGGCAAAGATACTTTCACATCCTGCACGACATCAGGGTTATCGCATAATACCAAGTAAATTTCATTTTTATGCTCCCCATTCGAGGTCATCCACGTCCACTTTCAGCTCTCCCGTTTGCACAAGAAGGTATTATTGATGAGTAGGTTATTCCGTTCGGCGAACTCGACTAGTAGGTCCCCCATGGTATTTTTACAGCCCGGACCATATTTTCAAACTTCCTTGTCTCCAGCTTGATTCTTGCCTGCTTTAGCACTGAAGTCTCCCATAACTATGGTATACTCTGTTTTTAATTTCGCCATTGCCGATTCCACATCTTCATAAAAGCGTTGCACTGCCTGGTTGTCGTTTCTGGGTGTCCCAGGAGACGAAATATCTAATTAGGAAACGGGAAACCATGCAATTCTCCACCACAGCTGACAGAGTAGAACTAGCGGAGCTTTCGAAGTTAATCAATAAGCGTAAGACAGCTGAAATACTGAAGTAGAATATAGAGAGGATCGAACACGCTGTAAAAAACGGAGGTAGCCTGGAAGCAGTGAAGAAGCGTCTTGGCGAGGGGAAAAATAAGATGTATGCGCATGAAGACAAGCAATGCAAGGTCGTCACAAATATGGATAAAATAGTCACACTAGCTGAGGAGTTCTACAGGGATCTGTACAGTAGGCGGGACATCCAGGATAACGCCGACCGAGACAGTAGTTCAGAGGAGATAGACATCCAACCAGTAACTATAGAAGCGAGAAGTCTTCGAAAGAAAGGAAAGAGGCCAAATCACCTGGTGAGGTTCAGGTAACAGCAGACCTGTTGAATGATGGCGGGGTAATTGTACTTGAAAAAAAGGGCCCACCTCCCCACCCGAAAGGCCACCGGAGAGCGGCACACCGGTTATATGCGCAGCGCGCCCGAAGGAGAGGAGACCACGGAAGAGAGAGTACTGCACATGCGTCAGCGCCAGTGTGTCTGCCGCAGCTATGACGCAATACAATCCAACACAATCCACTTTAATCCAATCCAATCCAAATCCAAACCATGCCAAGCCAATCCATTCGAATCCAATCCAATGCCCTGGCGAGAGAGGGGCATCGGAGCGGAGAGGGGGTGAGCGGCGGAGAGCGTAGCTCGCGCGGCGAGGAGATTGGGGGAAGGGCAGACGACAACAACGCCGACGACGCTACATGGACAAGGCGAGTGAATGAGATGCAGTCACATCTAAAACTGGCAAACCTGTATACGCAATGATGCCTAATGACGGCAAGTGTACCGGAATCTTGGAAGAACGCGATTATTATCCTCATCCATAAGAAAGGTTACATGAAAGACATGAAAAATTACAGGTAGATCAGCTTACTGTCAGTCGTCTACAAGGTACTTATCAAGGTAATCGCTTACAGAATTTCTGTAACCTTTAGTCAAGCAAAAGAACAAGCTGGGTTCCGTAAAGGCTATCCAACAATGGACCATATTTACACGATGAATCAGGTGATATAGAAGTGCGCTGACTATACTGAACCCCTATTATAGCCGTCATTAATTATGAGGAAGCATTTGACTTGGTTGAGACCTCAGCAGTCATTCAGGCATCACGGAACCAGGGGGTAGATGAGCATTATGTAAGAATACCATAGAAATTTACAATGGGTCCACAGCTACCATCATCCTCCACAAAGAGAGCAGTAAAATACCTATAAGGAAAGGCGTCAGACAAGTAGACACAATCTCCCCAATGTTATTCACAGCATGTTTACAAGAAATATTCAGAACAATGAATTGGGAACAGGTGGGAGTAAGGGTGAATGGAGAATACCTCAGTAACCTCGGATTTGCTGATGACGTTGCCTTGCTAAGTAATTTGGAAGGCGAATTGCAAAGCATGCTTTGCGCACTGAATAAACAGAGCAGAACAGTAGGCCTGAAAATATTATGCAGGAAACCAAAGTACTGATCAATAACCTCAGGACAGCACAGCTGTTTCAGATATGTGGCGAGGGAGTGGAAGTGGTAAGCGAATATACCTACTTAAGCCAAGTTGTGACCCCGGATCCAAACCATGAGGCAGAGACGATTAGAAGGATAAGAACGGGGGGAATGGTTCGGCAGGCATTCCCAGGTAACGAATGGCAGCCTACCATTTTCCCTGAAGAAGAAAAGTGTATGACAGCTGCAGCTTACGAATAGTCACAGTCAGGGCCGAAACTTGTAGGCTCAACAAGAGGGTTCTGCGTAAATTGAAGACGACTCAGCGAGCAATGGAATGGAAGAGGATAGGTGTAACATTCAGGGACAAGAATACAGCGAACTGGGTCAGGGAACAAACGCGTGTTAATTAGATATAAGCAGCAATAAGCAATAACGCAGAAAAAAATGGTCGTGGGCAGGGCATATAATGCGAAGGCAAGATAACCATTAGTTAAGGGTAACAGATTAGATGCCTAGAGAAGGCAAACGTGGCAATGGGCGATGAAATCTAGATGGGCAGATGAGATCAAGAAATTTGTGGTGTAAAAAAGTAGTCGCAGTTTCCACAGGACCGGGATAAAAGGATATTAATGGGAGATGCCTTTGCCCTGCAGGGGGCATAGATAGGCTGCTAGTGATGATGATGATGATGATGATGATTCTATTCACTATATGTAGCAAGAGTTTTATGTATAGTTGGTAACTCCATCTACAATCCATGTGTAATATTCGCGCGGCTGGTGGTGAACATGTTCACATTTTGCGCGATTCTCGTGGCAGCAAGTCGACAATCTGTACGAATGTTGCTACTTACGTTAGTCAATGTATATTGTAAGTAATAAAACAGCCTAGCAGAATGATATTCGAAAAATGCGCTGGATAATTTGATCTAGAGTATGTCAGGTAGTATTTTGCATTATATTCGGACTCTGATACGTCGGTGTGGCGTCCGGAATCTCTGTGGTCCGGCAGGTGGGGGGGGGGGGAAGTGACAGACGGGGTATTTTTTTGGTTCCGATATGGTTTGTCTGCATTAGTTATGCCCCAGTTCTGTGCGATATTGGTTCGCGCTGTGAGCAACAATTAAGATATTGAGTTTAACCACGGTTTCACTGCACCTACAAAGCTCGAAAGGACATCTTCGGACTGCACAAAAAAAACGTAGAGAAGCATATTGAATGGGTGCGGTCACTATTTTTCCATATAGTCGATCTCGCACAAAGACATTTTATTGTCGTACTATGACACGGTGTGTTTTGAAATATTTTAAGTGGCTGTGATTGCCAAATAAATCTTGGTTAGCACTTTCTTGTGGTCCAAGATATATTTATAAACTTTTGCAGAACTTCTAAACCTAAACCCCCGAATTATTACGAATAATCCTGTATATACACATTATGTTTTCTGAGTATTTGGTTTTTATTTCTTTACACAACCAAGGGGAGGCTGATACTAAAGGCGGAGGTGACATGACAGAGGCTTCAGCCACTCGTTTGCAGCGTACGTAATAACTGGGCTCTTTCCAAATTTAGGCATAATAGCTTATTTTTTATAAAAAAATAGCACAAAGCAAAGTCATTACTACATTTCCTATGTAATATAGTAAGTATAGGTCTTAGGTTCACAGATGGATCCCAGTGTACACACTAACGCAGTAATTCTTGCATATTACCGTCATCAATTACACTACTACGTCCCAATTACGTATTTAAGCATTTTGTTTGTAATTGGTATTAATGTCTACCTTGAGGGGAAATATACATATACTTCAAACACTTAATTATATATCAGTATCGCAAGCGTTTTGCTTAAGTAACATTTCTTTGACCTGTTTTTTAAACGTGGGTTCACTGGCGTCGAAGTTTATTTTCTCCCAATTCATTCAATATTTAACTTTACTGGTACAAGAAAGATTGCTCACCATAGTTCGTTATTACTTTTGGAGTGTGCTATAGTATTGTATGCCTGAGATGGTAGCCAGAATATTTATTGTTAGCTTGATTGGGCAGAAGCTTCATGTAATAAATTTTGTCACTGAATATTCAGTAAATAATGGACTGGTCCTGCTATCTTCGTGACAGCCAGGATAACCTAAATATAGGCTGAAATTTTTTTTGCAATAAAATGAACCTTTTATATTTCCTTTGACTTGTGGTCCCCCACGCTAAACTCCCGTAGCATAGTTTAGTATAGCATTGTATAGGTTTTGTTTCAACCATAGTGGTATCAAATGGTGGATTCTGTATATGAGACCTATACTTTTAGACCGTTAATTCATGGCACAAGTGTACTTAGTTAAATGCTGTGCCATTCCGTACACTGCTCCCTCATTCTGGCAATTTTCTTGACCAGTTTAGTCTGCAATGCTAAACACACTCTTGGCACGCAGTATTTGTTTCCACTCAAGTAACTATAATTAATAAGTGGTAACACAAACCAATAAACTTTGAATTTGTTTGCATTACCTGAAGCCGGCTTTTCAAGCTCGTTATAAACTTTATGGACTCTTTTTTGCATGACCAACTAAATCGTCCAAAAAACGGTACCCTGAAACAAGTATTCTTCCAAGCTCGCATCACAGCGGTTATCTTTTTGCAATCGAAGTAAGGTTGCATAAGTGCGCAGGGCATGTTTCTTCAGGTCCAGTTATTCATGGGCTTACAAGTAAACGGCCCCGACATGGTAAAGTTTCATGTCACTACCTCGCCATGACGATTGCCAGGGTGTTTTTTTTGTGCCTTCGTTCAACTTTTTTCTATGTGGGTGTCAAAGTAGTTTTATGTGTTATGAGAGTGTTTCAAAAAGTCCAAACTCGTACTTGAAACAGGGGGGCAATAACAGGTAGCACAAATGTGCTAGAGATCATCTTGTGAAAGGTTGTGGGGCGGTGGTTTGAGTTCAAGCTGGCGGTGTGTCTGGTGTGTCTGGTGCTCGAACTATAACCGGGTTGATTTCCGGTCCTAGGCCAGGTCTACTGTATAGCGGTTGTCACATCATACCGTTCTGGTCAGTTGTTAAACTCTTTCTTCGCGAGTACGAAGTCAGCTGCGGTGAAAGCGTAAACACTGGCATCTATATAGCCCAGTCGTTTGGGTGTAGCAGGTAGAGAGAAATAGGAGCCTTGAAGTGAGTGCATCCTTTCGCACCGCAGAGTTAAACTGCCTAAACACATATTTGTAGCTCAACAAAGTGACCAAGGTTGCATTGAAACTCGGTACTTAATTTGAATAGGTCTGACCTCCCTACGGGTGCAGCTGCCCAAAACCCATAATTTGGCCAGAGCGGGAGACGGCCAACACAGGGAAATCCTCAGGGTGGCCACGTTACAAAATCCGTTCTAACTTCACAAGAGATACTGCTTGTTTTGACTATTAAAGGTGCTGTTTAAGGGCAGCCGTGAAAGAAGGGGAGAGGAGGGGGGAATTACGAGAAGTAGAAGATAAGGAATGAAGCACATGTAAATTCTAACATGGAGTAAGATCACCGAGAAGGCGAAGAAAGAAAGGGACAGTGAACACGATGACAGACACGGAAAGAACTGAGCAGAGCAAGTGCATAGGTTGATAGAAAAGCAAATGAGGAGAAAGCACGTCTGGAGACGGTAGAGCAATGAAAAACTTCGGAGACATCGAGGAGACATAAAGAAATTTTTAGTGTGACCGGGAGGACGGACAGATATATTCAGAGCATGGAAAGAATCCGACAGGTGATTAAGAGATTGAATGCAGGGAGTTTGAGAAACAGTAGGGAAAGCACGCCCAGGACGCGGAGAAAGGACTTCGACTTGTTGAGGGCGTATATCATGCGGCCAAGTATGGCCTCAATACGCCATTACCCGCCATAAGAGCGGATCCTCTCGGGGAAGGTATGAACAGTGCGGTTGTTCGGCAACATAGTGTTTATTGTGACACCGATAAACGTGGCTCTTTGCGAGCTCTTGGGTCTGTAGATGCCTTCGGCTATGATACATGGACGCATTGGTTAATAAGAGAACAGCCTGTAGTGCACATGGTGTGGGAATACCGTAGAAGCTTCCCAAGGTGTCCCTGCGATGGCTAGCGTCAGCGGTTCAATAAAAAAATGGCTCGTTGGAATATAAGGACAACTGTTTATATTTACTGGGAAAATGAAAACATATTATGGTATTTCCTCGGCTCCCGACGAATGCCTTTTGTTTTCGGCGTCTCCCCCTCCCGTCACCATATCTCGCCCGCGCAGTTTAAAGCTCCAGTCTCGCGTGACGCTACTCGCACTCACCCTTAGAGGTTGTTAGTCTTTCAGCTGATACAACACACCCGTTTTGTTGTGACCGACTAAATTTACTGCGCCTTTGGTTGCATACGAAAACACGTAATCTCTAAAAAGTGTTTCCCTCGGGCAAGCACATCACCGAGCCAAATTTTGTGGCACCACTATTGACAGCCCCGTAGCTGAGTGCAATATTTAAAGCGGTGGTCTTCGCGAAAAGAACATAGCACCTTTCTTGTAGGATTAACGTTTGTATTGCTCTCAAGAAGGTAAAACGAAACGACCTATTATAAACGTTGAAGAGGCGCGGCAATCTTAAAAGACAGCAAGCGGGTATGAGGAACCGGGAGAATAGATGTGAACAAAGAAAACCGGCACTGGTATTCATTGCATAGAATATCAAAGTTGTAAATATCGCGAGAAGTTAGAATAGGAGAAAGACGAGTTAGTTACGCTGCAGGGGGGCCTGATTACTCTTCTCTTTCGAATTTTGGGGCAAAGCAAACTGGTATGGCCCATTTTTCCTATTGCATGCAGGTAACAAAATAAATCGCGGATTTTAAACCAAGCTATCTTTTCTTCCAAAGCTTGAAAGGCGCGTAGAATGAACGCCTGTAATGTACAAGAAGAAAGCTCCAATAAACAAACAATTCACAATACACGATACCCGGAAATAAGTTAATTAGTGCAGAGTAACTGCATAGCCTTTGTTGTGAAGTGATGGCGCACCGCCTTCGTTCATAAACCAAGCCGACGCTTACTCCAGATGCACAGAGCAGTTTATTAAGCCAAAAAATGCTAGTAAAGATTCACTCGGTGAGTGAACTCACAAAACAATAAAATCCTATTCCGGCTTTTTTTAGCCCGCTGCCGAGAGTGAACAGCTCGTGAAAGGTGTATACACCGCACGATGATCCTAAAATACCTTCCGGCCAGAGTAAAAGTGTGCGTGCCTTATTTTGGAAGATCACGTTTTAATCTTAAAATTATAACCATGCCCGTTAATATTCCTTGCTTCACCTCCATCGAACCCCCAATGACAATGGTGCGCGTGGCGCTTGCCTAGCGTACCATATTTTGCCCCTTTCGCATTACGTTTTGCGGCTGTTTTGCCTGTAGCAAATATTTTGCTAGTCTCTGGGGACAATGCTGTGTTAAACTATACGAAAACCTTGTGGTAGACTGGGAACCCTAAAGTCTTACGGAACTGCTGCATTGTGTGTCTTTTATTGCATGTTATACATTTCACACTGCACATTTAAGTTTCTCTAATCAGAATCTGCATAACTCACAATACTTGAAAGAAATGGTGAGCGATGAGCTGTTTTTATTTTAAATTTATTGACAATAATAAGAGTTGATATTTAAAAAAATACTAAGCTGTGCGCTAAATTTTTAGTACAAAGTTTTGTTTTTAAAAATTTCAATTTTTGTAAATAGCTGCTGCGTGCGGATATTTTATTTACATTAAACATAAAGCCATATTTTGAATCTCATGAATGCGTTGTTTAATTTTGTGTACGTTTTTTGATTAAATTTAGTTCAAAGAAACATAAACAATATAAGTTTTTTGCAGAATGCGGACAGACACTGCCTCCCCAAGCTGATACCTACGCTTTCACACATTTGGAAAAAAACCATCAGAGGGAAATCAAGGATTCCGATTGAATTTGTTTGCGCCCATTCACTTAGCTCAGTAGAAGCGAACATATACGAAGAACATCTTGTCTTGTAAGTGGAGGCAAAAATCTTGCAGCTACATTTTATGATCTAAACGGGCAAGGCAATAGCAGCAATTTCTGTTTTCCGACGAATGACACTGCTCAAGCTTAAGATTCCGAATGGGAATTTCGCGGTGTTCAGAGGCCGTCGAAGATAATTCATTAGGAGTTCGTCGCCAACCTTTTAGTATACATGACTTGATATTTCAAGTATAGTATGTTTAGTAGCTTGTGGTACCAACATCTTGGTTTATATTCTTTAAGGTTTTATAGCACAAAGAGGGAAACGGCAAAATTGTGAAACGCCATTCTTTGACATCAGGAATACGCAAAAATATGCCTCGCTAGAGACCGGCTTTATTATGCTAGGTAACAGACTAAATTGAGTTGCCTCTTAGCGGTAAAGTTGTGTTAGACCAGGAAGATGTCATTTTTTAAAAACCGCTACAACCTCTCTACCTCAGGTCTTGTCAGAGTCCCTCAATATGGTAATACTGTCACAAGCTAGACAGTCAGGGTAACTGGTTTGACTGGTTGGGTTCAATACTATGAAGGACAGCCTTTCTAGAGTACAGCTTTCCGTACCTTCAGAAGTGTCTAATGCAGCAGTCGTTATTGATTCTCCACAATCACACAAACCGCTCCCACTCACTAGCCAGGCACGACTGCTATTACCAAGTATAGCGAATCTGGCTTGTCATTCTGGGGAATCAGTTGGCAGGTTGAGCTACAATAAAAAGAGACGCCACTTTCTTGAATAAAGTTATATGACTTCATTTTCATCCTTGTCGCAACCTTCAATTCTCACATTCACTACGATAAATCCCTCCTCATTATTGAGAGTGATCCTGGCCAGTTTTCTCAGGTCTGGAGATTGGTCGCCAAACTGGCGACGTTTTGAGACTTGTGGTTGCGGAATTGCCATGTTGCAACCTGGCATCGTTCTGACTCGTTTGAGCATTGGTTATTTTGTATATTGCCGGGCCCTTCCAGATTCCCACGTTCCACGAAAGCAGATTTATATGAACTTACAGTGCATTTCAGCCGCTGAAAAAAAGTGAGCAAACAGAACAAAACAAACTTTTAGGGCGGTGACGGTTAACTGGCAAAGTTTACAACAGGTCCCCTCAAATCAGTCACTCAAAGAGGACCGTACAGCGCTACTTGCCACACAAATCAAAATTTGCCTTACTCTTCCTAATGTTCTGGACATGATAATTTACGGATGGCTTAAAAGACATCGAGCAACGCCATCATTTTGCAGTGTTATTTTTCACTAGTTTACGGGAGCTTGAGTCGTCTGATAGAGCCGTGGGAAATATGTGTGACCATGTATACTATGAACAAAAATGTAATTGTAGCAATCGGCCATTCCATGTCATAATTATTGTGTGAATGGTCCTTCTAAGCCTGCATATTTTAACTTATTTGTACACACTAGTAAACTGCTGTCACTTTGGTGCACCAAAACAAACAAATAAATTATGCGATACTTTTTCTACTTCCCCGAATTTCTCCATTTTTTTTCAGGGAGGTACTAAAACAGTTCCTACAACGATCACTTTGCGGAAAATGGCGGCTTTTCTGGCCCCTTTTGAAACATTCACATAAATGTAGCGATTTTTTTGGCTACTTTTTTCCCGACGAGTTTTTCTTCTGAAGACCTAGAAACCCTGACCTTGGCTTCTTAAGTCAGCAGAAGAGGTTTTCCGAGTGAATCCAACTCAACACTGACTGCTATACTACAATACGTCCGCTATAAGGCAACTCTTTTTCCACCTTTTCGAAGTGGTATTCGAGGACCCATCTCTACCCTACTTTTTTGTCTTTGGGAGCTGTTTAGTCTGCTTGTAAATAGCTGGGGTACCGGTTCACAGTACGCATTTATAAATAAGGCTGATAGGCTCTGAAAGAATGATTGTGTCACTATCACTAATATAAAAGGCGACAAGGTGAAGCTCCATCACCATACCTGCAGTAATTCGGCAAGTGGCGGGCGGCCAACGAGAAACATACAAAAAACTTAGAGGTGGCGCCTAATTTATATTTTTGTTCATATTTCACAGTACGTTATGACATCGGTAACCACCAACAATCGCGTCCAAAACAACATAAAGATACGAAGTGCGGATACCGAGAAAAGACGCTGTAGCATATAAAAAAAGGGAGGAAAAAAGCAAAAATGAAAACGAGACTGGTTAAAACGAGGTCACTAGAGCCAGAAGCCACAGGAGGCGACAGGATCCGAAGGAAAAAACCGATGTTTGAGTGAGGAGCCTGAAAAGTGGAGATTTACTCTTCGTTTAACTGTACGTCAATTAGTATGCTCAGAATTTCTGACAGCAGCCAAATATCCGCCGATCGGTAAGCAGGTATACCAGTTGAGACAAACGCAGTGTTTGCGCTTCACGGCAGGATTAGAGAATAGACGAGAAGAAAGTCAGCAATGGGCGTACTTAGCGCACAGCAGGCGCGGCGAAGCGGTACATCAGCGTGCTTCCGATACCGTACTTCCAAAATACCCTTCCCACGGTAAAATGAAAAATATTCTAGTGTGGGGTTCATACCATAAAACTAGAAACAGTTGATTGAAACACGCACTTCCGTTGCAGCTTTTACAGGCTTGGCCACATCACTCGAGAGAAAAAATATCCACGTCCTGGTGCGTTCCTAGCCTACTTCGCCCGAGTCGTTTGAACTGTTCCTCTTTGTATATGGCTGCTAATTTTGACCCAACTCCATACCCTTCTATAATAAAACCTCCGTCACTAGGCTGTTCCTAACTATAGAAGTTAACTTCCCTGTTGTAACCTGACAGCTGTCTCAGAGATCGTCATCCTGAGTAACTTTCGAACTCAATTACCGGAACCTGCAATGTTTGCAAGTGGAATAGCACAGCATGTTACCTCCTTGTCGTGAAGTTACAACAAATGAAAATGGCTAGTACCATTCAAATTGCAAAAAATATGGACCCCTGCGCATCCTTCGAATCCGGGGGGCCTGTTTGCCGCCTTGTAAATATAACTGCATTTTTAGGATGCGATCCTACTGTTAAACCTTCAGGTTCTGGAACCGCATTTGATTTCGTGATTATGTCCTGTTTTTGTAGCCATGAAAGCGTGTTACACACAACAATAACAGGAATATTTAAAAGCACACATGGGCCTTGTGTATGCTGGTGGAAAGAGTTTCCCCAGCTCGAAACCTTCCGTGTGAACCGTGTGGCAAGAACAAGACATAGATTAGAGCCCACATGGCGAAACCTGAGACAATTTAACAAATTTCTAATCCTCCTCGTTAGAATTTTACTTAATAGTGCGTTTCTATAGAACTGTACTTTGTTGCACTATTTTTGGAAGAAGTATACCACATATTTAGAAACGCTGGACAGCAAAGGATACAGTGCGGTTCTGTCACTGCAGAGGAGCCCTAGGGGCGAGTAAATTTGTTCTCTGTAGCATAGGCACTCCCTTGATATTCCTTTATGCGTATTTAGGAAACCATCTACGTGATTGCACTACGCCTATTATGATATGGCTGCCTGCCGCATGAATTTAATTTATTTCAAACAGCCGGCACCCTCAGGTACAGCTGACGCTTGAACTCCCGTTACCCCAGCATCCGTCACCGTCGAAATCAATTCTACAGCTTTTTCTCTACCCGCATGTGGCGCAGGTGCCCCGCATATGTTACGACAGCAAATGGGGTAAATACTGGTGTCTTCATTTTGTTTTCAATATGCGCCATCGAAATAGGCATCCTTAACATCTCAGGAAGAAGTACTGATGGGGGAAAAAGCAAAATGAGGAAAGTGCACAAATATATGTCAATGGTAAAGGCATCGCCAGTAATGAAATCGCATGCCGGTTTCGGCGTTGAGTTTTTGAGAAATTGATTTCGAATATTTTTCTCACATTTCAGAACCTCTTATACAAATTGCTCCATACATTTTGCTCGAATCTCTAAATGCGGCTTTGTGTACTTTACCCGCAATCACAATTTATTCTTTCTTCACTGTGCTAAGTAAAGGTAGTTTCATTTTACGGAACAGATAGAAACAATATAACTAGGGTGGAGTCACGAATTGGTTTATAAACCTAACAGTTCAAGACGATAGACGACGTTCGCAGAAGGGCAAAACATTGAGCAAATAAAAGCAATATGAACCAATATATGCAACGCTAAACACACGAAAAAATAACCAATGCCTTTTTCCAGCGAAATTGCATAGAAACCAAACCAAAGAATTCCTTCCGTATTATTTACTGGTGCGACCAGCGTGCCCTTCATCAGCGAAATTAGAATTTCATGATTTTCTTATGTCGTAGAAAACTAACGTGAATATTAAAAACATCAGTCAAGAGGATATTCACGATATGTTACATAAATAAAACACAAAGAGAGAATTGTTTTAGGATACAAGGAACTTCCGAAAACTCCTTTATAATAAAATTTTAGCTACCACAGCAGCAAACTGTTTTGACTAGACGCCACGTTTACTTAAATTTTTTTTAAATTCATATAGAAGCGCAGTTTGAAAGCGTACCTCAAAAGATACGTAATAATTTTTCAATCTAATTGAAATGTGCCATATTGCGACAAATTGCGCACTTCACAGTGGTCGCTTGACAACAACGTCCTTGTTAATTCGTTTGAAGGTGCAGAAGAATCGTCATATTTCTATATTTAAGTAGGAAAATGTAGAGTCATTCAGGCTCTCCACTTACGATTAAACGTTGAAGTAGTTTTCACCCGCCGCGCTGGCTCAGTGGCTAAGGCGTTTGGCTGTTCAGCACGAGGACGCGGGTGCGATCCTCGGCCGCGGAGGCCGCTTTTATGGTGGAGGAGACAAGCAAAAACACCCGGTAGTTCAAGATTTCAGCGGTCGTTAATTATGCCCAGGTTGTAAAATTAATCCGGAGCACCACACTCCGTCGTGTCACATCGCCGGCATTAAGTGGGCGCGTTAAACCCTACAAGTAATTGATCAATCAGTTCCACTATCGAAATGGATGTGCAGATAAGTAATCACGAAGACGAAGCAGAAATGCAATGGCCAATTCAGTATTGAAATTTGGCTCTTCGAATGGCATTTGTCGCACCTTCACCCAGCAGCTCACTCATATTTCACTCAAACTGCTAGTACAATGATGGTTGCGGGTTTTTTGTTTTGTTTATCAATGTTTGTTTCTTAATAATTAGGCTAAATATGGGAAGTAATGAAACTTCCCTTCTACTGCAAAGCAGTTGATGTCTAACCCCCAGTTTTCATTCCGGTGTAACCGATTTACTCGACGCCGCATCGAGGCTCCACCTCACCCCGGCTGACACCCTTTTCACAACTATTTTTCCCTCGCCTCCACCGATTCCCCTTTGGCAAGTTGCGCAGTCGGCAGCTAATGGCGGTAATGCGGTTATCAGATGATTGCGAAAGATAAAGAGAAGAACTGATTGGCGTAAAAATGCACTCGCGATTACTGTACTCCCTAACATAACCTATGTGCACAGCGCGAGCTGCAGTTTCTCGGTCATGGCGCATTTCTGCTGCGCCTCAGCAAGCGTGCGCGTGATTAGCGAACGCACGGCGGCGTGCGCTACTTTGCTGCTACCACACAGCGCTCCACCACCGCCGGCCAGAATGTTGCAAATTGTGTTTGAATCTCCCGCGGAAATGTCACGTGGTTGGGATTACTCCCGATGAAGGAAGGATAGAGCATGTTGTTGCAAATCGTGTTTGAACCACCCACACAAATGCCACGTGCTTTGGATTAGCGGAGAATGGAACAACGTCTGGGGAAAGTGTCAGGGGATGGCGCTCCTTGGAGAGCACTCATGAGACGTGTGAGCGAAAGGAAGTGAGAGAGATGACGCCCTAGCCGCACGTGTCGTACTCAACCTCACCCTTCGCTGGACTCTCCTCTCGGTTTTCTTTTGTCGCTGCTGCGGTCACTCACACGGTTACGCAGACATAAACAGACACTGATCCCGCGGAGCCAAGATTGCGGCTGACAAAGGGCTGCACCCTAAGATGAGCGAAACCCGCTGTCGCCATTTCCGCTCGAATTGCACTTCGCTACGTAGCTTCTAATCCTTCCCGGCTGAAAAGAATCTTGCCCAGTTGGGATGCCGTCGTGTGCCCATTTTTCTGCTTCAGCTTGGAAGGCAATCGGCGCGACATTTTCCCTGGTGTCTTTCACGCCTAAGTATGAGCCATCACCGGTTGCGGGTTTATGGATGCGCAGTTTGCAGGTGGAAAAGGGGCGGCGCGTGCACACACAGCTAGGCCTCATCCCGCTACTGATTAAATGACAGCTGTGCTGCTGGGAGATTTAGATGTCGAAATTACATGGCTCAATGCGCTTAGCCGTTTGTCCTCCATCGAGTGTTTCGGGTGTGGGTCCATGTGTTACGCAGACATCTTACACAGATAGTAGATACCTACAATGGGGAAAGGAAATGGACAGCCACATTTTTGTACGCGAGAATAGAGATGAAGGGCTTCAAGGTTCCGAATCATTATGGGACGGATGCATGCCGTTCGTTCGAGGGCAAAAGAGCAAGAATTGAAGCGTTCGGCCGAACACAAGCGTGAGATGGCCCAAAAACAAGAGAAACCTGCTGGCGCCACTGTTTCCGGCTAAAGTTCAGCTCGGCTAGTAGCGGCAAAACCCTCCTGGATAAACACCAACTGCCCGCTGGGAACGTCGGCGTGAGCCAATATTACTTCTTCATAGGGCTTTCAGGAGATATTTTCGACCGCGTCTGACACTTCTAAGGGCGCGCACATGACCGGCTGCTGTTTTATGCGTGCGCAGGTTTGTAGTCGAGAATAGTGGGAGAGAGGAGGGAGAGTGTGCACGCGTAGCCATAGGTCTCATGCCAGTAATGATGAATGGTACGCCCGTTGTGCTGGTGCGAGGTTTAATTCCGGACGTTAAACGGCCCAATTCGACTTTTCCGGAAGCCTTAGTGGTAGAGCGGATTGGGTTTGTGTGTTTCACAAACAGCAAGATGCCTACACAACGGGAGGAACGCAGGCAGCTCCCTGTTTGTCTGCATGAACAATGCTTGGATCCTTCAGAAGTTCATTCAGCTAATTGGCTAGGAAGTATGCTTCGTCGGAACAAACAACAACAAACGTGTTTTGTTTCATGCACTCTGTAAACTGCGGCAAGCTTTGCAGGTCATCCTTCTTCACAGAGTGGAAGGGTACTAGTCTTTCTTTTAATTTATAAATACCAATTAAACCTTGAAACTGTAGTAGAAGCTATCTCTTTACTTAGGAGCGTTATGTAGTTAGTCAAAAAAAAACTCGTGGTGTCTTGTACAGCAACATCATCGGCAGCAAAGTATGCACACCCGCAACAAAATGGGTGCAACCCCCGCTGTGAGGGTGTTTGGAAAGCAAAGCAGTGAACGACCCCTACGACAATGCTACATGCGACGTCACCTGAATTCACACACGTGGCTCCAGATAGAGCGAAAGCAAACATTATTCCTGCTGTAACCTGGTATTCGCAGGGGCGCCGTCCCGATCACAGCAGCGTCGGCAACGTCCGGGCTCGAGCGACGGACGCCGCCGCGTCGTGGTCCGGCCGTGCATCGAAAGAAACAAAACGCGGACGGCCGTGTTTCAAAGGGTGACACAGTGGAACCTAGGCAACCTGATGTGTCGCTGGGAACTACACCACCGCGCGGCACAAGTGCAGCCACTGAAACAATCGGTATGTCAGCTTACTGATTCCCATTTATACAGATTTAAACTACATAGTTTCGTAAGTTTTAGAAGTGCGACAAAGCTGACGGAACTTTTATAAATCACTATTTATCACAACCAGCTTTTCCATTCGTATTTTGTAATAGCTTTTAAAACACAACCGCATGGGTATTCAGCGATTTAGAAAACGCAGTGACTTTCATGACAAGCAGTGCGCAAAAGGCCTTTCTCTAGCGGCCAGATGTCTGTAAGTGGTCCCTACATTTTGCCTTCGGCCCTGCAAACCAATCCTAAACGTATCTCTGCCGCACGACCCCTTAATTCCGTCGTGTCCGGGTTACACAGGGGGTCCTGTCGAACAATTTAATCAAGCCGTGCGAAGTAAGCGCGCAATGGATGCGAAGCTGCGCCATGACAGACCCAAGAGCGTCGCTAAAGCAGACGACGAAGCAGACGGAAGGGTCCGGCAGACGCGCTGGCTGGGGTGAGCACGGAGAAACTGGGAAATAGCGCCCTATCGCCGCACCATCTACACTCTGTTCGGTGAGTGAAAAGCGCCCTACGCCTCTGAAGCCGCGTTGCGAGTTTCTTGGCGCCGACGCCACGAAAGAACTTTTGCCTGGTGGAGGTAGAAAGCTTTCCTTTAAAACATGGGTGGAGATGAGTTAGAGTTACAGGGAAGGAACTTAGCTGAATTCATAGAAAACCAAGCAAAACTCACGCATCTACCGATCCTGTTGACTAGCGCCGCTAATCAGAGGAAACAAAATAGTCTTGGTCACAGCAGCGAGCCCGCAGTGTGCTGTTTTAGGAAACAGAGCTCAAGCTGCAACGCCGAAGAGCGGCAGGGGTGGTACGAACTGAGCCGTACGTCATAGCGTCGCTAATAACCATGTTTACGGTGTGCAAGGGCGCATAATTCTAAACACCAGAACCGTTTAGGCTTGAGCTTTGTTCGTGGCGTTAGCACTAAAACAAATACCGACGAAGAACACCTCCGACGCGAGGCGCATGGCATGACCTTCGCACAGCTGCGTAGGCGGAGCAAAGCCTCGCTCTCCGACGAAGTGAGCGCGCACGCCTGCACCGCTCGGCTTCTAGAACACTTTACGCAAAATACTGGGCGTTATCTTCTGAGTGGAATTCTCCTCGCCTGTGCACGTGTG
Source organism: Haemaphysalis longicornis (assembly GCF_048455015.1). Classification (NCBI taxonomy): domain Eukaryota; kingdom Metazoa; phylum Arthropoda; class Arachnida; order Ixodida; family Ixodidae; genus Haemaphysalis; species Haemaphysalis longicornis. Next base: position 92,735,967 of record NW_027526445.1, on the reverse strand, counting down.
TTCGCGCATGATGTGGGAACGACAGAGAAGCTCGCGCTACAGGTGCAAAAGCTAGTGAAAGCGCTTAGCGCCGTTCTACAGCGCTGTGAAACCCCGAGGAGGAAACAATCCGGTTTGCCTGTCATGACGAACTTGCACTGGCCGATTCGGAAATCCATGTAACTTGCAACAGCCTGGACTCCGACAAAGGAAGAGACGACACAATACAAGACAGCCACTCCCGAAGATGAGCAACCGCAGCACGAAGGCCTTCGCCCTGCTACTCTATAACGGATGCGAAAACCTGGGTGCAATCGCGAATATCATGTCGGTAACGCGTCGGCAGAACGCCAGCGAATTGCAGAAGATACTGAGTTTCGAGATCGATGCAGTGGATATACATTAGGACGGAGTATCCATCGCTCTTTGGAGTGTAAAGATGACACCACGCTGAACAGTTACCGAGTCCCGAAGCATAAACACGCAGAAAATTTGGTCTACTGGCCTAACATACCCTGGATAAAATGAGCTGTACCAAGAGTAAGCAAGGTGGGGCTGCCAGTTGCATGCAGCCCCCCGTGTAAGCTGCGCCATTTCTTTTTATTTTGAGTTGGCTGCAGCCCTTCCGAATGCATGGCGGAAATTGGAATGCCGGTAAACGAGACCTCCATATCACTGTTTTAACCTCACTGGAGGTGTAAAAGGGAACATAAACTTCCTTCGAATTACGTTTGAAGTATAGCCGTGTACAAAAGTGTTCATCCTGAATATCACAGATAACATCGCGGTTGGAGCCGCAAGATCTGGTGTTTTACAACTGCCTAGCAGACAAATGATATGTATTTATTCGGTGGTATTCACACGTCAAGGCGGCGGTGCGTTTCCTCTCTGTATTTTCACCTGCAAAACAAATATATATTCATAAAACTCTTCTTTCGGGATTCCTCCATATCTGCGATGTTCAGCTGTCTCCGCTATTGTTTGCAATCGCAAAGTTTCCCACAGTATCAAATCTTTGTTTCGTTGCAATAAAATATTTGATGTTTAACATTTAGCTGATACTTACAAATCACACTGCCTTTATTTTTAATGGATGAATTATTAGTGGAGAGAAAACCGCAATAGCGCACCCACGTTAATATGCCAAATGCAGAGATACATACCAATCACACTGCCTTTATTTTTAATTGATGAATTATTAGTGGAGAGAAAACCGCAATAGCGCACCCACGTTAACATGCCAAATGGAGAGACACAAAAAATATAGAAATGGAGCGCTAATGTATCACTGTTTCTTCAGGCACTGTTTTCAATGATCTTCGTTATATTACGGGGGCGATTACGTAAAGATTAAAAAAAAACATTATAACTATCACGTCAGTACCTCTGAATGTTTTCAATACGCCCCGAGAGTTTGTAATAATCCCCCTGTTTTGAGGAGCTCCATTAAAATTTGACGGAATACAAAATACCTAGGACGTAGGTAGCACTCAGCCAATCTTTCGGTTAAGCAACCGGTCAGGCAAAAGAACAATGTACCGAAACAATGAAACTTTGAATGAACTAACCTTGTAAATTTTTTAATACGGATGCACAAAAAACATTTTGTAAACCAACAAATTTAGTTTATTATTCGGGCCATACAAGTACTAGTTATATTAATTGTATGTGGGACAAAGTGGTAGTGTAAAAAATAGTTTGCATTCGCAGACTTGTTACTATACGGCCCCTACGCTGCCACCATTGGTTTTCTAGAAAGGTCTTCCCTTACTATAACAATACTCAAAAACCTCGCGCTGGAAATACTTGGTAGTGTGAGTACAGGGGCTGAGACCACATGCCTGCCATTTTTGTTCGGAGAATAAACTCGATGGCATCAACCAAGGGAACATGCAAAATTAAAAAAAAAAGGTTGACCGTTGAAACAAGATCGGCCGGCTTGCTGTTGTGATTAAGATTTGTGGCAGATACAACATACAGAAATTAACCCTCCGAGTGGCCATTATCCGGGACGCAACCGTTACAGTATTCCTGTACCACACACACAGGCAACACCAAATTGGTTCAGTGATTCCGTTTGAAATAAATATGAGATTCCACAATATTGCGTTTACAGCATATAAACTGTACACTTGATTACAGTTTTAGGTTCTGATTCGCACCGAGTATATGCAATGTAATCGGTACCGTTCCTGCAAGAAAACTAGTTTCAGGGTCGTGGTATCAGAGTTCAGAATCCTTACTTTACTCTCTTTCCTAGTTTTTTCAGTTTCTCATAATTATTGAGAATATTACAAGTTTACATTCATGTATGGGCCTTCAAAAAAGCACAGAAAAGAGACAGCCAAACGTATAGACATCCGCGGTAAATTACATATGTGCACACTTTTATGTACCTTTTACGATGATACCGGTAAAGCTCTTTATCCCTTACACATGTTTGAGAAATCCAAATTTTTCGGCGAGGTAGCGCGTGGTACTATAAAATGTCGTGAGAAATCAAATTTTGGCGATATATTCTTTGGTAATTTTCAAATTTTTAATGCTCTAGTCCTCGCATAAAAAAGCCCGATTTGCCCAGTGTGCATGCGAGAACTAAAATGTTCCAGGGAATGGCACTCAAAAATTGTTTTTCGTTCGGCCCAAAAAAAGAAAGGGGTAATAAAGTTTGCACCACGAAACAGCTTTGTTTGGACAGCTTCAATTAATATTGAGGGTTTCCTAAAATGTGTGGTTGTGCCAATATGTTCACCACCAGAGTGAATGGCGTACACGAGGACTTGAAAGAAATGTACCCTAATTATATAGGTGGACTAATACCTGCCGCGGTGCCTCAGTGGATGAGGTGTTGTTCTTCTGAGCCCTATAAAGCGGGCACAATCCTTTTCACGATGACACCCTTTCAGATCGAGGCAAACCGTCATGTGGTGGTACTGATAGGCATGACAAAGATTCCCAGATTGTAAAAATACTCCAGAGTACTCACTGCGCCGCACCCCTCATCCAAGTTGCAACTTCTGTAAATAAAACGCACAAGAAGGTTCAATTTGTAATGTAGGAAACCTAAAATAACCAAGTTTCACGAGAGTGATGTGGCCGCCATTTGAATATCGAGATAGATTTCTATGTTCTCACTTCAAGGTGTTGTAAACGCTCGGAAAAGACGTCGCCAAAAGTAATTATTGTTTGGCCGTGCGAGAATATACTGTGCCACCACCAAATTATGCCGTAATTGAATGTAGAAGAAAAGAGAATGAAAAAAGTAATACGATACCGTATGTCGTACATGCATATTACTGCAAAAAGGCAAATGGCTTTGCTGGGGAGATATTCTCTCCTGTGCTTCTTAATGTAGGTATAGCGAGTGTAATAAATGACTGTATGGAAGTTGATAAATATAAACACGTATACGCGGAACGTAAGTAACGACCGCATACTAGTGGTATGGTTTATTCAAAAATTTAACGAGTTTTTCCCTTCATTGCGCCAAAAAAAAAATAAAAAAAATTGTCACTTCACTCCAATTAAATGTCAGAATGCTCTGTATAATCAGCCGCCTCGATTTGGACACCCCACAGTAGTTTCGGTTTCATCGCTGCTGCGTTTTTGCTGACTTTTATTGCGATGACAGGTCTTCTGTTTTTTTTTTGCATTACAGTTTATGAAACATCAACTACTCCAAGGACGACATTGGACAAGAGAAGCAGAAACCACCGGGTGCGCATTATCACTAACCAAACATTGGCTGTTATTACGCTTACATGAAAATCAAAATAATGCAAGGCTTTACACCTGTCTTAAAGCAATGACTGAAGCGACTGCATATTTTTAAGGTCGACGCAGGTTGCTGCATCGTCGGAAACTACGGGGATTGATCGGGAATAACGTTGTCGAGATTCAAAAGATTTTTTATTTCCTCAGAAGTACGAGGAGGTAGGCTGGGACTAAAGGCTACAAAGCCTGACAGAGGCCCCAGCCCCCTTTGGTACAGTACAATGATGAGTCAGAATCAAACAAGCTAGAAATTCTAATGTGAGTTATAAAAATACAAACAACATGTAGAGCACAAGATATTACACAACAATATGGGAGAGGTACAGTAACGTACATTAGAGTACAAAAGAGTAAAGTAAAACAAAATACAAGAGGACAATCAGAGTAGAACTATGATTGAGTTTTAAAGATAGACACAACTACAAAACCTGCGCATTAAACAGGTCGACACGACGTCCACAGCTCGTCATTGAAGCAGATATTCTGATTTAAGAGGTATTCTTGTATTCTTTCGCCTTTATTTTAAATATGTTTCTACTGCATTTGAAGTCAATGTGGTTTCCAACTTTGTTGAGTATGTCGGTGCATTGAAACAGAGAAGACTGCTTGCCGTAGTTTGTTCGAAGTTTCGGTGTATGTATTTTGACACACCTAAGAGGGTATATACTGCTATTGCCGTTATGTTTGCCATGGAGATTTTCTTTGTGTATAGCTTGTAAAAGCTTCATATAATAAATTTGGTCAGCCTTAAGCATACTATACTGAACAAATAGTGGACCCGTTCTAAAGTCGGCATAGTGCCCGTGAAAATTGGAAAATAGACGGAGAACTCTTTTCTGTAAGACGATCAGCCGTTTGTAATTTGTTTTGTTTGTTGTTCCCCACGCTAATATCCCGTAGCAAAGCCTAGAATAGACAAGAGTGTTATAAAGCTGTGTTTTCAACCAAAGCGGTAGTAAGTCTCTCAATCTGTAGAGAACGCCAATATTTTTTGAAATTTTATTGCCTAAGTGTTCTATATGAGGATGCCAAGATAATTCTTCATGAAACCACACTCCTAAGAACTTCTGTTCTTTGATTTGATTGATCATATTGCCCCGATATTCAATATGAATGCCTTGATCAATCTTCTTATTAATTGGTCTAAAAATGATGTAGGTAGTCTTCGATGCGTTTGGCTGTAAGTTATTTTCGTGCAACCACGTTGACAACATTTCTAAATATCTATTTACTTCATACTGGAGTTCTCTTATACTGCTACCGGAGAAAAATATGTTCGTGTCATCTGCATACATGGCTATCTGGGGTGTACAAGGTATGTTTGGAATATCATTCACATATATTAAGAATAACAACGGTCCCAGGTTGACCCTTGCGGAACACCGTGTTCTATTGCCAATAACTCCGATGAAATACCGTTAAATTCAACAAATTGCTCCCTATTACTTAAATAGCTCCTTAATAGGTCAACCGCTTTTCCGCGTATTCCTAATTTTTTTGTTTTATTAGCAATATTTCATGATTGATAGCGTCAAATGCTTTTTGTAGGTCCACGAATAACCCGAGTGCAAATTTCTTTCCCTCTATATTTTCTATTATACTGTCCTTAATATTAAGCAGAGCTTCCTGCGTTGACTTGTTTTTTTGAAAGCCGTACTGATACGTTCAAATGACCTTGTGTGTGTTGAAAAAGTTTGTTAGTTTATTATGTATTACATCTTCAAATATTTTTGAAAAGACAGTCAACACAGAGATTGGCCTGTAATTGGACAACTGGTCATCGCCACCTCCTTTGTGAATTGGCCTAACTCGTGCTACTTTCAATTTTTGAGGAAAAACTCCAGTAGATAATGTCAAATTAATAATAAAAGCTAAAATTCCACTAATTTCAGAAGCAATGTGTTTAACAAGAAGTGGAGATATACCATCGATGCCAGATGCGATGTTGTTTTTAAGTTTAAGAATAAAAGTTTGCACCTCACTCGCGTTTGTCGGACTTAAAAAGATAGAGTTTGGAAGTTGTGACTGTTCCAGTATAGCGCTACGTTTATCTTCATCGACCTCCGAAATGTAAGCCCCTGCTTTGATGAAATGCCTATTCATTGCGATTGCCATTTCGGCTGATTCTACCCGCCTACCGTTCAAGCGAGCAACATGCGACTGCGTGCTCTTCTTGCGGCCCGTTATCACATTCACTGTTTCCCATATCTTTTTTGGATCGTTACGTACATCCTCGAAGAGGCGTTCATAGTATCTGAGCTTGGCCGTTTTCAGGTCGCTCTGCAGTTTGTTTCTATATTTTTTGAATTCTAGAAGCAGGTTAGGGTCACGGGTTCGAACAAAAGAGTGATACATTCAGTTTTTCTTTTTAATTCGTTTAAGAAGTTGTTGATCTATCCAGGGCTTTCTCACCTTTCGCAAATTTCTTTGTTGTGCCACTGGTTGAAACGCTAAGTCGTAGCACGCCATTCTTTGTTGTGCCACTGGTTGAAACGCTAAGTCGTAGCACGCCAGTATGTACCTCAAAAATAGGTCATAAGCTTTGTTGGAGTCGTTTTGAGCGAAAACTTCCTTCCAGTCGAAAACTCTGACAAGGTCTCTAAACTGCTGCAGTCCCGAACTAGTTATTCTACGCCGATAATTTCTGTCACAAGTATTGCCGCTTGTAGTAACCTGTGTGTTGGCAAAGCAAAACACTGGTAAATGATCACTAAGATCAGCGGAAAGCACGCCAGCCTGAATCTCATCGATGTTGATATTAGAAAAACAGATATCTAGCAGGGTAGCACTACACCGCCACGTCGACGATTTACCCCATGATAGGAACCTCATGCCTTGTAACATTTATTTGTCCTCTAACTTAGCTGCGTATACTGCTGGTTACGCTCGTTAACTTAAAACCTGCGCTCAAGTGAAGTAACATAGATAAGAGAACAACACATAGTAGAAGATATCATCGTTAAAAAAATTAACTTGCGCTGGCAACGTTGTTAGGGAAATGACAATGGGTGGACAACCACGGCGACAAAGTGGACGCCGAGAGTAGAGTCAACAAAAAGATTAAGGCCTCGGTTCTAGGACCTCTATGAATAATTCCTGTCGATTTTCTACTGTGTTTCCTCTGACGCTTTCTAGTGCAGGCTCGGATTGACACCACTACTTTGCGGCTCGCCGAGCTCCCGAAAATGTCAGTCTGCCGACCACCGGTGGGGCTTCAGAATTCGTTCGCTCAGTTGAAACTAAGCCACGACCGGATTTGTTCCCGGAAGCACGAATTTTTGTACGTTAGTTTGTCTACTATATCAAGCCTGGTAAAGTTCAGGAAGTCAAAGTAGCACCACAGACGCAAATGCGTCGCTTGGCTGACTGGTACGACAGTAAAAAAAAATCTCCAGAAAGGCGGAAGACGTGTAAGCTTTGTCCATATTAATCATAATGTCTAAAACCAAATGAAACTTTTATGGTAAAGGGTAGAACCGATATAGGTGTAAGCACGGTTTGCGCGGGGTGAACTTGCAAAGCCGTCAACAGTACGTCGACAGATTTGCGAAACCTTAGCTGCTGAGAAATGCAATAGCTAGAGATAAGAGCATTAGTTTGAAATTCAGGGACCCCCATTGCAAAAGCGTTGTTTAACAGTTGGGAATACTAAAAATGACCAGGTGGTCCGACATATACATTACACTTCCGTCCCTGACAGTGCTGAGGCTATGCCTGAGTTATCTGAAGCTGTTGCTGTAATCTGTCGCATATACCTTTCGGGACTCCTTCATAGAACTTGTTTTCTTGGTTGATTTTTGTGTACCTAAGTAACCATTCATAGTCAACTCGCTGTGTTACGCTAGAACCTTGTTTCCGCGGCGAGTGACTTTGCAGACTGCCTGCACACTGAAATGGATGCACTGGCGAGTTGTCGTGGGCGAGGTGTTGACATCAGCACTGACTGCTTGTGGGCACAGTGGGAGATCAACAGAATTTCTGCTAGAGTGAGCACGGCCCTTACGACATTAGGATGAGCCAGAAAAGCTATGCTCTCCAGGTGGGGGCGAAGCACCTCGCAGCTCGGCGTTTATGATAACGCGGATATCACCTTCAGCCACTGTGTACGCCTCGCCCATTCAACATTAGTTTACTAAGTGGTTCTGGTAGGCCTATTACTTTGCATCCAAAGCCTACAACACGGAGGATGTGCGGTATGCCGATTTCTGAGACATTGTAAAAGCCCAAGAACGGGAACGTTCAATTCCCAGCGTGTTGTTGCACAGAAAGATACCGAAACGGGCTTGAATTCCAATCTTAGACATCGTCCATTCCCAGGGAATGCCTTATACACGTCCCTTCTGTTTGTTTTTGCGGCTGGCGGAAATATCGCATTTTATTTTTCCTTCTTTCAGGCTCGATAATTTATTTCTGCACTATCGACTGGATAAACAATAACATGTGTGTTTATTTCAGCCGGTCTATGCGGTGCAAACAAAAACTTGCGTTTGAAAATCCACTTCCCTGTCTCCTTAAGAACGCCTTGCGGGGTGGCCTTCCCTTATGCTTGCGAGGCAGCATAAAATCTCGCTCTTCACCACCCTCCTAAGGGGCATCGCGCCGCATAAGCATTAACTCTATGAGCAGGGTACGGGGTCCATGCATAAGCAGGGACAGTCCTCTCACCTCGCAAGACGCCACGAGGCCAGCGTATTTCGGTGTTGCAAAAACGCAACCCTCCGAAGCAGGAACTACACCGGCGGGAGCCACACGCGGGAGCAGAGCTGAAGGAAAATATTGTTTTCTTGACTTCTTTAAGCTTTCGAAGGTTTGATAGAGCACGCAACAAACTTGCGTGTTTTTCTCTGATATGGCTGGAATGCGTTTACAGTTTGTTTTACTGATACTAAGGAAGCTCTCGCCTCTTAGAAAAGGTGACGTTCGCTGTTCAAGCCGCTCGCAGAGCACATAAAAAGGATTGCTTTCCATTCAATAAAAGATCGCCTTTAATGCGGTCCCGCTTCAGGTAACAAATTGTTTATGAAACAAGTTAGGAACTGTTTCGAAAAAAGGAAAATATTGCTATTTTACCGGTAGACTTCGCGACAATGCTATTATTGTACCGGTATTTTAGACAAAGTTGGAACAGTTTATGGCTTCGTCGAAAATCCTCCATGGTTCATAGAACGCCCATCGTGGAGAGAGACAACGCAACAAAGAGATAAAGAGCCGTTAAACTTACCGGTGGTGCAAAAAGTAAAACATTCGTTTTCTGCTCAGAAAAATGAATATTTCAGCCGCAAGAATCAAGGCCAGTAAAGTTAACATAGCCCTTGCCGAAGAAGGTGCAACAACTGATACAGTATTTGAACTAGCTTAAGAAAGCACGTTTTTACTTACGTCTGGCAAGCTGCGGATAGGAATAAAAAACATTGAGAATTTTTCGTTTACAGCGTCGAACGAAATGAATTCCGTATGGCATTCCGTTTTTCACATGTACACCTGTCGCAAAAAAACATTTTAGATATGCGCAGCGAGGGTGTGACTTCTAAAAGAATAGCTTTATTACTCAAGCATGAAAAGGTTGCGGGGTTTTAAAGGAACATAATCAAAACATGACTGCATGGCGAGCATGTAACTACCCAAGCAACGCAGGTTTGATCACGACTAATGTAATCGTTCGCAAACCTTACCTTGTCTGCAAACCAAACCTTTTTTCTTGTTTCCAGAGCGTCCTTGTAATTGAAAAAGTAAAGTTATTTGCGTACAGGTTGCTTCAGTGACAAGCACACCGTCAAATTGTGAGCTGTGCGTGCGATGTCAGGCCGAAACAATGCATAGCGTATTTGTGTTGTGAGGTCGAAGTATATTCCCAAGCGCAGCCGCTCTCTACCTCTGACAATTACGATAAAAGTAATGGCTGTTCGCAGATTTGTTCGCACCATCGCTCACACCACTAATATTGACTCTCAAATACCGTACCCTTCATGGTGCAGATTTTGCAATGCACGGGTGATTGGAAGCAATCTTTTCAATTATCGCCTTAGGCTTGGTTTTCATTGTTTTCCCGCACTTTAGACATCGACCAAATGTTTAGTGTCGTTCCTGACGGGCTCAAATGAGAGAACAGAAAAAGGTTAGAAAATGCAGTCAATTATCAGGTGAAGGAAAGTCGGTAAAGAAGATTAACTGTATGTTACCATTAAACCACTTGACCTTGTATCTTAAAGATTGTAATTTCCTTTCGAAGTGCTGGGCGATGGTGGGTCTTGTGCGTAAGCATTCTAAGAACTTAAAAGTCGGTAATGTATGTTGATTAGCCCCAATCTGCAGCTTTATAAAAACAGCGTCATGGAGAGTGCTTTACTCCCCAATTACTGCACGAAGCCAATTTTTCATAATTGCTGCTAACTTACCGCCTAAAATTTGTGATACCCGAACTGTGCTAAGGCTACAACAACCATGTAAAGAATTGTGCACAAGGGAGACAAATATTGGACGCTAGAGGTAGAGTCAAACATTTTTTTTTTTAAATTACAATATTGTATTAGAATGAATCATCAAAGGTTACACTACATTGCTTCAAAAATCATTTTAATAAAAGAACAAGGCAACAAAATACAGGTGTATACAGTACAACAACGTTGATACGTTCCCGGTTCGATAGCCCTGTTACTACGATCTCAATTGCATCCGCTAAAAATGCCCCGTAGTGTTGCGGTGTTTTCCCGGGTGACTACGTTCCTCGATAACACGAATTCTAGGTGAGTATGTTCAAAATTTAAACAAAAAGTAACTAGCACCAGATAACATGTTTATTGTGAACGAAAAATGTGCTGACGTGCAGGCAGGCCACGTTTGAGTGAATGCAATGCAATAAGAAGGCGCCGACCGGCGGCCCGGCAGCCGTAAGTTTCGGGCTTTTTGGCGCCATTCCCTCAGTGCAGTGCTTGCCATAGTAACTTTGTGACCCCGGCTGCCTTCTGGCATTGTCACCTGTATAAAATATATCCCAACGTGCGAAACGCACACCCATGGAGAAATTGTGGCGGAATCACACCTTGAAGCAGCGCTGCCACTGGACGAAGCCTCCCCAAAACATGGCAGTGACGACGGGAAGGAATGGGTAGCGTCTCCGGCGGCCCCATATGCTCAGGCCGTAGTGGTCTTGGAAGTTGTGCGGAGTTTCTTTTGCGTGAAGGACAACCCGAGTGCGGACAAAAGTCTGCGCTGGGTATAGAAGAAGCTCTTGCTCTCTAAGTGCATCAACATGCGCCCAGTGACTTTGACAGACATGTAGAAGCAAAAAAATATTTCAATCTCCACGTTTGTCTCTTCATAGGTTTCTTTTACCGCCTGGATTATACGTTTTCGCGGATAGTACGTTTCTCCTTCGCGATCTTTTTTTTTACTTGTCAACTTTCACTTTAAACCTTTGCTTAAAACGTTGCGTGTGCAACGAATTAGTAAAGAAATTAACACCGCGAATGTTTCCACACGTTTTGACGCAATTTCTTTCTGCGATATATTTATTATGAAAGGCACGTGAAAGTTCACAGGATTGCCAAGAGTACGTCTGTGAACGAAGCATGCACGTATTTAACCCCACGACCCCGAGCGTATCGAATTTTATACGCGGTGTTTGAGACGCCATAAAGCGACGATACATTTCGTTAGGCGAAGACCCAACGAAGAGTATCGGTTTTGATACCCTGGCGAATTATACTCCAAGTGAGCAGTTGGGAAAGCCCTTGCACGGCCGTGCAGCCAGCTCGCAAAAAAAAGCTCGAACCGGGGCGCTCGCATGGTGGCATCCTACCAGCATCATTTTACTTGAACAACAGTTAGTATTTGACTCTTTCATCGTACATTTCGGCCATTTTCGTCTTAAGGTAATGTTGCGACACCAAAATATTCTATTGGTTTTCATGTTTGACGTCCGCTGACTTTTTAGCGTTGCTTTAAATTTTAGTGCCATATGTTTTATGCAGAGGGCTATAATTGATGCTACAAGTTTCTTATTTCTTTTGGTATACTTTACAAAACAGCTTTCAAAGATACCAATTTTACCAGTTTGCTATACTTTTGATTTTAGGGCCTGAAATTAGGAACATATGGACCACATCGAAGCCGGCAAAGACGTGAGCAATGTTAGGGACATGTCGGAAAGTGGCGATAAAGATGGCATTCCCCTAGTTTCTCTGAACCCCTCCAATACCAGTTAATTAGGCGGTGGACACAGCAAATCGCGAAAGGAATTACTCAAAAACAGTCATACTAACAGCCCATCCGACGAATAAAACGGCATTACCGCAAGACCGAAATTCTCGTAAGCATCACCTTCTGTGCAATAGTTCGTCTATAGAGCAGTTTTAGGGGGGTATTCGCCATCGCAACTATAAGGGATCACTGTCAAAGCACACAGTTTTGCTCCAGGCGCAAATAAATTCGTCTCATAAACCACGCTATCCTGACCTGCGAAGTGCATGTGCGGAATCTCCGCTTGCAAGAGAACCATCAGATAAAGAAGTGGACACTCAAGCGGAAGATATTCATTGCTCGATAGCAAAAAGCAAAGTGCTAAGAAGACGGCGGACCAGTCGTCCTTGTATTAATGTGAATAGGAAGGTTTCGCCCACAGAGCCCATATAGGAATAGCAAGTCAGCCAAGCGACTACAATATTTGGAGAGGCTGCGCTTTTAACTAGAGATTCGTCTTCTGTCGTTTTAGATTCAATGTTCACTCGGAGGAAGTTTGAAGCGCTGGCTATTACTCTTATGCAGTTTCCTTATACATCCTTTCAGATTTGAATTCTATTGTAGCAGCTTTTGTCTTTGGAATGGGCTCTTTGATTTCACATGTAAGCGCAAGCAAGTTCCGCGTTTCACCCATCGTCGCCGAAGGAGGGAGAGGAATTGAATTCTTTTTGGCAGGTGTTCAAACTTTTTCCGCCACCCTCCACTACAGCGTTTCTTACAGAACAGGTGCAACTGCTATGTGTTGCCCACCACCCGCCTTCAAAAAATATATACCTTTTGCAGATTTATTTGATTCCGTCTGCTCACTCGCAGGCTAGGCCTTTGTGAATATTTAAATAATTGTTTATTTTAACGAAAAAAATTATTCCTAGCGGATACTCCGGAGCTTTCTGCGTTCCTTCGTACCTTATTTTTGTGCGCTGCTACTTTCTTATATAGTATATAGGCTGAAAACTTAAAATGTCGCTGGGGTTTTATTATTGCACGCAAAAATTTAGGCTAGGAAGGCTCCTCTGCAGAAATTACTTTCCCACAGCGCGACTGCATCAATTTTGCACTTGAAAGCAACTCAGCGGCCAACACTGGGCCCTTCTCGCAGTAATCCAATAACCGTAAAGCAGACTAAGGGAAAGGAAATCATATTCCCTGGCTAAATCTACATGCTTAACATTAATAAAACTGCTAAACAAGTAGCAAAGAAGTAATGATATATCTGATAGTGAGGTGTATATTATTAGTCAATTTAAATAATTTATTTGCAAAGGAAATCAAGAAAACGTTGTTGTCGGCCGAGAATTATGTCACGTGCTTGAAACTAAACTTCTGTAGTCATCAGCCAAACCAGTCGGTGAAGCACCTGTTTGTTCAGCAGATGTGACAGTGTTTATACACTTCAGCGTTGTGCGCAACAAATCTAAGGCCGCAGTAATTATCAGTCTCCAGTTGTTAGAAGACGTTTTTATGCTAACGAGCCACCGCATAAATAACGTTAATTTCGTGGTAATTTTGCCATCTTAAATATAATATTAACATTTGTCAAACGAAAGAAAAATAGGTTTTGATGCAAGTCAACACATATCAATTTATTTTGAAGCCGCGTTCATCGCAATGCTTTGGTAGTCAACATTTTGAAGCGCAGCTTCTCTCTGAAATGCGTTACAACATTATAGTGATTATGTCTACACACAGAAGACCTCCCGCCTGAACCGATAGGCATGTCTAAAAAAACTGGTTGGATAGAAGACAGATGTAAATGAAGTTTGCTTGACTGGATATATCTCTCTGGTACAGACCGCGGAGCGAGCCATCAGCGGCTTGATGTACAGATCAAGGGACAACAGGAGCAGATTGCGTCAAGCCCATGCAGCACGTTACCTTAGAATGGGCAGGCAACGCGCCATACGTCCTTTCAGGAATTGCGAGCTAATCATCACAGGGGCGAGAGCAAGAAAAGGAGTGAAAAAAACCCACAAACTGACAACGTACAACGAAAAAAGTTTACTAACCATCAGGAGACACAAACGAGCAAATACTAGTCGCACGTTACAGCTTTTTTGGTTACCAACTGTACGGAGGTTATGGCCGCACTTGTAGAGGAGCAGCGACACGTGAACAGACTTTTAAAGCCAACATGTAGGTGTTATTTTTCCGTGTTGCGTGTCTTTGTGCAAGGAAAACTCGATAGCTGGTTTAAAATCTCGGGCACTTCTTTCAGCGGGTCAAAAAACTCCTAAAGATCACATAAAAGACTTCCCGGCGGTATATTCGGATATGTTCTTTTTTGCCCTTCAAAAAATGTCTTCCCACTGATGAATTTTGGATGCGGAGCATCTCATGCTCGGGGCTGTGTCCCTCCCTCCCTTGTCGTTGTCGTTGTTGTCCACCATCTGCACCCCCACTGCGCATGCCTGGCCAGGCACCGCTGATGATTAATGTGGCACGATACCCCTAGGGATTGGCCAGCCAAAGAATGCATCACGAGATAGCTTCGAATTCAACCACAATCCCCGTCTTCCCATAGGGGAACCGCTGAAGAAGAAGCAGGAGAAGAAGACTAAGCTGCGAGAAGGCGGGCGTGTACGTGGCTCTCAGCTCTTGCTCGGGGCTGTGTCCCTCCCTCCCTTGTCGTTGTCGTTGTTGTCCGCCGTCCGCACCCCCACTGCGCATGACTGGCCAGGCACCGCTGATGATGATTGTGGCAGGATGCCCCTAGGGATTGGACAATCAAAGAATTCATCACGAGATAGCTTTACGTTCAACTACCATCGTGGTCTTCCCGTAGGGGAACCGCTGAAGAAGAAGGAGGAGAAGAAGACAAAGCTTCGAAGAGGAGGGCGTGTACGTTTCTCTCAGCCGGTGCACCAACGTCCACAACCTCTACCTCACCAATGCTGAGAGAAACTACTGATTCTACCACGGAGTCGACAACTTCGACAAGAACATGATGGACGACTATCTGCGCCTCGATGACCGCCGCCTAGTCACCGTCACACAACAGTACTTGCGTGCCTATGCCACCGGTGTGGACCCGGACGCGGAATTTACTATGGCGCTACTGAACTCCAGATCACTAAACATAACGGCAAGGCAATGGAACCACACGGAACACCCATGATGCTTCAATTCCTCATCAGGCCACGGGAAGATGGTGTAATTTTTTCTCTAAAGGAGAAAATTTCAGTTTATATATCAGTCTTTTTACGAGTACCTCAATTCAGGCCCATGGAAACAATCAATGTATTTTTTTAGTTGGCGTCTCTCAGACTTGGCAGTAATAAAATTACAGAAATCAAATTACGGCAAACAAATTACCGTCTTCTGTAATAACTAATGCAATGAATTACTTTTGAGTGTTGTTAATTTATTAATGTAATAAATTACTTCAGTAATAAATTTTTGATTAGTTCCAAATTACTTTTGACTACGATATAGGTTCTCCGCTCCTCTTACGGCATAAAAAGTTGACCAAGAACAGCTGACCATGTAGATTTCCAATGCCTAGAGAGTCTCTCGGCATTCGAACTCTACGAACGCGAAAGAAACAGCGCTTCGATGAGAGCTCTGCCTGCCTTCTCGTTCCTCTTCGTTCCCTTTCCATCTGTTTCAAAGTAATTTGATTACTTTTGAAATGTAATAGTAATGTAATGTCATTGCTTTCGGACACCTAAAATTTGTAATGTAATTTAATTACATTTTGGACAATTCTACCAAAGTTATGAGTAATGTTATTTAAATGCTTTTTAGAAGTAATTTTGCCATCTGTGTTGTCTATGCAGGAAAAAAAACTTGCAAAGTTAAGAAACTGGTTGTAATGTTCATAGTTGTCAACAATTATGGGCTAAAAGAAAAGATTAGGCAATATTCGATCCAAACAAAGAAACGCAAGAACACGCTCACTGTTTTTTTAGATTATAAATAAACGTTGGCCTATATTTTGCGATCGTCATACCAAATAAACGTTTAACAGCATGTACACGATATGCACCAAAGATTCGCGTGCAAGACTCCCGCGCCAAGCTCTAACAATAATATTAAGTACAATGAAATGAAGCACAGCAATGGAAACACGACTGAACTGAATTTCACGCCACGACAGTTACACTGGGAGGATAGTAAAGGCAGTAACATCGCAACAGCTGCAGAACGCTATCAGGTTTCGATGATATTTGCAGAAAAGCTTACATATAAGGCGCCAATTTATGTTTCTCTGAAGCAGTTTAGGAAGACCTGTTGGAAGGTAATAAATCAATTTCGGAGTTTTTGTTAATTACGCAGATTCATTGTAGCCACGGTAGATGTGTCAACAGAAAAGGGGAAGCTTTCAAATTTCGTGCTGCGATGACACATTTCAGGCAGGCGGGATGTTATATGGGCCAGCAAGAAACAGTGTCCAACTGGGCTTTCGGATTTGGTGAAACAGTCAGACGATGCCCACTACAATCACTCCGTTCTTTCCGAAGCCGTGCAATTCGTTGGCATCCCGCAATCACGAAAATATCTTTATTTGACCTGAGAGAAAAGTTGCGCAAAAGCAGATGGGGAGTGTGCCCCGCTTTGGATGTTTCCGTTAGTTTCTCAAAACTTGATTCGAAATATGTGATGAAAGTAGTGTCGTCGGTTTCTGACAAAGAATTTTTTGCAACGAACCAGTTTTATTTTTCGACCTCACCTCCTCGCCAGACAGAATAAAAGTGATACTACCTGTGCCATACCGGCCACGAAATATTATTGCTTTGGAACGACATTCCTAATAGACAGACTAGGTGATACTCCTTCTGCAATACTCCCAACGAATAACTTCGCTACGCCTACCAATTCCTCGTACAAATTTAGCGGACAAATGGGCATGCAGTGGCACGATGAACTGACTCTATAAAAAGTTTATGATTAGTTTAGTCAGACCACTGGATAAGCAAAACTTAGAAATATTTTTAATATTTCTGTTTTCTGTAAGTAAACGCCAAAAATTCTGAAGCTTTTAAAGTTTTTTTTGATGCGCAACATATCTTTAAAAAGTGCACAAAATAATTTGAACGCTGTGCAAAACCTATGTGTTTACATTGAATTTTGTTATCCAGGATTTAAAAAAAAATTATACTGAAAATATATTTCTCTAACGGCTCTATAGATTCAGGATTGTATTTCAACCCACTTTTTCACACGTTTACGAAAGCCAAGTAACGAAATCTTTCTCCCGCAAATCCAAGCAACGTGGATCTGCTGAGAGTGCGCCCATATTAAAAAAAACCTGTGATGATGCAAAAGAAGCCTGAATGCCTGTGAGCGCTGGTTCAAACGTCATGAATCAGACTATACGAGCTGCAGAGGCAAATCTATTACCGCATTCTTGTTTTCTTAACAACGACACTGCTCCAGCGGAATGGTAATGGTAATTCTGAATGGTGCAGTCAAGTTCTGCACAGACCGTCGAAGGTTTATGCTACAGACACCAAAAGGCTCTTTGTCTTAGCCTTGGGTACAACTTAAGGACGGCATGGGATGTTGTAACTGTGCCTCATCACTTCAGCTGGAGGCTACTCCGCGCGGCGCAAGTAGTGCGTGACTGGAAACATCTTTAACACGGCACGAGAAATTTTCGTGATCTCTTGGACCTAACATGCTTATAAACTCCGGTTGTGACGACAAGAAAACTACGTAAGAAAAGGCAGACGATATTACGCATTCATAGCAATCTCCTTTCAAAACACGCTGGTCCGTCGCATAGGCGGAGTGGCACGGTGCATGAGCTGTTGCCGTTGTTAACTTGTTCCCGAGTACAGCCATTTGTATATGTGAATTTGTATTTGAAGAACGTTACCTTCAGTGGGTGTTGGTAAAAAACCATTGTTCATATGCTCCTCAATTTTGTAGCACAGCCATTTACGGCGACCAAATTCCAAAGCGCGGCATTTTGAATTGAAGATAATGGAAAAATAGCCTATGATTAACCACAGCGTTAGTGTGATAGTTAGATACCTCATTGAGGCCCCCTTGTATTGTAACAGGGCTTTTATTTTCTATCCAACCAATAAAACCTCTCTTAACTAGTGTCCAGCCTGTCTCGGAATGTAATAGTACCGACAAAGTGGCAAGTCGGTACCAAGGTGGGTTCTGAGGAGAAACCAAGACTGCCTCCTTGTTAGCAGGACTGTATTCCCCTACGCTGACGTTTGGTACCTGCGAGGGAGCATACGTGTATTTTACCCTATCACGCAAACCACTTCCTCTTGTGGATTAGCGGAATTGTTATTAAGACTTAGCGACTCTGGCTTTTTTTCGGAGGAAACATGCTCGGGTAGTAAAATTAAATTCACACCAAAGAACTTTTTAGTAGAGTAATCTCAGTTGATTTTAACTAGACCCACAATACGACTTCCTCTCACTGAGTGGCCTAAGCCACTATTATTAATTGATAGCTATCCTGGATATTGAAGTCGGCGAAGTAGGTTTTCCCGTGTGCGTAGACAAGGCAAAATGCTCCTAATTATGCCTATGGAAGAGATCTTTGATACAAAATTCTTTATAAGGTTAGCGTGTGGCATCAGAATGCATCTCCATGCAACATATTTTTCTCATAGGCAGCTTCTAATTCTTCGGAATAGTTATGGTATCCGTCGTTGTCCACACAAATACACAAACGTGGAACGCTCCTGAAAGAAAACTTGAAAAAATAACAGTAAAATGCAAGGGAATGTGGTCAATCTGCTTTGCGAACACGAAATCAATTATAATTAGGTAGTTGGTTAAGGGGGCAGGCGGGTGAAGCACGAGATTCCAAGTCTGGGTAAAACCTTTATATTATGACTAAAAATTTACATAAAATTGTTGTCTCCGTAACCACCACTGGCCATGTTAAACAGAACATAAACTAACATAAGACGAAAAATTCTCACCGGATTTTTAAAAAAATCGGCTTATTGATGGAATTGTAGGATGGGTCTTCGGGTGCGGCCTTAACCCGGCGACTATTGCCGGTAACGCACTCCCTCACCAGAGCAGCATTGGTCACCCTAGTGTAGTAACGGCCACAACCTCCCATGAATACGCCAATGGCCCTCCGACTCCAGTCGCTGCGAAGCAACTGACCACGGTGGCGGTCAGACCTGTGACGCAGCAGAGGGTGCCAAGAATACCTTGACCCGGACAGGCCGCCATTGGAATCTGAACGTGGCAGCGTTTACCACGAGAACCTTACCTAGTGAAGTGAGTCTAGAGGGGTTGTTCGAGGAATTAAAGGGCAATAAATGGTATGTCATACGGCTTCGTGAGGTTAGGAGGACAGGTGAAGCCTTTACCGTGCAGAAAAATGGACACGTTCTATGTTACGCGGCCTAGTGGACACAAGAGAACTGGGAGTGGGATTTCTAGTCAATAACAGCATAGCGGGCAACATAGAATTCTATAGCCTTAACGACGGGGTAGCATGTCTTGTAATTAGGCTCAATAAGGGATAAAAACGCAAGGTGGCACAGCGCTACGCTCCCACATCCATCCACGACGACCAGATAGTGAACGCTTCTATGAAGATGTGGAATCGGCAATGGCTAAAGTAGAAATACAGTAGACCGTAGTTATGGGGGACTTCAATGCTATAGTAGGCAAGAATCAGGATGGAGACAAGGCAGTTGGGAACTATAGTCTGGGTTGTACAAATAGCAGGGGGACCTACTAGTCGACTTCGCAGAACGGAATAACCTACACATACTGAATAACTTTTTCTGCAAACGGGAGAGCTGAAAGTGGACGTGGAGGAGCCCGAATGGAGAGGAAAAAAATGCATTACACTTCATATTATGAGATAACCCAGGCGTCGTAAAGGATGTTGAAGTGCTCGAAAGGGTAAGGTGTAGTGACAACCGTATAGTAAGATCTCGAATTAGGCTAGATTTGAGGAGGGACCGTGACAAGCTAGTACGAAAGAAGTCCATTAATGAGCTAACAGTAAGACGTAGAGTAGAAGAATTCAGGATCGCGCTGCAGAACCGATATTCAGCTCTTACAGAGGAAGCAGAGTTTACGAGACAGCAAGCCAGCGACAATCTTAGAAGCATTATCACGGAGTGTGCCATAGAAGTCGGGGGCACAATGGCTAGAGAGGACACCGGTAAACTTTTCCCAGAGACGAAAGATCTATTTAGGAAATGGCAAACCACGACAATCTCCACCCCAGCTCACAGCAAAAAACTAGCGGAGCTTTCGAAGTAATCAATAGGCGTAAGACAGATGACATATGGAAGTAGAATATGGAGAGGATCGAATATGCTATAAACAACGGAGGTAGGCTGAAAGCAGGGAAGAGGCGTCTTGGCGTGGTGAAAAATCAGATGTATGCACGTAAAGACAAGCAAGGCAATGTCATCACAAATAGGGATAAAATAGTCACAGCAGCTGAGGAGTTCTACAGGGATCTGACAGTAACAGGGACATCCAGGATAATGCCGAACGAGAAAGTAGTTCAGAGCAGATAGACATCCCACCAGTAACGACCAAAGAAGTAAGTAAGCCTTTAAAAGAAATGAAAGGGGCAAGACACCTGGTGAGGATCAGATAACAGCAGACATCTTGAAGGATCGCGGAGATATTGTACTTGCAAAACTGGCAAGTCTGTATACACAATGCCTAATGACAGCAAGTGTACCAGAATCTTTTAAGAACGCGAACATCATGCTAATCCACTAATCAATAAGAGAGATGACATGAAGGACTTATAAATTACTAGCCGATCCGCTTGCTGTCAGTCTTCTACAAGGTACCTGCCAAGATAATGGCTAACAGAATCTCTGCAAACTTGGATTAAAGTTAACCTAAAGAAAAAGCAGAGATCCGTAAGGCATATTCAACAGTGGACCATATTCGCACGATCAATCAGGTGATAGAGAAGTGCGCTGAGTATACTGAGCCCCTATATTAGCCTTAATAGAATATGAGAAAGCATTTGACTCGGTCGAAACCTCAGCAGTCATCCAGCTATTAAGGAACTAGGGGGTGGATGAGCATTATGTAAGAACACTAAAGCATGTCCACAATAGGTGCACAGCTACCATCACCCACCATAGGAGAGCCGTAAAATATCTATAAGAAGGGCGTCAGACAAGTAGACACAATGTTATTCACAGCATGCTTACAAGAAGTATTCACAACGTTGGATGGGGAACAGGTAGCACTAAGGGTTAACAGAGAATACCTCAGTAACCTCAGATTTGCTGATGACGATGCCTCGCTAAGTAACTCGGGCGACGAATTGCAAAGGATGCCTTCCGCACTGGACAAACAGAGTAACACCATGGTCCTGAAAAGTAATATGCAGAAAACCTATGTAATGATCAATAACCTTGGGACAGCACAGCGGTTTGAGATAGGTGGCGAGGCAGTGGAAGTGGTAAGCAAATATATATATACTTAGGCCAAGTTGTGACCCCGGATCCCAGACAAGAGGCAGAGATAATTAGAAGAATCAGAATGGGGTGGAGTGCATACGGCAGACATTCTCGCATAAAGAGTTGCAGCCTACCATTGTTCCTGAAGAAAAAAAGTGTATGGCAGCTGCATCTTACCGGAACTCACTTATGGGGGAGAAGCCTGGAGGCTCACTATGAGGTTTCAAATTAAATGGAGAACGATTCAGCGGGCAATGGAGCGGAAGATGATACGTGTAGCATTAAGGGACAAGAAGAGAGCAGAGTGCGTCAGGGAACAAACGCGTGTTAAGGACATCTTAGTAGAAATTAAGCAGAAGAAATGGACGTGGGCGGGGTATGTAATTCGAAGGCAAGATAACCGTTGGTCATTAAGGGTAACAGAGTGGATCCCTAGAGAAGGCAAGTGTAGCAGGGGGTGGCAGAAAGTTAGATGGGATGTTTGCAGAGCCCCTCATTTCCAAACCTTATTATCGTGCGAAAGCTTAGCGAGGGCCTCGGTTCTGGCAGCCTTGATGCCAAGGTAGCATAAGAGGGTTCCCCGCCAGTTGACCCGCTTATGACAGGCTGTAGACGTTTGAGTCACGCCCCGGGGGTTGAAAAGAAGGTCCCCTTCTCCCCGTGTAGTCTGAGTGGCGCTGGCTACCACCCTCGAGCGTCAGATACAGTTGTGGTAAATATAAATACCCCAGAAAGTGACGGAGAACACAGTCGCCCAGATAGCCGAATTGGTAAGGCATTCGAGATCTAATCGAAAGGCGTGGGTTCGGTCCCCACTCTGGGCGCGTGTTTTTCTTTCTTCTCACGTATTAATAAAAAAATAATAATAATGTAACGTCACTAACGGTAAAAAATTGTCTAACCATTCCCCTATGCCTTCTTTGGCCTTGTAGACTGCCGGCATTTCTTTCTGTATTTCCTAACGAGCCCCTCATTTCCAAACCTTATTATCGTGCGAAAGCTTAGCGAGGGCCTCGGTTCTGGCAGCCTTGATGCCAAGGTAGCATAAGAGGGTTCCCCGCCAGTTGACCCGCTCATGACAGGCTGTAGACGTTTGAGTCACGCCCCGGGGGTTCAAAAGAAGGTCCCCTTCTCCCCGTGTAGTCTGAGTGGCGCTGGCTACCACCCTCGAGCGTCAGATACAGTTGTGGTAAATATAAATACCCCAGAAAGTGACGGAGAACACAGTCGCCCAGATAGCCGAATTGGTAAGGCATTCGAGATCTAATCGAAAGGCGTGGGTTCGGTCCCCACTCTGGGCGCGTGTTTTTCTTTCTTTCTTTCTCACGTATTAATAAAAAAATAATAATAATGTAACGTCACTAACGGTAAAAAAATGTCTAACCATTCCCCTATGCCTTCTTTGGGCTTGTAGACTGCCGGCATTTCTTTCTGTATTTCCTAACGAGCCCCTCATTTCCAAACCTTATTATCGTGCGAAAGCTTAGCGAGGGCCTCGGTTCTGGCAGCCTTGATGCCAAGGTAGCATAAGAGGGTTCCCCGCCAGTTGACCCGCTCATGACAGGCTGTAGACGTTTGAGTCACGCCCCGGGGGTTCAAAAGAAGGTCTCCTTCTCCCCGTGTAGTCTGAGTGGCGCTGGCTACCACCCTCGAGCGTCAGATACAGTTGTGGTAAATATAAATACCCCAGAAAGTGACGGAGAACACAGTCGCCCAGATAGCCGAATTGGTAAGGCATTCGAGATCTAATCGAAAGGCGTGGGTTCGGTCCCCGCTCTGGGCGCGTGTTTTTCTTTCTTTCTTTCTCACGTATTAATAAAAAAATAATAATAATGTAACGTCACTAACGGTAAACAATTGTCTAACCATTCCCCTATGCCTTCTTTGGCCTTGTAGACGGCCGGCATTTCTTTCTGTATTTCCGAACGAACCCCTCATTTCCAAAACTTATTATATATATATATATATATATATATATATATATCTAGAGAGCGATAAACTCACAAAGCGCGCAGAAATAGTATAAGTAAAGAGTCGGATACACAGTAAGAACAATAACAAACGATGTTTACTTACGTAGCGGCAACGGGACTTGCCTTCATCAGAGTAAAGTGACATGATTTTTCTGTCAGCAAATCATGTAACTTTACTCTGATGAAGGCAAGTCCCGTTGCCGCTACGTAAGTAAACATTGTTTGTTATTGTTCTTGCTGTGTACCCAACTCTTTACTTATACTATATATATATATATATATATATATATATATATATATATATATATATATATATATATATATATATATATAAGCTGGTTCTCCTCGGTGAAATTGGTGACCAAAACATGGTATTTGCATTGCTTAAAGCGCGTAATGCCTCTTGCGACGGAGCACCGTGGTTGAGAAGCAACCTTTGGTCACCCTCTACGATAGCGTCGATGTCAGGAGCAGCATCCTCACAGCAGACGGCGATCATCAAGCTTGCGCGCGGTGGCAGGGTGACGTGATCGCCAGCGATCCTTACAGCAGCACGGTGATCGAGGTTCAGTGGCAGCGTCGTGGAGTGATCAGAGGAAAAAGTTATCGACTTGGTCTGCAGATCAATTATTGCGCCGTTGTCCGTCAAAAAGTCCATCCCTAGTATTACGTCGCGGGAGCAGTTAGGTAAAATTACGAACGCAGCAGGGTATGTGATGCCATCTATGGTGACGCGGGATGTGCACGTTCAACTTGGCGTTACGAGATGGCCTCCTGCTGTGCGTATATGTGGACCGTCCCATCTTGTCGTAACTTTCTTCAACTTAGACGTGAATGACCCGCTCATCACCGAGTAGTCTGCTCCCGTGTCGATGAGGGCGACTACGTCAAAGCCGTCGATGGACAACTGGACGTCGGACGCTGCCTTCCTCGAGTTCCGGGTGCGTCGGGGCGTCGCATCTCGGTTTGTGTGTGTTGACGGTCGGGTACTGTGCGTCGTCGTTGTCGTCGTCTCAGCGGTAGGCTCGGTCATGTCAAGTACGCGTCACGCCGTGTGGTTATCGTCGTGTTCAGGAGTCACGTCCGGGTTAGGTCGGGTCGTCGGGATGAGGGCATGTCGTAAGTCACAATCTTCGGCGAATCGTTGCGTCGTTGGAAGGTTTTCGTTTTTTCGCCGTTCTGCAACTTCACCTCCAGAAGTTGCCGCCTTTAGTTTCCCCCGTGTGGGCTGTGAGACCTTCCACTTGCGAAGTCAGCACTGCTACGGCGGTCCGGCGACTGGTACGGGTAGGGCGACGGCGAACGGTTGGAACGGGCTGGTCCACGGCTGGTGTTCGACAGGTATTCTTCAATCTCAGATGGGTGCTGGCCGGGTCGGGGGCGTGGTGCGTCGACGGAGAAACCACGTAGTCCGAGTGTCTTGTATGGGCAGCGACGGTAGATGTGGTCGGCCTTTCCGCAGTGGTAGCACAGAGGACGATTATCCGGTGTTCGCCGTACGTCAGTCTTCCTCGGCGTCTGGGTTTGTGCTACAGGGGTCGGGCGGGCGACAGTGGGCGGCGGTAGGGCGGGGCCTCTTGACGGCGTGCCTCTTGACGACGTGTTGGAGCAGGGCGGGGTCGATGAACAGCCGCGGAGTACGTCATAGCTTGGGGCTCGCAGTGTACTTCGGATGCCACAGAAGTTCCCAAATCGTTTTGAACTTCTTCCCGGATCACGTCAGTTAGGCAAGTGACTTGGGGTTGCGGCGTCGTCGGGAAAAGTTTCCGCAGCTCCTCTCTCACTACTGCGCGGATGGTCTCGCGTAGGCTATCAGCCGGAATCCACATGGTGTCGACGTAGTTCGCACTGGCCGCGCCAAAAAAGTTCCGGTCATACTGCTTAGCACGCATTTCGAGAGCCTTCTCAATCGTGCTGGCTTCGGTCACGAATTCAGCGATGGTTTTGGGCGGGTTGCGGACAAGTCCAGCAAACAGCTTCTCCTTCACACCGCGCATCAAAAAGCGCAACTTCTTTTCTTCCGTCATTTCGGGGTCCGCGCGGCGAAGTAGTTGCTTCATCTCCTCAACGAGGATCACAACCCCTTCGTTGGGGTGTTGTGTCCGAGTTTCAAGCAAAAGCGCAGCTCGCTCTTTCCTCCCAACGGTAGTGAATGTCTTAAGAAACTCCCTTTTGAATTGAGTCCAGTCGGTCAAAGAACTCTCATGGTTCTCGAACCAAGTTCGAGCAGCTTCTTCTAAGTAAAAGAAGACATGCCGGAAAGTTTCATCGTCGTCCCACCTGTTGAAGATGCGTACGCGCTCCAGCTTCTCCAACCATTCTTCTGGGTCTTCAGCGGGAGCTCCCCGGAACGATGGCGCTTCCCGGGGCTGCTGCAGGACGATTGGCGACGTTTTTTCTTGCACCATGGTGTTGGTTGCAGCGTTCCTTCTCTTGGGCCCTTCTGGCATGAGACCGAACTGGGGTAGCAATCCTTGCTGTCGGCGGCTTTCTCTGGTTGGGCTGGCTTGGTGGCTTCCAGATGTCGTAGAGAGCATAAAGGGTGAGTACCCCGCACCTCTACCAGATGTCACGAAGCCAAGGACGACGCAGTTGCCTTGAAGGAGAAACAAGTTTATTGGAGTGAACTTGTGCTCCCCTGACAACTCAAAAGAATACAGAGGCGGCGAAGAAGCGGTCAACAAAGTGACTTGCGTCTGCGAGCGTCGCAGAATCGAATAGCCCGGCGTCTGGTCTACAGGCTTTTTATCTTTCGGCGCGCGTGGTTCTCGAACCGTCGATTCGCATCGAGAACATTGTAGATCCAAGAAGATTATTCCAGGCTGTTCACGTTAGATCGGAATGCTCTCCCTATCAGAACAGATAACACATGCGGGACAGAAAGAAAGAATGGAACACGCGCTTCTCTTGGCACAGAGATAACACGGACCCGCGCAGCCGGGCGGTAAAAGCAAAACACAAATAAGCAAACCCAATGCATGGTTCGCTGCAATATATATATATTTATATATGTGTGTGTGTGTGCGCGTCATCCCGTACGCCTGTCTTGTGTTCGAGGGGAAAAATTGATTCAATATTGATGTGTCCTGTCAAACAGGGACACAGGAAAGTTATCTTCGCGAAGACGCAGGGGCAAAGTATTTATTACGCGAGGTGCGTAATTTGGGGGAAACATACAGAGAGCACCAGTTGGTGGCTACCAATATGGCGACCAAGAACCGTGCACACGAGCCCCTAGCTAACGCGCTTCTTCGTCGTCCTCTGCTGTGCCCATCACACGGCACGTACCCGCGCGGGGGATTAGCATGTCCGTCCTACTTAATAATGCTCTCATCCCACAGACTGGCGCGTGATAATATAGAGCCACAAGTTTATTTCGACGGTTCTATTCACTTGAAGCGGCATAATACCCAACCAGGGGTATGTTTAGGCCTGCCATCGCTATCGCTAGCGGAGTGTTATACTGCATTTTTAAACATCATTATATTCTTATCACGCGTGAAACCGTCTTTAAATAAGGTTTCTTTCTAGCGAGCGCTGTCAAGTATCGGCGAGGAAATGAGTATCCGGCGTCGACGTCTCCTCGCTGCAAATCGCGTCCACTTTTTCCAGCATGTTGCTTCGGCTGCGTGTGTGATCACGGCATACGAATGACTGGTCTGCATGCTTATCAAACACCATGGTCTAGTTTGTGCGCTTCAAAATTACAATAGGCGAATGGCAACAATTTGCCTTTGTGTTCGCGACTTCAGCCGGTGGGAATGGTGATCAGCCGCATGTCGAGGATATGCTCCATTTTAACCGGACCTGGATTGCGCACGACATTGCCAGTCGACCTTCATACTTGACCGCACTTGCCGCGCATCTGCCCGACAATAGGATAAGCGCACGCCTCCCCTGCTTTGAGGCCGCACATGTCCCGCTGGTCATCCACGTTGGTGTGCTGTTAGACAGGTTCTATCTCGCTAATTAGCATCAGCATTTTGTTACTGCAAAGCAGTATACCGTTACCAGCCAAGGTTTCTGTCGCTGTCATCAGCGTGAACAGAAAACTTCCGCCAACAAATGAAAGAAATTACTGGCTCCACCAGGGATCACACCTGGACCGGAATAGAGTAACGGACAGCAGGCCGTCCTTTTACCGAATCAGCTGCGCTCACACGAGGAGGTAGGGAGACAGAAGGTGCACTCAACAAACACAGTGGCGGGTCTACCACCTGCGCTCATTCAAAGCCTTCGTGTGAAGTGCCAACCGCATAGTGCATGATAACGGCGTTGATAGTGTTTGAATTATTGTCCAAATAAACAGCACCTGGAGAGGGGGAAAGTGTTTCTCGGCGGCGACGCATTAAACAAGATTGAGGGGGAAGCAGTGAGAAAAACAATGTTATAGCTGCGCGTTTCGCACTCCTTCTCACCCTTAACCAGTCGCTCCTCTCCGCTTTCTTTCTGCTGTGGGTGCCGCGTTGAGCCGTATGGGGTTTCTCTTTGTACAGCCACGTGCTTGAATTGAAGGTACGATGTATGAGTAATAGTTGTGGGTGTCGTTTACGGCTTCGCCTTCAACGAGTTTCACAGCGTGGATTGGAAATTTTTTTTTTGGCAAGGTAAAGCTTATCCGAACACTTACGCCACAGACACCAGTCAAGTAAAGCAATGATGACTATTCGCTCTGCGGACGTTGCGACTCGCGAACACAAAGAATCATCTCAGTACACTAGCGTATTATGGAGTTTTTGGCATACAGCCCAGACTTGACTCTGGTTGTAACTTTTCTTTGATGCCTTTTTGAGTAATATTACCTCCCTCTTTTTGTCTGCCCTTATTGTGAGATTCTTCTTTATTTTGGCAAAGGTATTGTGCAGGTGAGACCAAGGAATTCGTTTGGATTCCTGGCCATGGCGGCCGGTTTTCTGATGGAGGGCAGAAGCGAAAACGCCCACCTGTTCGAGCTTTCGGCGCATGCAAAATTACCCATGAGCTCAGCATTATTCTGGAGCCCTCCACTAAGGCGCGCCTCAGCACCTATGTAATATCAGTGCGTTATACTTCATAATCAATCAAGCAGATTGTTCTGAGCTGTCTTCTTCGCGTAACCATCGCATTGTTTGTCTTGTCGCCTGCTGTGCCATTTCAGTTCCTCTCATTGATCAAACTTTGAGACATTTGCTTCCAAGGTGGTTCTTTGCAATATGAGAAAGCTAACGGTTTGTAATGTAGGCGCACTAAATTTGAAGCCAACTGTTTAGTTTGTTATTAGCGTAGTTACGTTGTTACACGTCTTTGTGCTCAATGTTCCCTCTCGGCAGATAGAATGAGGTGTAATGCAGGATGAAAAACGTCTTTCGACGCAATAGTAAAACGCCGCACTTACCGTGCGGCCGCAACATAGCGTCTGAGGTGCGTCACAATGAGCAACAAACTTAAAGTGTCGTACCCCCAATCGCACTACTGAACGATGGCGTGAGCGATGACAATCGACACGGCGCAGGATTTCTGACGTCAGCAAACTTGGTCGTGTCAGGGCGACAACGATATCAGGTGAGTGTTAGACCCGGAAAAAAATGCCAGAGTGCGCCGAACTAAACGTAAAGTTTTTACTTGGTGATCCCTCTGCTGAATCACGAGATGAAGCCTTCACTTTGCGGGTCAGCAAAAAAAAAAACGATTCTACATTCGGGACCCAGCCAGGCGCAGGTAACAACTGCTGGCTGTGAGGGGACTACGTCCCATATTGTGCGAGTTACGCGCTTTATCTTCTGAGGTAAGACTTCCTTATTGCGGCGTGACACACCTTGTGATGCTCTCTAACCTCCATGCTGCCAGGGTGGATTGGTCTTTATTTTTGCGTGCTTGATCGTTTACTTTTCTGTTATTTATCTCTATGAAAGGGTTAGTTTTTTCCCGGTCATGCCCTACGCTTGCTGTTGAATGAAAAATCGAAATTGTTTCCTTCTTAAATTATATGAAAGACTTTCAAGGCTCTATCTATAATTGGATATTGTCTATTATGGCCATAAAAAGGTCTTCGCAGTAATTGCTTTGTGGTTCGAAGAAAGCAGACTTTATAAAGATGAGGGCCCGACTTGTCTTTGGGCGGTTGCTTCCCCACAAAATGTGTCAGGCACTGGAGTATATAAGACGGGTGTATCCTTACTGTCCCTTTGTTCTCCTCCACATAACCTTTGCCCCATTCTAGAATCGTGGATACGGCTTCCAATGCATGGTGTCTATCTCTCCCCTGTCAATGTTGAGCGCATATGAAGCTGGCATTGTAGAAGCTGCACGAGAAGGCAGGCAAACGCAGTCACTGTTGACATCCGCTCGGTTGAGGCAAGCTTCTGACGCGGACAACTAACGACGTTTTAGATGCCTGAATGCTGTCCTCCGTGGTCGAGCGATTTCGTTCGGTGTTTCACACTTCTTCTTTTGACTAAGACAGGGAAGGGAAACGGAAAGCCTCAAGCCTGAGTCCTTCAACTGAGCCCCTGGAAACACCAATATATTTCTTCTATGCGTGTATATGCTGGCGAAACATTTCCAAAGTACTAAAAGTGGTTGTAATATTCATATTTGTCAACAGTGATGGAAAAAACAGAATATAATGAAGTATTGGACCTAAACAAAAGAAAAGATTGGCACCAATCCAGGATGTGAATGTGGTTGGAAAGTAAAGCTGTGAACGACCCCGGCAACAATTCCACATGCGACGTTACTTGAATTCACGCACGTGGCTCTAGAAAGAGTGAAACCAGAGATTCTGCCAGCCGTTGCCCGGTATTCTCGTGCCGCTGTCCCGAATGCAGAATTGTTGGCCACAGCCAGGTTCTAGCGGCGGATGCCACCGCTGTAGCCCGCCGTACGTCGGAAGAAAGAAAACGGAGGGAAGCGTGTTTCGGTAGGTGAGCCATCGGAACCTAGCTGTCTGATTTGCTTTATCGGGGCTACAACACCGCGCGACACAAGCCCAGACATCGAAACAATCCGGACTATGAGCTAAGTGATTCCACTTTACATAGATTTCAAATAAATCGTTTCCTAAGTTTGAGCACTGCGAAAAAGATGACGGAACTTTTATAAACGCTTTTTGTCAGAACGAATTGCTCCATTCGTGTTTTGTAATACCGGTTAAAAGACAACCTAATTGGCATTCAGCCATTTAGAAAGCGAAGTGCCATTCGTGGCCACTATTCCACAATGGGTGCCGTTTCTCTATCGGCAAGATGTCTGCAAGTGGTCTGGGCATTCTATTTTCCCGCCCTTCAAAACAATTCCTAATGTATGTTAGCCGTACGACCACTTAATTCCGTCAGATCCGGGTTACTCAGGACGTGCTGACGAACACGGTAATCAAGCCGTGCGAAGTCAGCGCGCAATGCCCGCGAAGCTGCGCCAAGACAGGCCCAACACAGTCGCTAAAGCAGACGACAAAGACGATGGAAGGGTCCTTCGGACGCCCCCGCCGAGGTGAGCACGGGGAACGCTGGGTTATAGCGCGCTATCACCGTGCCATCTACATAGTGCTCCTGAGCACCTTTCTGGGACCTTGCTGGGCGCCTTTCACTTCTTCCGTGAGTGAAAGGCGCCCTCCACATCCCCAGCCGCGAAGGGAGCTTCTTGTCCCCCACGCCACGAAAGAGCCTTTGGCTGGTTGAGGTAGAAAGCATGCTTTAAAAAATGCAACATTACTACCACTTTTCTTTCGATTCTAAATAACCTGCGTCTATATTTTGCGATTGTCATAAAAAACCGTTTTAGAGCAATTGTAGAAAATGCAACTAAAGGTTCACGTGCAAGCCTCAAACGCCAGGCTCGGACAATAATAAAAAGTACCAACAAATGAAGCACAGCGGTGGAAACTGGACAGAACCAAATTTTACAGGGCGAGAGTTAGACTAATGGGATAATAACGGCACTTACATCACGGCTTCCATCTTTCGATCCCATTTGCACCAAAGCGCACACATTAGGCGCCAATTTATGGTTGGCTGCAGCACTCTAGCAAAAACCTATGGAATACTCATAAACCAATACCAGAGTTCTAAATCAATAGCGGAGTTCGTTTAATTACGCAGCTACAAGATCTTTTAGCAGAAAAAAAGGAAGAAATTATGAAGCTTTCAAATTTCGCTCTGCGATGTCGCGTTCAGCGCAGGCGGGATGTCATATGGGCCAGCAATAAACACATTTTATGAGTGTTCAACTGCACGTTTGCATTTCGTCAAACAATCAGACGACACTGGAGCTTCCCCCCCCCCCCCCCAATCGCTCAGTTCTTTTCGAAGCGGTGCAATTTGTTGGCATCCTCCAATGACACAAAACAATTAGCAGGGGCTTAGCTCCGTTTTGCAGGATATACTTAGCGTGAGCGATGGTTCATCTGGTTGTTCTTAGCTTTCGTGGTTGTGTAGGATTAGCTTGATTATCAATTCTTACTGCGGCGTCAATGACAGACACACGGTACACGTGTTATATGACTGATGTTTTATTTATCGAGCGGCTTCGGCAAAGCTTCGCCAATCGCACCAGCGCTAAGCTTGTTCCACAGGTGCACGCTGGTGTCGCTGCGACGCACGAGCCATCGGTTGCACACCCGGCCATTTCTCGCAGGATCATCAAATGGACCAGGCCTCCATTTACGGAACGGAGGTTCGGGAAGACGCTCGGCGCGTGGGGTGTATGAGAAACGCCAAGCAGCGAACAATGTTCTATGCGCGGGGTCACATGACTGCTCCTCACGCATGCGCAGCATGGCTCTCCAGGAGCCGCGCGAAACTGCTCAAACTCGGGCAGTGTAGCTCACGCTACAATATCTTTATCTGACGTGACAATACAGTTGCCGAAAAGTAAATGGAGAGTGTCCATCGGTTCGCATGTTTTCTTTCGTTTATCAGCAATTGATTCAAAGTATGCGTTCACAGTGGTGTCGTCGGTTTTTTAGGATAAATAATTGTTTCCAAAGATTCACAATTCTATTGTACCACCGTAGTCCTTCGGAAGAGTGCCTACACCTGATATTACCTCCACAATACTGCCAAAAAAAATTCACCTAGTTGCACAACCGCCACTTACAGCTTTCAGGACGGATGTTTGGTGTACCGTTACTTGTTGCGAATGGACTTATGGCATTTCACCTAGGAACAAGATAAACGCTGAAGATTTTGCAAACTTGTCTTTTGAACGCTTAACGAGTGCTCTAGGCGGCATAGTTTTGAAAGTGCTTTTTTATGTTATAATATATGTTTTGTAATTGGCTATTGTCAGGTTATCACGTGAACAGTGTTATTTTGTTGTTTGTTCTTAAATATTTTGTTATTAAGGTTTTGTTCTTAAGGTTCTTTAGGTTCTTTGCTCTTAAGGTTTTGTTATTCGCTCTTAATATTTAAAGTTTTTTCTGGGATTTAGATTCAATGGAGATTTCGTTTTCAATATTTGTCTTTGTATATAAAACGCAGTTCTTCACACGCTTAAAAAAGCCATGTAATGGGAATCTCTTTAACGCAAATCAAAGCCTCCTTAATCTGCTGAGGGTGCGCCCATAACCTTGACAAATGTAGCTGCGAACATGCTTCACCAGAGACACTCCCTGGAAGTGCTGGTTGACTTATCATGACTCTATAGTGTATAAGCTAAAGCGGTAACTCCATAGCCCCTGTCTTGTTTTCTTGTGAACGACACTGCTCCAAAAGAATTGTAATGGTAACTCGGAATGGGAAAGTCAAGGTCCGCACCTACCTACGGACAATAAGTCTGTCTCCTTACTTTTGCATATGTAAATATGTATTTCGAGAACGTTACCTTCAGTGGAGCATAATAAAAAAAGTCATCATTGATATTGGGCTAATTTTTATAGCACAGCCAATGACAACGACCAAATTCCAAAGGAGGGCTATTTAACTTGAGGAATATGGAAAAATATAGCGCGCATAACCCAGCGTTAGTGGGATAGGAAACGGTAGAAATTGAACTGCCTCATTGCGGCCGTCTTTATTGCAGCAGCGGGTATTCATTTCTATGCAACCAATAAAATCTCTTACCGAGTGTCCAGGCAGTCTCTAATATATTAGTGTCTACTAAGTACCAAGTTAGTAGGAAAGCAGCATTTTTGATTACAACCAACCATACATACTCCTTTCACTCGCGGACTAGCGCCATTGCTATGAAGACTTAACCGGTGTCGTTTTCTAACGAAAGGGGCTTTGGTGGTAGAGTTAAAATCACAACAAACTGTACTCTTGTTGTAGAGACATTTGAGTAGATTTTTACGAAACCCGCAAAACAGTTCATCTGACTGAGTGTGCTAAGCCACTGCTAATCCTTGATTGTCGTCATGGGTGCTCAAGTGAGTGGAATACGTTTTGCCGTGTGGGTAGACTAAGCACAAACAGCTCCTATATAAGACTATAATAGTACTCTGATGCAACCTTATTTATAACAGCGTGGGCAACCGGAACGCATGTCGGTACTACCTATTTCTTATAGGAAGCTGATAATTTCTATTTGGAACAGTTATCGTACCCGTTGATGTCCGCACATATAAAGAAGGCTGGAACGTTCTTGTCAAAAAGCAAAACAATATGTGAAACAGCTAATGCGACAGGGTTAATCTGCATTTGCAAACACAATCAATTGTATTTAGACAGTTGAATGAGGGTGCAGACGGGTAATTCACGAGACTGCAAGAGTGGGCACCAGCTATAATACATTCCCTTACGTTCCCAGAAAATTATGATCATGGTAACCACCACGGACAATCTCAAATAGAACATAAACAAAGGCGCAGCGCGTGACTTGGGGGAGGATATAAAACTCGAGGCGGATTACAAAATAACCGTAGCGTGTGCGGATACTGAGACAAAAATGTTTAGTGCAGGAGAAAGTAAATAAGTAAATGAAGAAAGGGAAAATGAAAGCAAGGTTTCCGAAAATGAGGCAACTGTGGAAGCAATTGCGGAAAAGACCAGAAAGAAATGACAAAGCAAGCATGGTTGACGACGAGAAGGACCGAAACAAACACTCCAGCAAGGGTGCCAGAATACAGTAGATTTAAACCTGCATATACTGAACATTTGGCACGATAGTTACAAGTGCCGATTCAGGCCGAAGAACCGTCCACAAATAAACAGATATGCCCTTTTAGTGCAACACAATACATGCTCTAACTGGCAGGGTTGGAAAATAAATTACAAGAAAGTCGGCAAGCGGTCAGCTTATCAAACACTAAGGCTAACAGACACATTTGTATACTCTGGGCAAAACTTTCGCAACCGCTCTCGCTACAATGCCACGAATCTTCCCACTGAATCTGCGAATAGCGATTCTATACGATCCACCCTTATAATTTCTGAAGTCTGTCGATTTGTGTTGGAAAGATATTATTTGTACATGCTGAGAAGTTTAACCTAGGTAATAAAGAAACGAGTCTGCTATTACGCTTGCTGGCCGAATCTTTCGACAGCCATGGAGAACTCTGTTGCGCGGAAGAGCATTGTTTCTTAAGGTCTAGGTGGTATTCATTGACACGTTTAGCTGTCAATTTCTTCGGTTGGCAACACTGACACGGCGACGAGCATCGCCGATGCGCCAGTGACATGGCCGGGCTTGTGCCATAGCGCCCGTACGCCGATGAACAAAAAACACAAGCGTGCGTCAACTCCTCCGTTTCAACCCGATTTTCAACGGTGGTGTCAACAGAGATGTTATCAATGGCACTCACATTGGAGTCGAGGCATTACTTTGCGTTCAGTAGGGCAGAGTTTGGAAGTCCAACACAAATCATGTGCTTTGCACGGACACGTACAGCCACCCCGCGGAGGAAAATGTAACCAGTAGTGGCGCACTCACATCGTTGCCTGCATGCGTGCCTCGCCTGTGAGTGCAGGCTATACAAGTACTGACAAAGCGTTAAAACGCGCTGATGGTCAGGTGTGCGTCATTTTTACTCAAGAAAAGAAAAGAACCCAAGGATTTTACCAACTTTATTTTTGCTCGGTGTACGTTAAAGATCAACAACGTAGTCAAAATTAGTCCGGAGCCCTCCACAACGGCGCACCTCATCGCCCTCGTTCCCCAGCATGTTAAAACCCACGATCAATCAAATCAGTGTATTTTTCTTTCAGGGCATAACTTTATGATGCGTAAAGTGGGACTGCGAAGGTGAGTAATCATCTATCAGTTATAACCCTGAAGATGAGACAGAGGTTTAAAAATTACCCATTTACAGCCGTGCAATACATAAAGGGTATTTTACGAATATCGGAGAAGACGTCGAGTAAACAGAAGCATGAGATCTGGTGTCATGCACGCCAGCCACGGTACTGACGTATTATTAAAATGGCGTGTATTTACGCCTATGTACAATGGTTGATGTCGACGCTTCGTCTCCTGTTGTCTTCATACATACGGAAGAGCAAGGGTATCATAGTGTTGGTATTTCCTGAAGCCATCACCAGTCGATTCCTTTTGCGGACGAAAGTGGTTCCATTGATTTAAGTCTCCATCACGTCCAGTGTACTTTCCAAGGATAGACAAAAACTTAACAGGTTCCGTTTGTAGTATTCCGTGAATGCTCTAAGCACAGTCATACTTTCTTCGAAGCGCTTACGGAACTAGGCTAACTGCTGAACCAAACACCACAGCCGAACTCGACATTGCTGTTCTGAAAATTTCAGAAAACCCAGTGAACCTGTAAAACGTGTGCGCCCGCAAAAGTAGCCTTTATGTTTTTTTTACTTTCCTGGCAATAGGGATATCTGTGGTAGCACTCTCAGAGTTTCTTCTTTTGAGCTAGCATTATGTGCTCCAAAAACTGGCGAAATAAGCGATTCGTTTCTCTTTTTACTTAATTTCTCTGCGTGATAGTGCCAGAAATATTTGTGCAGAAATAATAATGGGTCCCTTGGTAAAATGAAGTATATTTTACGCCAAACGAGGGGAAATGTTTCAACGATTATTGTGTATAGCGGATGTTTCGAAGTTTCTTGTATTATAGAATGATGACGCACAAAAACCTTGTGCTTTTAAAAAAATTCTGTTTGTTTTTTCTCGTATGTCGTCAGCAAATTCAAATTGTATTATAGAGCGGCTAACATATCTTGTGAGTTAACAATTTTCGTAGCTTTTACACGGCAATAATACCCCTCAAAGTACTTCTTTCGTGAAGTGCAACCCATCTTGTTTTTTTTTTGTAGATAGCTTTTAAATGCTACAATTTCCCATTGCCTACAGTATTTATTGAAGAAACAGCTTTAGTTTACAGTGCAACAAAGGAAATGCGTAATATGTTTTCATACGTTTCATTTACATAATAAAATCAAACTAACTAACAAAAAATGTGTAGGTTGCCCAGTTGCCTGGACTACATCCTTCTTATTTCTAATCAGCCTGCGCGCGCAGCGATTTTTACAGAAAACGTATTCCTGTCTCTAGGTATTATTTTATTTTTTCGCTAAAGTGTAGGAGAATTTTCGAAACGCAAAACGTTTCCTCGAGACATAAACCTGCTTGCGTGCTTGGGAGAAAGAATTACTGCTAATGTAATTACAGGTGTGCTCTCATCTGTTTTTTATTTGTTTTTCTTCGCTTTACATTTTTGTACCATTTGTCTCTAAATACTGAAACCGAGTTCACTGATTTGCACCGAACTGTTGCCTTGGTTCCTTCACTGTGCTTTCATCGCCAATGGCACGAATTAGGTGAGCAAACCGACTGTCACACACCGCCCCATTGCTAGAATCAGGACATTCGTGAATCATCAGCACCGCATCTACATGCATGCTTTCACTATCATGTTCCATGCGCAAATCACTCGAAGAGGCTCGCAAATCACTCGAAGAGTACCCACTCGAAGAAACGCGGTTTGAGTCGGTTGAGAGGGCGGAAGGGCGGCATTTTATGTACAGAGTGTGTGTGTGTGTGCTGCCGTTGCGCCTGGACTGGCTCGTGGCAAAAAAGCAGCAGCTCCACCTGTAAGTTGGAGAGGTACAGGAGTAGCTAAAAAGGGAACAGAAGCAACTGCAGGCGCTCGAGGAGGAGGTAGCGCAGATGGTGGTTAAGCTAGCGACGAGGAACGCCATTCCGGGCAGGTATGGCGTACGCTGCAACACAGGCGTTCTGAGTGGGCTTTGCCCCGAGCAAACCGATGACGGACAAGGCCGCGATGGTCATCGAGATAATACCTGTTTGGCCATAACAAGGGAGGGTAGTGAAGCGGGAGGCACGGTCGAATAGAGCCCCAGTGACAAGCAGGTCAGGCTGACTCAGCCGCCGGCGGAACATGTAGCCGCGCCGGGGGCAGCCAAAAAAAAGGAGATCGGCGCATGGGGATCCTAGCAGGCGATTCGAACATGCGGTCTAGGTTGTTCTGGAAAGGGCGAACGACAAGATGTGCGAAAACATGCAGAGGCAGAACCTCGTGGTTACAGCCGGAGGAACCAATGACGTTCTGCAGGGAAGGGGTGCTGGAGTGCGAAGGCTGCCGGAGAGGGGCGTGAGAGAGGGAGGGACACTGTGTCCAAATATGCAGGTTGTCTGCAGCACAGTACCCGAGATTATTGGGAGAGAAGTGAAAGTGGAGAGGGGTGTGATGGGCATGGCAGTGAACAGAGAGGTACGAAAGACTCTCCTTTTTTGGGGGCGAAGCACCTTAGGGCCGAGGCCTTTCCGTTCAGCGCCAGTCTGGCGTCCGTACTCACGACACAGCACCGTGTAAATCGAAATGTCTGTGAACGAGACAGCAGGCTACCCCGGAGGCGAGAGCTCTGGAAAAGGCGGCAAAACGGCAAAAACACCAGGAGGCCCCGGAGTTTAGTGCTTGTGAAGCAGCGGCTTAAAGGCAACGCCTACAACAAGCTACCCCGGAGTATATACTATACACACGCGTTGTTACACATGTAGTACATGCGTGAGTGGGCAATGTCAAGGGTGATTTATGGTAAGAACGATCCACAGTGCTTTACCCGCTCGTCAGGATTCACTTCGTAGAGATGCGTGAATATTTTTAAAATTCTGCCAGGACTGGGAAAGGGAAAATAAAAGACGGTGGCGCTGTCCCGCACCGTCTTGCTTCGGCGCGTGCAAATGCTTCCATTCCAGAGATCCTCGCAGCTGCTCAGCGGCGATTTACACCGTCGTGAGTGGCTTTCTTCCATTTGAGCAGTTTGTTAGAAACTTTCTTCAAATGTTCACGCGTTTTAGCTAGTCAAACTCGACTGAGTCGGACCTATTAGTGTCACTAGATACGGGTACAGAATGCCGACCCTATTTTCTCCGATTTTGAAGTGCCGCCGCCTTGACCTTTGGTCGGTTCGCAACACGTGACATTTGTTAACGCGGCGACGCAGCATGGGGGCCGCCGTTTTTTGGTTTACGCATATTAGTCCGCAAACTGTGGTAGGCTTAGTTTGTCCTTCCTACGGTGCGGCTGCTCGCGATTGACATTGTTCTGAAAGCGAAAAAAAGATAACACGTGTATCAGCATTTGAGCAGCAGAAGTGCGGCCGAATATGCCGTTTTGCTGCACCTTCGGAAGGATTGGTAACAAACAACCCAATGGAACGTAGCGGCGACGCCAAAGATACGGCAACATAGAAACTCTGATAAGCACCAAAATTGCCGCCGTTGCCGATTTTCGTGCCTCAGTGGCGGTACTGTGATACCTTATCTAGGGACTCTAAGGCCGACTGCTTCCGGCTCTTACCGCAAGCGAACCGCGGCAAAATCACTCCCTCTCCCCCAGGTGCGGAGACTCCGCTCTCGCGTTCTCCCGCTTCTCCTCTTTGCCGCAACCTGCCCGTCCTTTAGGCATAGAGTGATTTCCCACCTACTTTCCTGTGTTCCTGGAATGGGTGCCGTTGTATTTTGGTGGGAACAGTGGGAAACTCGATACATGGGCAAATCCGCATTCATGTCAGGGATGTCAGGTTGGGCTACAAATAGCCTAATTGGGCTACTTGAGTTTAGAGTTTTCGGGAGAAATTTTTGGTCGGCTATTTTGCTACTTTATGGCTGTTCTGTATTGTTGCTTCAAACGACCAAAACATGTATACAAAATGCCACTCTTAGGCTGGCTGGCAAAAAAAAATAAACGAATCAATCGCAATTTTATTCACTATTCATAGAAATTTCACAGTATAAACGTCATAAAAAAGCCTAAGATGATGTGAAGGTTTGCAGCGTTTAAGATGAGCAGATATGAAAAGCCTAAGATGAGCAGAACTTTCTGTAGGTGCAATTTTTTGCCTCAATGTTGAGAAATTTGACAAACAGAACAAACCGCTCCAGGATCCGGACCCACCAACCTTTTGAATACTAGTGCTCGTTTGTGAGGTGTTTTCTTCGGCTTATCGTTCTTCGCGGACCCGCGTTTCCCGATTGCGATGGGGAGAGCCATTCAATGCATGCTCGAGCCTGCCGACTGGGAAGTATTTTCCGTGACGCCTTTGAGATTCTTTCGTTGGCGAGGAGAAGAAGGCTATAATTCATGAGCGCTGCCGTTGATTTGTGATCGCATGTGTGAAAAGCATTTTTAAAGTGGCCTAAATAGGCTTCCGAAGGTCGCCATTTCAATTGCGCAATCGCCAGAGTACCCCTTCACGACACCGCATGCCCAATATTACACCTCTGCGTAAAGCAGGGGCTGCAAAAATACGAAAAAAAAAATATTCCACTTTCTCTCCTGGCTCGCCAACAATACCTTGCCGCCACACTGCCCCGCTCTGACGCAGTTCTTTCTGGCTCTGAAACGCCTCTATGACGCACGAGACATTGCCCAGTACGGCGCCGCCAACGCGAACCACAGCGACAGCGCTCACCGTGCAACCGGAATCTGGTGGGCGGAACATGCGCGTCGAGTGCTACAAAAAGCGCGCGCAGGGCTTAACGAGGCCAATGACTGCTCTTACATGAGGGAAAGTGATGCATTGCCCTGTTTCTCTCGGTGGTCTTGCGCCGGGTCGATGACGTCGTGGCTTCCAGAGTGCGTCGGAGCAGCTACTAGAGGAGGAGAGCCCCAGGCCTTACGGGTGGCCCCTTTTAATGAGCGATAACTCGGCGGATACTTAACGCATTTAAACAATTTTTGCGGGATGACGTTCCTTTGATAGTACTCCAGTGACTGCGCACGCAAAATCGTAACATTCGGCAGCCTATTTAGGGCTCCTTTAAGCGCCTCCATTCAATCTGAAACTCTCAGGTTGCCTCCACCATTCGTACTGCTACAGATACTCTGTTAAAAGCCTTTGGGAAGTTTATTCCGGCGTCAAACATTTCTTGCATGGAGTCAGAATACAATTGCTGGCTGCAATGTAGGCTAATGACTTCCATGACGACTCCATCAACATTTTTTTTAAAAATGTAGGGACCAAACGCAGCGTTGGTGTGCAAATATTTCCGCAGCTGTTACGACTTGCCATTACACTTCTCCCGCTAACATTTTCAAATACTGCGGTTTAACAAGTTTTTAGCCACGAAAATCTAATGAAAACAGACTTGTGGAGCAGAATGTTTATTGAAAGGTTGGAGAACATCTTTCATGTTAAGTTTTGAGTCACGAGAAACGGGAATTGCTTTAAGGACTTCACACAACACGAGATATTTTTCAAGTGGTTCAACATCACCGGTATGTACTCAAGTGCAGTTTTTCGAGCTTCAAACGAGTGATGTTTTATCCTGCACTCATTCTCTGAACATCTGACATCTGACAAATAGCAGATGTCTGAATAAGCGTGTGAAATGAATCGCGTGCACTTTTCTGATTTGGCTATTTACGCTGCCGCTTTGGATCGACATCGGCCTACTTTTGGGCTACGCGGATCAAAAACGTGGCGTGTTGCTCTGCGGGAAACTGGTGTCCCTGCTTGAGTTCACCTCGTACCTTTGGCTATCTGCTTCGATGACCAACGCTCGTAGGTGGGCGGCTACCAAGGTTAGCGTGTTAGGATGCAGTGGCATACGGTATTTGTTACATGCAGTTTGCTGTGCGCCGAGCGAGGTGTCTTCGTGCTACTCAGATCTAAAGCGCTCGTGTTTCTTGAATTTTATTTAAATGACGGATTAGGTATGTCAATACGAAAGAGAGGATCTAAACGTACATACGGCTGCGAGAACATTAATATTAAACAAGAAGTTATATAAGCATAAATTAGCTGCTGCCAGCCACCGTCGGTGCAAAAAAAACTGCACTTGAAAGGGCAACACAAAATAACGCAGAGATCATCAATGGAGAGAGAAATACGGAGTAAAGCTAAAAATCTAATAAACACGTAATCAAAAGCCCCAATTAACTGCCGTTTCATCAAATGCCTCATTCTAAGTCATATATACCTTGATTTATTCTGACTCGCTCCTTCTGAAAGCTGGTTACTCGATATATTCTTGATACGGACGTTTATTTATACGCCCCCTGTTTCTAACACTTTCACCATGCGGTCACTTTCACGTTCGCGGGTGCATTCGTTCTAGGTTAGGTCAAAATAAACGTCGATGTTGGCATGATTCCTAACTTTAAACAACGCCGTTGGGAGCAGAAAAACACGACATAAAAACAAGCATAAACAAACAAATACCTGTATGAAGAAAAAAGTAATGCATCGGAACTTTGACGAAATTATCATTTGGACTTGACAATTTTCACCAACCCCGCCTTCGGGACCACTTTTTGAGAACCATTTCTTCCGGGAAAATTCTTTCCTACACCCTTAACAGTTGTTGACCGTAAATCACGGGACTTCGCTAAACACGGGTAGATGCTACCCTCCTCAGTGGTTTCTCACTTCTCCGTCCCCATTACCTACAAAAAAATAACCAACCACGAGAAACCGCCTTTCCTGTCCCCACCCCCCAAAACGCCATATAATTCTGTGCTAAAAACGGCCATTAGTTGGCTGCCCAATAAAAGTATTAGGTTATAGAAAGTAACAAACGTAGACATACAAGTACTCGAATTCCAAGAATTAGCTTTCGAAACAAACAAATATTCATCAAAGTTAAGTAACTGCCGTAAAATATCATGCAAATCTATGATCCGCGAACGTAAACATATTGGTAGCATTCAGGAGGCAGGCCCAGCATGCCGTTCACCAAAACATTTCCGCACCTAAATTTCCTACACACACATGGGAATCAATATGTACTCAAAGCTAATTCAGAGGGGAATGTAAAAAAAGTTTTCTCGATACAACAAGAGTTTACAAGAACAGGGAATCTGAAGATGAGACCGGAAAGTAAATCTTTATTCCTGTGAAAAGAAATCATTTGGGCGAATTTTATTTCAACGAGAAGATAATGGAATGGGACAGTAAGAGCGATTCTAAAACCTGCGAACAAACCATAAACAAACGTCGTTTATGAAACGTACCAGAGAGTGCAATGGGGAGGGCGGACATACCAACAAAATATCATGGATTTCAACAAGTGGCTTTCGCAAAAATTATTTTCACGAAACCAGTACGTAGAACTGTTGGCAACAAAGTGCTTCATTCAAACACGGCTGCTCTACACCTATCAGATAATGCAGGAACTTCACCAAATATTTTTTTCCATTCTTGCTCGGTAGAACGTTTGCACAATGGAATGACTTAACTAGTGCTATATCATGGCTATTGGCCGGCTTCTTTTCAGTTGCCGAAGTGAACGCATTTTATAAGCACTTTGTAAAAAACCGTGACAAAAGCAAAACAGACACTAAAAGACATCTGCTGCGGACAGCGAATAACACTAGGTCATTGGTGCTGCTGGCTATAGAGGTTACTTTCCGAGAGCTTCCAGACACAACGTAATTGGTGGATGATACATTTAACACCACCCTGCTTCGTCCTTTCTTCATCACACCCAGCAGCTTTTTCTCCCTTTATCCCCTTGAGCATCTTGTCCACTACCTGTTACGCAACGCAAATTTTACGTAGCATCAACTTCAATCTTTGTGGCCAACATAAGGCTGTGTTCAGAAAACCGCCGCAAATGACATATCGTCATCTATGGACGCAAAAAACGGCGTGTGACCAAGTTAGGTTGGCTGAGACGTGAAATGACGTCATTCTTCAAAGTTATTACGCCTTATGTGGCAACCGCCTCAACCCGGCCTAACGTGTTCTCGGTTTGCCCGACGCACAATTTTTGTTGGCTGAAACGCGTAATTTTAACTGAACCAAACAATAGACGCCAGCCTTCGCATTTTAAGGGAAGCTTATATTGATAGGATTCTATGGATTGGATTTCTCGTGTCGGCCAAAGAGGTCTCGCGTCTTTGAATCACGATGCATTCTACAGCGAGACGTTGAAAAACGGGCGTCCCGTTATGTTGCTTTAGTACCCTGTTGCCATGAAATTTGCACACCGTTCGAAACGTAATTTGGGAATAGGG
Source organism: Haemaphysalis longicornis (assembly GCF_048455015.1). NCBI lineage: Eukaryota > Metazoa > Arthropoda > Arachnida > Ixodida > Ixodidae > Haemaphysalis > Haemaphysalis longicornis. Next base: position 92,692,267 of record NW_027526445.1, on the reverse strand, counting down.
TATATACGCATCATCCCTTGGATATGCTTCTTGAGCAGATTAGATAACGCGCACCACTTGCAAGGCATTGAAGGACTCTGGGTATAGTAGGGAGAGTCACGTATGCAAGTACTCTCTCCTTTACTTTAACCACTATACGTCTGAATGAATGCACGTATCCGTAAAGAAACATTACGACAATTCTAGTACGAGCCATGCGCCAGAGAACCCTTTTCCTGGATAAGAATTATCATAAAAGCCAAATTTCTAAGGAAGCCCTTGGTAATGCCGGAAATAGTATGCAATAGTACAAAATATAGCTTATACATTCTCCAGTTATACATTAAAGATTACCTCAATCCTCATATATTATCCCAATTGTAAAAATATAGCCCCTTCTGTTAAATGCGGCTGTTGGCTCACCTTCATCCTTATTCGTCCCAAAAATGCTTCAAAACAGGCTCAATCACCTCGCGGAATGCTGGCGTGCTTACGGATCAGCTCAGACTCGTTATGCTCGTTTCATAAGCTGCTATCTTTTCGTTGTCTTGATGCGTACAGGGTGCTGCAAGCAGTGAATAAACGTTTTAAAAGTTATTCTTCATTCGGTCGAACATGGAACACCAAAACTTTAATCGGGAGCCAGCCACGCTAATAATTGGTCTTTTGGACGCAGGTATTATTTGTTGGTTCTGTTCTCACTGTGGCAAGTTTGCCTCAGGTTCAAGTCAGTGTTTCTAGCATAGCCTTAACATCAAAAATCGTTAATAAAATTTATCTCTGCATCCGCCATTTTCCTGACAATAAAACAATGCACCTCAATACAGTAAAGCCCATCTGTTACGTTCCTTACTGTTGCGTTTTCCTCGCTGTTACGTGGTTTGTCATCGGTCGCCGCATAGCTCCCATAGGATATAATGCAGTGCGAACCTCGCTGTAACGTCGCAACTGCGGGCCCGTTCCCGCATGATGCGTCTCAACCTGACACTCCGAAGCAGCTTGGGAACTGCTTTTAATAAGTCTTGGCTTTCCATCAGGATTTTTACTGAAATGGCTACAAGAAGCCTCAAGCGAGTTGCAGAGGCCGTCACCAGATGACCATCGTCGAGAGTTCTAACACCGTCATCACTATGCTTACAACAGAAGTTCCACTTCGGAACGCCGGAAGTGTGGAATGTTAGCGCCACCTCACTGTTGGAATGATGCCGTGGTGCGTATTTAGATTAGGTCAGTTGGCAAAAAGCGCGGCCCTCCAGTACGCGACCAAGCGGTGGCGCTTCGGGTAGCGTTCAGATTTCAGGGGCCTTAGTTTAGATCCGTCTCTGCGCGTCGTCTACTGCTCCTTCCTAGCTACTATCGGTGCTTCCTACATAACCCGTACCGCCCCTTCCGCCAGTTTCGTCGCACAAAAGCCCATTATTTGGGCGGGATGCAACACTCCCTTTGGATGTTTTTCGGGCTGACTTTGGTGTCTTTGTTTCGACAGGTACATCGGTGTGTTAGGGGAATACGGGACACCGCACTTTCCTCAGGGTCCACCTGCTTCCCGTAATCCTTAGTTTGACCGTTCACGGTGTGGTCTGAAGGCTTACAATGAATGTCACAGCCGTAAGTTTGTGAAGTAACCTTGAAGTTTTCCCGCGGAATCGCGCTTTCCCACGCCTTCAATCCGTCATGATCCTACGGTGCTGTGAAGAAATGCCACGACATGGGCCTTGCCACTGCCGAAACAACCCCGAACGGCAGTCCAAAGGGTTGCACCTCAAATAACCGCACTGACACTTCACAGATCTCATAAACGATGACAGGACATCGCACGATGTCCTGTAGCATCGCACGATGACAGGACCGCACTATGACAGGCAGAGGTAATATGTTAATACAGACGGGATGGCAACAATGGAGCTCTAGATAGGGAGTGATTTAAAGACGCCAGTTTGACGCCGGCCCATTTTGGTGGCTTTCCTTACTCTTACGTTTTTTCGGCTGTTACGTTTTGCTTTCCCGGTCCGGTGCAAAACGTATTAATGGGGTTCCACTGTATATCAAGACGATCTCGGGGAAAACTCTACTTTAATGTTGCTTAGCCACTGCTTTGCCGCTTTGACTCAGGAGTGGAAATTCTTGGAGCTATACCTGCGTTTTCGGGTATGAATGCGCGTCTAATATATGCATTTAAATTTTTAAAGCATACAGCAGGGCATTTATATATATGTATATATATATATAAATCTAGAGAAAGATAAACTCACAAAGCGCGCAGAAATAGTATAAGTAAAGAGTCGGATACACAGCAAGAACAATAACAAACAAGGTGTACTCACGTAGCGGCAACGGGACTTGCGTTCATCAGAGTAAAGTTACATGATTTTGCTGTCGCAACCATTTCGAACACATTTCTTATATAGGTTTGCAGAAAACTGTGAGAAGGAGCGGAAAATGTTTCGGAAATAGAGAGTGTGCATACAGTCGGGCTACGGCTATGTTACAACAACAACAAACCAAAAAAAAAGGCGGGGGGGGGGGGAGCGAGAGAGAGAAAAAGGGGTCGTGTTAACAAAACAACAAGGGGACCTTTTTTTTAACCGCCGGGCGGTGACTCGAGTGTCTACGACATGTCGAGAGTGAGTGGTTGACCAGCGTTGAACCCTCTTAAGCTCCCTTTGGCACCAAGACTGCCAGAAGGGCCCGGGGGTTAAAAAGAAGGTCCTTCACCCCGAGTAGTCCGAGTGGCGCTGGCTACCAGCCCCAAGTGCAGGAAACAAAAATACCTTAATATAATTACCCGAGAAAGTGCTGGGGAAACAGCCCCGCCGGTAGCGTAGTGGTTATCGCACCAGACCGGTATTTTGGAGGTCGTGGGCTCGGATCCCACCCTGCGGGCATTTTTTCACCACTTTGTTTTCGACTCAAAAAATTCTTCATCTCTTTCTATGACCCTCCACAACCTCCCCTTTGCTTTCTGAGGTTTTCTTGACTGCCAAACCTTATTTTCTGTCTTATTTTCACGGAGCCCCTCATTTCCCAATTTCTGATTCGCTACATGCTTAGCGAGTGCCTCTGTTCTGGCAGTCTTGGTTCCAAAGGGAGCTTAAGAGGGTTCAACGCTGGTCGACCACTCTCGACATGTCGTAGACACTCGAGTCGCGGCCCGGGGGTTAAAAAGAAGGTCTCCTTCACCCCGAGTAGTCCGAGTGGCGCTGGCTACCAGCCCCAAGTGCAGGAAACAAAAATACCTTAATATAAATACCCGAGAAAGTGCTGGGGAAACAGCCCCGCCGGTAGCGTAGTGGTTATCGCACCAGACCGGTATTCTGGAGGTCGTGGGTTCGGATCCCACCCGGCGGGCATTTTTTCACCACTTTCTTTTCGACTCAAAAAATTCTTCATCTCTTTCTATGACCCACCACAACCTCCCCTTTGCTTTTCGAGGTTTTCTTGACTGCCAAACCTGATTTTCTGTCTTATTTTCAAGGAGCCCCTCATTTCCCAATTTCTGATTCACTACATGCTTAGCGAGGGCCTCTGTTCTGGCAGTCTTGGTGCCAAAGGGAGCTTAAGAGGGTTCAACGCTGGTCGACCACTCTCGACATGTCGTAGACACTCGAGTCACGGCCCGGGGGTTAAAAAGAAGGTCCCCTTCACCCCGAGTAGTCCGAGTGGCGCTGGCAACCAGCCCCAAGTGCAGGAAACAAAAATACCTTAATATAAATACCCGAGAAAGTGTTGGGGAAACAGCCCCGCCGGTAGCGTAGTGGTTACCGCACCAGACCGGTATTCTGGAGGTCGTGGGTTAGGATCCCACCCAGCGGACATTTTTTCACCACTTTCTTTTCGACTCAAAAAATTCTTCATCTCTCTCTATGACCCACCACAACATCCCCTTTGCTTTCCGAGGTTTTCTTGACTGCCAAACCTTATTTTCTGTCTTATATATATATGTGTATATATGTGTATATATATATATATATATATATATATATATATATATATATATATATATATATATATATATATATATACAGTCGAACACGGGTATATCGAATTATTGTCTATATCGAACTCATGAATTATCCTCTTGAAAATTCTGTGTAAAAGTATAGGCATTCGTACGTTTATATCGAACGGTATTTTTTCCGACATTGGGTATATCGAACGCCGCGCGAGCTGGAAGGTGCTCTTCGGCGGTCGCTGCACCCCCGATTTCCGCAGTCACTTAGTGCCTTCGCCAAAGCCCGACAGGGACAGAAGCCGGGGCCTCGGAGCGTCACGCTTGCTTCCTCATGGATAACTGCTCGGCCAACCAAACCACCTGCGGGCTCGACAACATCGAGCTCAAGTTTCTGCCTCCGAACACAACAGCCAGGCTGCAGCCGCTCGACCACTCGACAAAGTCGTTCAAGGTTGGGCACAGGAGGCGACTCCTCGATAGGCTTTTGATGGACCTCCGCATGGGCACCGAGCTTAAAGTTGACCAGCTGGGGGCCAAACACATGATGACTGGTGCCTGCAACAGCGTAAAGCAGAGCGTGACCAACTGCTTCCGGAAGGCAGGCTTCGTGACGTCTGAATTTTCGGAAGCTTGCGAAGACGGCGACGACGACGAAGAGGGCATGAACGACACGTTTCGCGAGCTGTGATCCCTTTTCCCAGCTGCTGTTCCAGCCGGAGTGTCTGCCGGCAACTTCGTGAACGCTGACAAAAATGTTTAGGCTGTTCCGAGCGCCGGTGACGAGGATATCGTAGGTGTGGTTGCAGGAACCCAGGCTGATAGCCCGAGTGGCGAAGATCGTCCGGACGAGGATGCGGATACACGATCGTATTCCACCGGTGAACTGGCGGCTGCGTTCAGCTTCATTCGACGTAGTTGCGGCGACATGGAGGAACTGGGCTGTCGCACCTGGATATCCTTGAGCAGATCGAGACCAGCGTCTTTAATTCCATATACAGGACGAAGAAGCAGGCCAAGATGAGCGATTTCTTTTCACGCAAATAAAGCATCCTGTTGCGTCGTTAGTGCGGACTTAGTTGTCATTCTTGAATGCGCAGATCGGTAAGTGGTCGTCCGCCACAAATCAGGTCTCAGAGCCCATATTTTGTCTATCGAATTTGTCATATATCGAACTATTTCGCGATCCCCTTGGAGTTCGATATATCCCCGTGTTCGACTGTATATATATATATATATATAAATAAAATGAGTTCATGTAAATATCTCATCTCCCATAAGATTTGGTGTTTGACGTGCTTATTCGCACAATACATGCGGCATCCAATTTTATAAGCACACAAAAATATAGGTTGAAAAAAGACGAACCTTTTACGAAGCGCCCTCGCTCTGGCCACAACAAACCTATGAAAACTTCTACGAAATTCCCAATTGTGGTGCGGTGGTGCGGGTGATATTTTTGATTCCCCCTTTCTGAATTGCTGGGCCTCGATGCTGATGAACGACCGGAATGATCAGTTAACAATCTTTCGGTTTTACCAAAGAACCAATATTTTTATCCCTCTCCGAATGACCCTTCGTAACATAAACCAGTCCGAAACAGTGGATTCAAAAGGCGCACGTACCTGTTTTGTTTTATGACGTCGCACTATATCACGTTCGGTGGCGAAAAGGGAAATTTACACGTTCTCTAACCTACCCCACAGTTTTGCGTTTGAAATCGCAAACTTCAATACACAGGAAGCTGGCGCTAGCGATCCAGGAAAAGAATACGGTGTAAACAAGTATCTTCAAGGACGCACACAAGCGTACATTTAAAAACAAGCGCGGTTATATTAGGCCCTCTGCTAGAGAGCATAAGTACCCGTGACCCTGTTAGATAAGCGATGCACACTTGCCATTTTAACCGGCTTGCTGGCATGAAGTCAAACAACCCTCCGTCTCTTTCGGATAGGCGGAATGGAAAGAAGTTGTCGGGTCGACTTACACAGGTACGCGGTCAGGACATGGCCTTGGCGAGAGCTTCCGTCCATAACGATTATCGGTATGACGAGACGGGGACGGCTGGCTGAAGGTTTGAGAACGGTAATGGCGTAATCGCTTTATTTTGTTCGCTTTCCTGCGTTTTGAAGCGCGCAAATGAGTCGAAACAATGTACCCAAGCACCTATTTCTGCCTATCGCGCTTCGGCGGTTCAAAGCGCTTTTTTTCCGGTTTCCGCCGAGCACTAAGGATTACGTGCGTGAAATACGAAATGATGCATGGCCTTATGCCGGACCGATGTCCGTATAGCCTTGCCTCCGGCTGCCAGAAGCAGAAAGCAGACACTATTCATAATGTGTCTGCTGAGGCAGGAGCTTCACATTAACAGGTCGTTAATAGTACATTAGGAATCACAAGTTTTCGACAACCTTTGGATGCGTCATCAAAGCTACAGAGGTTAAATATAGTCCCATTTCTCAACGCGTATATAAATACCGGCGGTCTTCGCAGTGTGGCATAACTCTCTGGAGGATTTTTGCGCAGCGTCTAAGCATCTAGACCCCGCTGCGTTGCAGAAAAGGAATAATCGACACACCCACGGGGGTAAGTTTAGTCGTTTTCTTTATGTCAGAAGATTGTAATGTTGTGCATTGACACGAAGGGTGTTTTTTATTTAAAGTAAAATTTACCTAACCTCGTAAGTTCGGAACATGGTGTGGGGTATTTCTATAAAAACTAAAAATTTTAGAACGCTACCCGGCGAGTAAAACTATGTCTTCGCCGAATGAACCTACTTGTCAAATTTTATGCTAGGATGGCCAGCACTAAATATACCCGAGAGAGTTGTGGGAGAGGGAAGACTAAAGAAATACAAGCCAGAAATGCGGGAAAAATACTATCTTTACAGTTTATTGAAAGCAGACATTTGTTAAGAGTTATACACTTAACCTTGCTGCAGTTACGCAGACGAACAGAATTTGAAACTTCAAGAAATACCTCGGTCAAGTTGTCTTTATCAAGGGTAGAGAGCTTATTCGAATAAAATCATGATCACTATATCGTAAAGCTCCAAGTAAATTTTTACTCTGGAGTAACACAGATATTTCTTTTTTTACCTGCGGGCGCCACTCTTATATACGAACCAATATAAGAAGTTCCATGCGTGTAAGAGATCCTGTGTCAATTGTTCTTTGTTTACGTCAAATTTTCTGGACTGCTGATTTTCCCACGGAGGTGGAGAATTTCGCTTGGTGTTAATTCAAGTAAGAGCTCGGCTTTTGAGGGAGCCACGCCTAATAGCAGACGCGTTCTTTCTATATTACTGAAGAAGTCACGCTTTTCCAACAAGCTATATTGCATGTTCGCTGGAAATATTTGCTAAGTTCTCTCGAATATTATGCGGCTGTCATTATCTGACTGCATGGGATTTCGGATGCACATGTTTAAAATGTAGAAGCCTCATTCTCGTATTCGGCCGTTTGATGCGTAACGCGACAGATTGTTTACGAAGCAAGTCTTTTTTTCATCTCGGGGCTTTTTTTTTCGAATAAATTGGTACACGGTTTCACTTTTCCACGCAAGGTGCTAATGCCTTTTTGCGCCTTTTTCTCTGAAACCAGAAAGAACGTTGCCTACAATGCGCAATATTAGGAGAATTAGGAAAGCGCCCCAAGCTTCTTCCAAGTGACCCACTATGTTAGTTTGGCCGAAAGTTCCTTTGCTTAAAATCAGCTTTTCATTGCCCGCAGGAAAGACTGCAGGCGCCCTACGATGATGTCGTCCTACTTGTGCGGATTGGCTGTTTGCTGCGTGGTTGCTGTAGTAACAGCCATTCCCGGTAAGTGTGACAATCCAGGCAAAGGCCGGCCGTTTTTTTGCGAATGGCGCACAAATAATTAGTGATCATAAGGAAGCGTTCGCTTGCCATAACTCAGTAGTCCCCCCAAAAATATAATTCGCCCATTTTTTTTAACGACGCAAATAGACCTACGGAATTATTAGTGTCACCAAATGGTGGGCTCATCGACAAAACCTCAAAGTTGCATTTATTAGACGTTTTCCTCAGATATTCGCTACTGTTCTAAAACACGTGATACGTCTTTTTTAAATGTGAGTGTAATATCTCTTATCCCTAGAGACCGGATTTTAGGCGAATGTCTAATCTGTTCTTAGGGCTCCGTCCCCGACACTTTGATATACAAAGATAATTTAGAGGTCAAGAAGGGTTTTTATGGTGTTTATAGGGCCTCTAAATGCCTATTCTTGCATTTGTGCATAAATTTTTGTTAACTTCTTTAAATGGCTCTTTTCAACGCCTATATTGGGCATCGGCCCCTAAGGAGCACCATTAGGCCCGAAGCCTCGCTTTCGAGTGCAGTTCCCGATCGTTATTCACATTCCTGGTTAGTATTGAATGACTGTTCAAAAAATTTTTGGTTTCAACACGGTCGTTTATTTCAGCCAACCCTCGCAAAACAACCGCTAGTACCAGCAAAGTGAGAAACTCATTCGCAGTGACAATAAGTACAATTATAAAACAAAATACTAAAGATGGTGGTTGTCGGCTATTGCTTTAACAATTTTCCCAGTGAAGCTTTGACTACGTTCCGCTTGCATTTCGAAAAGCACTTTTCAAACACGAGCATTCTCATGCTCGTATCTCGGAGCCCACTCAAATCGAACTCTATTTTCAAGGCAATGGTTGAGCATCAAACTCGCCTTTCTTAAGAAAATCGCTTCCTCATTGAGGAGGTAACAACGAAATATAACTGTGCTGCTGCCTGGCCGTATGCCCTAAAATTGATCAACTGATTGATTGATTGTAGAGTGTAACGCACCGAGGCAACGCAGGCGATGAGGCGCTCTGCTGTGGAGGGCTCCGGAATAATTTTCACCTCCTGGGGATCTTCGAACGTGCGCTGAAATCTCGTGCACACGGGCGGCTTTCCTTTTCGCCTCCATCAGAAAAGCGACCACCACGGCCGAGAATCGAACCCGCGACTTCGTGCTCTGCAACACAACGCCTTATCCACTGAGCCACGACGACGGGTTAAGCCTTTTAATTCGCTCTGCAGATGGACCCTAAAACTCGCTTTTTCATTAGGAATCTCTTTCGCTGCTAAACACCTCCTGGAAAACGCTACTCAATTCTGAGGAAATCTATATGACTGCGTTGGAACGTTTTTAGCCTATAATGTAGCTTGCATTATAAGTCATACGCTCGAACTGTACCTCACGTAAGAGCGCAATAATTTCTTGATAGATTTTAGTTTGTCTTGCATTTAATATTTGTGGCTGTTTTATTGTGTCGTAAGCAAATTTAGTCCGCCAGATATCAACTACACTCAGGTACAGCTGAGGAACAACAGCTGAATTTGTCAACCACCGGATGTTCTTCCGCGGGTCGCAAATCACGCTTCATTAGAGTATTTTGAACATGACGGGAGTGATCTTTCTGACTTAATATGCTTATACCTTACTGCAGGGACAACAAACTACGGAAAAGAAGCAGGCGATGTCCCGCATTAACTGCGATCTCGTTTCGAACACGAGTCCGCACTGACATCCGGTGCCGCCGTTTAGGATGAGTGATACACTTCATGAGCCATTAACATTCTTAACTTGCACCCGATTATAGAGCATTTATAAATCCGTCTTGCAAGCTCGCAAGTGGTCTTTTTAATGCCTCTTCTTAATGTGCGACGCTGGATTAAGCGAGACTTGCCATCGAACGTGAATGAATTGAACTTTTTACACTGCATATGGCAGTTAAATCTCCGCTCAAGCGAAAGATCACTGATGAAAGCAAGAGGACGAACGAGGCGCTTTGTTTGTCCTCTGGCGTTAGCCCGTGTGTATTCGCTCGCGCTATGGTACAACTTGCTTCAACAACTCGCCAACATTTCATGTTTGCGTTGATGACCGTTAAGAAGGTAGATTTTAATAGTTATATTACTCTATAGCTCGCTATATTATCAGTTTTGTGGTATTGTTCATATGTGCGTGTGTACAGTTTTCACCCCAAACCTGATTTAATTTTTGGCCGAAACGTACGAACCAAATTACCTTAAGAAAAGGAGAGGATACAAAGACATTCGTAGGCAATAGGCGAAAAAATACCAAACTTGCGCCCACTCAAAACACCATTCCTCTGGCCGCCTTTTATCCAAAAGTATTGATAAACTATTTAGCCTGTCCTTTTACAGGTGAATATTGGGGCCAAGAAATGCTGGGCTAGTTACGTAAACCCTAGAATAATTCTCAAAGCTGAGAATGCCATATATTTAAACAGAGTGTTCATATGACTCGCCCCGGCAGAGTACTCGCACCTTTGCGAAACAAAACAAAAGCCCTTCCTACTACGAGGGCTGTACAGCGGCATAGCTTCGAAGTTAGCACTCGCACAGCCATTTCCAATGTTTAAACAAAGGCGTGGGATGTCACCTTGGGGCTTTTTGTTTCCTAAGTGGTGTAAACCTCTAATAGCTTCTGGTTCTACGCCAGTGTTTTGTATCCATAGCAGTGATTATATTATCGACGAAACGTATGTCAGTATACCCACAGTTTATGCATAACAGCGCTGTTCTAAAACGACTTCTAGCGTCATAAATATTTAAGTAGCAATGCGATAGCAATCTGGCGCTATTCAAACCAATGAGTAAAGCAGTGCTACTTATCTTTTGCTGACTGGATACAGCGGGTCGTCACAAGCAGGAAAGAGGCTATGGTCCCAATAAATTAGATAAATATTTTTGTTAAAATAAGAAAAATGACAACTATTGACGCTGAAAGCCTAATGTGTCTCTCTTAACATTTCTACAGAAAAGTGCCACATTCCGGACGAAGACTGGGAAGAGCTGGCCACCCAGTTCCTGGCTAAAATCCCGTCAGAACACGTTTTTCCACACAGCGCTGGAGAATCTCGAAAACACGATTTAATCCCAGGATTTACGCTTGGCGACCTGACCATGACGGGGCTCTCCAACCTCGCACGTTACGGCACAGTGAAGGCCTACTGCAAGGAGGGAAAGCCTCACGTCTCAGTTAACCTGCTAGCCCGATCACCGCTCAAGATGTCTGTCCCCTGGAAGTACTGCGGAGGCAAGTCTGGCGTCGTGTCAACCCAGGCCAGCGTGATCAAGCTGTGCATTGGCTTTGACGTTGACGAAATCGACGGCAAGGTGGCGATTCGGCCAACGAGGGTTTCGCCCAAATGGATCGAGTCGGTGGACGTGAAGCTCGACGGCGCCGGCGACGTGATGAAGAAGGCGACATCCATAGTTGGCAAGCTGCTCACTCCCTTCGTCAAAGACTTCTGGATTGAGAACCTGCCGTGGCGCATGCAGAAGATGTTGGCGGGAATCTAAGGGATCCAACAGGTGCCGCAGTGGTTATTCCTCATCCCAAGACGCGAGTGTATTGTTGCCCGGGCGTGAATTTACAAATTCCCATTCATATTAAATAACTTCTTGTCAGACATTGTCGGGCTCCTTTGTCCTTACATTAACACAGCTAACGCAGTCTGAACAGCTGGTTATGATAATGCGCAGCCAGTTCCTTGCTTTTCATCTCGAAGAGGTGTATATATTCTTCAAGTGGTTTCCCATACTTAGTGGGGTTGAGTCTCGGCCATTTTTTTTCTATTTTCCCCACGCATATTGGGCGAAGAGGCAGTATTTTCTCTTCTCTAACCCGTCAATGCCTAACGCTCCTCCCATTTTCGGGTGCTGATCTGCAGTTGAGTGATGTCTCCATTAATTTGAACGAACTAATCACGAAAAAAATATGAGTTTACACGCAAGTGTGTATTAGCTGCTAAGACAGAAATATTCAACCTGAAAGTAGCATAATTCGGGATACGTGGGACTACATATTAACAGTAAACAGCTACCGTTAAATAAACGATAGTGTAGGTTGAAGCAGGGATGCATGGAGTCAATATTTATCCACTCAAGTCCTAATCTTAGGAGAACTCTGTAAATCCAATCCAGATATTTTATAGCAAGTCTCAATTATCACATAGCTTAAATGTTTTTTGTAAGTTCCGTGTGCAGAAAGTATATGGAAGTGAAGAATGCGAACGCAAGATATTCGCTCACTTATTTCAAATAACAGACAACAAGCACATATACCAAAGCGGAAGACCAGAACGGACAGACCCAACAGTTCCCCCCGAGCAAGATGTTGCACTAATAAAAATGTTTATTACTGACAAAAAACCGAAAAAGAAAACGAGACAAGATAAAAACAAAGCCACCTCCATTACTGAAATTTCTTAGAAGGTCAGACAGAATTGCTGTTCTTAACGGCCTCCCAAGAGGAATCCACGCGAACACGTCAGACAAGACGTGGGCAAGAAGACTTCTTATGGGTATTTTTTTCTGCGACTGGTAAATCTCTCGCAAGAAACAGTTCCCCACTAAATTACAACACATGCACGTTGACCTCAACGTACGGGTGCGTAAAGGAGAGGATTGAACTAGAAGTTTTACTACACAGCTCTGCTGTTGATATGAATTGTAAATGATGGAATGATTTCCCAATTCTTTCTTTATTTTGATTTATTTACAGCTTAGCTGTTTCCCTGATGGCATTTTTCAACAGACGCGGCAGGTAGTACCGAAAATAAGGCGGGCTAATTTAATATCACTAGCAACACAACAATTAGAAAAAAAGAAAAAAATGAAAGAGAAGCAGAGTACCCTAGAAATCTCACAATGTTAATACGCTTCACTCGACAATATGTGGTTGCCTCATTGGAAATTTTGGTTTCATTAGAATTGATGAAGTGGTCGCGACAATATTATATGCAATCGCACGTACGAAACGGTTACATAATTAATAATAATAGCCCTTTATTCGCATCAAGTACATAACGCATACATGACGCTGGAGGCCCTCGGAAAAAGCTGTGATAAAGGCAGCTTGACAAGGCCGCAGGCCCCCGCATTGGCAGTTTTAGGCAGTGGTCAATGAAATCATAAAATTGAACATAAAAGCTATAAACGATATATAACGCACTCCATTGAAATTTGGGCGCACACAAAGCGAAACAACACATTCAAGTTTACCGGTATGGCATTACAAAACTCGAGAATACAAGCCACATGTGCCGAAACTCGACACACATATACATAACATCATATCAAACAGTTCACTACAAATTACACCCATAACAAAGCTAGGTGCACAAATGTTTTTTTCAAAAACACACTTCCATTCTGACGACAGTCATATTGTTAACAGTTGTGCGGCAAGACGTGCATACATGTAGTAGCAAAAAGACAGAGTTGGTGAGACAGTTTTTCTGTTTTCGTTTTTCAGTTTCCAAAGTACTCGCGAAGTTTCCTGACGGTAATATTCTCGGGTTCGATGTTTCCCTGAAGCAGTGTATTAGGCACCCTTGGCAGCCGGTTTGCCGGTTTTTGTAACATTTGTAGTCCGTATGTTGTTCTACATGTGTCAAATTTCCATCTCTGGAAATGTCGCATGCTATGTTGGGTAGAGTGTTCTTTTAGGTTTGCTTGCTGGCCCAAAAAACCGGTATTATTTTTCAGGTCTTGTTCATACTGTTTGCATACGCGGCAATCATAAGTCCTAGTAACAGGCAATACATTATAGGTGTAAAATAAAGGTGCAGAAGGAAAGTGCGCCGGGACATTGGCGACAGCGCGCGAAACCCGTTTTTGGAGAATGTGCAACATTTGTAAATTTGTCGGTGTCGTTGAGGCCCAGATTAAATGGCGATAGTTGAGCCTAGAGCCGAATAAGGTGTTGTATAGTAACATCATTATATTACGTGGCAGTAAACTTGATTACAGAAATTCGAGGCTAACAGCAATTACACCGAGTAATTTACAGGTATTTAGAGTAAAAAGCGCCGAAATGATTGTACTTTCTCTCGGTGGCTTTCAAAACGTTTATTCGAGAAACTAGCGCTGTGTTTTGTACGGATGACGGTGCAATCGCAACTGAGGCATCGCGGTGTCTATAAACCGGCAGGCCAGTTCAGACTCCTACCGACATGCGGGTCTCTTTCTCCTTCAAACTCGTCCACGGTATGTGTTGCGCACAGTGGTGCGTGGGCAGTATGTGCGTTGGACGCTTCAGGTATCAATTTTGAGGATAAGCCTATACTACCTTGGGAACCCGTGACGTAGGCTCGAATTGGTGACTAGAGTCGATTTTATAACGTAATCTATTGATTAATGATTATCAAGTTTAACATGCCGGCGCAAGACAGGCGATGTGGCGCACCGTAGTAAAAGACTCAGAAATAATTCTTAACACGCGTGGACCTCTAATGCGGGCGCCCAACTGTCAAACACATGGGTGCTTTCGTTTTTCGCCTTTACCAGAACCGCGCTTGCAGCTGTCAGGAACGGAACTCGCATCCTTGGGCTCAGCAACACAATGCCTCAGCCACTGAGCCGCAAGGGGGGCCTTCTAAGCGACATCACGCGCACATACGTGTTGGTGAGAACGCCAGGGTTGTTCCCGTAATTGTGGGTTTGTTGAAGGTTCAGTTATTTCGGAATGTTATGCGGCCCCTTTGGCATTCTTATTAACGGGAGTCTAGTGTATATTCCTCTGAATTCAAAGGAACACCAAGAAAACCTGAGATATAATGGGTTTGCACAAAATCAGTAGCTAACCGATTCTAATCGTGGCATGTAAGAGGCAGGAGGAGATGAACATGAATCTTTGCAATACGAGGGTGGTTTGACGTTCATTCGCGCGGGGGTGTTATCTGTCCAGCAAATTCGGGGGATGAGCCGACAGATGTGTTTGTGATGACAGCTGAAGCTGATCGTCCAGGCGATAGCTTGCCAGGAGGCCAAAAAATATATTTCTAAATATATTCTTTTTGAATGAAAACTTAGTCACTTTCATATGGGTGCTCAGCTTTTGTTGGATCGCGATCTCTGGCTAAATGTGTGCTTCCACATCACCATGAGTGATTTCGTTACGAAACAAGTAAAACATCGTTAGTCAATTATGATTACATGGTGCTGCAAGGATTTCTATACCATACACGCCCACAATACTGGTCGCAGACATTTCCAACCTGCACGAGCTGTAAGAAATATTGGTGCTAGCGTATTTGTGTGCTCACAACCTTGCGTGTATTTATTAGGGCGTTTGAATCAAAGATGATTGAAGCGGATTACACCAGTGCGAGATAAATGGTTTAATAGGCTGTCAGTTTGGTCACGTAAGTATATTCCGGCAGCATTCCGCGCAAGTAGCCGAAGTTTCATTGTTATTTTCTGGAATCACGGGCTTACCAGGCGTGTCTGTTCAATTAAATATCCTGGATGATTAAACTGCTACTGGTATGATTCAAAAACAGAATTCTTTTATTGCTTTTAGGTGAGCAGGGCTTCACGTAAAGGACACACGACCATCTTTATTATTTTAAGGGCCGCTCACATTCATATAGTTGCATCACTCGGAACAGATAAGAAATGCGAAGAAATTTGTTTGCGTCCCAAAAGCCCTATACCCTCACTATAATTATGAGCGCACTGGTTCTAGGGGCGTAGTCCTCATCGATCAAAACAGCCCTAATACCAATGCCCGCCGAAAGAATTATTGGAGAAAAATATAACATATGCTACCGAAAAACTGCGTACACCACTTCAAAGGCAAATACTTATGTTTGAATATAAGTAACCGAACCGTTGGTACATTTTACCAGCTAAAAAAATTGGGCCCATCTCCCCGCGAAGGGGACTCGAGTAAATGCGTCGCATAGGGGGTGGGTGTATTGCGTTAACGTTTAGTGTTTGGGGAGTTGGTGGTAGTGAATGCGTTGTATCAGCAGCCTCTTGACGTAGTTTGAATGGGTAATATAAGGCGCGTTCGTAGCCTTTCATTCTGTGTCGATTTTGTGGCGCAGTAGGAAGAGCACCATGTATCTCGCGCTCCGCCCACTGGTAGTGAATGCGTTGTATCAGCAGCTTCTTGACGTAGTTTGAATGAGTCAAGGATATAAGGCGCGTTCGTAGCCTTCCATTCTGTGTCGGCTTTGTGGCGCAGTGGGTAGAGCACCATGTACCTTGCGTTCCGCCCGCAGGGTCGTGGGATCGAAACCAGGCGCCGGTAAGTATTATTTTTTATATAGTATATGGGGAGGGGTGCGGACCACTACGGGCGCTTAGAACGGGTGACATCGTGAGTTAAAGGAGTTAAAGAAATGCTGCGCATTTAAAACGGACAGAGACCCAGAAAGAAGTAGACGGGACTCCTGGCAGTCACACTGAACACTGTGGACGCTCGCAAGATGGGGCACACTGAGCAGAGTGCCCCGTCTACTTCTGTCTCTGTCTCTGTCCGTTTTTCGCTGGTAAAATGGTTTTAAGAAAACACCAACTAGCCAAACTTTCAGCAGCAACTGTTCATAGATAAATTTGCCTAGTCGCTGCTGGCGAACACCGTTTCCACTTGTGGTCCCTAAAATACTGCACTTCACACTCCTTCCAGTTAACGTACTTGAAAGGATTCGAGAAATAGAGTAAAAAGGTTTTTCTCTCCAGACGACTTTTGCAAGTAACGTAATAAACCTTTGAAACCAGAATGCTAAAAGCCGTTCGAAAAGTGAAGCAATCTGTCCTCCAACCATTAGGACATCCTCTACGTGGTTCAACGGTTCTGCATTCTGATCTAATCTATTAAATGAAAAAAAGGGAATTATTGAAGAGGCTTTATATAAAAAATATACTTTTTTAAATGGCGCGGCATAAAAAGTTTCGAGTTACTTTGGATTTAGGATGTGTGTATGAGATTAGTTATAAAGTGAAGCTGTTTACAGTTCACTAAACGTCAACGTTATTCTATTTTTTCTCGTTCTAGAAAGCAGAGCGGTACACTCCACGCACTAGGTCACATACGGTTTGGAGCTCGTCAGGCTGTGACCATATGCATAAAAATAGGCTTGTAATTAGTAAGTAGTTGCACAAGTTGATGACTTGGGTAAATAGCAAAGTATGAATGTAAACTACAACAATACATCGATTCGTTATCTAGGAATCGTTCATATCTCGTATCCAATGCTACCTTTTGAATCAATGCGTAGTGTCCGCAACGACATTCAAAGTAATGTAAAAATGGACTAGGTTAACTAGTAAAACTTTACTGTCGGCAAGTTTTGCCTACACTTAACATGTCACAACAATAACGTCTGAAAAACTTCGCGCAGCTGTATGTGGTGGTGCAAGGCTAGAGAAACCGCACTGCTGGTAGCCCATCACGTACTTGGTTGGAGTCCCGGGTGTTGCACATCACACTTATTTCCAAACTTGTGGTAGAAACTTTTCCGTCACTGGCAGGCACTGATCGTTTCGTCTAGAAACTTTTACGTCTCTCCCCAACTGAACTGCATTAGATCGCGAAGGAACACGCGGCCAGGTCCAAAGCGAACGCCAATGCTACGAGCTCAAAAGAATGCTAGTGCACACGGAATGCGAATATAGCTCAAATGCCATATGAGTGGTGTACTCGTCCACTATTTAAAGAAAGTAGGGGATGCTAGAAGGTTTCTTACCATGTGGTTTGTAAGGGAGTGGTGTTTCACAGAGAGAAATAATACAATTTATCTAGTGTTATCCTCTTCATTGCTACGTAGTGATCCTCATACGCTGTAGGCTCTGCGTAAAACGTTCTTAAAGGTGCTCAGACAATGGCAGTACCACCAGGGGTGAAATCTTTCTTCTTTAAACATCGCACCCACAAACTAACCCTAAAGACATGGATGGAAACAGAGGGTGTGTTTCTTTCGAGCGGTACACACTCTACACGGTGTAAACCACCCAAAAAAGAGATCATGTTTTGCTAGACTGTAAGGAAGCTGTCTTTTTTCTAGGATGTCCTTCAGGAAACTATGACCAAAAAGCTCCCTTTGAGCATACACTGAATTCGTTACCTAGCAGTAGATGACAATGAAGGTATGCCTTTGGACATGATAATGTGGTTGGTCTTTAGGAGTACTCGGTGAGAACGCTCTGCTGATGTCTACAGTGATGTAGACGCTAGGTCAACACGGGTGTATTTGAAAGAATATATTTCAAGGTATACAGAAGAACAGAAATTGCGTGAGTGCGTGTCGGAATTCCTTTCAACTTTCGAACCACTGTCATCGTTAAAACAACTTCAAAATGACAACGCCAGCCCGGATAAGGGGCGATGTGGTTCTCAGTTTGATTTCTTACACGTGTAGAACCATGTATGCGTTTTTTTTTTGTAAAGTGGTAGCCTTGCAATGAAAGAAATAGCGATTATGAGTTAATCAGATTGACGCCGATTTGATGAGGCGAGTTCGAGGTTAGACTTTTCATTAGAAGCCTTTTTTCTCCTTTCAATTTGCTGCACATGCTATTTTTACCCCCGCTGCTAACCCCGTACCCCTCGGGCCTTTGCGGTGGCACAACAGTTAGGCTGACGGGGTTACGAGGAAAGGTCGCGGGTTCAATTTCCTGTACCTTTCTAACTCCAGCCCAATACCTGCTCTTGGGCTACACACCTACTCGCCGGTTTCCTTTACACTTCGAGGTTTTTTAGCCACAGACGGACAATGATCGGTCAAAACAGCTTTGCGGTTACATGAGCATCAAAAAACCCGTACTTGATTCTGTCCTTAGGCTCACATTCTGTAACCAGTATGGCACACGCATGAAGCAAAATTCGGAGGCCCTACTCCTTGATCCTAATATTTCAAGAGTAGTAATATAGTCAGTGAATAAAACTTCAAATGAGGAGCTTTAGTGTTCTCATTTATTACATATTTAACGCGAAAACGGGTGAGGTGTAAAAAAAAACCCACCCGCATCTTTCCACGGGGGGAACTCGAGTAAATGCGTCGCAGAGTGGGGGGGGGGGAGGGTATCGCGTGAATGTTGCATAATTGGGTATGGTTTGGGAATGCCAAATTGTTATTCGTCTTTAATATTCTTATTTATTGCATGAAGGAGAAGTGAATGCAAGGAGTGTAAACTTAAATTCTGTCTTTATTGCTTGGTGCCGTCTGTTTGAAAATGTATTCTGGTTCGTAGCTTCAAATCAGGCACATACCTACGCAGAGATTGGACAGCAGGTTTCCTACCAAATTAGTCTGAACGCACGCACAAACTTCTTCTACTCCGCTTTGGGGTATGTGTGAAAAAACACCTCATGTTCGATGGGACTGTTCGACGGGTTCTGGACTCTGGTCTTTTCGCAAAACCGTCAAGCAAAGCGTTAAGTCAAGCGAAAGCCAAGCAAAGACGCCCTTGACTTAATTTCGAACGCGCGCTCCGCCGCTTATATACACACCGCCCGCGTTCGAGGGAGAAGAGTACGGGGGAGAGACGCGCATGCGCACACTTCCGTACACAAGCGCGAACTTTCCACGCACCCACCACGCCGTTATCACGTGTACACGCCCTGCCGCCGTTACTGTTGAGCGCGACGCAGCGCACGGGTAGCTACGACGCATGCGCGCACATACGCGCTCCCCCCGCATTGCCGCAGCTGTTGTTGAGAGCGACGGAGCGCACGGGGTACACGCGCTCCTCCCGCACCGCCGCACCTGTTGTTGAGAGCGAGGAGGGTACGAGGCAGAGACGCGCACCTGCGCCTCGACGCGACGGGCATGCGCAGTGAGCGTGTGGACGGCGCCGACGACATTGACGAGTGACATCGCGAGCCTAAGAAATGCTCCGCATTTAAAAAAAACCTTCGCATGGCCGGGATGAAGCCTCGGTCCCAGTGTTATGAAGCCGGCGCCTATTCAATATCGTCATGTCGACGTGGTCGAAGCTGTTTGGATTTGGAAACGGGTACATGGACGTGCAATTATGCAGAAAATATCTGGGTGCCCACTCTGTAAAGACGAGGAAGCGCCGCTAGGAAAATTCGAATGCAAACGTTATCGACGTTAGACTAAGGGAAGCCTGATTTTTAGATGCAAAGCATCTCTTAGTCGACCCTCCATCGTCCGTCGGCATCCGGCCTCCGGACCTCTCCTTCGTGTCCCCCTCTCCAGGCAAGCTGTGATAATGGCGCTCTCCCCCTCGCCACTCGGCTCGTCTGGTGCCGGCTCAGGAAGACACCGGCAACACTGTCGCTCCAGGAGTCCTAACCAGCTGTGATAACGATGCTCTCCTAATCACCGCTCGGCTCGTCTCGTGCCGGCTCAGGAAGACACCGGCAGCACTGTCGCTCCAGGAGCCCTTGAAGAGCAAGCGTGCTCGTCTCGTGCCAGCCCAGGAAGACACCGGCGAAACTGTCGCTCCAGGAGCCATCATTTTTTTGGGGCTATGTCCCTCTCTTGTTTTTGCTGCGTCCACGTTCCCACTGTGCATGCGCGTCTCTCCTCTATTCTCCTCTCCTCCAGCTGCATATAAGCAGGTGCGCGCGCGGCGCGGCATTCAGTCTGCTCCGGGACACCGCCTGCGCTGGTTCAGCTCTTCTGCTCTTGTGTGGAACCTACACAGAACCCCCATGCTTTGCATCACCACATAGTTCCCTTCGGGGAGATGGTGTAATTTTTTAGTGTGTAGTGGGAAAAACTACTACTACACAGTGCGATGCGAACTATCTTTCTCTTTGTAGCTCCTTGCTTTCTTAGTAAGAGCTTGTTATTTTTATTCAAACAATCTAGGCCAGACGGTCTAATGGGCACTTGATAAGGTCACTAGTTTTCAGAACTTTAATTCAAAAAGGTCCCATCGGAATATTACGTTCAATACGATTTTGCCCTGTACAACAAGCACATGACCAAAGAATTGTTTTAAGAGCACAACAAAGGAAGTAATACAGGCACACGTGCCTTGCACAGAATTTGATCTTGTATGCGATTTCGCGGGCATCCATCAGTGTGTACCGCAAATTACCCTCGCGTATTGTGTCAAACAGTGTTCTTTATTATATATATTCATCTTTCTTTTGACCACAGAACGACATATCAGTAGATGGCAAGGTCTTAGCCGCACGTGTGAAACCTAAAGTCCATGCCACAGAACTGCATATCCCTAGATCAACGTATTATCGCAACATGAAAGAGTACACGCCTATCACAGTGTGATAACGCAACTATTGAATGACTCTATCGGAAAATGTTGGCATATTTCCGAAGCATAGATTAACCTAACTGAGTTCGTACCTTAATGAGTGTGAGCTTTCGTATCCTTGCGTAGAGTCACGGTGGATTAAAACTCAATTGAAAACGAGACGTACATGCCACCTCCTGGGAATAGTTCGAAGCCTCTGCCTTTTTTGTGCAGACTAAAAACTAACCTGTGGGTTTTTCCTATATGGTTCATTACAAAACACTCAAACAGCGCCTAAATGTGGACAGTAAAAGAAGACAAATACGAGCGCGATGTTTTCGTTTAAGTGAGGTGTCGCTGTTTCATGATGAACATGTTCAGCATGTTCTTCATAAACACGGCAGGAAACTGGGCAGGTGGTAGGAGGGCTTTTCGAGTTTGTTTAGCTTACGGGAAGGTTTATAGGATAGATAGATAGATAGAACTTTATTCGAGCCCTTGAGGTCACCGTTGAGGCGGCCTCCGACGGGGTGGTCCCTTATTCACAGGGCCCATAAACGGCACACACCTCCAGGCCCCGGGCCACTAGGGCCGCGTGGGTCGTTGCGGTGGGGCTGGACCGTAGGATCTCCCATCGCTCTTTGGGGGAAGGGGGTAGGGGGGTGGTGGTTGGGAATGGGATTTGTGGGATGGGGGCTTTGAGTGACGTACACTCTGCGATGACGTGTCGCAAGGTGCCTTTTTCTTGGCGACAGAAGGGGCATGTGTCTTCATATTGTTGTGGGAACATGGTGTGTGGTAATTTTGGGTGGGCCAGCGACTCCGCTTGAATTCTGCTTAATATTGTCTGTTCTTTCCGTGTAAGTGTACAATGGGGTGCCGGCACTGTGCGCCTGTCCTCCCTGAAGAACAGCAAATATTGATATGTTCTATATTACTCATCTAAAATATTTTCCAAATAATGAATGTTTGTTCAGTAGTTAATCGTAACTTAAATAATCAGTGCAAGACTTTTATTTCTAGGGCTGCTTTCCGAAATGATGTGTTTGGCACAAAAGCACGGCTATGTATGAAAAAAGTACGCTTAAAATAACATTTATTCAACTTCCCACAGTAACTGCCTGGTTTTCGAGGCATGTGTACGCCTCGGAACGCGTGGCGCCCTTTTCATCGATGAAAAACTTGAGTGTATATGCTGGGGCGGGAGAAAAAATACATATGTAGGCAGGCTTCACGCAGCAGAGTTCACGCATAACGTGTTCTGGAGTAAGAACTTAACGTGGAAGACTCACGTGTCAGTGAGACTTTAATGTTGCCCTTTGTACTTGAGCGATTTCGTTTGGTGTTTTTAAAATATAGTGAAGCCGATGACATAACATGAAAACGAACATGCTCGTTTTGTGGCATGCTGTACAACCAGTAATTCCAAGTATCATTCAACTGATGAAACAAAAATGTTGTGACGTTTGTAATATCCACCAGACTACAGACGGCGCCGACGCAGCGTTCTCTATGTGCCGCGGCAGTCGTCCGTACCGGGTGTGCGGTGGTGTGTCGTGGCCCTCCAGCACCTTCATAATTGTTATAGAGATGCCAAGCTAGATCATCAACGGTTAGGCCATGAATCAAGCGAGAACGTGCCCTTTCGTGAGCCCGTGTTGTTTGTGTGACTGCTAACAGGCAACATGCAAAAGCTCATCATAATACATCCTTTTTGCCCTTCTTTCACTGGCCCTGATCAGTTGTTGCACCATGATACTGGTGAGGTGGGACTAGCTTGCGCCGGCTGCAGCGATGTATGCTGGTTCGGATGCAGGGATGTCCGAGGGAAACCTAGGCATCAGATCCTCTTGATCCCCGCAAATCACCTGTCGGTACTTCACCACCCTAACAAACAACTTCGGCGGGCTGGTGTCGTTGCCTTTTTAGACGTTAATGAGAGATAGGATTTCTTTGTCTCTCTACTCCTGTTACTGAATGGTGGCTGCACTGAGGGCTGTAATCAATGACCCATCGTAGAGGTTGTCATATTTCGCAGCAGAATTAGCGACCGGCATCCTCTGCAGCCAATGTGACTTGTCAGATTTTTAGACGACGGTCTAATCGCACTCCAGTTACTCCAGCGTAGAAACTCGGCCGCACGGGTTAACAGAGTTTGCAAGCAAAACCAGGGAGTGATCGTCGCTTCTGAGTATTAACACATGGCCATAATGGTATGGTCGATATTTTAGAGGTTCCCACACAACCGAATAAGTGCTTTCGGCACACGACAGCGTTGGACTTGTGCAAATAATGGCTTTTTAATCCCTGTCTTGCCATTGGACGAGAGCAGCGCCTAGGCCCACATTACTGGCTGCAGTACCCACCAGTGTGGCCGCGTCCTCGTCGAAGTGTCCTAAAACAGGTGGTGTCTGGAGCCAAAACCCAAGCTGCTCGAAATCTTCGTGCTGTTCAGCAGACCAGAGAAAACAGATGTCATTACGAGTAGGGCTGTTGAGCGGGATGTCACAATTCTACCTCCACTCTTTGCTACAGTAGTGGGCGGCTGTGATATACCATTATATTTGATATTAAATCTGACAATGCAGAAAACACAGCTGCGAAAGGGCGGTCGTTTCTAACAGTTCCGGCTGCACCAGCGCCCTTGTTTGCAACTGTTTTGACAGCTCTAAGCAGCGCGACACCATACTTCGCTTATCCGAAAGTGTGGCCCTCTGTACACGTTGTCTTTGCGGCTGGGTACAAAGTCATCTGATCACAGAAGCCTTAGTCTTCGGTTTGAAAGTTGGGGCATCACCACTATTCAGGTAGGAAGGCCTCGTTTCAAAATTTTCATCAGATCCTCGTGCCTATTGGTTGCGCGTTCATGGAAACAAACTGGCTTGACCACACTTCCTTATTTTGCCAGGGCCCCCGCCACTATATGGTTCTGTCATTTTAAATGAGGGGGTCATAAATAATGTCCTGTATTGAAGGTATCGGGCTGAGGTAGCGCCAAGGCAATATACATGCGAAATAGAAGTCAAAGTGGAAGCAGTGGCGACTTTCTTACGGTGAATGCAAAATTGTAAACGGTGTTTCGTGACGCTGTATGCCTTCCCGTCTCTCGCGTTGGTACGGTAGCATTAGTGCTCAAGGCTGTAAATTCCCTTTAAAATATACAAGTAAGCATTTACAATGCGTGTACATGTGAGAAATCTCCGGGCGACATACAGTAATCCCTAGTTATAACAAAATCGCTTTCCTCGAAATATCGCCTTATTCGAAATTTCGTCTGGTCCCAACCCAAACGCATGCATTTGAGGCCGCATTATTCGAAGCGCACGGAGAGCTTGACCCGCTTAAAGCGAAGTGGCGAGCGGAGGCGTCGCCGCGCAGCGGCAACCCAGCGACGAGTCAGGCTGTTAACATGGCGGGTCAACGCAAGCTGGCGTTTCCCCGGCGATTTTCTCGAGCCGGTCATGCTCGGTTGGCGCCCTCCTACTTTAGAAACATGGTCAAAATGCGTGGTAGGGCCATTGCATTTTGTTCGTAGATATTGGTCAATGGCTTGGATGCGACGGTGCGCGAACATCCACACTCCTACTGTGGGATTAGCAGTGTCTTCTTCAACGGGGCGCCGAAAAATTCTAGTTTTGCAAACTTCATGGCTGCACATATAAAAAGAAAAATTTTCGAGCGATCATGAAAAGCCACCAGAGCAAACCTGGTCAGTTTTCATGAGCGCGCTGTGTACTCACAATGAGCGGGTAATCGTGTTTTGAGCTCAACAAACACAACCTCAGACTCGAGCCCCAGCATTTGCGGCGCTTTCCAGCGCGAAATTCTCGCAGTGTTCCGTGACGCCCGCACACGCCGCCATAAAACTGGCCACTGTCTTCCCCTCCTAATCCGATCTCGTCAGCGAGGCGTTCGGATGCGAGTCAGTGCTCTCGCTCGCCTACGTGTCAACTCCTCGCCGCCTTGATATCAGTTTCGACGTCGCTCCTCCTCCAAATCTCCTCCAGTCAAAGCTTACCGCCGTTTTTGCACCTGAAAAGCTTTTGCTTCACTGAATACATAATGTTTTGATTCGTCGCAGGTGTAGCGCAATTAAAGCTCCACTTCTCTTGCTTTTCTAGAGTGGTCGCTTATAACAAAATACCGCTTTTAACAAAATTTTTCGCCGTCCCGCTGACTTCATTAAAACGACGGATTACTGTACCTGTGAGTCATCCACAGCATACTAATTACGCTGGTACGATGGTGCGCAAAGCAGATAGCAAGAAAGAACGCGACAGACTGTGACACAAAACGGATAAAGCCGACATCAATGTAATAGCTGCTTCATCTAGCGTCGCGCAGGAACAAACTGTTGAAACAGGCTAACATGCAACCAACCTAATAAGTAGCGCGATTTGGCTAGTTATTATGCAAAAGCGGGCAGTGCGACACTGTGCCTTTTTAAAGCGAAAGCTTTCTTCGTGGAACCGATGGCGTTCTTTCAAAAATATATTACATTTTTTCTTAGACTGGTTGCTCGACGGAAAAGCTCTGATAACATGTCTAGACACGCGGCGCGTGCGCGAAACCGGGGTTTGCAAATATTCTGTCGGTCTGTATCTGAAACCGGCCTTCCATTGTGTAAAACGGTTACCTGAAAATCGCGAAAAAAGAACGGTTCTAAATCAGACATGAAACGCGTCGATCATGAAGACGGGACACCATAGAAAATCTTTGTCTCATAAACCACGTAACCATGTACATTTATACCTTCGTAGATGCGTTTACTTATGCGCGAAAAATCTCCGCATAGGTTCGTTCTTACTTAGTGCTCGAAAAATCGTCGCATGGGTTCGTTCTTCACTTGCGATTTGGGTGTTTGAAGGGTTGATGGTCGGTTGGACCGACTTTCAGCGAAAGTAGGGCGCACTTTTAGCTTTCGCACGTTTCTCTACTTTACGTAGGAATGGATGGTAACGTTCGCATTAGAAGAGTAGTGGTTCTGCACGAGATATGTAACCAACCAGCTACCACCTCCTAAATCGGTGACAAGCGACACATTTTGCGTATTTTTGCAGTTTTCAAAGCTCATGATCACGTCAGATTCGTGTTGCGTTCTCCGATGACTCGATATAGCACCTGAGGGAGTTTTTACGCTGAGGAATTAAAAGAATGGAATTGGACTTCCTGTCCATTCCAGGAGTGTGAATGGGCTAAATTTTGTCATTCACAGGAATTGGAAGGAATGGCATCACGTAACGTTTTAATTCATTGGAATGGTATAGGAATGGAATGGAGATGCCCATTCCATAACACTAATGGGCATAGAGCAGTGAATTTTGGGTGAGGTACTTTGCGACCCCCCAATCTAAATACTGGGTGGGTTGGGTGTGTACATTCTGCAAGCATTTTGATTTCAGAAAGAAAGAAAAAGTGTTGCAGGGCCTTTTTAACTAGTGACTTGCCGTTAGTTAAGTACGCCTCAATTCACTTAAAAATATTTTCGTTCATGCCGTTTCGAGCTTCAAGAGCAACTTGTCGAACCAGGCATTGTCAAAAGCGTTTGCGAAATTTATGCATATTGCTACAACTTATTCATTGTCATATATTCCATCGGGAAAATATCGGATAGCTTTTTTAATCAGTTAAGATCTGTGGAGACCACATCGTTGAACCCGATCCGTTGCATGTATGTAAGCTCATTCTCACCAAAAAGGCAACCATGTGACTTGCTATATCAAGTGACAGTAAAGAGACAGTAAACAAACGCCGCAGACACTGGACTGGAGTTACAGAAAAGTATTCTATCTCCGCTTATAAATATCCCATTCAGCAATGGCCCCTCACCCATCTTTTCGGAGACAATGTGTTTGGAGCGATTTCCTGAAAATATCTAAATACTTTGACATCGAATCCCCGTATCCTCTGAAAAATACGGTCGCTGTTGCAACCGGTCAACCGGCTTTCGCGTGTTTTAACTGGAGTAACTGCTGAAGCACGCCCTCCTGACAACAGAAAACAGGATCTCTGGCGTATGAGAAGGATGCGGAATTGCTTTTTTTTTATTGCGCCGAAGTCGTCTCTACACAGTACTGCTGCCGATAAATTAGGAGAGAGCGGTTTAACAGAAATTTATTTTAAGCAATTATAAATTCGTTTACTTAAAAAAAATGCTTTATATCTTTTAAACACTTATAAAAAAACCCAGAGCGCTATTACGAGAAAGATGTCCAAACGCGAACCAGCGGGTCAAAAAAAGTAAACTGAGCAGCGAAACACAACACGCATGCATTCACTCGTATCACCATTTAGAAAAACAGATTAGGGCTAAGCAAAAAACAGGAAAGACCAATAACACTAGCACTTGTATATGTGCACCACAAATGGAAATTTACTACACTTTCAAAATGAAAATTGATAGAAGAGCGAAAGCTTAATTTGCGGCCGTGCTTCACTGAAAGTGCACCCGGACAATCGTCAAACTTTCATAGACCCAGTTCCCAAACGAAGAACGAACCCGCGCGACGACTTCTCGCGGACTAAGTGAACGTATCTATGAACTCTCTAATGGTATACCAATACACAGTTTATGAAGCAAAGGTATGCTATTGTACTCCTTCTTCATGATGGGGGCGGGTGTTGCCTCGTCTGGAAGCATTGCTTTTTTATGATTTTCAAGCAACCTTTCTCACACAATGTATGATTTGTTTCACGGCACATTCTCTTTGTCCAGAAGTTTTACCAGAGCGTTCGGCCAACGACCGCTCTATCGGAAAACACCATAGTTTTTTGACAGAACGGACCACACAGCGTTCGCCTCGAAAAATTCCTGAAAGATTTTTTGGTGGATATATCCCTTTTCGTTCGTGCATACTTGAGGCTATTCCTGATGCGCCCACTTCGATCTCGCATAAGAACCCACCACAAGGGGTTTATCGTAAGCTATTTGCACGACGGGTATGTCGTGCTTTGCGGACTAATTTTATTTGTGCTCATGTGTGTTACCCTCAGCCGTGAGATTGGCTGTATGTTGCTCCTTTTGTTGTGATGGGGCATGTGCGTTTCGATTGCACACTCTTTTGGCGGCAACTGTGTGTGCAATCGCGTCACACGCCATTTTGCAGAGATTGGTTGCTACCGTAGTGGCTTCCAGATGTGTTTTGGCGTTCGGCGGCTCGGGGCGGCAACAGCTTGCGATCTTCGCCGGCGACACGTCGCTGCCATGTGTGAGTGCTTTTGCGATGGGCACTGCGCTGTGTGGGGCACTCGAGCGTTAGCTCCCCCTAGCCATCATCCGCTTATCTGCTTGAATCTCCACACAGCAACCTCCAAGGCGCCGGAGATATGTGATCAGTTTGTCACATCGCAGCCTGGCCGCGTCGCCTAACGGCTCCAGTAGAGACACCCAACTCTCGGCTGCAGCATGATGGCAAGACTCTGATTAGGTTTTGCTACGTGCACGGTGGTCCCAACCAAAGTGGAAACCCTCCTCTACTCATGGTTTGTTTAATTTCTTCGGCATGATTCTTTTAACCCCCGCTAAATTCACTCCCGGACTGCGTTGTACGCTGGCGAGCTACTGAACGATGTCCTTTAAAAACGGATCACAGCCCTGCACCTCCCCCCCTGACACACGCACACGCACACACACACACATACACACACACACAATTTTGAAAGGCATACTAGCGTTGACGGTAGGAGTGGGGAAGCCGGACGACAGGCTCTTTGGGCATACGGCAATACCAACGCGATGACACCGCAGCCTACGCTGCCTCTATATCGCTGCTGAGCTTAACGTCGCGTTCTCGGCACAAGTTCTGTCGTTCTCAGTTTTGTGTAATTTCTGTCCGGTGATCTGTGGTTCAAAATATTCAAAATAATAAATTTCCTCGTCATTTATTCTTTTGTCACCTACATTGAAATGAAGCAAACAGAAAAAAAAACCCTGCAATCAAATATTCTGAACGAATTTCAGGATGTTAGAAAACACAACCCCTTTCACGTATTTCAGAAACGATACCATGGCCTACTTCAAAAGAACAAACTAGCTGAATTAACCGCACATGATTTTTGATGATGACTTGGGAAAGTTCAATGGTTACTGGCGTGAAAAATATTTATCGTATTCAGACAATTGTTGAGCTTGAAAAGTCACTTAAACAGCCACTTAACGCTTTTGTGCGCAAAACCAAGGGCAGAATTTGAAGATTTATTATTTTTATGTAAAACAGCCTTTGCAGTGGCAATTCTCTTTTATTTTGTCTTTGCATTGTCAAGTTATCTGAATATGTGTTATGTTATGTGTATCACAGCTGGCTCAGAGAACTGGCCTGCTGATGATTTATGAACTTGTTCATTCTTCAACTTGTTGGGGCTGAGGGATAAGTGCAACATTTTATGGACTATCCCATTAGGGCTCACAAAAGAATGGTGGTATTCCAAAATTTTATTTACTCACTTTCAGTTGCGGAATGCCCGTGACCCGCGAGCCATCCTCACGAGGCTGCGCCACTGGATAATCGTCACGTAAATGTGATAGTGCAGCACTATATGCTGAAAAGCATGCCCCGCTGTGACACCCAACTGAGAAGAAATTGAGCACTGGTGTGCTGCGTTTTCAGAGCTATTTATTTAGCGGCGGCTTCTGTAACCGAATGGACAACCGAGGATTCCAATTCACAATAGTATCGCTTCCAAGCAACAGAAAGAAAGAGGGGTTGGGAGAGTCGCCTGATAGAAGGCAACAACAACAAAAAATTAAGTGTTGGTGGAGAATTAAAGTGAATTGTTGCGGTTATGCGTTAACGGGAAACACTAGCACGTTTTATGTCATACACCCCGTCAAAGTGTATTTTCCATTGAAGCCGAGACTTTCTGCTTTGCTGATGGGGGTCGTGCATAGGACGTTTAAGCTTAATCCTGATTGAACGAACACGTTTGGAAGTTATCAAAGGAAGCCGCAAATACGTGCAAACGGGAAAGTGCAAGCTATATCAACGAAAAAAATGGCAGCGTCTTCAGTCTGTGGATGATGGAGAGGGTGCGGAGTATGGGGACTCGAAACGACATCTAAGTTGGCCCCGAGTGATATCCGATTTGCACCCCCGACCATGATTTGATTTGAGCCATGAGTTGCACCTTGATTATTCGCTGAATGAAACTGCAACTCACGACGCAAATCGAATTTCGCTTGACTTTTCCTTGATTGTGGTGTGCGCACGGATGGACGCGGGTGGACATTGGGAGGTCCTAAGGTACTTCGCGCCATTACAGGCGAGGGAGTAAGCCGTTCGACTCACGGGTACTGACTCACGGTCGTAGCCCAATTTATTTGAAAATATTTTAGCAGTCAGCACTGTATCCTAGAGCGGAACAGTGATTTTTTGTCTTAGTGTGCTGGGTTTGTTTTGTTGTATATTATGTTTGTAACACCGGTGTTTCTCTGGAAATAAAGAAAAAACGGTCGCAGCCCAATGGGTAAAACGAGTGACACTAACTGTGTCTGGTCTACCAGACACAGGCCCGAATCCTGCCGGTGCCAGTGTAATTTTTTTCGCCATGTAAATTCTATGCGCCCGGAGGCGGACGCACATTTTGCGGTCCTCCGGTACTCCGAACCTAAAAGATCTCCAGAAGTTATCGCGCATTTTCAATTGTTCTGGCAGCCACCCCAGCCGGCGTGTTTCCTTCAATACGCCCGAGAAACCAGACACGCCCGCAAGGACAGCCGGCTCAGCTTAGGCATCGGTTCCTGTATTTTTGCAGTGCCAAAGGCATCGCCCGTTTCTCAATAGGAGCAAATGGGATGCCTGTTTCCCCAACATGCCGTAAGAAGGGCCACAATAGTAACCGCGCACAACAGACCATGAGGAATTCGAAAGACATTCGTTACTCGCTGCCAAGGAAACCCATGTTCGAGACCGCCAAAGTAGCAGTGCTCTGGCCATCGACAGAAGACTGATCACCACGGCGGAGCACATTACACCTACGATGCCGCTTTCCAGCGTGCGTCACACCAAGAGTAACTGGTCACGTGCCTAAGAACGAGGAAGGTATTGATTGGGGAAAGTAGCAGGTAAGGAGTTGGTTGGCCGCTCGGCCTGATGCGTGTGGCACTGAAAAAAAATGTAGTAGGCAATGCCTACGGCGTTATCCACGAGTTTTAAAAAACGACGTCGAATCAGCTATTATAAATTTCAGGCAATATTCACAATCACGGCGTGAGAAACAAAACAGACGAGCTTCTTTTTTTCTTTTGTAACCGGACCGTTCATTTTAGCGGCCCGGAATATTGACGTTCACACAGTGAAGGTTTTTTGGATATCCTTGGTAAATAAAGCAGGGCTGTTCCGAATGCCATGACACAATCCTCCTTGGGAGTTCAATACCTCATCGGACCATTCCCCGAATTTGAAATAAATTGTATAACTATTCCATCCTTCTCTTTCTTCTTTGATATTTCTTTGTTCCTTCCTGCAGCCAAGTACTTTCCCAGATCTCCTCCCAATCTCAAGACAGTATTTATGAGAACAAAAATACGCAACTTGTACAAGAGACTGCACTAACATACTCCTATGACGACAAATCAGACCTTCTGCAGATCATGAAGCCCTGAGAAAGCCAGATCACCCGGCATCCTCTTCGATGCTCACGCTGAGCGAGGGTTTTCTTTATCTACCCTGAGTAAGGTTTTGCCAAAGTAAGGGGATAACAGAAGCGCTCCCGTCAGAACACCTCTGGTCTTTTGGGGCGGCGTTATTCGTTCTTGTGATTTTCAGCCGCAAAGAAATCGGTCTCGTTTTCTAATTGCTCTTTAAATAGTCGGGTGTTGCAATTCCTTTTTTAAGTGTTGGCATTTATTTTCATCAGGAAATACTGTCGTAGTGTACGGTTGGCGATGCAGTTTAACCAAATCCGTATTCGCAGAAAAAGTATAAGACAAGTCACGCTATTAGGGGGAACTTAAGGTGACATTAATTAGGATGTCCACTTTGTTTCACCCATGTTCTCCGGTCAGCCAGTCAACCTTGAAAACTGAGCTTCTCAATGCGACAGAGTATTTTTCAAAGGGTTGTGGGGTATTAAAAGTTTATGAACCTTTGCTGGTATTTCAAATGAGCCGCCAAGTATTTCTAATATTAGGGAGATGTCGCAAGCACATGGGGAACGAAGAAGGAGTCTATTTTCCGGGTACGTATGGCAGGATTAGCAATGCAATCCAAAAGCTCTGCAGCTTGAGGGTAAGGGCGTTTCGTACATTTAGGCCGCGCCTGAGCCACCGGGAGTATTTTGACCAGTGTATTCGCTAACGGCGCGTCCGACCGATATCCGATATGCACACTGCCATAATAGAGGATGAAAGAAACCGTACGCAAACAGCAGTGGCGAATAAACAAACGTAACAATAAATCGAGCGTGAGGGGTATTGTGGAGGAAGCTATATGGGAAGCACGATGACGATAGCAAAAGAGTTAAGCAGGACGCGGTGCAAGAGAGTGTAGAATGACCTGAACCTCATTGCTGTTGCGGAGATTGCACTAGAACCTACCTTCCTGCTCGCTCTAGACTGGAGTACCACGCTTTAGCTACGCCGAAGCTGTGAAAAGAATGAGAACGCGCGATTCAAGCATGGCAATGGAGGGGTTGGTGGCAATGGTACTAAGAAATGTGACAGTGGCACGTGCCCCATAAGTAATTCGCGGTTATACGTTGTAAGTGAAAGCCGCAAAATCAGTAGAACCAGTAGGAATTTGTATTTTACTCGGGGTTCATGTAGATGAAATCGAACTCTGGGGGGAATCATAACTAACTTCGGAACATGCAGTAGACGAACCACTACTGTACCACCCTATTGATAATACGAATTCTTGCACATCTCTTTAGGGCAAATGGCTCTACGGCACTCGCTCGCCAGAGCACAGATGGTTCAACCATGGAGTGCTCTGCCGCTTCTACACCCGCGTGACAAAAACTGCAGCTCCTCCCAGTTTACCCATCTCACGAGCTATCTCCACGTAACCGTAGTTCTGGAATTGGCTGAGCTATCCCATCTGGAGTAAAACAAGTAGGAATGGAGCTACCAAAGCCCTCTCAACTTTATCAGATAGGCGTCTACTGATGATGCGCTCTCTTTTCGCGTAAGCTACCCTCTTCCAGTGGTTACCTCTTCGTGTTTCTGCTGAATATTCCAGCTATTTATGTTTGTCGCTCTCTTCGCTGTCACCTTCACACATGCTCCGCGCCATTCCACGTGTGTTCTTCTTTATAGGGGCCACGCAGACAAAAAAACAAGTATGGGTCAGTCGAAAGATTGCCTCGTTTGAATCATACTAACACCACTTTGAACGGAAGCTTTGCTCAAATAAGCTACATAAGTACAAAAAAAAGGAATGACCATGCGGGTAACCAGCTCATTTCTCGCACTTGAACACATGACGTCATATACACAGCTGTGCGGTTCGCTGGGGCAGGTTAGGCAAGTTAGGCAGGGCTTACCAGCTTGCGTAACGAGCAAGTTTCGCTTTACTGTAACGAGTGTTCATTTACAGCAGTGAGAATGGTTGGGTGAAACAGGGAAATTGTGGAAGTGCGCGTAAACATACAAGTACCAGTACGTACTGATGTTGGTACTGCGCGCACTATGCTTGTTATAGCTGCACAGCTCTGGTGCGCTTTGGGGGCTGTCTCAGACGACACAGGCCGACTGGAGTTAGTGGCATTATCTTACGTAACATTATTTGTCGAATGTACCATTGTTTCACGAAATGGTTACTACTAACCGTAACTAAAAGAAAAACAATCGACACAAAAAGTGCGAACCACCTTTATCGGTGGTTCGGCCCGCAGTTCGCTGCTGGCCGAACAGTGATCTAGAAGTTCCCTTCAAGACCCGTACATATGAAGTCATGGCAAACATCGTGAAACACGCGATTTGACGATAGAGTCAACATGTTAACCTAATGTGACCAATTTTTCACTGAATAAAGCAACACTCCATGCCGGAAAAATGCAAGGGGCGCTATAAAACACCAAACCTTTCGAAGAAAACAAACTTGTATTTTATCTGCACGCCCCTTTAATGATACGGTAAC
Source organism: Haemaphysalis longicornis (assembly GCF_048455015.1). Taxonomy (NCBI): domain Eukaryota; kingdom Metazoa; phylum Arthropoda; class Arachnida; order Ixodida; family Ixodidae; genus Haemaphysalis; species Haemaphysalis longicornis. The sequence continues at coordinate 92,658,254 of NW_027526445.1, read as the reverse complement.
CTTCGGTGCAGGCCGGCAGCTCTAGCGTGGTCTCAGAACAGAAAAGTAGGCAGCTTTCGAAAAGGCCGCTGCTCCATCTTCTAAAAGTAGCCTAACGTGAGAGTGCCCACGCTCCGACCTACAACACTCCTCATCGTTTGTCCTTATTCGTAGGTGACGTCGATACCTTTGTAACACGCATACAGGCCAGGAATGAACGATCAAGGAAAACTCGACCAACTCCCGCAGCAGGTGGCGGACCTCGTGTGCGCGCTGTGGTGGAATGGGGGCGGAATTTGTGTGGGAGACCTCCTTGCGGGTATACGAGAATATAACCTGTACCGCCATCGCACTCTCGGGTGCTAGCGAAGGGCGTTGCGGCACATATGCGAAGCGCCAACGGTTTGTATTCAGTCCCCTCACATGAGAGGCAGTCAGTAATAACAATGCTTTGTTTCATGTTTTGGCTGCCACAACCGAATGAGGTCAATCACTCTGCCGTCGCGCCAGGTTATTTGCTGTTTAATTTCTCACGTCGCATGCTGTACTAGGTATATGTCACATAAGCCTCGCTAATTTTAGAGCAAAATAAAATGAACATTCCTGGCATGGCCTGTTGTATAAAAATATTGGTGGCGAGTTGTTGAGCGAAGCAGTCCCGACGGGTATGTGCTCCAAAAGCGTAGACGAAGCGGGCGTTGCCACCACTTCGGCCACAGCGAGAGTGAGTGCGTCCGCACCTACGCGAACGTTGCCGGAACAGGGGACGACGACCAGAAGTCCGAGTATGTAATGGACGCTGAAGACGCGGAGAGCGCTTCGAAGGGCAAGGAAGAGGACTCGGTGAAGGAGGCAACGCCCCCCGAACCTGCAGCCGCCATGGCGCCTAAAAAAAGTCGTGCCAGAAAAAAAATGAAAACGTATGCCTCTTTCCCTTTTTTTCTAGTTTGCTTTCGCCGCAGATCACATGCAAACGTATGGCGTACAAGATCAAAGTGTGTTTTCCCGTCCGAAATCAAGCCAATTTCTATCCAGTCGAAGCTATCCAGGTGGCCCAGGATTCAAAATGGCGTCGTCCTTGAGTCGCAACGTGGCTCTGTCGCAGAGAAGTTTGTCCAGAAAATCGAACTTGTGCCTTTATTTTGTCCTAAATGTCCGTTGTTCATATGCATTACTTCTATGGGACAACTGGCCGTTCCTCGCGAAAGTCGGGATTATCCAGCAAGACCATAATTTCGGAGTCCGTGAATGCGGTCAGCTACTGTAGCTACATGGTATGCTCAATCGCAAATTACAAACAAAAGTGATTAGTTTCGTGCCCTCTTTGCGCTTCACCCCTGTTGACAAATGTCATCCCTCGCGTACAGCCTCGCTTTAGCGGCTAGCTCCGTCTATAGCCCGAACGCACACGACCTACTTGTGCCCATATATACCTATGTGTCACTTTCAGGTAAAGCACACTACACCTTCGCTGCTAATACCCCTCCACAGAGTGAAAGGGCTGATGTTTCTTTCCCATTGGTTACACATACTCAGACGCCATTTACCTGCTGGATCCGTTGCTTGAGCGCAGAGTTTTAATATTTTTAACCATAAGGCTGCACGTGGCACACAAGGAAGTTCAAGGTCTTTCTAAAATTGAGTTAGATACCAGCATATATAGTTTCTCGCATGCGAACTCAACAATGAAATTTATCTGACAATTCCACTCGTCATTTTTTTTTCGAAACGCGCTCCACAATTCAATGATGCGCGCGCTTTGTCTTTGGCGCATCTGATTCGTCGCGCTCTTCATGACGTCAAGGCATGAACCCTTTGCGCCGAAGTCGCCATGGGAAGCCACTGCGCAGTAGTGACGCATCAAATTTCCACGGTTTATATTGCAGTTCAGTGTTTGCACGTGACGTAGATTTATTTTTTAACTTTCGGACCTGTTTGTTTAACTATTTTGGAGCTTCAATTTTCTTTGATCGACATACAAACGCAAAACAGTAACTACGTAGCGTCGTTTATAGGGTTTCCTTAGAACATGTCTAAACAGGAGAACCAGCAGGCACGGCAGATTATGAATGGCATTCGAAACCCCTCGTTTTAGTTGAATGAGAATCCATTCGAACGCGTTCGACACGCAAGTGTAGGAGGGGATTAAATAGCGCCCAAGTTAACCTAGAGAACTCTCAGCAACGGCATTAAAATACCTGAGCAACTTGCGAATTTGTGGTGCTTTGGTGACTCGGATGGTATTTTACTATTACACCGAAATATCTTCCTACGTCATGTGTACCTCTTATGTAAATAATGATAAGGTCTTAGTTCTTTTAGTGTGTAAGAAAACTATTGCTTAGCCGGGACAACAGTTCTATCAGAATTGGAACCTTGTTTTCGTTCCGCTAAACGTTCGGCTTTTGTACATAATCAGAATCCCTGCAGCGATAGAAAACACTTGCGTATAAATATATGGGGATTTCGTGAATAGATTTGTCTTTTTTAAATTTAACAAGAGTGAAACATCCCAGGCCAAAGTGCTGCAGTATTCACCATTCTTCCTGAATGTAGGATCAGATATGAACGTGCATGCCGGTAGCAGTAACAAATGTATTAAAGTGTTTTAGAAAGCCTTCAATGTACGATAATATCATGGGATATAACCAAGCTGGGTCACCTCGCCGACGATTCTATATGTTAAATTATCAAACATCCCGGATGGTAATATCCCTCTTAGGAACACTGCCTTGTTAGAAATGTCTAATTTGGAGTTTGTACATACTTTAGAACATATAACCCGTACAAACAAACGCCCTTAACTGCGATAAGAGCAAAAAATTAGCAGTATTATTCCCGCGACACTTTCTTGAGAGGAAATACGGTAGAAAGAGGGTGGCACAGGCGGCCGCTCCCGCCGGACGTCCAGCTATGACGTATGCCCGGGTGGTTTTCGTCTTCGCTCTTGGCAATTCCGGTATCGCGGGCTTTTGGGGTGGAGCATCGACCGGTTCAGAGAACCATGCCTCCATTGCCCAACCACTCGTCAGTGAAACGCCGGTGGGCGTGACCGCGACGTACTTGTCCATGGCTTTCTGTCGTTCTGCTGTGGTGCTGCTTGGAAAACGTAGATAACCACAAAGGCTTTTTAGGTGGGTAAATCTTGCCAGTGGAAACAAACTTTACGAGGCATGCTCTGTACAGGATTCACGGACATACTCAGTAATTGTTAATGGCAGACGACGCTCAATAGGCCAAGCCGGAAGTCGAGCTAGCTATAAGTGCAGGTCCCTTCCCTCGTGCGAATTTTTCACGCAGTATTGTTCCCTGTGTGCAGCTCGGCGAATTGAAGAATGTATTGAAGCTAAATGCTCTTGCAAAGCCGGAGTGCGCAGTTGATCAAAGTGTGCTGCGGCGCTGGTCTTGGCAGTTGAACAAATGGCGTCGTGTACGGACAAAAGATAAAGTTGGGGGATGCCTTTTAAGGTTTCCGCGAACAAAGGTTGACGCAAAACGCTACGTAACCGCTTTACTTGCCGTAGAAACGGCAATAATATCACGGGAAAATATTTACACAAGCCACAGGAACCGTTTTAAGAATAAATAACACATGACAGTAGAAAGTGTGTGCTTGACGTGGAAAAGCTCTTTATGGCTGTAATAAGACTTCGTTGCTAGGTCGTTGGCTCATGGTTTTTTAAAAAACAAATACTGCGTCGCTGAATGACGAAAGACAGGAAAGCGCGAAACATCTGCCTACAGTTTTACAACCGCATGCTGCCTGCGGCCGAGTTTAGAACTATCTGCCATCCACGCTACATAAACACAAGCTGCGTCGCTCGCGCAGCACTAAAACCGCTGTCACGTGTTCTGGGACCAAAAAAAGCCAACCTATAACAAAGAATTGCAGAACTATTGTCAATAATCCAATAATCCGCAAATATATCTTTGCTGTTTTTTTTTTTTCGTGTGACCGACCTTGCGTTATCTCGAAGGGATTAAATGGCTCACTTGAGACAGCTAACCAACTAAGCGTGCCTTATCGGAATACACGTTGCTCTAGTCAGTGCATTCTTGGTGTTCTTTTTTACTTTCAGACACGCGTGAAAGTGCACAATTAGTTAGAACTGCGATTTAATATACAATGTTCAATATACCTTTATGTATGTGTCTTTCCTGAAACGGATGATGGTTGAGAGATTTGGCCGTCACTACCAAATTGGCTAACTTTTGTTCCGTTATGCACTGCATGCTTTTTCTTTTGGTAATTTCTCTTTACGTTTAACGTAAATGTATATTATAAGGCACAAAAAGGGTCGCTGTGAGTAACGAAGCAGAGAATTCTTACGCCTTAAAACCATAGGTAGACGTTAACACTGTGCCACAATTTTTAACCCCTTGTGCGTCTATTGGGGCCACCCTTACCCCTTGCCTTACCTTTTAACCCCTTGTCCGTCTATCGGAGCCAGGCGTATATCTCCGCAAAAAGCGCCCAAATCAATGACGCCGGTAACCAACCGTACAAGCATCCGACGAGTTTATGTCGCCTTTAGTGTATCTAAGAACCTAACACAACTGCTTGCAGTTCGTTTCAGCACCCACATCCGCTCACAACATCCCCTAAAATTTAAATGCACCGAAGCAAGCCCGACAAGAACAACAAAACGTTTTGTGGTCCCACGCGCCAGCCAAATTCAGTAACGAGGGGAGCACCGAGTGGTGGAGCCACGCATCCAGCTGCCCAGTTCGTATCGTCCCAAGTGTGATGCAGATATTGCAAACAAATATTTCGTACACGGGAACTATTCAATGTGAACTTGCTGCTGTTCTATTTTCTTTTAGTCTAAAACCTATTCCGTTTCATTTGGCTTTACATATTACCTGTCGGATTAAGGCGGTTGCATACTTTACACGCCACTGTGGCTCAGTGGCTAAGGAGTTGTGGTACTGAGCACGAGGACGCGAGTTCGATTCCACGGTCACTTTTAAGATGGAGGCGAAAAGCAAAAACGCCGGTGTGTGCGAGATTTCAGCGCACGTTAAATATACCTAGGTAGTCAAAATTATGACGGCACCCTACCCTTCGACGCCCCACATCACCCGCGTTGCGTCAGCGCCAAATTCTGCAACCAATCAATGATTGCGTACTTTGGATTAGATGGGTGGGTACCGCTATATTATTGGGCGACTTTGTGGATATTATCATGCTGCCTAAGAGAGGTAATTCAATGGGCCATCCTGCTCCTTCTGCATTTTAACTGAATTTAGCAGGTCATTGTCACGAAAAAACTTTTTGTAGGAGTGTTATTAGACTATGACGCCAGTTTTATATGTCTCCAGTAAAGTACGTTGTTGGGCTAGTTGGTGCATGTCTCAACTTGAAAAAGGCGCTTAAAAAATACACAACACGAGCACGAAGAAGGACGGGACGGATGCGCACTAACAACTGATGTATTGGAAAGGAAAAACAGGAGTATAAGTAGGTTGTCAATAAGCCACACACATAAAAAAATAAAATCAGCGATAAAAGAACCAACAAGGCCACGGCAGCAGAAAATTCCACACATCATTACTGCGTGTTGTCGAGGAAGCGAAACTCATTCAAAAACAGTGATAGCGAGGGCTCGCTGATACAATCAGCGCGGAATTTTTGGATTAAATAGGCTTCACGCAGTTCTCTCGCCACAGTGTCACGACTTTTTCCTACTATCTGCGTATCTTCTAGTCGTGGTGCACATTCCTTGCCACACTCCCGGCAGTGATGGGGCAAGTGCGACCCAGTGCCGTTCTTCATTGAGAGGTCATGCTCACGTAGGCGTTCATTAACGCATCGGCCAGTTTGGCCGATGTAAAATTTTCCGCATGTCAGTGGAATCTTGTAAACGACGCCTACTCGGCAGTGGACGTATTGCACACCGTGCTTCTTTTCGCAACAACTAGTTTTTCTTTTTCCGTTGATGCGTTTGCACAGGCTCGCCAACTTGCATGGCGCTGAGAACACAATCGGCACGTTAAACCTCGAGGCCACTCGCTTCAGATTGTGGGTCACTTTGTGCATATAAGGCACTACCAGGGGTCTCTTTTTCTTTTCACTGTTAACCACAGGATTCGAGTGCCGATGCTTAATCTTCTTGAGTATCGACTCTGATACGACTGACAAAAGTGGGCGAGGATAACCCGCTTCCTCAAGTCGTGACAACTGGGCATCGAAACTTGCTTCCATGCGGTGAACGCATGATTTAACAAGAGCGCCCTGAAGACACAAGATGGCAATCGCTCGCTTCACTGTCTTTGAATGGGCGGACTCAAACGGAAGGAGACCTTTTGTGGCACGAGGGCAGTACATCCAACAAACATGATTTTTTGCTATGCAGAGGTCTAAATCCAAGAATCTAAGCTTCTGCCCTGTCTGAAGTTCATGAGTGAAGCTCAGGCTGCCTCCCACTTCGCGAAAGGACCCCAATACCTGCTCCACGCTTTCGTGGTAGGTTAGCAATTCCTGCTTACTTAAACAAATTAAGTAGTCATCTACGTATCTAAAAATCCTAAGGACCGCGTCTTTGCTCACCTCCTCTTGCAACCTCCGGTCAAAACTAGACAAAAAAATAGTGGATAAAATGGGGGCGACACACGAGCCAATGCAAATTCCCTTTTTTTGCGTGTATAGATCTCCGGAAAACTTCACAACGGTGGCGCTTAAATAGAATTCGAGAAGGGACAAAAAGGCGTCTACGGAGATACCCGTCATATTCTGGAACTTCGTAGCCCCATTCACATCAATGCAATCTTGAACACATAAAAGCAATTCGTCATGTGGAATAGAAAAGAACAAATCCTCAATATCCACTGAAAAAACACTTCCGACCGAGCTGTTATTGTCCAAGTAGGCAATGACTTCAGAAGAATTCTTGACAACAAAAGTATCATCCACTCTTAACATTTGCAAGTGCTTTTGAAGAAACCTACTAAGTTCACGTTGCCAGCACCCGTTTTCACTGACAATGCATCGGAAGGGAATGCCATCCTTATGCGTCTTGGCCGCGAAAAATATAGAAAGGCAGGAATCTTTGCAGTCCTTGATAGACTTTGCTAGTTTTTCGAGTTCTAACACATTGCACTTGGACACCGCTGTGTTCTTTACCTTTTGTGGGTTGAGCTTAACAGGGACGAAGTTCTTCTGCACAGCCACCACCGCCTTCTCCGTGAACAAGTCAGTGGGCATAACCACGAAGCCGCCCTCCTTGTCAGAGTTGAGGAGCTGTAGTGCATTGTCTCGGAAGTGTTGGACAACCGTGTTAAGCGAAGACTGGTGACGTGTTATGCTGCCTGTAGTCGCCTGGAGGAGGACATCCACGCCTTCCAGGAGGCACCGTTGCTGGTCTTCCGCTTCAGCCTTCCCTGCTACGCGTCGGTTGAGGGCTAGTAGTTCATGGGCCACAGTTTTCGGCTCGACGCTGAACTTGGGACCTTTGTTGAGCACCTGGACGACTTCTTGTGGCAACTTTGCATCTCCTAGCACATGGAGGGATGAGGCACTGTGGCACTTGTGTTGTTTCTTCGGAAGTTGGGCCAGCATACATCCCCACAAAAACTCAGTGGTCTGGGTGGCTAGTTTCCTATGCGATCTCAGTGTGCTTGCTCCGAGCCATTCCGGATATTGGCTATGGCAGAAAACACGTAGCCAGTCCTGGTATAGACGCACTTGACGACGAAACTCCGAGCGTAATATTCTGATGATACGCTTGACGTGTCCGAAGGATGGTTGCACCGCGCCAAACAGCGCGGCCACTTCAGCCGGCACAATGGCTTTTCTCAAGCACAGTGAAAGACGTCTTGCCTTGCATTCAGTCCATGCGATGTGGCTTACCAGTAAAGAGGGATTTAGTTGAGGAGAAGAACACGTAAAAGGGCCCACTGTAGAAGAAAGATACTTCAGTAAAGTACGTTGTTGGGCTAGTTGGTGCATGTCTCAACTTGAAAAAGGCGCTTAAAAAATACACAACACGAGCACGAAGAAGGACGGGACGGATGCGCACTAACAACTGAAGTGGCCGAAGTGGCCGCGCTGTTTGGCGCGGTGCAACCATCCTTCGGACACGTCAAGCGTATCATCAGAATATTACGCTCGGAGTTTCGTCGTCAAGTGCGTCTATACCAGGACTGGCTACGTGTTTTCTGCCATAGCCAATATCCGGAATGGCTCGGAGCAAGCACACTGAGATCGCATAGGAAACTAGCCACCCAGACCACTGAGTTTTTGTGGGGATGTATGCTGGCCCAACTTCCGAAGAAACAACACAAGTGCCACAGTGCCTCATCCCTCCATGTGCTAGGAGATGCAAAGTTGCCACAAGAAGTCGTCCAGGTGCTCAACAAAGGTCCCAAGTTCAGCGTCGAGCCGAAAACTGTGGCCCATGAACTACTAGCCCTCAACCGACGCGTAGCAGGGAAGGCTGAAGCGGAAGACCAGCAACGGTGCCTCCTGGAAGGCGTGGATGTCCTCCTCCAGGCGACTACAGGCAGCATAACACGTCACCAGTCTTCGCTTAACACGGTTGTCCAACACTTCCGAGACAATGCACTACAGCTCCTCAACTCTGACAAGGAGGGCGGCTTCGTGGTTATGCCCACTGACTTGTTCACGGAGAAGGCGATGGTGGCTGTGCAGAAGAACTTCGTCCCTGTTAAGCTCAACCCACAAAAGGTAAAGAACACAGCGGTGTCCAAGTGCAATGTGTTAGAACTCGAAAAACTAGCAAAGTCTATCAAGGACTGCAAAGATTCCTGCCTTTCTATATTTTTCGCGGCCAAGACGCATAAGGATGGCATTCCCTTCCGATGCATTGTCAGTGAAAACGGGTGCTGGCAACGTGAACTTAGTAGGTTTCTTCAAAAGCACTTGCAAATGTTAAGAGTGGATGATCCTTTTGTTGTCAAGAATTCTTCTGAAGTCATTGCCTACTTGGACAATAACAGCTCGGTCGGAAGTGTTTTTTCAGTGGATATTGAGGATTTGTTCTTTTCTATTCCACATGACGAATTGCTTTTATGTGTTCAAGATTGCATTGATGTGAATGGGGCTACGAAGTTCCAGAATATGACGGGTATCTCCGTAGACGCCTTTTTGTCCCTTCTCGAATTCTATTTAAGCGCCACCGTTGTGAAGTTTTCTGGAGATCTATACACGCAAAAAAAGGGAATTTGCATTGGCTCGTGTGTCGCCCCCATTTTATCCACTATTTTTTTGTCTAGTTTTGACCGGAGGTTGCAAGAGGAGGTGAGCAAAGACGCGGTCCTTAGGATTTTTAGATACGTAGATGACTACTTAATTTGTTTAAGTAAGCAGGAATTGCTAACCTACCACGAAAGCGTGGAGCAGGTATTGGGGTCCTTTCGCGAAGTGGGAGGCAGCCTGAGCTTCACTCATGAACTTCAGACAGGGCAGAAGCTTAGATTCTTGGATTTAGACCTCTGCATAGCAAAAAATCATGTTTGTTGGATGTACTGCCCTCGTGCCACAAAAGGTCTCCTTCCGTTTGAGTCCGCCCATTCAAAGACAGTGAAGCGAGCGATTGCCATCTTGTGTCTTCAGGGCGCTCTTGTTAAATCATGCGTTCACCGCATGGAAGCAAGTTTCGATGCCCAGTTGTCACGACTTGAGGAAGCGGGTTATCCTCGCCCACTTTTGTCAGTCGTATCAGAGTCGATACTCAAGAAGATTAAGCATCGGCACTCGAATCCTGTGGTTAACAGTGAAAAGAAAAAGAGACCCCTGGTAGTGCCTTATATGCACAAAGTGACCCACAATCTGAAGCGAGTGGCCTCGAGGTTTAACGTGCCGATTGTGTTCTCAGCGCCATGCAAGTTGGCGAGCCTGTGCAAACGCATCAACGGAAAAAGAAAAACTAGTTGTTGCGAAAAGAAGCACGGTGTGCAATACGTCCACTGCCGAGTAGGCGTCGTTTACAAGATTCCACTGACATGCGGAAAATTTTACATCGGCCAAACTGGCCGATGCGTTAATGAACGCCTACGTGAGCATGACCTCTCAATGAAGAACGGCACTGGGTCGCACTTGCCCCATCACTGCCGGGAGTGTGGCAAGGAATGTGCACCACGACTAGAAGATACGCAGATAGTAGGAAAAAGTCGTGACACTGTGGCGAGAGAACTGCGTGAAGCCTATTTAATCCAAAAATTCCGCGCTGATTGTATCAGCGAGCCCTCGCTATCACTGTTTTTGAATGAGTTTCGCTTCCTCGACAACACGCAGTAATGATGTGTGGAATTTTCTGCTGCCGTGGCCTTGTTGGTTCTTTTATCGCTGATTTTATTTTTTTATGTGTGTGGCTTATTGACAACCTACTTATACTCCTGTTTTTCCTTTCCAATACATCAGTTGTTAGTGCGCATCCGTCCCGTCCTTCTTCGTGCTCGTGTTGTGTATTTTTTAAGCGCCTTTTTCAAGTTTATATGTCTCGCAGGCTGGCTGGCTATAGATGTCGGACGTGCTGGCCTCCTATCTGTAGTCGGTTTGAACACCTTATAAGCAGTCCCATTAAATTCCGCGTAATTTTTGGTGATTTCGTGTAATGCCCAGTAATCCTGTAAGTGACTCAGGAATGAAAAAGCTTTTCGTATTTAAATATAACACCTAAGGGCAAATATGAATGTCATCAAACTTTCTACCGCGTTTCAGGACATCGGCGACTTAATGGGACGAGCTCCCTTTCTAGAACTGATTGGTTCCAAGCCCGTGATCAACAGGCCTCGGCCAGGAGCTATTAAGACCCGCTTCCCCTTCAAGCTTTAGCATTATGATAGCACGCAAAATACATCTATGTCCAAAGAAATCCTTACGACTGCTGCGTGTCCTTCTACCACCACACGAAGTCATTTCCGTCCTACCGGTTTGCAAACGAACCTTTCGACAAGTTTTTCGACATGTTCATGGAAGGAAAGGTCGACTTTGGGGATTACTTCGACTATCTGCTGTCCTGGTACGAGCATAGAAACGACGACAATAGTCTGTTCATAACGTACGAAGAACTGAAGAAGCATCCTCGAGCAGGCATTCTTATAATGGTGGACTTTTTGGGGAAAGAAAGCGGCGAGAAGCTTCGCGAGAAGCCCGAAGTTCTAGACAGGATCCTGGACTTAAGCAGTGTGAAAACCATGAGGGGTTTCAACGAGGAGTTCAAAAAGTGGATACCTCCGGCCACTAAAATGACCCAGTCTTCAGCAGTGGCTAAAGCTTGTGGTGCAGGGGCCACAGATGGAGAAGACAAATTAATGACGGGTGAATTTGTTCGAAAGGGAGTTGTCGGGGACTGGAAGTACTATTTCACTCCAGATCAGATGAAACGGACGAAGGAAAAGATTGCGATGAAGACGAAAGAAAGTACTCTAATCAGTCTTTGGAAAGATGTTGATCTTCCTTAACAGGACCACACGGGGCCGAGCATTCAGGCAGAATTAGAGGATTACAGTGGCTGTGGATGTCACGGGCGCGATTCCTAGAAGCGGAGGAGTAAGCATTCATTCGCTCTCTTTCTACCCAAAAATCCCCCTTAGCGCTCTACAGTCGTGTTATTTCCTGCACAAGCTTCGAGCTTCTTGCACAGCATGTTGTATTCACGATACATCTTAGTGTGAAGTGTCAAGTGGCTGTAAGGATATGCAACTCGATTTCCCGTTGGTGCCTTATCACAGAAATAGTGCCTGAAGCGTGTCAGCATTCTAGTTTCTTGGGCTTCCGTGGACGACTATCGAAAAATAATAGGCCGCCTATATTTTTTATAATTACCGATGTAATTGTGCAATTGTAAGTCACTGCTGAAACGTTGGTGAGTTACCGTGTTTAAAATTACACATTTTATACCTGGGGCCGTATAATGTCTATCAGAGTGGGTATTAAAATAGATCGCTAAAAAAAGTTGTTGTTGAAGCTATACCTATGTCTTTGTGTTATAGAAGCAACTAAAAGAAATGTGCGCATATTAGTGCAACATTTGCTTTGGCAATTACAGTTCCGATAACAGGGCTTTTGCGTTCGGGTTATGTAGCATGTGGAATTTCTCTAGAATAAATCCTGTAAAGGAAAGTTTGACATCCACCTAAATGCAGCCATACGGCTACAAAGGAAAGCTATACAGCTTTATCAGAAACTTCGCAGTTGAAGAAAAATTCGCCCTGGTCCAGGACGAATTTTTCTTGAACTGCGAAGTTTCCGAGAAAGCTGTATAGCTTTCCTTTGTAGCCGTATGGCTGCATTTAGGTGGATGACAAACTTTCCTTTACAGAAACTTACTGCACCTTGGGGATTTCCCCTAAATCTGGTCGATTAACAATAAATCCTGTTTGCATTTATTTTACAGATGACTTCTATTATGTTATAAGTGCACGTGGTGAATGCAACAACAAATGATTACAATGCCATATGCACCCGTTCAGTGTTAGCACACATAAATATAAATTAATGGTTCTAGATATTCTTGCAAATTAACGTCTGCAAGAGACGCTCACGGTTATTTCTTGCAGTCGTGCTTTTGTTTGCACTGATGTTACGAGATTCGCCCCGTAAAATGCATCCCATGTGCGGAATTGCTTGGCTTATGCTGGTCGTCCTCGCTCATTACGATGGAAGCCTCCCACGATAGAAACCTCCCTAACGCTGGTTCCGCTGCTGTGTTTCCTAGACCAGTGCGATGCTTCGCCTGCAAAACAGACGTGACCCCAACAATCCGCCATTTCATTTGGGACGGCAGTGCACTAGATCGGCTTCCGCAAAATACCGCCCGGCCTGGGTCCTCTTCTATGAGGATTGAATGAGGCCACGTGATCGGCACCAAGATACGTAAGCCGCATTGTGGCACTTCGTTTGTAAGGCAGCCAAGGCAAGCCATTCTTAACACCCTCTTTCAACCCTGCGGCATCGAGCCATCCCAAAGAAACATATTTGTCTGTCTGTCTGTCCTCACTGAGATCACCTGGTTGAACTGGGTATCCGGGTCTGGGAAGGCCAGGGATACGTTCAACATCTCGAAGGTGTGGCAGGGATGTAAGGCCAAATTTGGGGTGCGTTGGCATGCCAGTACCATGTAAAAAGCGAGCCAGGCTTAGGGCAGTAAACAATATGAGCAGGTGTGAGTCAATACAAGCCAGCCCATATAACATAGTTATTAATGTTTAACTGCACGTTAACACTCAAGATATAAAAGAAACAGAAGTAGACGGCCCACCACGAAAGCCCAGCCATGCTTCCTTCCAGGATATCATCTTTCGATGTCTGGTAGAAACTGAAAATAGTCGGAAACAGCGCGACGCCAATGGCAAATATACAACTACGAGCGTTGATGGACAACTGGATTTTGTCTATTGCGTCAGGCAGAGGGAACATTTGACATAATTTTCCACTCGACGTTTTAAAAGCGATAAATGGAACAGGAGAGTTTCAAAGAGGACGCAATAAATGATTATGCAATTTCGACCATGGCACAAGATGATAAACCCGCTGAACTGGCTGTGAAGCGTGTCTACTGCTGCGTCGCGGTATTCAGTGCCAGTGGTAACAAGAGCTACAAAACGTGTGTTGAACCAACCGTCAGCGTCCTTAGCGTTCACAGACGCTTCACAATGTTCCCTGCTTTCCCGATGCACTTATGGTATCTGATTTCAGCGCCCGTGTTCGTACTTTAACGTGAAACTGTTTTATGTCCGAGCACACCAACATCTCACCGGCGTCATATCCGTCACGGAAATGACATTAGTCGAACCTCGTTATATCGAACACGGGTATATCGAATTATTGCTTATATCGAACCATTGTCAGTTTTTTTAAAGAATTACATGCATTTTTAATTTTCTGTATCGAACTCGGTCGGTTAAGAAATGGATATATCGAACTCAGCGCCGGCCGAAAGCGCGCGCTCCGGAGACAGGTGGCAGGCCTTCCCGCAACGCAGGGGAGAATAGCGGTGGCGCAGCAGGCGTTTGCGACTCAAACGCATGCCTGAGGCGCCGGTAGCGCCATTCAGGCTAGGCGGCATACGCAGTTTGCTGACTCAGGCTCAGCCGGTTCACCAGTTGGTTCAGTCGTTGTTCATCAGCTTCAGTCATCGCCTTCCCTTGTTTCAGTCGATAAGCTCAAGCCTCAACGCCTTAAAGGAGCCATGAAGACAAAATACAAGTTGGGTTTATTAGAAAGACTGCTTAGTCCCGATAACAATCATACCAATATCATCGCAATCTTCGAACAAATAACGGAGATATTAAAGAAAACGTGTGAGGCCGTGGCGACCCCCTAGCCAATTTCCCGCAACTTTTCTATGACGTCACGGAACCTTGTTTGTGCGATTGGCGGCCGCCTAACTGACCTGTCGCGACGACACATGACTGGACGTATGTAATGGGGCCTCTAGTTCCATTTGACCGCATCACTTGAATGCTAACATGCAGTTAACGCACTGAAAATTATGTTTTATTGTTGGTCCGTATGACGTCATTCTTGCTCATAACACGTCACTGTGGCGCAAAATTTGAAAGTTTTTAAATACTTCTTGCTTTTTTTCCGTTAAAAAAACATCTTTTGTGGCTCTAATGGAGCTGGGTGAGATACTGAATCCTAGTTCTTTCAAATTAAACAAAGTTGTATTTTCTCTTCATGGCTCCTTTAACGAACTCTTCAGCGTCGTGCGTGGTTTAAACTAGTGGACACTGTTCGCGCAGTTACGTGACTGTGTTTGCAAGGCGCTGTGTCAGCCGCGTGCGGCGTAGTGATGGTCAACTCGAGGAAACAGTCAACGCTGCTGCAGTTTTTTTTCCCCTGGGAATAAATAGTTCACTTTAACGCTTCATGTGAGTTGTCATTCTTGTCGTTGCCTTTTTAGTGATTGAATCGCGCTGCATTTTGACGCGTTTTTTATCCAATTTTATATATCGAATTTCCGTTATATCGAACTGTTTCACGGTTCGCGCACTGTTCGATATAACGAGGTTTGACTGTACCACAAAAAGTTCCATTGACGGAGGCTCCGGCCGGATTCAAGGCCACGAACGATCTCGCCGCAACGGGAGGAACACAGCGCCATGCACACTGCGCTATGAATTCAAGCGCAAGTAGACCTACGAACGCCCTTATACATTTCCCACTACATCTTCATTCAGATGGTTCCGTTGCCTACGAGACGCGAAGCGAAGTAGTTCAGCATTTCGGTAATGAGCGCCGACAGTTGACGCGGGTGAATTGAGGCACCCCCCGCCACGTAAGCTTTCGGTTTCGGGTTCGGTTCGGTTTCGTTCGCACGGTTTTGACGGGGCTGTAGTTGCAGTCGTATTTACGCATTGTTCCGGCGCGTGCAATCCAGTGTCTAACGTTGATGCCTCTAACGGTGCCATACTGATGTAATATAAACAGCGATGCGCAAGTTCATATGAATGCACAATAAACATTTAAATGCTGCCGTGAAGGCACATTACACTTTCGTGTTTTACCGATTCCTATAAAATAGGCGTCAACCAACTGTTTTCACAGTCCTGTCTTTGCCTTGTTTTCGAGTATGTCCACTATTTCTTAGAAGTGAATTTGGTTGCAGGCCGCCATTTACACAAATAAGTCGCTATGCCGCCAAAGACTTGGTGAGAAAGAATCTGTGAAGGCGCCCAGCTTTGTCTATGTTACTTAATAACTGGGTATTTCGAAGTTTGCGATAAATGCGTTATGGTTGGTATCGGCATAAACAAACTTTTAAATGAACACACCATTTTTTTTACCTAGGATGACCAGACATACCGCTTTCACCGGGACAGTCCGGTGTTTGTGTTCCGCTTCGGCCGTCTCATCATTTTGTCTCATGTCCGTTTTCGCAGGACTCCATAGTTTCAAAATTGATGGCACACAAGTCGATCAAAACAAAAGTGAGCCGGCTCGCCACAAGTAAATGTAGCAAATATGACCTAAAGTTGTTTGAACTATTTACGGGCAAAATGAAAATTAGATATATTCTTACCGAAGAAATCATTGAACTATTTTGCCGAAGACTACTTTGAACTGGCGTTATTTCATCAGTGGACCATTGTTAACAAAACATTTAAAAGCAACTAGACGATTGGAAAGCTTCGGTTATCCTTACAGGTATTTCGGTCTCCGAGAGTAAAAAAAGGTCAAAAGGGGATTTGCAGGCTGCCCTTCAATTTCTTGCGTAATTTTTTGTGCTTCGAAACTGAGCCTGTGTTTTTCTGAAAACATGGCTCGGTGAAGCGTGTTTTTTTAAATTGTGAACTCGACGTCGACTTCAAATCGCTGCCAACATTGCATGGAATGTTGCTTGTGCGGCGTGCCTTTTGTACAAGTGCGAACAACTTTTCAACCGTGTCTTGCGCGCTGGCATTCTGCGTAAAAAAATTCCCCTTCTTAGAAGAATGCAATCACCGGGGATATACGCCAACAAGGGACCCGAAACGGGACGATAGAAATGAATGCGCGTAATTTAACTGTGCGTGCGATTGTTCCCCTGGCCCGAGAGAGGGCTTAGTGCAAAATGTAATGTTTTAACCGATAGCAGGTCTGGCATTAAAGTTTTTTTTTCCCAATCTCAACCTTTCGTCATTTGTACCCTCTCGTTTTCTACGTCCAAGTGAATGCTCACCCTTTTTAAAGGCACACTGCGTGCAATATCATTGCTTGAAGAAAACTTCATAAAATTCATACACCCTTTGTATAACGAACATGGGGATTAAAACGCGAAGCTTAATTGTGTGTGATTCAGGTAGAGAAGTGCCAAAGCCAAAGCAATAATGAATGTAGTGGAGGAATTGCCGAGTAGTAATTAATTGTTAGGTTGAATGGAGACCCGTATTCCGCATGGAAGCCTGATTTTTTGTCGGGTGATTCACTCCCGCCCTGCCCTTGACGGTTGCTGTGATGTTCAGAATGGCGCTTGCATAGTAGTGCATATGCGCGTTTGCATCTAGAGTAAAACCTAGGTATAGATAAACACGAAATAACGAACTAATGGACACCACTAAGCAATCGTAAGTTGACATGAAGTTTCCATAGACGCTAGTGTATTTAAGACCTCATTTTAACCAAGACAAAACTCCCTTGCAATGGGTATTACAAACTTTTTTTTTCTACAACGAGCATTAACGGACCATTTTGGCACCCGTGAGGGCAATGTATTATAGCGCGCGACGGTTCACATCGCATGACGGATGCGGTGGTTTAAAATTCGCGATCACACCGTAGCTCCCGTCATAACCCTTTCTTGTAGACCCGCCCACACTCTTTAGCTGCTCGCGTGGAGCGGCGTTCAAGTTATTACCGATTCTATTTGTGGGGTCATCCGAGTTTCGGCCGCCAAAAAGGAGATGAACGACGGGAAACGGAAGCGCAAAACCATATCAGTCGTGCATAAGGTGACTGTACTGAAAGCCGAGAAGTCTCTCATGAAGATAAAAAAAATGTAGCCGAAGGTTTTGGCGTAGCGCTGAGCACGCTGACCACGATTTGAGCAGCAAAGAGTACGTCATCGGCGCTGTCGCGCGTGCCGTAAAATTCAGCAGAAAGAAGCTGCGACCCCTCAACTACGAAGCTGTTGTGGAGGCAGTCGCCAAGCGGGGTTTTGGATGCACAAGGAAGCGACATTCCAGTGCGTGTTGCACTTTTGCAGCGCAAAGGGAGTGTCTTGGCGTGCATCATGGGGCACGACTATTTTGTGGCGAGTGCCGAGCAGTTGGCGAACACGATCTTGATCGTGGGTGAGTTGAACGAAGAGCGGGCGAACCACTCCTTGCCGTTTTTTTTCGCTTGTTTTTCTCCGTACGGCGGCCGTTCCCGTTCTTTTTTTGCATGTGGCCTGCTGTCAGTTTCGGATGTGAGTAAATCCTCTCTTGCTTGCAAATTGTCTGTAGAAATGGACGTTGGCGATGTCGAGTTAAAGGTTATAACGAAAAAATTCCCACCCCCGTCCTCCTTTGTTATAACGAGGTTTTACTGTGTATGCCGTGAGCTACCGTGGTCTCTAACCCTTGAGCGAGAGTATGGTGCTGGCTTGTGTGCTCGTTATGCGATGACCTGCGGTTTCGTTGTTCCTATCAGTACGATTTAATTCACTGCTTATTTGGATCCTAGTTCTATGCGGATACGGGTACTGTTTGCCTTTCCTCCCCTATAGTTCTACTGAGTGTGTCTGCTCACTGATGTGTCTTCTAAAATTCATTGTTCTCAAAAGTTTTAAACTACGCCGGACGCCATTTCCTAAAGCAAGGAAGCTTCGCTTTAAAATTGCGTTCCCTATCGGCCATATTGGAGTGGCGCTATGGGAAAGACGTCGGCTTCATAACGCGAGACACCCAGCTACAATTCTGACTGCGGGGAGCGTTTTTTTTTCTTAGGTGTTTCTGTTGTGTTGGCTTTCGTGCATTGCATTTAAACGCGTCCCGGAAGCCATACGTGTGGAATAGAAACCTTCGCCTTAAAAACAAGTTTCTCGCTACAACTTTGACAACTCGCAATGTAAGACTTCACAAACTTTCATCACCACAATGAGTGCACTTTTGCTAATGCTTCACACGTGTTCAAGGCCCCAAAGGTTCCACTAATGGTTTCGTTGCTATTAAAAGCCATGCTAATGTGCAGTGTTCGTACTGATTTTTTGCCATTATTATCTATGATGTGGGGGCAACGATCCCTCTAAGAATGTCATCAGCACATCTGAAAAGAAATTATGAGCCATTTCCCTTACCACACGACTTGGTAGTTAGTCCGAATAAAGTGAAAGTTGCAAGCCAACATTTTCTCCGTAAAAAGCCGCTTGCACTGGTACAGGAACGCACCTATTCTGACTCTGCTTTCTTTATGTGGTGCGTATCTTTTTCTCATATACTACATATGGGATATATACGTCATGACCTTTATAAGCTTGAGGTCAAAGTCATGCTTCGATCTTAAAAAGAGCGCTTGTTACTAAATGTCCCACTAAATATGCATTTCCAGGTTATCAAGCGTATAAGCTTCAAAGAAAAGCCTAAATGATGTTTTGAACGCCATGCGTTCTTGGTGGTGACTGCGCGCTAAATATTCAAGACACTCACCCGAACTTTCGTCTTCCACTACCGCCAGCGTTAAACCACGCAGGCGTTTCGGAAGTTCTGTTAGAAGACAAAACATTGGCCGCGTATCCCCTCCTTTCGTTGCAAATGTCGTCAAAAGACAACAGTCTTTGTACACATTTGCCACGGAAATGCTCCTCTTTCTTTCCCGCTCACGTCTCATGCTGTTTCTGTTCCGTCGCGCTCATCCCGAGGTAAACACACTAAAGGTTTTCTCAAGGTGATTTGAACTTACCGTGTTCCACTGCTAAAGGCGGGGTTCCTAAATGCCAGCGCGGCAGTACGGCGGAGATGCGCGTGAATCCAGACGGCCGACTTCAAGGTTTATAGAACCGCGTTTCCGTGCTCTAAGTGCGTTCTAAGCAGAACGTGAAACCTAGCTAGTGGAACCTTTCTTGGTTGTTGCCGCGTGATTTCTCATATGTCGCCAGGAGGTGACGTAAACAACAGAACAGCAGGCAGCAGTTTTCTGCAGTAGATGTAGAATATCATTTGCTGTCAAAAAACAAAGCATCCAGGAATTTTTTAATAAAAGAACACTGCAAATACCACTCATGCGTTGATTTTCTTTCTTAATGCGTAATGTCATGTTCTAGTTCAACAAAGTTTACTAGTATGAACATATAAACCGTGCTTAGACATTTACATTTGGCTGTCAGTATATAAGACTATTGCGCTGTAAGCATTTTTCTTTGGCCGGGTGGCTGGATCGAGTTACAGACAGACAGACATTCATACACACAGACCAAAATTTTGGGGTATAAGTATCTCAAGAAAGACTATCGTCTTTAATAATATACACGGATGTCTATTTGCAGGCTGACGCTGGAACATTCTCAGGCAAAACATTAAACAATAAGCGAATCACTATTGGTCATACTTAAGCGGTTACAATTACTTGTAATATAGCAAATAGAACTAAAAAAGCACAGAGAAAAGCAAAATAAAATTAAGAATTGGAAATTTTTAAAAAGTTTTTTTCAAAGCCCGTTCACTGCTTAAGAGAAAATAACTGTGCCGCTATTGTTTTAAATTAGTTGTTGCAGAAGCGTGTGGTGTTTGATAATGTTTATAAAGTGTTTTATATTAAATCTAAATAATAAATGTTGGTTTTCCAGCATTTCATAGAAGTAATTAGGAAACGTTTGCCCCGATCCAGTGCAAGCTGAGGGTGCACTGCGATGGTGGCGTAGGTATGCCTCGTTAACCGTTCGCAGCGGCACTCTGGCAGCTCCCCGGAAGACCAAAATACCGTAATGAAGCGTAGTGTAACCACATGTGTTTCGCGAACTGCTTGGACGCCACCATTCGGTGAGTAATGTAAACCGGTGGTTCGCTCATGTATTGTAAATACGTCCGTGCTTAGAACGAACAGTATTCTGTGCAGGAAAACGCTCACAGTGAACCGCTGCTTCTACGCATTAAAATTTAAGAGCACATTGCATTCCAAACAATGTTTCTGAGACGATCACCAAAAGAGTGTTATCCCCATTATACCCAAATTGAGCCATTTACAGCGTAAAATGGCACAATTGCCGTTCAGCTGCTGTATACAGAGGATCAACCGTATGGTAATGGCAAAATCTGCTTTCCAGAAATAACATATTTGGCGGGCCGCAGTCCTGCATGCGCCGTTTTCCGTTCATTAAACCACAATATTTGGAGGCTTAATATGTACTGTAGACTAGGTTCAGACTACCCACGCAAAACACATATCGGGAGCTGTGGACGTAAAAAAAAAACTGCATGTGACGCAGCTCGGTTGGCTAAGGCTGGAAGTGACGCCATTGTTTAAAGTTATTGCGGCAGTGGCGGCAACAGTCTGAAACCGGCATTAGTCAGCTTCGTTCGAACATTTCACAAGTACGACGCAGCGATGAAAAGCTTCTTTAGAGAATAGAGCTTTTCTTGTGAGCTGCTTAGTATGTGGAAGGCGTTTTGATCTGAACTCAAAGCTTTTCCCAAAGTGAAGAAGAAGAAAAATTGAGAGAGCAATTTCCCGTGCCACAAACACAATGCAAGTTTCATTTGCTGAAAGAGGCTGCTACGCATCGATACCAAACGTATCAATCCTAATGCAAGCTCTGAAAAATCACCCACTATTATCGGTAACGATTAAAGCAGTTCACAGTCCACAGCCTCCGTGACAACAGAGTCTTGTTTGGGAGGTTGGCGATCGCCGAACAAGGCCACGGTAAGAAACACAAGAGTGTATTGTACCGCTAGGGACTCTAGACCCATTTCATCGCTGACGTAATGTTAAAGTGCAGTTAGTAGAAAGAAAACTATCTTTTTAGGGCTGTGCTCCCTTTCGTCACTGCTGACGTCTTGCAGCTTCATATATGAATATGTTTTAATATTTCTCGCGTATTTTGTCTTTCACCTTTCGTGACAGGTATAAAAATGCGGGGAATACCGAAGACCAGCGGTTCTAAATTGAACGCGGTTCAATGACATTTTTACGGACCATTAGTGCAGCTCTCGCCAGACCACATGTAGAACGCTTTTATTTTCGCTTGCTAAGTGGACGGGTGTGCCTATTCTGCGTCTCAACCAATGCGGCAATTGGTGGTAAAAAAAACTTCCCATGCTTTTTAGACACTTCTCCACCAAAGCCGAAACACATTTGAGAGTGCAGCTCGAATTCTACCCACTTTACAGACGCTAAGGAAGTGGCGAAGTGTTGCGTTTTAGTTGATTCTAAGCCACCCAAAACTCTATAGGTGTTATCGTAGCCCATGTTATCACCGGCGGTAGTTCGGCTTGAAAAGGCCGCATGGTTTTGGGGTGTGTCTTTTGTCGACGCGTTTGCCATAGGCCAATAAACTGCGCGATTTTTCCAATGCAGCCAAGAAAAGCTTTGCAGTTTTAAGAGGCAGTGTCGCAGTTTCGGTGCGTTATATCTCTTGAAGCGATTTGTGGAATTGTATAGACCTTTCATACTAAGTGCAAATTGACCAGACGAGTCATCACTTTGTGCTAGTGATCCTGAGTTCATAGCTTTTAGAACAACAAGCAAAAGAGCGTTGAGGCGTGTATTGCTCATAAAGTAATGTTCAGCCCAAGAGAGTTGAATTTGAACTTCACTTAAACCCCGCATGGGGCACTTTGGGCTATCACACTGTCGGTGGATAGCGACACTGCATAACCATAGGAAGGAAGGGAAGAATTACGGAAAAGGAAAGGCAGGAATGTCAACCAGGCTGTGGCCTAGTTTGCTATCCTACATGTGGGGAAGGGGAACAATGGGAAAAAAGATGAAAAGCAGTAAAAGAAGGGGAAGGTAAAGAGAGAGCGTAAAGAAGTGTGGCCAGCACCACGACGCTATAGGCGATAGAGTTCATTGACTTCACAGACAGCAGTCCCTTGCGCTACAGTATGCTGGGTAAGTTCGTTGCTTTTAGGAAGCACGGGAGCGCTTTTGTGGCCTTGTGCGTAGATGACGGTGAATGCCAGTGGTCCGGCCGCCGAGAATCGAGCTTCCGTAAAGTTGAGGAGAGTGGCCTTCTTGCCGATGAAAAACGCGGACATTCGTATAGAAGGTGGTGTATGGTCTCCGGTGTGTCGCAGACTTCACACGCCTCGCTGTCTGCCATTCCAATCAAATGGGAGTAAGCATTTGTGAAGGCAACTCCAAGCCAGAGACGGCAAAGAACGGTTCCATCAGTCCGTGGGAGGCCTAATGGGAGAGGATGCTGAAGGTGCGGGTCCAGGGCATGAATACGAGAGCTCGTGAACTCTTGGGTAGTCCATTTGGTTATCGTGGTCTCTCGGGCAAGTTTGCGGAGTGTCCTAGCGCGTGCGTCCTGGATGATGGAATAGATATGGTCTCCGACATTTGCTGTGCCAAGCGGGCGGCACCGAGACTTGATAGTTAAGCTGTGACCTGCTACGGCACGACATTTTAGGAAACACGTGCAAGCTTGAACTGATGGCCGTCGGAGACAAGGTCGTGCTCCAGCAAAAGGTCTCCCTGTGTTTCTTAGCATAAGGCACCACCGGGAGTTTACGGAACATTGAGGTAAAAAAAGTGAATTCAACAACAGCGTACCCTGCTTGTCTTTAGGCCTTATCATGCATTCATAATCCTATACTCCAAATATTCGTCTCCCGAAAAATCTTGCAATGGTGTAACATTTTAGTTCCCACCAATCCTTGTTTTCACGAGTCAGAAAAAGTTTTTTGTGGTACTTGTATATGGTACCAGCCGAGAAGGCAACACGTATACAAACCGTACCTGTCATCCTTATAGCAAACTTGCTTTAATGTGTAGAAGGTAAACGCTGTGCGGCAAAAAATTCATCAGTGACGAAAACCTCAGTGAAAGTAGAAGCAAAGAATACTCGAGTAGTCTTGGGCAGGAAATGAGTATCGGCGGCCTCGAAATTACTGTCGCATCTCTCCGAACACCACATAGCTGCGAGGCGTCATACCCAAAGTTTAAATCTTCGTCGAAACTTTTGCTGATATCTTCGAATGCTTGCTTTGCAAACAAATGATCATAATTTAACGAACGACAATAAGGCATGAAGATAAAGGGGTCAAAGCAAGGGGTCAAAGCAAAACACCTCATCCTTTGGGTGAGGGTAGGCATCCATGCACGAAATTATAATGCGTGCATTCTTCAATGTCAGAGTAGACCCTTGATACCCGAACTATTTATGTTTGTTTAAATGTGACACGTATGATCCTCGCCGCAAAACGAGTGTAGGCAAGAAACATGCGTAAATGGCTCAAATCATGATGACAGGACAGACGAACACCAAAACCATACAAGTCAGGTGTAGCCGTGTCGAATCCCACCACATTGTTCTCGTCCCTGACAACATTTCAAATCGAACAAGAAATAATTATCTTGCAGGTCACCCAGAACATAGCCCATCAAATAGCTCGAATGCAACATTTAATAATCCCACCGAGAAGCCGTACTGGCGCAAATCGCCAGTTCACGCGGCGGTCTGCGGTGTTGTTAAGCAGTAGAAGTATGAAACCCTGCATTGTTCGGAAAGCCGTAGAGGTGTGTAAAAGAAGGGATAGTGTAGGTGAGAAAAAAATAAAAGAAACCTTGAAGAAAGCCACCGAAAAAGAAAGTGAGACTACCACAAAAGTACCACGAGCCATATACATTTTTGGAACGCTAGGTGAGCGTACAGCAGCGTTAGTGCAAAGGTCAATATGCGACTAATACAACAACTACTGTGCTAGGGTTACTACGAACACCCCTCCCCCCCCGGCTAATCAGAGGAAGCCGCTAAAAGTCGTCGTCGTTCTTGTCGCCATAAGCCCAATTATCTCTGGATAGCCACCACAGCGACGCTTATGTGCACCCTGCGCCTCTGCAACCAGGCAGCGCTACGGAGCATGGATCGTTGTCCCACCATTTCTGTACACGACAGCGGTTTAGGTGAGAACAAATACGATTTGAGGCGATTCGTGGGTTTCCCATCGGCCGAAGTAACTGGGCTTCGACGGAGCATAAAGCATGGAAAGGGCAGCCTGTGCATCCCTACTCCATGCAGCACACCACTTCATCCGTCTCTGGCCCACGTGGAGACCACGACTGGCATTATTAAGCATACCGTACCTACGAAGACTTTTCTTTCTGCGGCCTACAAAACCATTTACAAAAATAAATGAAGTATTTTCTGTTAGGAGAATACTCATACACAAAACAAACTAAAATACTGAATGCATTATTCGTGTTTAGAAGAGACCTAAGCATCAGTTCTGACATCGACGGGGGCGCAAAACATAGCCGTGCAGTAAACTCCACTTTGTTAACTGTTGCGTTGCTACGCCCGTTGCACAAGTACCCGTACTGGCAATAAATTCTGACACGATAATAACGGGACTTTTCTTTCCGAATTCCGGTAAGTAACGATAAACCCGATGTGTCTTCTTTACGCTTTGGCACCTGTGATAATCTCAGCGGCCCAATCCTCAATATCACGACATTCACCAAGCACACAAAAGAGCTTCCTCTTACCGAAGACAATCCGGCCATAGGCAATCACCTCAAGCACTTATGGGACGCTAGAAACGGCCTTCTGAAGAGGTGGAAAAGGCGCAAGACCAACCGGAAACTACTCACTCATATAGCCTTACTCACACAAGAAGCAGAAGAATATGCTCGACAGCTAAGCCAGCAAAATTGGAACCAATTCTTCAATACTCTCCAGGCAACCCTCGGCACCCGCCGAACTTGGCACCTTCCCCGTTCCCTCATGGGCTCCGAAGAATCAAAAGCCACGACTGCACACAAGCTTAAAATATTAATCCACAACCACCCCAGAACAGATGAAGACCTGCTGCAAGAGCTGCAGAAATCATTCGAAGCTCACCCCACTACACAGGTACAGCTGCCACTGCAGTACACTGGTAAACCGAACCCAGAACTGGATACGCCTTTCGCCATTCGGGAAATCGATGCCGCGATAGACGGCCTAACAAGGAACACCACTCCTGGACAGGATCAGATCCCCAACAAACTTCTGCGCAGTCTGGACCCCATCACCCTTGAAAATCTGCTCGCATATATAAATGAACCCTGGATGAAAGGAACTCTCCCGCCAGAGTGGAAACATGCTGATATCACGCTAATCCACAAGCCCGGAAAACCCCTCACACTCAAAAACCTCCGTCCCATTTCTCTCAGATCGTGCGTGGGCAAACTCCTTGAGCATATGGTTCACAATCGTCTCGCCCATTACATAGAGGACAATAACTACTTCCCAACCACCATGCATGGATTTCGGCCCCATCTCTCTACGCAAGACATCCTGCTGCAGCTTAAAGAATACATACTATTGAAACTCTCAAACAATCACAAATAATCTATTGTCGCACTTGATATAAAAGGGGCATTCGACGATGTCACGCACCCAGCCATCCTGCAAGGGCTAGGTTCTACCAACTGCGGGAACAGACTTTACAACTACGTCGCGGCATTTCATAGCAACCGAACCACCACTGTTCTATCGGCCATCTGCGATCCGACATTTTTTCAGCAATTCCCCAAGGAGCACCTGAAGGCTCGGTTATTTCACCCCTAATCTTTAACCTTGCCATGAAGGACCTCCCACCCCCGCTCTAAGATATTCCGCATCTCCGACACGCTTTCTATGCGGACGACCTCACGCTATGAACTCCGACTGGATCAATCGGAGATCAGGAAGAGGCACTACAAATGGCAATTGACACCGCCCAACGATATCTCCAATCCAGAGGACTGGAGTGAGCCCCCGAAAAGTCCGGTTTACTTACGCTCAGCAAAAGATCTACCCGCAAGACCGCACACAGAATACCAGAACCAGAATTATACATAAGTAATCACCCTGTCCCTAATGTCCCTTACCTTCGGATATTGGGCCTCATTATACCTAGAGACGGATCTGGCTTGCAAGCCCTACTACCATTACAGCGTACACTCAACCAGCTCATGCACATCATCCGCCGCTTCTCCAATCGTCGCTTCTGACTTCGTGAACACGACACCCTACGCATGGTCCAAGCCATTCTCATGAGCAGGATGGCGTATGGCACGCCATACCTGGCCCTCAGGCCACAAGAAATACGGAAACTCGACGCCACCATACGCCAGGCCTACAAGACCACTATTGGGCTCCCAATCAGCACGGAAACCAAAACATTTTTGCAGCTAGGAGTCCACAACACCTGGGAGGAAATACAAGAGGCCCACCACGCATCTCAGATACGCCGACTACAGATAACGCCCACGGGAAGAGCAACACTTCTCCGTCTACACTACAACGTCATACCCCGACAAGATGAGAAAATTCGAATCCCGGCAGACATTCGGCAATACATCCGCGTAGCCCCCATACCCCGAAATATGCACCCGGTTTTCAACAAACAGTAGCGCACTGCACGAGCTCGCTTGATTCATAAGGACAATCACCATTTACCATGTACTCGGTACACAGATGGATCGCTGTACCCTCACCAGAAAGCACATGCAGCCTCTGTCGTTAGCACGCAAGGCACATAACTGGCAGCAGCGACCGTTCTCACCACTTCCATAGAGACTGCTGAGGAGTGTGCCCTTGCAACTACAACAGGCGAGGAATTTCTTACAGTTATAACCGATTCACAGACCACCTACAGAAACTTTCTAATTCGCCGCATCTCTCAACCAGCACTGCACCTTCTTCGCCAAATAAAAAGACTACCAGAAATTAACATCATCTGGTCACCCGGCCACCAGTCCCTCGAAGGGAACGAGGCGGCACACGCCGCTGCCCGTGATCAAACACACCGGGCCTCGACCGGGCCTACACCGGGCCTACCGGGCCTACACACGCGACCTCAGAGAGAGAAAACAACGACCGAAGCGCCTCAAACCAGCACCAATCCATACATACACCGAAATCTTATCCCACTACAAAAACGACCGCCGTCGCTTCGCGCCACCTCATGCACAATTCACACGCGACAAAGAAACCACTTTCCGGCGCCTCCAAACCACTTCGAATCCCCATAACACCCTACTGAACGCTAGGTACCCCACCCAATACCCTACCACCTGTAACTTTTGCCCTGTCGCTGGCACCCTATACCACGTGGTATGGGCGTGCCAACGGACTCCCACTCTAACCCCAAGTACCAATCCTACATATGAGCAGTGGGTGGAGCAGCTGACCAGCTCCGAACTCTCGGACCAGCGCCGACTGGTGGAACGGGCCCGGACGGCTAGCCACCTCGAAGGCATATTGGAATAAGGATGCCTCTCACTGGGTGGAGGCCCTAAAAACATCATCCTGCTCATTACTAAAATAAATGTTTGTTTCTCTCTTTCTCTTTCGCACTTGTCGGCTAAGGAAGACGAATCAGAAATCAATATCCCAGAGTTATTCATACTGACCGCCAACATAATTGCCAACCTATCACAAATCTGAACGCACAGACTTGGGGTGCCGATCAAGTCAAAGATCACACTTTTGTGCTGGGCTTTTTTATTGGTGTAATAATGTTTGTCAAAATTCGCCGCCGCGAGAGTGTGCAGGATGGCAACAGCTCTAACTAATAGGGAAGGACAAAGACGACACCTCGTCGTGAAGCTTCGGGCAGAGTGCAAAAATGAAGGCACACAGGTGAGTCAGGCTACAAATACGCGAAGAACAAGTCTTGCTTCTTGTGCTTAGCGTCCGGAAGAAGGGCCTAGAAATACCCGTGTCCTAATTTTCGAAGTCCTAATTTTTTCTCTACAGTATATCAATCTTAAAGTTCGCCAATTCCAAGCAAAGCCGATTTTCTATCAGCATTATGACCACATATTATAAAGAAAATTACGCAATTGGGAAGAAGAATATTATATCAAAATGGCGCTACGTGACGACTTTTGATACGTTTTCTATATCAATCCTCGATACGCAGGATAAAAGGCAAACAAAGACATAATTATCCTCATAGTATAAAATTTGTGTGAAGTTGTGGACAAAACGCTCAAGTTTATTTGGACAAAAACACGCCGGCCACAGTGTATTTAAAACACTACTTAGTTTATCTCGAACTGTTGAGGACGAACTACCCATTGTGTTTTATCACAAAAAACACAGTAAATGGCCATAGATTGTGCACATTGATAGCACGGGGAGAACAAGTGGGTTTTTTTTTTAAACCAGCAGCACAAGACCTGTGATAGCGGTGGAACAATTCCTCTACTGCTTTCCAACCGCGTCTCAGGAAAATTAGAAAAAGGAACACAACCTAGAAAGAGGACTCACCCAAACAAAATGTTTTTCCGAGAAAGCAACAATATGCACGCATCTGCGCTTACACTGACAAACATTGCAGGTGTGTAGCTACGTCTTATTCCCGAGCTGTTATGGTCCTGAAGGTTCAAATCAGGCCTATGTTTATTCTATCGAAGACGCTGATGCCAGAGAAATAGCTCGGCCAACGGCCTGACACAAGACAGAGCTTTATTATAGCGTTTTGTGTCTTTCCCTACGTTAAACATTAAATGTATGCGGCACGCTATGGCGAGAGCACGTGGAGACCCTTTGTACAGCGTTTCGTAGGTTTTGCTTTGCGGCCCGCTAACGTCGATGGAGGCATCTGTTGAGCGGAATGCACAGCGACACTAATCCTACCGAACGAGCACCCCTAATTTTGCATGACAGCTTAACGAGCAGAAGCCAACGCCTTTTTGTTAGTATTAAATGCAAAACTTGCACAACATGATAGAAATATTCTCGTACATAAGCACACTCTATATCTGAAGCATTGATGCCCTAAGGTTACTTGTTTTGGCGGTAGCACACAATGCGGGGAAGCAAAGGGCTGGGTTTCGCGTATACATTTTATTCGACTCGAAAACAATCCAGAAATGCTTGTCGAACACACAAGACGTAACAACGTAACTGCTTGTACTGCGAGGCGGACGCCCAACAATAAAATGCGATCTCTTGCCTCCAGCCCGTCGTGAACATCGCGTCAAATTCACGCTACTTGCGGGTCGAGCAGCATGTCACTTCACTCTGGCGCAAGTCTAGAAGTGTTTTAACCGCACACACTGCGTTGAGTAGTCGCTGGTCACTACGAATTCGAACTTAGCAAGTACAGTCCATCCTCAGAAGCCCACCGTCACCTTCCACCGTGAAGCGAACTCTTCAAACAACCCGCACAGCATCCCACGGCGGCCTGGAGGAGCTCAGTTCAGGGTGTCAGAGATGCCACGTTTTAGTTTCGCTCCCCGCGATAGCAACATGGAAACCACGGGAGCTACTTATGAACACACGAGCAGAAAACGTGTTCTATAAGATGCAAATCACTGCACAGACAGTAACAAAAACGTTAGGGGCCTACTTTACCTGGCACCATGTTGTAAACACAGGGACCCGCGATGGCCGTAGTGTACACTCTTAATCTTGTTTCATGTAAGTTCCAGTTAAAAAGGGTGGTCCACATATAAAAATGTATATTCTAATTTTTTTCTACTACCGGTGGTTTGATAAACACAACTTCTTTTTTATCATTTTTTTCGACAACTTGACAAAAATTTGATTTTGATATTTTTTTTACAACTATGATATACAAAAACATACAAAGATAGTAAGCCTGGCAGATGACCTCGGTGTATACCGACAGGAAAGCAGAAATATTGAAAACGTGGAGTCCCATAGACAGCTTCCCATTGTGTATAGGAAAACCGTTTTATATAAACAGCTGGTCTTAAGGGACCTGGAACGGCGCGCCGGATAAATACCATAATCACTTTACGTGGCTCAATGTTCCAGTAACTTAAACTACACGTTTATTTGGAACAGTGATCCGTATACTTTTATTTGAAACACCCATCCACATAATGTATTTGCAAAAATATGTGGTGCAGTGTTCATCTGGAACACGGTTCCAAATATATAACTAGAACATTTTTGCAAAAAAGTTCCAGTTACTAAGTGGATCTTATGTGGAACCAGATTAAGAGTGTACGCACGGTGCTTTGCTCTAATGAACTGCCTTCGTTTTATGGCAGTTAAACGCAAAACCAACTTTCCATACTGCGCATGCGCAGTGCGACCGGCGCAAGGGAATGGCGTGCGGTAACAGTTTGCGTAGGGCTCCGTAATAACGTCTTACTAGCATATACACTGACAGCAAGAACGCCTGTACAATGCTGACACAAGACTTATTCAGAAGCGGTTTTGAAGAATTTGAAACGCTTTCAAACGACGATAAGGGTCCACTGGGTGCTGGGACATGCTGGGTTGGTAGGGAATGAAAGCGCAAGCCTGCTGCCCTGGAAGCGCATAAACGGACACATGCCGACGGAAGCCAAAACAACAAAGCGGATGAGGTAGACAAAACCTATAGTTGAAGAACACGCAAAGAATGGACGCAATTGCACTCCTCCGGCTAAAACAATCCTCAGGCAACAGCAAACCACCGCAAGGCTAGCGCAAGCGCTACTCAGCGCGCAAGAATTATAGACGCTCATCGGTCATATCAATAATCCCCGGCCGATGCGTGATGTGTTCCAAGTACCGTTCAATCAATTGCACACGTTATAGCTATGCTCCATGTGAGATTGATTGATTGATTGATTGATTGATTGATTGATTGATTGATTGATTGATTGATTGATTGATTGATTCATTCATTCATTCATTCATTCATTCATTCATTCATTCATTCATTCGTTCATTCATTGAGGGGTTTAATGCGCCGACGCTACACCGGTGATGGGGCGCGCCGTACTGGATGGCGCCGGTATAATTTCGACCAGCTGGATATCTTTCAACATGCGCCGAAATCTCGAACACAGGGGCGTTTTCCCTTTTCGCCTCCTTCGCATGGAACATTGTAGAAATATCCGCAGGGAGTGACTGACGTCATTAGGATCGCTTCAGAAGCAGCACTTGTGGATGCGCGACATTGTACAGAAGACCACAGGCATTCCTTGAACCGGGTCTGTACCCTAGCAAGATCAAAAATAAGAATATTCAGTGTGAGCTTCGAATGACGCTTTAGCTAGTAGGGTGCTGTGAGGTTCCCACACGCCTTAAAAAAAAGCTGAATACCTCGTTGATGCAAACCACCAGTTTCATATCTCAGGAATTGAAGCAGAATATGCTGGGCAATATCAGCAGGGCAAAATAGTGGGTAGCGATATGAAGTCCGCGAAATTTCTGAGAGAGCGCTTGCTAATTTTGGGGGGAATGGTGGAGGCAGGAGAAAATTCAAAGAAGTTTTTCTTAAGTTAGCCGATAGGGCATCGATGAGAATCTTACTTTTGTTCTGAAATCGGCGGCATGTTGAAAGACTCAGTTCAGTTGTGACCGAAATTTGGCAGGTAATGCATTCCTAATTAGGAGAATGAAACATCTTTTGTCCTTTTGAAGGGGAAAGGTTTGTACCATTCATAAGTTGTTTGAGGCCGACTTAGGAGCGACAGTAGGACGAAACAATGGGTGTGTAAATTAATAGGTAAGCCAATAAGTGCACTCGCTGCTGTATGAAGTTTGTGCGGTGTTTGGCTGGATCGTATTCCCAGCATGATAGCGTGGAGCAGCTCGCCTCAGAAGGGTGCATCAACAGGGTAACCGCAAATTCAACACTACAACTAGCATTAAAGGGGGCACTGTTGCGACTGGACAACAAATCGACCAATAGCTGCCTGCCTTACGTTTCCACCAACCAGACTTGGACAGGACATTTTTAACGTGGCAGATGTTTGGCAGTATTTCAAAAACTGGTCGCAGTCGCGCCTTGCAAAACTGGATGTCCAGCGATGCTGCCGGAAACCACTACAAATGCTGAGGGGGAGGGTACGAAATGTTTCTCGGCGTGTCGGCGGGTTTGTCGCATGCGCTCGGCTTGTCTGGCAACAAATGCAGGGTCCTGCCTCAACTGACGAAAGCGCTCGATATCTTGGCCAGAAACTGCTCTGTTTAGTGACGCATGTCTTGCCTAGCCTTGAACATTATCAGCAAACATAATCTTTTCAGGAACACGTCAGAGGGTTAGGGGGGACCCCATTGTTTACAGGCGCCTTATCATCGATAATGCGGCTTCGTTGCCTTATTTGTGGCTTTTTTAACGAATAATGAGCTCAGTTGTGTGTGCGTGGTTAAGCCAGACGCATGCGGTCCGCATCTTAGGCGGTAACTGTTGGGTCCGGCCGGGATTTTTGTTATAAGACAAATTTTTCCGACCTACGAGAGGCTAACAGCTTCGCTGAAGGAATATACTTCGTCAAATTCAATTCAAAATTCTGTGCTGCTTTCGACAAAAAATATAATTGGGTAATGACTTTAAGTGTAAATATGGTTTCATTGAACCTCTGTTTAATTAAAGTATAAATATTTGGCTGCAGCAAGCAACCTAGTTAGAAGCACCATTGCATTTATTAGCTGACATAAAGCTAGTGAAGCTCTGTTACTTCTCACCCCGTGCCGGCTAAGCGAGTGGTGTTGCAGCAACCTAGATTTGTCTCACCCACCTTTCGCAGTGTACTTATGGCAGTGCCTAAACTACGGGATTCAGGGCTTAGTGCAACCTCATTTCATGCACAAAATATTTTCACCATCACACTTCTAGAGGAAAATCTATAATAGCATATTCGCTTTTTATACGTGCAATGGGGTTTATGTGGTATGTCCTGTTTTATGTTATTGCTAGCTAAGTTGACATAGTTGAGGTATTTGCGGTAGGCGTTTTATTGCCAATTATCGTTGGCAGTCATTGCCATGCAACATCGCAAGCATATTAAATAAATTACAGGGAAAACAAGGAATTATGGAACACTAACGCCTCGCTCCCTTACGTAATGCTTGTGTAGGAAATCATTGTATTTGAATTCTATTTTCTGTGTTGGTGTGTAAATATTCGTGAATTTTCTTGTCTGTTCCTTTACGTGTACACGATTATCTGACGCTGAACCAATGCGTTCAAGGTCATCATACAAGTATTTTATTGTTTTTATTTTTTGTGATGTTTATCGGCCTTCTCAATGGTACTGTCATGCTGTATCCCTCGTTATAACCGCACTGTAATTTCAACAGTCATATTTAAGCTGCCAATTTGGCTCGCTGTCCCCGTCAAGCTCTACCAACAGCTTTCTTGCCAGGCATTGGAAATTTTAATATGCTTAGAGGAAAAATAAATGTGAATTTCAATTTGAATTTGGAAACAAAGCCTAAATTATATCCTACAGCTCTGTGGATAAACTCATTTTCTCCTTCACCCGACCTTGAAAGCTCTGTTAAGGCCATCGCTACCGCATCCACAGACTTGCAGTTCATTATTGCTTCGTCGATACCTACCGGTCTTTATGTTTCTGCGTTGCCTTTATGGGGGTTTTATTTATGAGAGTATCGCATAACGTTACTGCTGCCGCTGATAAAAAGTCGAGAAATTGCCGCAGTTCAGCTGGGGGGACGTCATTCAGGTGCACAAGAAATTGTAAGACCGAGAAAAAGCGAGAAATCTCATCTACGTTATCTGATATTAGGTAGACTAAATATTTGGTCGGGGTACAGTGTGACCCTCTAATCTAGGGAGTTGTTGGACTTGTTGACAATGCCCTGAAGGGGTGTGATTTCTAGAGACAAGTTGAAAAATGTGTTGCCGGATGCTAATGTAGTTTTAACGCATTCACGACGAGATGTTTTTCGGAGGTGTCGTGTTACGTGCGGGGTGACCCACCCGTGGACCTGTATTGGATAAACATCTTTATTGTAGAAAAAAGGTGTATGGACTTTTAAGGAGGTGAAATGCTCAGTCCAGGAACCCATATGCCTTGCTAGCCGCTACAGCACCAGTGGACCATTCGGCATACATCCCCAGTGCGATGTGACCCTCACGTGGGTCACATGCTCCCAAATAGATTGAGATGCAAGGAGTTTGGAGCGTTTATTTAAAAACTATAAAATGTTTGCGAGCAGAAGAAATTCCGAGTGAAATTACTCTCAAAAACTGTGGCGAAGTGTTGCGTGCAACACTTTGCCACTGTTCTTTGCCGCAGAAAAACAATACCCCCGCACCACGTTCATTGCAATCAGTATATAGATACACATCAGTGGAATTTTCAAACTGAGGTGAGAGCGCATCACGGATTGTTCTCCAGGGTGGGTCACTGGTGTGTCACATCGCACGCAGAGTGAAAACGTTCTCATTGATTGCTTCGTCGGTCATTGGTGGATCATGGCATTTAACACTCGAAAACTATTCTACTGGCCATGTATACTCTCATGCAACAGTAATCGCATCACGGCAGTCCAGTGTGATTAATCTATCACATCCGCAAGCAAATGACTGCTCGTAACTTCGCTGCCGAGCTGTATCACACATCAACCTGTTCAAAAGAACGTCGCACAAGTGTCATGCCATTAGCTGCACACTTCAAGTCGCAAATTTTGAGCAAAAAATAGTGATCCCTGGCCTACCCATTGGGCCTAGTGATGCGGCTAGGATATATTTGTACATGTGCAAACACCTGCCAAAAAGAAGTCATCGAAAATAAAATTTCTGTGGGCGATAGTATTCAATGTTCGTTTTTAATCGGCCAGATTTAGGGGAAATCCACAAGGTGGAGTAAGTTTCTGTGTAGGAAAGTTTTCCTTCTTTTAGCTTGTTTTCATGCTTCTTCCTGTGAAGGATGAAGGAAGAAATTCCTCCTGGTCCAGGAGGAAGTTTTGTTCAAGTGCGCCCGCAGGGGCGCTTTGTTTATTCAAGGTAAAGGTAGTGGGGACACGGCGGACCCCGAGCCCATGTGGGTTGGACCCACCCACGCCCTTGGCTGTGCGTAGCTTTGCCGTGTCCGGGGAAAAGGGCATCCTGGTGGTTGAGCCAAAGACAGGGTTTTTTTAGACCTTCATGGCCCCCTGGAAGAGGCAACACACCACTTCGGCCCCCGCTTCCCGCAGACTGTGCCCAAAGTCTGACCCGACCTGGGGGGAATCAGCCAGTCGCCTCTTTCTGTCCTCTTCTCCATTATTTTGCTTTCATATTGTCTTTCCTAACACTGTCCTGTCATCTTCTCTCTTCCTCATTTCTCCGTTTTTTCTCCAGGAGGAGAGGGTTAACCCTGTGCGAAGGCTTCACCCTAGATTCCGAGCATAGGGTTTAGTGGCAACCAATCATCTGGCCTTCGGGAAACACCACCACAAACACGGTCGCGCTGTGGGAAGGCAGCTCTAGCCAGCTGCGACTTTGGATTTCAGAAGGACTTCATTCTTCGAGCCCATAGAGGAGCAAAGAGTCTGGGGCTTGGTGGCAACGTACAGTTAGCATGGGCTGAAAAGCCATGCTCCCTTGTTGGGCCTGGTGACTGGCCTTGCCACCGAATTCATTCCATATTTAATGGCTTCCTTCTCTATTCCACCCAAAAGAACTGATCGGCCCCACGAAACTAGGCCGCGCCAAAGAACTGTTCAAACCGATTTCTAACCTCGTTTTCAAGAACCCTGACAACTTCTCACGCTTTTAAATCATGCAGTCAGCTGATAAGGCAACCCCCGTCACCACCAAATTTGTGTTTTTAGTTGCAAAGTTCATTAAAAGTTTGATAGGCAAAAACTATGAAGCGAAAAAGCTCACTTCTGGGGACCTGCTGAAAGCAGTCAAGAGTAGAGAGCAGTCCAACACCCTTTTGAAGCAAACCAAGCTAGCCGACCTTGAAATAACAGTGACTCCCCACCGTACCCTTAATAGCTGCCAAGGCGTCATCTCCGAACCAGAACTGATTAACGAAACAGACTCTGACTTGCTTGAAGGTCTGCGCGAGCAGGGGATAACCGCTGTGCGACGAATCACCATGAGACGAGACGGAAACAAAATTAAGACGAAGCACATAATATTGACCTTTGATGGCTGCACTTTGCATGAGTCCGTAAATGCAGAATTTCTGCACTGTAAGACCAGAGCATACATCCCGAACCCGCGACGTTGTTTCATCTGTCAGAGGTATGGGCACGGCAGCAACTCGTGCCGAGGAAAACAAACATGTGCGAAGTGCTCTGAGCAGGACCACTCTGCAGACGACTGCAAAAGCACGCAACTTAAGTGCAGCAACTGTGTAGGACCCCATGGAGCATTCTCTCGCTCTTGCCAGGCGTTTAAGAAAGAAAAAGAAATCATCAACTTAAAAGTGACGAAAAATCTTTCATTTCTATAAGCCCGTAAGCCTTATGCTCTGCTTCCTTCAGGGAGCTACGCCAGTGCGGCCCGCCGGGGGTGGGGCGGCGTCTGGTTTCCGCAGCCACTCAGGTCAGTGAAACTGACTTGGTGGCGCACCCACCCCTAGAGGCGCTGCCCCTGGCAGGCCAAACAACTCGTGCATCGCCAGCAGAGCCCGCAGGCGTTGCACGTGACCAGAAGCGCTCTCGGAGTGGCGTTGCAGTCGCTCCTCAACAGACTCCGGCCACCGAAACTGTGGTGGCAATGGATGTGGGTACAGGAGGCCCCTCTTCTGCAGCCATGTCCAGCACATCGAAAAAGGTGGTGGCTAAATCTTCTGCCATCCCATCAAACGCGTTGCGGGATGGGCGCCGTAAAACCTCCCTCCCGTCAATGCCTCAAAACTCGGACGAGGAGATGGATGTCACGCCATCTCGGCCTGCATCGCAGTCATCCAAAGAACAGCGCGGCAGTCTTGGCCGCGGCAAAAAACCAAAAGCTGCCCGAGTCACTGGCCCTGATTCGGGCGCAGTGACATAGAGATCTCCATTCAAGAGAAACCTATGCTCAACACCTTTCTTCTAATCTTTTATGGGAGTTCAAAGCGTTATGCAATGGAACTGTAGGATATTAATTAGAAACCACGATGATGTCTACAAAATCCTTCATAAGTACCATCGAAATATCCTATGCCTACAAGAAACACACTTAAAACCTACACAGACCAACTTTCTCAAACAATACTCGGTATTCACGAGAGACATCCCGTCCCGGCAAAATGAAACCAACGCGAAGTGCCTGCCGCTCAAAGTGCTTGCCACGAAGTGCCTGCCGATGGCCAAAACCGCTCGGCCATCGGCCCACAGAAGCGCTGCATGAAGAGTGCGTTTATGTAACTGCTAGGCGATAACAGTGACTGTGTTTCAGAAATTGTCAATTTGGAACGCTTTATCGTCCGCGTGATGACTAGTCGTTTGCACGCGAGGGAAGGCAAGTCCCTGCTCTAGCTGTATCAGTTAACAGAACTTGCAATGCAGCCACTGTGTTGTCACTAGGCGCGTTTTTGTGGCTGAAAGGTGGCTGAAAGTGACTCCAAATTTTAGCTGCTTCCCTACGCTCCCATTGTTTAAACTTCATTCGCTCTGGGAACAACTAATCTTGCGTGTTCAAACGTGCTGTGGCCTTTAAAATATTCGCAGTGATTCCTGGAAGCTGTCCCCTTTCTCACAAATGCAATTTATGCCCTGTATTTTTAATTAAATTAAAAAAAAACAGCCTCTACCCATTGAAAACGCGCGTGCTCCGCGTCGTGGCCACCAGGGGCGTCGGTGCTTCGCGTCCCAGATTTCTTGATATGTGC
Organism: Haemaphysalis longicornis; assembly: GCF_048455015.1. Classification (NCBI taxonomy): domain Eukaryota; kingdom Metazoa; phylum Arthropoda; class Arachnida; order Ixodida; family Ixodidae; genus Haemaphysalis; species Haemaphysalis longicornis. The sequence continues at coordinate 92,620,183 of NW_027526445.1, read as the reverse complement.
ATCAGAAGCTCCGTTATTACAGCCAAGCTTTATTTTTCTCACTGATGGCGTCTGTAACATTGCAGAAAAACTAACTTTCTCTGATGATGATTGCGGGTGAACTGTAGAAAATTTGAAACGCATGTTTTCCGAGCATGGCGACGGCTTCGTTACGCCTTTTCCGCTAAAGGTTGATGAGCAGCAGGTGGAGGAAGTGTCGTAGGCGTGCGACAGCGTGACGTAAATAGGCCAAACGTCATGTTGTGAGGAAACATCGACAGCAAATTACCACAGGACGAGGTGGGATGAGAATGGCGTTGGCATTTCGTCAAGCCCAACCTTAAGACTAACGTCACATTTCGGTGTTTAACAGCTCAAACCGCACCCATTTAAAGAAAAAGGGCTCTTTGAACGACAACAAGCAGGTTCCGATGCGCGCCGTACACCCCAAACCCAAACTGTAGTCCTACGAAGTTCGCACCTGAAAGTTGCAATAATAGTCTAGGAACGTGGTGTACATCTCCAGAGTAGCAGATGTCCACACTGTAGAATTTCTCAATCAAAGAATCCATCACGAGAAAGGTTTGCGCACAACCATCCTTGTTTTTAGACGAAGGGGTGCAAGATCTTTATTTGTTTATTGGATCGACAGGAATTTGGCATTGGAGTAACAGGGCGATGAAGCTTCATACGTGACCGGATGGTTGAGCTTAATTTGCAACAGCAGAGATCAATTCAATCATTACACAACCGCTTCTTTTCATTTTTCTTTTGTTTACCTGTCGAAACATTGTAGGTTTAATTACATTATTAGAAGAAACGCCCGTTTTCACGAGGTTTGGGCGCACGCGAATCATACCCACCTGCTCAATATTCATCCGGAGCCCTCCACTACGTCGCGCCTCGTCACCTGCGTTGCGCCGGCGCGTTCAATCCACCAATCAATCAACACGTTATTACAACGAATAAACGTGTTAAATTCTCTAACTATGGATATTTACGCGTGCGCAGGACCTCACATGATCGCTGGATTGTCATTGTATTTTTATTTCTTTTCGGTCTCTTTCGTCAATGTATTTCATCTTGTATTTCCACCATGCAGCGGTGCATAGGACACATTTTTATTTTGTTAGTTCATTGTTTGTTTATTTTTATGTCATTGTGTTTCCCAGTTTAAAAACTTGCCTTCCTAATAAAAACGAATAAATTCGTTAATACGGCAATTTTGCATATTTGTGCAGATTCACAGGCATAATAGGTTTGTGGTGTCTGGTATTCGGCAAAGAATGTTTAGTAGTTATAGAGGCGCCTGACAGGCACCTGTCTGATAAGCGGGTACTACAGCCTCAACGCAGCCCGCACGCTGTCACAACTCGGCCGCTCGCTCATCCTGCCACGTAAGGCGCAGCCAAATGCAACATTGGAAGCAAACCATTTCTACGGCCGAAATAGCGGAAGTTGACAAACATTGAATAGCGATGTATCTGAATGCTCACTCAGCTATCTGGCCATCAGGCCATGGGCATACCGGTGTCACGCCGATAATTCTTTGGCACCGGTGACTTTATCCTTTTTTGTAGTCACCTGTACATGCTCAAAGCTGAGACCCGGAGGTCTCTTAGTTTATCGTGCAGATATTTGGGGTGGTGGTGCACCACGTGACCTGCCGCAGGAGCTTAGTCGTACATCGGATGGCCGTCGTAGCATCTTCTCGGGAGCATTTCTCGTCCCGGGGTAGGGATTCGAACGTGGCAGGACACTACGAGCTAGCGCCGGTCATGTAAAGAGTGTTTTTTCGGTAGATAAATAAGCAGAATCCACTATCAGTGAGCAACACTAGTTGCGCCACCCGAGGGAATATAAAGAAATGACACGGTCGTTGAAGCCATGATTCTCTACATAGTATACAGCGTGTCCTACAAAGAAACTCGCAATAATTTTTGCTACCTTCTTCAAGCAGGGTAGCCATTTCGGCTAGAATTCAAGGGGGTATTCAGAGCTGCTAATTATTTTGGAGTCGAGGCAAGCAAGTCATTGCATCGCTCTAACACCCATGAGGAATAGAGTGGCGAAACACTGAAATTTATATCAACCAAGCTTCTAAGTTGCCGACACATTCTATGCTTTCTAAGAAAGTATTTACCAAAGCAATATAATTGGAGCAAGTGTAACGTAGTTCTTTTTGCCGCTTAAGAGCTTTTGTGAAGGCACAGCTTTTACCGTCACTTGCGAATTTGCTGAAAGCACGTGTATCAACTGTCACAGTGATTTAAAAGTCAACAATAACCAGATTCCTCACCGATAACAAAAATACACGTCCAAATGGTTTCCAATGTCTCTGCCATTATGATTACATTAAGTTTCTGAAGTAATTTCATGAAAGTAATGAGTTCGCGGTGTTTAAAAACGGACGGCAACGGTAATCTGACCCTACCGATTGAATCTCAGTGGCCACAATTTTCACCGGTTTTCTAGTAACGGCGTTCTCTTGCCTTCAAACAACAACGCTCTCTTGCCTTGTTGACAATACCAATAAAGACGAGTAGTATGAGCGCCTAATGTTAAGAGAGAGGAAGGTATTCTACAAAACGTTGGGGGTGCTGCCGACCCTTTGGCGGACGAACACAACGAACTGAATCACCTCTTCCGTCTCTGGTCATACTTCTATTCTTATGGGTTTACGTTGTTCACTTCACAAAACGATGAGAACCGTATCGGCGTTCAACCTGAAATCAAGGGACACATCGAAAGCCTACAGAAGTATTGTGCGGTTTCCTACCACTACGCTGAAGATTTTCTAAACCGAATCTGTCTCTTAATTGAGCTGTATATAGAGGCGTAATATAATACGTTTCGACCAGATAGAATATTCTGACTCTTCATGAACATACAATTCTGCTTAGCTGCATACAACCAATCTATAAATGAAAAGAAGCACGTTTGTTTGTGATTGAAATTTACCGTACATCTTCATTGGTTATCTGAAAGACATTGGAAGACAAGAGTTTAATTTTTTTTTATTTAGACAATACTGCAGGCCAGGATTAGGCGAAGCAGGCACGGAAAGGGCGAAATAGGCCTGCCCATTCCTATTTTGTGGATGCAAAGCTGGCGGGAATAGGCAAGTTTTGATATTCATGTAAGGTGTAACAGCTGGGTCCTCGACAGAGGGTGCAGGGCCGCCGGAACTGCCCTTTCTCCACCCTTCGCACCACTAGCGCACCTGGGCAAATGACACCTGAACTAAATTGTGAGCTAAGGCCCATTCACGAGAAACTGCTAGCAACACGATTCTGTGTGTGGTCTTAATCTACGCAAAACTAACGGACAGCTTCCTTCGCCGCCGAGTAGGCATCAACAGTTAGTTTTAATACGTGCCCAACTTCTTTTTCGACGATACGTCAGCACGAAATGACTGTCTCCTTTTTTTCCCGACCATCTACAAGTACCTTCCTCAATTTACTGATGGTACGCGCGTTATGCAAACGTACCTATAGCTAAAAGCAAAAGTTCCTGTTGTCGGCCTGCAGTTTGTTCCGGAATGAAAACATATAAAGTGCTTTAAATAACCATTTTTCATCGCTTTGTTATCACAAGAATTGCAGCAGTGTATTTCTTTTTATAACGGCCACTTTTTTCTAAATCCAGGTAAAAGTTTTTCTCTTATGCGCATGTAAACGGGGTTGTTTTGCTTCAGTATTTTTTTACATATGGTCTTACAATAAAACCCGGCAAAACAGATTTAACAACGTCGCGCACATGCGAAAATACATTTTCATTGTATTTCTTGTCTTTAATCATGTCTATTTATATTAAAAATTTATACCGCGATCTATTAGCCCACCACTTGAAGTGTGCCCGTGTGTTGCAGCGTTAGGGCGGAGGGTAAAGTTAGCCGGCATACCTAAGTTTTTGCTTTCTTTCATTCCTAATAACTTGACAGCTATGTCAACAGACACGATGATACGTTTGGGCGATTCATAGAACTGACTTGCAGACCGACCAAACCGACTGCCGGCGCGTCGTACTAACTTGGTTCACCTAAATTTGGAATGTTACGGCTCGTACTCACATGGCGTCTGCTACTTGTAGATGCCTATTTTATCATCCACTTTGAATTTTAGGTTCTTCAAACAGAGGCAGAAATATTGTGGCATAGTAAGAAAGGAAGCGAAGCTCCTGTAGAAGGGGGGGTTTAGGGAAGCGAACTTGTGCTCCACAACTAACAAACAACAAAGAACAAGTGTTAAGAAACAACCGGCCAAGTGACAATCCTACATGACCCAAGGGGAATCGAATGCCCCCGCATTTTGCCTGCCAGTTGTTATCTCTCAGCCTTATTTTTTCAGAAATATCGAATTAGTTTTAGAACATTTACGAAGAGTCTCTGCGAGTAACAAGGGGGTAAAAACCCCTCGCGGTCACTGGATGTTTGCGGGGGCTCAAACTCACTCAGGAGCTTGTAACGAAATATAAACAGACCATGTTAGCCGTAATATGCAGTTACATCGACTATACGATTTACCGGTCTGCAGCATTACTCTCATTAAACAGGTCTACAAGTAGGCGAAGTTTGCCTAAAGCCCCAGTACGCGTATTAATATTGAGTCGTGGAAGTTAAATAACACTGAGCCTGTTCGATGTTCCACTTCTGGCTGCCCGAGGCTGCCCGCAGGCGGCCAGAGGCCAGAGCCGCTCATTCGTTTTTCTCGGGCAGCCCGAAACGTCACTTCGGCGCCAGGACGTCTTTCATTTTCCCAGGTAGGCCACTTCTGGCTCCCCACAAGCTGCCAGAGCCGCCCGGGCGTTCGTGGTCTGGCGGCGAGCGAGAGCAGATCGGGCAGATAGCAGACGACGGTGCTAGCAGACTACAAAATGAAAGCGGCTCGGCGAGTTTGAAAATAAAATTGCGAAAATTTGGTTTTTTTGGATTTGATGGTTTCGAATTTATTTGATATTAAAAATCACTTTTTCGCACATTTCAGTTTATTTTTCGCATTGAAACACCCGTTTTTTTTCAACGAGAAGAGAGATGACATGATTCGCGCCTAAACGATCGACTGCGGTTGGTCTTCTTACAGACATGGAGGGCCTATTTCAGCTCGTGGGCGAGGACGGCGTCACATTTGTAGATGAAGCCATGTCTCCGTTTATTACTTCAGCGAGAACATTGGTTGTCCGCGTGTCATGAATGAAAGTTTTTCTTTATTCCTCCGGAAAGAAAAAAAAACTCTCGCGCAGCACACTGGCGTCGTGGGCGCTGCCAGGAAAGCCGGCGAGCACGTAGATTATTACCATGTCCGCATTATAGATCCCCTGAAGTACGATGGAGCGAAATTTCTTGCGATTTTAGTAACTTCCTTCGGACTCCGAGTCTATAAATGCGGCACCTATAAATCGCGCAGATCATGTCCGACAGTCTTCCGCTTCCTCTACCGCTTGTTTAGCTCCAATACGGCTCAGTCGGGCCAGAATATTTCCCGTCCGCTGACAGAAATATACACATCCGCTGACTCGGTAGGCTTCGGCGTGAACATATGACTCGCTCACGCCGAATTCGCCATCATGTGCATGGTACACTGTGTACCGACTGATAACAGGGCAATCAGATCTGTCTTCTGGGCAGGCATTTCGGGGCGTCCTCGCAGGCCTTCGGGGTAGAATTAGGAGTGTTGAAATTCGGCGACCAGGGCTACCACCGTACGCCGGGACAGGCGAAACAGTCTCCCGAACTCGAACTTCGGGTAGGTCAGCACAACGTTCTCCATGTAGAGGGGTAACGCGGTGCCGTTCTTCCCGCTGGACCATCGCGAGGGCGACGCACACATTGAAAACATCGGCTTCGCAATCGTACTCTTCCCCTTCAAGATTACGGCGGTCCGCAAACAATGCGTCGGGGAGAGCAGCGAGCGCACTTCTTGCGCCGACCGACATTTTGCCGCTGAAACTGTAGCAGACGACCGAAAAAAAAGTTGTTCCGCAGCGCTCTATCCCGGCTTCCGGTGTATCAACGAGGCGCTTGAACAACGTAATCATGACGCAACTTCCTGCCCGAGAGCAAGGTTCTGGCAGTCCCCCGGGCTGCCACAACGGCCGTAAATCGAACAGGCCCACTGTTCACAAGTCGCATAAACCATTTAAATTATGCGGCAATTAGGATGCTAAATGTTACAAACGGAGGCGAACAGCCCCTTGACCATTGCTTATAGCCGCTTGTCACCGCAAATCTGGGGAAAACGTGGTGGCTGAAAAAGCAGTACCCAAGTGAGCGCAAAACGTGCAACACGCATGTGATCTGAAATTGAAATGTTTCTTCCTCCCTGAAGGCTAAAGTAGGGCGCACCAGAATTGGGGTGACGCACTTGTTTCCCTCCGTTCAGTTTACGTCTAACAAAGCCAAATATTTGCTTCGATTATTCGAGCTTGTCCGTGTATCCCCGAAAGCAATTCAGCCCTTAAAAGGGACATTTAATCCAAAAGTTCATTCATATTGGCCTGCTCAAAGAGAAGTGCAGCCAGACGACGGGCACAAAACCTCCGGTTGGGTTAACAAAAAATGGGCGCAGTAGTCAACCGCTGTGATGTTTGTTAATAGCGGGATTCCTTTTGCCTTTCAAAATATGTCGTCACTGAGCTCCTGCCACGGTGCACCCTATAATTTATTTATTTTTTTTTATTTTCAGATACCCACTAGGTCACTGCGGACCCTACTGAGAGGAGTGTGGAAAAATGTAGAATGCACAGTCACACAGCATTTGATGCGGACATAAGACGATGTCCAAAAACATTCAAGCAACTATTAACCGTTTTATACTAGACCTACGAAAAATCAGAAAAATGCGCAAGTGGGGCAGCTTTACAAGACTATTTATTCGAAGTAGAGCATTTTTAGTTTCTTCATTACGCTGAACCTTTCAAATTTTGTTAAGTTGTTTATGAGTTCTTTCCAAGGCAACGAATGTGGTAGAGGTGGTTTGACCAGTTTCACAGCTATTTTCACAGTCAGGTAGAGTACAAGAATGCCAAAAACAAAAGAAGCATTTGTTAGACATCACAACGACACCTCGGCGGTAACTACGATACTACCTACAATACGATACCTCGCCCCTACTCTCACACGCACTTCCCTCCTGGTCTCCCCTCGCAAGCGAGTGTGTGCAGCAGTGTGCGGCAGACCTTCCATGAGTCATGAAATCGAATAGTATTAGGGCATTACGGCATCAGAACGCCACCCAAATCATATTCTTTAATCAATACGCCACCACAGGACTAATTTTAGGGTGCGGCAAAGCAGGAGTTTAGTAACGACGTATTTCCGAGTGAAAAACCAATCCCGCCATTAACAACCATCATAGCGTGCGACCCCAGCGACGAATAGCCAAAAGATAGAGCAAGCGCAACAGTGGCGCTTACCGCGGTAAACCCCGCAAATAGCACAGGTAGCGCGAGTGCACTCGCAAGTGCTGGGCGGGACTCACAGCGAGTGGCATTGGAACCCCCAAGTGGTGCGTGAAAAACGCCACGAATCGCTCCCGCACTCGCGGATGGTTAGTGGGGCCCGCCGGGAGTGACGCTCGCACTCGCGAGTGGTGAGCGGAGCTCACAGTGCGTGGGGCTCTAACTCACTTGCACTCACTCCAAAACGACTCCACTCCAGTCCAAAATGACGGCGCGGCTCACTTATGAGCAGTGAATGGCGAGTTTGTGAGTGCAATCTTGAGAGAGTCTGCCGGCCTATCGACACAACGGGCTACAAATGAAGTGTTGGTGGGACAACTGGATGATTTTGCTATTTTCTTTTTTTTTCAAATCTATTTGTATTTGACAAATATTCACTTTTTCATTTTTCCCAATTCCTGATATAGCCTCTTCCAATTCTTCTTATTCCATTGCTTTACCAGACGTTAGGCCTGCTCGGTCAAGTTCTCTGACAGTTCGTAGAAAGAAATTAGATAGATAAAGATGGTAACATCACCGTGCCTTTATCCAATGTAGGGAGAATGGCTCTCCCAATAAGAGATGTTTACTCCAGCATACTGCACCTTGGTTGCCATAAGCAGTTCTTTGAAGACAGTTGCGCTCACGGCTTACAAAAATATGTGTATTAGAACGGCCCTGTTGATTAATATACGATTAATAATGATCAGGACTTCAAGCTTGTGTCATTATTATGCAATAATATTCTTTGGCACTGGTACCATTTAACTAATTTGTGTGAAAGACTATGAGAATTAGGCGGAGCCGTATTTATCATACAAGAAGGACCGTCCGGGGGTCAGAAATAGCCCGCACATAGTGCGGTATTGCTGTCCTGATCGTTACCTGGTGCTTTCAACAATATCGCAACCATTTTAACGACCTAAAGGTCAGACTTCCTTACAAAGATTCCAATAGTAATTATTGAAACACAGCTTCCGCCACTTTTTTCTTTACCCAAAAGGAGGTTTCGAGCCCGCCGTCTGGCTACACTTCTCATTAAGCAGGCCAATATGAACGAACTTTTGGATTAAATGTCCCTTTTAAGCCCTGAATTGGTTTCGGGATACGCGGACAAGTACGCATAATCGAAGCAAAAGGTTCGCTCTGTTAGGCGTAAACTTAACGGAGGGATACAAGTACGTCACCCCAATGGTGGTGCGCCCCTACTTCACCCTCCACGGAGGAAGAAACATTTAAATTTCAGATCACAAGCGTGTTGCACGTTTGGCGCTCGCTTGATTACTTCTATTTCAGCCACCACGTTTCCCCCAGATTCGCAGTGACAAGCGGCTATAAGAAATGGTCAAGGGGCTGTTCGCATAGTTTCGGTAACATTTTGCATCTTTATTGCCGAATAATATAATTCGTTTATGTTTCGTGTCAACAGTGTTATTTGACGGCCATGGCTCAATTTTATTACGCGTACTTCGGCTTTAGGCAAACTTAACCTAATTTTTGACCTGTTTAAAGGAGCCATTAAGACAAAATACAAGTTGGGTTTATTAGAAAGACTGCTTAGTCCCGATAACAATGATACCAATATCATCGCAATCTTCGAACAAATAACGGAGATATTAAAGAAAACGTGCGAAGCAGTCGCGAGCCCCTAGCCAATTTCCCGCAACTTTTCTATGACGTCACGGAACCTTGTTTGTGCGATTGGCGGCCGCATAACTGACCTGTCACGACGACACATGACTGGATGTCTGTCGTGGGGCCTTTAGTTCCATTTGACCGCATCACTTGAATGCTAACGTGCAGTTAACGCACTGAAAATTATATTTTATTGTTGGCCCGTATGACGTCATTCTTGCTCATAACACGTCACTGTGGCGCAAAATTTGAAATTTTTAAATACTTCTTGGTTTTTTTTTTCGTTAAAAACATCTTTTGTGGCTCTAATGTAACTGAGTGAGATACTGAATCCTAGTTCTTTCAAATCAAACCAAGTTGTATTTTCTCTTCATGGCTCCTTTAACGAGCGTAATGCTGCAGACCGGGAAATCGTATAGTCGATGTACTGCATATTTCCTTCATCATGGTGTGGTAATGTTTTTTTACAAGCTCTTGCGGCAAGCGGTTATCTATATCCTGTTCTAGATGAGCGCCTGTGTGCTGTTTGAGCACCCGTGAACATTCTTTGCTAGGCAGTGGGTTTTACCCTTTCGTTACTCGCAGACACTCTTCGTAAATGTTCTAGAACTATTTCGATGATTCTAAATATATATAATGCTGAGAGATAACGGCTGTAGGAAAAATTCGGTGGCATTCGATTCCCCTTGGCTCATGTAGGATTGTCACTTGGTTGGTTGTTTCTTAGCACTTGTTATTTGTTGTTGTTCGCTCGGGAGCACAAGTTCGCTTCCCTAAACGCCCATTTCTAAAGGAGCCTCGCTACCTTCCTTACTATGCCACAATATTCTTGCCTCTGTTTGAAGAACCTAAAATTCAAACTGGATGCTTAAATAGGGAACTACAAGTAGCAGACACCATGTGCGTAGGAGCAGTAAAATTACAAGTTTAATTTAACCAAGTTAGGAAGACGCGCGGGCGGTGCGGTTGGTTCGTCTGCTGATGAATGTTGGTGTATTGACTCACATGCAAGTCAGTTCTATGAAATGCCAAAAAGTATCATCGTGTGTGTTGAATTAGCTGTCAAGTTATTAGGGATGAGATAAAGCAAAAACTAAGGTTTGCCGGCTAACTTTACCCCTCGCCCTTTTTCTGAAACACTATGGGCGCATCTCAAGTGCTGGGTTAATAGATCGCGGAATAAATTTTTTATATAAATAAAGATGAATAAACACGAAAAATACGACGAAAATTTATTTCGGCATGTGCGCGACATTTTTAAATCTGTTTTACTGTGTTTTAATATAAGGCCGTAATCAAAAAAAAATTTGAAGCAAAATAAGTCCGTTTACATGTGCGTTAGCAAGAAACTTTTATTTCGATTTAGAAATAAGTGACGGTTATAAAAACGATTAAACGCTGCTGAAACTCTTGTGAAAACTAAGCGATAAAAAGTGGCCACTGAAAGCGATCTGCTTTTTTTCCGGTATTACTTGCAAGCCGACAAAAGAAAATTTCGCTTTTTTCTTCCTATAGTATCACAAATCGTATATAATGCTTCCCTCAATAAATGAGCTAATAATGGGTGGCAGTAATCTCTCGTAGTCGTTTCCCAAACTTAAATTTGGCACGTATTGAAACTAACCGTTGATGCCCACGCGGCGGCGGAGGAAGCTGTCCGTCCGTCTTGCGTAGGTTCAGAGCACACACGAAAATCGACTTGCTAGCAGTTTCTCGTCAAGTGTCCTTAGCTCACAATTTAATTCAGGTGTCATTTGCCCAGCTGCTCTGCAGAAATAGCAGATCCGGCGGCCCTGCACCCTCTGTCGAGGACCCAGCTGTTCCACCTTAATAATAATAATACTTTATTAATGACATGAGTAAATACAAAACAAGGAACTGGCCTGCCAAAGCCGCAGTGGGCTTGAACGGCAGTGCCTGGCAGACAGGGACAGAGCCATCAATAACAGATAAAAAGAACTGTGCGCTCCTAACCTTACATAAATATCAAAACTTGCCTTAAAATTCTCCATTACTGAGAAGTCCAAATCGTTATGTCAGCACGCTTTCACATCTTTCTCAAAATAAACCGCGTGCGCAATCGCTAGCACCCACGCTAAGCGGCATCGCAAACTTGGCTTCGATACCGCGAAATCGGTGTGTGTGCTCTCCAATGCAGGCACGAAAGCACGCGAACTGGACAGAGGAACAAGCGAATGCCGCTCCACTTATGCCGGGCAGAGTGGTGTGAAGAGTGGAGCTGGCGTATGCGAGGCCCTCCTCACGAGTCGCACGCTCACTTGGCTGGGTATTTTTCCCAGCCATCTTTTTTGCGAGCTCCTCACTTGCACAAGGCCAGGCGGAACACTTGACGGCTCTGTGCGCTCCTAACGTGCCCTCTGCTGGACTAAGCTTTCTGATAACTCTCAACAGCTGAACAAAAAGCGTTAAAAGACATGCTGTAAAACACAGTATGAGATTTCCCGCTAAGAAGGCGTATTATTCCGCCTGTTTTCATTTCTTTGTCGGGATGATTTAGTTCACACTGTAGTTCCCAACGTTACAGAATTCTCGTTGTTTGCCGTCAATATATGGCCGTCTACAGATCGGTTATGGTCACAAAAAAACAGGTTTAACTCTTGCTGTATAACCTATATGCCGAAACACATGCCACAAAAAGCCTCAAATACGACTCCAAATGTACGCCTAGCATTAATCTACTACCAGCAATTAAGTCTTTCACAGCGTTGTTGGACTACTTTGGTATTCACGCCAGCTTTGCATCCACAAAATAGGAATGTACAAGCCTATTTCGCCCTTAAATAAAATTTATGTATTCCAAATACCTTTCAGCTAACCAATTAAGATATACGGTAAATTGGAAATCCCAAACAAACGTGCTTTTTTTCCTTTGTAGATGCGTGGAACGCAGCTAAGCAGAAATTTTATGTTAATGAAGAGTCAGAATATCGTATCTAGTCGATACGTGTTATATTGCGCTTTATGACCCAGATTCGGTTTAGGATACCCTCAGCGTAGTGGTACAGCGTAGTAGTACCGCACAATACGTCTTTAGGGTTTCGATGCGTCGTTTGATTTCATGGTGGAAGCCGATACGGTTCTCATCGTTTATTGAGGTGGACAACGTAAACCCAGAAGCGTAGAAGTATGACCAGCGATGAAGAAGTGATTCAGTTCGTTGTTCTCGCCCTCCCAAGGGGCGGCAGTACCCACAACGTTTAGTAGAATACCTTCTTCGCTGTTATATGATCGCTGGATTTTTATTGCATTTGTATTGCGTTTTCTCGGTCCGTTTCTTGACGGCTTTTTATTTTTGTCTTTATATGATGATAGCAGTGTACCAAACAAACTTTAATTTTGCTAGTTTATTGTTTGTTGTTTATTTTCATTTCCTTCCACTTTCCGGTTTTAAATCTTGCTTTGCTAATGAACAAACAAATTCGTTACTTGGACAATTTTGCATATTTGTGCAAACTCACAGCGTTCATAGGCTGGTGGTGCGTTGTTCTCAGAAAAGAATGCTTGACGGTTAAAAGGGCGCCAAGGATTAGTCGGAGCTGCAGGTACTAAATCCTCAGCGCATGCCGCATACTGCCACGAATCATGCCGCAAGGTCGTCCTGCCCCGTTAGGGGCCACCGGGCGCAACTCTGGATATAAACGAGGCATAGCGGCCGAAATCCAGAGAGTTGGCCCATATTCAGTAGGGATGGGCCTGAATACCCACGCAGCTATGTGGCCATCAATCGCTGCACCGGGAGGTGTCGCGCCGACAGTTCTTCCGCGCCGCTTACTTGATCCCTTTTATTTTCTGGCCTCCTGTGCGTGCTCGAAGCTGACCTTCAGAGGTGTGGTAGTCTATCGGTGCAGATATGTGGCATGGTTGTATGCCGCGTGGCCTGGCGCAGGAGCTTGTACACTGTGTCGCCCTCGTCGTATCCTCTCGAAGTATTTCTGGGCGCGTGCTAGAGGTTCAACCGTAGCACGACACTACGTGCTGGCGCCGGTCGCTATGTAGAGTGCTTTTGGAAGTAGAACAAGAAGCAGTATCTTCTCTATCAGTGAATAAAACTACTGGTGGCACCCGAGGGAATATCAAGAAATGACACGATCGCTGAAGCCATGCTTATTCTCATTGTACACTGCATGCCCTACAAAGAAACTCCCAGTATTTTTTTCTACCTTCTTCAAACAGGGTGGCACCTCGACAAGATTTCCATGGTGTAATCGGAGCAGCTCACTATTTCGGTGTCTAAATATACAAGAAATTCGATCGTTATAACACCGTTAGGAATTTAGTGTGGAAACACCGAAAAATAAATCAACCAAGCTTCTCAGTTGCCCGCACATAACACACTTTCGGAGAAAGTACTTACATACCAAAGCAATATAATGGGAGAAAGTGTGACGCGGTTTTTTTTGCGCTTAAGGACCGGGTCTAGGCTCAGCTTTCCCTCCGACGTGCCAAATTGTTAAAAGAACCTGTATTATCCCTCAGAATGTTTTCAACGTCAATAGCTACCACATGCCTCACCGATAACAATAATACTCGTCCAAACGATTTCGAATGTTTCTTCTGTTATAATTACAGATACTTTCTGAAGCCATTTTATGCAACGAACGAGTACACGGTGCTTAAAAATGGGCCGCAGCAGTTATCGGACCCTACCGATTGAATCTCCGTGGCCACACTTGGCACCAGTTTTTAAATCACTGCGTTCTCTTGCCTTGTTGAACTGAATGACAATAACAACGCGTAGTACGAGTGGATGATGTTAAGAGAGAAGAAGGTATTCTAGCAAACTGGAGGTTCGGCCATCTATTGGGTGGGCGAAACTAACGAACTCATGCACTTGTCCCGTCTGTAGTCATATTTCTACTCTGGTGAGCCTGCGTTTTTCACCTCAATAAATGATGTGAACCGTTTCGGTGTTCACTCTATAAACAATCGCTGCATCCTAAGCTTGAAGATGTATTGTGCGTTTTGCTACGGCTACGCTGAAGGTACCCTAAACCTAATCTATGACATTAATTGACGTGTATATACAGCCCTAATATATTACGTAGCGACAATAAATACTCGGCGGAAAACATTCCGACTCTTCATGAGCAAGTATTTTCTGCTTGCTACATTCAACAAATCTATACAAAAAACAAAGCACGCTTGTTTATGATCCAGAATTTGTCGTACATGTTAACTGGTTAGTTGTAAGATATTGGAAAAAGAAGAGTGTTATTTAAGGTGCCGAAATAGGCCTGTCTATTCCTATATCGTGCAAGTAAAGCAGGCGGGAATACCGAAGTATTCCTAACAGCACTGCAAAAAACTTAACAGAGAATATGCGCACATTGTAGGCGCACATTCGGAGTAGTTTTTGAGGCTGATTGTGATAGATGTTTTTACGGTATATAATGCATACCGCAAGAGGTAAACTTGTTTTCTGCGACCATAATGTATCTGTAACCGGCCATGTATTCACGGCACACGGGAACTCCGTAACGATTGTAACTACAGTGTGAAAAAAATTCACTTACAAAGAAATGAAACCGGGCGCAATTATAGGCCGAATAGGCCTTCTTAGCGGCAAATTTCAGATGGTTTTCAACAGCAGAGTCTTTTAAGCATTTTGTTCCACCGGCGAGCGTTACCAGAATACGAGAGCGTCGTTAAGGATTTCGCCTGGCCTTGCGCACGTCAGGAGCTCCCCAAAAACTGGCCCAGCCAAGTGAGCCTGCGACTCGTGAGCAGTGTCCCACATCCACCAGTTCCACTATCCACAATACTCTGCCCCGACGTTCGTGGCGTGACCTCCGGCATGCTGTTCCCCACGCCAATTCACGTGCGTTAATGTCTGCAGTATAGAGCACACACGCCGATTTTGCGCTATCGAAGCCGAGTTCGCCAAGCCAGTGATCGTGGGTTCTAGCGCTTGCGCGGGTGGTCTACTTTTGGACAGATGGGAAACCCCGCGGATAAAATTATCTGTGCCTGCCAATAATGGGGAACGTAAAGCAAGTTTTCAAAACCATGTTTTGAAATCGAGACGGTGCGGGGGCGCCGTGTCTTCTCGACGGCAGTTTAAAACGGAAGGGGGTGGAGGGCAAACCCATTAGGTTAGGTAAGGGTAGGGCAAATAAGTAGAATAACACAGGCAAGCCAGTTGGTGACGACCAACGTACCGATACAAAAGGAGGTCTGTAATCATCATCATGGAGCTCTTTCTGCAGCCTTTGCGCACCAGGCGTAGCTGCGCAAATGACTCCTACATTAATTAGTGAGCTGAGGACCATTGGTGACGAAGTGCTAGGAACATGATATGTTTCATGTGTCTACCTCCCCCGCAGGGTAGTGTTAAACCCTTATTTCTTTATTCAATTATTTATTGAATACCGGCAACCTGAGCGCCAGGCCTTAGCCAGGTGTAGGAATACAAGTTTACATTCAGAAGGATGCAACAGTTAACTGGATACATATAAGTACAACATAGAGGAAATAATACCAAACACGTCAACAATATCTGTCAAAGAAATAAAGGAAAACGAAACATACAACAGAGAAAGCGCATACCTGCACATAATTTCAAGCGCATGACCTTCAACACTACTTTCAAAGCACCAAGGAATTACTACATTGCCTACACATTTACGCATAATTACTTCTTTTGGCGTTGGGGGACAGGCTGAAATTGATGCAAATAATTATGGCAAATTCAACGTTTTCGCTCTGTGGTTTATAAAACTATTACTTCACTGATGGAGTTTTCAATAACATGTTTTCGCTCCGTCTCTGTAAATATTTTAATTGCGTTTGCTGTGGTGTCCAACTGCAAACTTTTCTATAATTAGAAATGTAAGTTACTTGTTACAAAGCCTGTAAATGTTTGTCTGCACTAACATTTCTTCGTTTTCACAAATACTCCAATAAAAACCTAATAATACGTAAACAATGTGAAGCACATGTAAAAATATACTTTCATTGTACTTCAGTGTTTAGTCTTTGTAAATTTGAACACACAGCGCATTCTGCTTCAGAGAATCCCATAGTGGAGACTGCGCCCATGGTGCCCTCGGCGTTAGGGCATAGCTTGAAGGTAGGAGGCATACCGTAGTTTTTGTTTTGCATTGTCCCTAATCTGCACACATCGGCTAATCAATACGACGCAGCGACATCTTCTCAACCGAGGCATATAAAATCCATCCTGATTGATCGAATTCTCAATGGGATGGGTGCTGATTTAGGGGCAGTATGGTTAATCTGCATTTTTTCTGCCCACTTAAGGCATGTAGACGTTCCTCTGTTTTTTTAAAAAGAGCGACATTAGATTCCTGTTTTTGCTCCCATGCCCAGTCGTGCTTTCCGTGATTGCTTGCGAGTGCTATGACATGGTTTTTTCGTCTCTGTTCTGAAGATATTCAAACAAATCTTGGCCTGACACTTTGCTTCCATAGTACATAAACGGAACCAGACAACTCTGGCAAGCTGATCGAACTATTCAAATCCATTGACGCGCGCTCTGCGGAGCTTAACCCTCACATTAAATCAATAATATCCCGCCCGATTGCTATGGAAAGAAAACTTGTCGATATATTTGCCGGAATTGAATCTCTGAAACTGCCAATAATTACCTTGGTGCAATAGAACAAGCGCTTGAAATTGGGACGGAACATGCCGAGCGCTTGCCAACCCAGAACGATGCCGTAATGTATCAGCTACAAGATCTTGAAGACAAGTCAAGACGAAACAACGTGTCCTCCATGTCATTCAAGATGACCGAGAAACACGGCATCAGACCAAAAAGGAAGTCAGTTTCTAGGTTGTCAGCAGTGCTCGACAGCCAGCTGTCCCCAAATGAAATAGAGCGTGCGCACCGCATAGGCACTTTTTTTTTCTCCTTAAAAACTGCGTTCCGTCATATTTAATTCCTTTCGTTTAAAGTAAAAAACAGACAGATGTTAGCTATGCGTTGAAATTAAATGAAAGCAACACTAGTATACCAGAAGGCTACTCACCGGCTACTCGCGAAGTGAGGCTTGTGGATATCGCAAAGGCCAAATTCTCGCAAGTTCTATTTGCGACATAAGACGCTGTTCGTTGGTAACAAATACTACGTGTACAATTCGCAAATTGAAGCCATACCAGAGTTTGCGCGTGCAGTTACTGAAGTGGGAACCAGTGTTAAGACGGTACACAAGGGGAGAAGACAGACACGGTGGCACTGTACTTACAACTAATTTAATGGAAACCACTCCCCTAGCTAAATACAAATTTCATTCGCTTTCGCATGCAAAGTAAAGCCACACCCTACGCAACAAGGAGGCAAGCAAGGCACAATACCCAATCTTACATGAGTTGCAGTCCGCTAAGATAAACTATTTCTTTTTCTGTAAGTACCACAGAGGGTTCACTGACACAATTCAACCGTGTTTATATACCAAGAAGGCTTCGATAATCTCTCGCTCCTGCCTTGTAGCACGACACCCCAATATGAACAGATTTTACAGATCCGGGCTTCAACGTCACTGGCGCACATGTGCCGCCCAGTTGCTCCCACTTCGATTGTGGAGGCACGTGTGATGTTTGCGAATTGGGTCGTTAATACATCAGCCTGTTTGGCCGATCTAAACCTTGTTGCAGGAAAAATTAATATTGTGTATGACACAGTCAGCGCAGTCAACGACTCCTGTTCGATGCTGCGTTTTGGAGGAATTGTTCTTGGTCTGCTTGTTGTGTGTACTAGCACACAAGCCGGAGAGCTTGCGCGGAGCCGACATTACCATTTTTACACTATGTTTTTGGGATACCTTTTCCATTTTGTGAGAAATTACGTGGAAATAGGCCATTTTTTGCCCCTTTCAGAGTTCATTTTCGGTTGATTCGACATCAGCGGGCTGCTGTTTTAACTTCCCGGACAAGGTTTCGGCCACCGCATAAAAGACGTGCAGGGAGGTTCCTGCAGAAATGTGGGTTCAGTGAAGCGGACTTCTGCGCCGCAACAACCACAAAACAACCACATACGAAAACTGAAGCAACTACCAAGCAAGTGAGGAGCACAGCTAAGAAGTGTAAACACGAGAGGGGCCGGGGAACCATCTGCATCCTTTCTTTAATGGCTGCCAGAATTTTGATCGCGCGCTCGCGCCACGAGGAGCAGCTCTTCTCGCTCTTCGTCTTCAGTGTTCATGATGGTGATATTTTACAAGAAGAGGCGAATTTAAGTCTGACTGTTTTTCCCCTGCGAGCACTTAAATCTCAGCACTGCCTTTTCAGAACTATGGAATTACATACAGAATATTTGAGAAGAGTTTCTGCGAATAACTACGGTGTGAAACCCACTCTAGCAAAGAAGGTTGCCGGGCGCGCAAACAGCAAACAGGCACTCAGCTCGACATGATAGGATAGCGGGACGCGGCAAGAGGGGTAACAATACATTAACAAGCCATTTAAGGGGTAACATGCTGCTGTATCAAATACTCAATGCCACTGTTTCCAGCAGTACTTTTACTCTAATTTAACAGGTCAAAAAGTAAGTGGCGGCCCCTGAAACACAATTATTTTTGTTACAATTTCGCCGTCACCGACAAATAACAAGTAGGATACGTAACACCGAACATTTCAAATATGTGGTAATAAAGATGTTAAATGTCACCAAAAGATCCAAACGGCTCCTTTATCATTGTTGATTAGCGCTTGTCGCCGCCCATTTTGGGAAAAGCTGGAGGCTGAAATAACTCTACTCCAGAGAGCCGAAAACGTCCAGTATGATTGCAATCGGAAATTTAAATGTCTCCTTCTCTGTGGAGGCTGACGTTGTAGCAGTGTTGCACGGAACGGCGTTCCTTGAAGTAGTTCCGTTTTGGAGGAACGGAGGAACGCCGCCGTTCCATTAAGGGTCGGTGGAACTGCAACGGTAACTTCTTAGGTTTTTAAAGGAATGCCAGGAACGGCATTCCTGTCGTTACATCGCTGGGATTTGGCTGTTTTTGATGCCAAGGCTGGAGTACAAAAATCCACATGTCGCTTCTGCGTTAATCTTACTATAAACTGGTCAATTTGCCCGCCTTTAAGCTGTAGATGCTTCCTCGAAGGTCAAAGGCAGAAGAATAACCACGCAGCAGGCCGTAGCTTGTGCTTGCTTTCATGCTGGTTGAACTTACGCGGCGTTCTACGGGTGAATAGCGTAGCCGCGAGGGTGCTTTTCTTTTCACCTTTCATCGTTTGATGGGCAGGATGCGCGTCACGCCGAAAGAATTGTTCCCTGGTGGCAAAAGATTGTTCAAGACGGGATCCGAACATTTCGTTGTCGGACATTTCGGTGCAGGAAGTTTCGTTGCGGACATATCTGTGCACGGACATTTCTGTGCACGACGTCTTGGAGTAGACATTTTGAGTTATTGGATGTCCCAGGCATTATTTGAACATTTTAGCATTAATATTCTAATTTCGTGACTTGATATAATTTTACGTTCGAGACTTGTGCTTGCGCCGCCGTGCGTGGAAACGAAAGCTAAACCCTGGCAGATCACTGCAACGTAGAACCCAATTTCTGTACTTGATGGTAAAAATTACGTTGTTAATTTGCATCCGTTCAACCTTTTTCTTTTATTTTAACATTCGTGTGAACAACCCTAATAATTTAAATGTTACCAAAGCGCTTTGCTTTAAATTCAAAGGTGCAAGATGCTGCTGCTTTTAGTTCATTTCCTTCCCCCCAGCAAAACTTTGGCGCATGTGCATTCCGTTTTAATTATTTTCTAAATCAATCTCTTCTTCGTTGCTTTCGGCGTCGGTTCTACCTAAAACTAACCAACAAACGGTCGCACTTACGGTGGTGTTACTTTGGGGAAAGGAAGGCTGAGCCCCGCCGGCTACCAGCACCATTGGTGGAGAGAGAGGGGTGTCACTTGTGCTTCACCATTGCGTCAGCTGGACTTCGAAAACTTAAAGACGACTGTTGCCGCTCTCGTCACACTAGCCTATTCAATTTTTTGCTCCTTATAATGGGAGAAAGCGATATATGCCTGGGGTATCCTTGATTTGCGCGACATGTAGAGTTAATTCCCAATGGGGAGACTGAAGGCGAAGAAGGAGCTACTCCTGCAGTGGGGGCGCCATCGGTATGACCGCGACGCGCGGAAGGGCGTAGCCAGCAAACGATAGTAGCCATTGTGTTCTCAGCGGCTTTTTTGGTGGCTTTTTGTTGCATATTATAGAGGTTTCGTGACCTCATGATGAATGTAAAGCTTTTTCCTGTATCACTGCGGTGACGCTTCGGAGACCGTGAACTCCGCCACGCCTGTAGGATTTTGAGGGGAAACCGAAAATAATATGAGTGAAAAAGAAATTTGGTCGAGATTCAAGCGTACAGGCGGGGAAAAGGGGCGGGGCACTAGGACAAAGAATTAAAATGTGGTGAATGTAGGCATGTAAGCATAAAACGAAGGTTGGTTTTCCCGAACAGGATGGGTGGAATTTGTATGCAAAACCCGTACGCTTAATCAGCATTTAGGACATATAGAAGCTGCCGCTGTTTTCAAAAAGGACTGTTGTTCCTAGACCAGTGTTCGCAAATTCATTGTAGCAAGGCAGCCCAGCCTACGCAATACTCTTCATAAGGTTTTCTGCATTCTGGGAGGCAAGCTAATGCTTATGTTTCAGATATTAAGAGTGTGCATGTAATTCATGTAATTTGAGGGTGTGTAGTTTTTTTTTAAATACAAAAAGAGCGTTAGACCATCGTAAACACCGGTTTATTGACTTAGCTAAAAAATAGCGAATATAAATTAACAACCTGTCGTAAATGACAAAAAACGTGTGCTAAAGAATCCAATCGGCTGCATAGCAGGTGTCCCCAGGAAGAGGTATTAAACAAAAATATATAAATGTAGAATTTCTAAAAATACCTGGCAAAGATCAAACATGGCAATAATCAAAAAATAAATTCAATGCTACAGATTGTTGTCCATTACCCACGTTAAGCGGAAATAAAAATATAAGAGCTGTCGCGAACGGGCGAGCACTGGATAATTTGGTCGCCGAAAGGTGTGCGCACCGAAATGTCCGTACACCGGAATGCCCGTGCACCGAAACGCCCGTAAACCCATATGTCCGAACACCGAAATTTGCGCACCGAAACATCCGGCACCGAAATGACCTAGACCCGTCTGGAATTTGTCCGGTGCTGCATGAAACCTTCGCCTAGGGGCGTTTTTTTAATGTTGGTGTTTTTTTTTAGATGCAGCGCATCTCATGCTCGCCCCTCTGTCCTTCCTGCGTCTGTCCGGCGTTGTCCGCACAGCTGCGCCTCTCCTCTGTATACCGACAGAACAGCACGCGACGAAAGGGCACGCGACAAAAAAGCACGAGACAAAACAGCACGCGACAGAACAGCACAGTGTCAGGAAGGCACAGCGTCAAAAGCGCACACGACAGAATAGCACAGCGACAAAACAGCACAGCGACAAAAGCACACCCGACAGAATAGCACGGTGACGAAACAGCACACGACAAAACAGCACACCGCAAGCCCACAGCCCTGAAACAGTTTAGTGCGGTGGCGTAGCGAGGTAGTCTGACGTAGTGCACTGGCAGGGCAGGCTCGTGCCGGGTAGCACGCAATTTCTCGGGCCCGGGACGGGCTCGGGCTGGAACCAAAATTTTTTTCGGGCCATGCCAGCCCGAACCGCCCGTGCCATCCCTGAGGCCCGGCAATCCTGTGCTGCAAATTATAAATTGTTGACAACAAAAAGATTTTGTTGATCTTTCATGTTAAGTGAGAAGTGAAGTGAAGTGAAAAATAAGTGAAGTGTAAGCTATGTCCACGTGAAGGTATGTCCACGTGCATGTGGCACTCAATTTACTCGCTCAGAACCGCTTGGTCTCGTAGTGTAGTAGTTCCGCTCCTGCAAAGCAAACATCCTAACCCGGGCTCAAATTCCGTTGCCGCTTTTTTTTTTCATTTTCGAGGGATTGTCATATTTGAATATTAACATTTTTTATCCCGCATATAATTTATTTATGACAACTTTATGCATTACAAATGGGAGTTCGGGTATTTTCGTTGCCTTTTGGTCAGTTTCAGCTACTGCTTCTCGTACGTTTTTCCCCCTTTAGGTCAGTTTCGGCTATTTATGTTGAATATTTTTCTACACCGTGGTTGTCAACCATTGTAGGTCAGTTTTGGTTGTTATTTATTTAAGTTAGGGTGGTTTTGTGTGCTTTAGGTACGTTTATGCTGTGCTATAACCCCCATAAGCAAGTCAGGTGACGGCTGGCTGTACTGACTAGTAAAGGCATATGCGCTCCCGGGTACATGGTTCACGGTGTAGCCGCCAAAGCCCTGCATTCCACAGAGTTTCGTACTTATTTATTATTCTAGAGAGAAATCTGGCGCCACTGTCTAGGGGAGCCGCGCTTGAGCGAGCGTTCCGTCATGTACCGGGCAGGCACGTTCCACTGGTCCTTGGCGTGGCTCATGATGAGGCTGAAAAGTTGTCTCTGGCTTTGAAAAAGCAACAGTATTACTGTTGGATATCATTCAAATTTGTTTTTTATCATAAAATTGAACCTCCAGAAAGATTCAGTTCTCAGGAATTATTGAGAAGCTTCATGCAAGACGAACAAGAAAGCGATGTTACCCTTCTTTCTTGATTTTGGCTTCGAAACAAAAAAGAAGCCACGTGGCTGTAGCCAAGCTGAGTAGGCGAGGAACGTCGCCAGCTACAATGGCGGCGCCCATGACGGCCCGCGACTGTGGCGCCAGATTTCCCTTTAGTATATATTAGTATGAAATTCTATGCTGCATTCGGAGGTCGTTGACGCCCTTGCACGGTCGAGAACGACTTACAAGGACATAACCAGCCACTACAGGGAAGGCAGACGCCGGTACCCTGACCCGCACAAATCGCTCAGCAGAGTGCAGCAAATGATCTATAGGCGAATACAAGCAGGATCCTTCCCGCACCCTTATCTCCATTGCAGAATGTACCCCGAGAGACACGAAAAAGAGTGTAGCTTCTGTGGGCAATTAGGCACGCTCCGGCACGTCATCGGAGAATGCGATTCCACCGAGACCATCCCCCACCCCTTACCCAACCCTCCACCACCCTTCCCACACCCCTTAACGAGCGATGGGAGACCTGGCTAACCAGCCACGTCTTGGAAGACCACCTCGCCCTTATCTCCAGGGGCCAGGCAGCCGAGGAAGCATATGGGTCCCGTGAAAAGGGAACCACCCCATCCGGCACATAGTCACCGTAATTTTGTTTGGTTAAATAAAGTTGTTCTCTCTCTCTCTCTCTCTCTCTCTCTCTCTCTATCTCTCTCTTTCTCTCTCTGTGTGTGTCGGACTCTACTTCCGCGTGACTTCGGACTCGTTTTATCAATGGATGTCTCGGCGTAGCTGCTAATGATGGGAAGGAGCACGTACTAGTCATACTGGAAATACTCGCTTGATAATACGAGACAAAATATCCCTCACGGCGAGTATCATCCTGCCGTATAGAATAGGTGCTTCAGATGTCTTAGGAAATCCCAGAAAAGATATCCTGCTAATTTTTCAAGTCCTATCTGTGGGAAATCCATGAAACGAAATAATCTTTCCCTCTTGCAGTAGTGATCATTCGTTTAGCCCGCAATGATAGTCCACCATGCAAGTACCAGGCACTTTCTGTATGCTGCTTGACCAGAATTTAAGCAAAATAGAATCTTGGGCTAGTTGACCAAAACCATGCCGACACAGTATAAGCAGGTGGTCATTCTCGGTTATTTGTGCAGGTGAACGTTAAGAGTAGCTTTAGTTTTGTGGACAAGCATACATGGTTAATTAAACGCAAAACTGCTCCCGCATCAGATGGTAACAAAATGTTCAATTGGCTGCGACGCATTGTTTCGCCTGATCTGAGCTAGTGTCGCGCCGAGCTTTGCACTCCAACCGCTTTTGTTCCTCTATGCGTCGACATCGACTGGTTTAACTGATGCTGTCTCGTATTTTGCACACGTGCCGCGCCGGCCATCGCACTCCGGCCGCCCCTGTTACTCCCGGCCTCCACATGGACTGTTCCCATGTCCACAACAATTACGACATCCATTGCAACGGGGCTTCTCCAAACCTATGCTTCGAAATCCCCCCATATTAGCAGAAGTGGATGTAACCGATATTTTTTATTTCGTTAGTAAAGCCTTTTATTCTTAGGGTGAAAGGACAGTCTCTGACAGGGACAGGGTGATCACTCGAGGCCGGATTTTTAGGCACTAAAAAAACGCGTTTTAGGCGCCAAAAATCGGCGGTAAAACAACGTTTTAGGCACTAAAAAATAAAATAGGCGCAATAAATTTTTAGGTAAATGCTAATAATTTCAAGTGAAGACGTGAGCGAACTGTACACACGACAGGAAACCTAAAAATGTTATTGCTATGATGCCACAATGGCAGTAACAGTTCAATTCAATTCAATTCAATTCTTTATTTTTCTCTCATAACACGTTCTATACATTGACCTTAGACGTGGAATTGCCCCGTAATACCTCTGGGCTAATGGCGATCAATTGGCTTAATTTCACAAGCGCATTGCTTACATACATGTTCAGATGCGAAAGTCACTCAAGCGTCGCATATTGTGAAACAGGCAGGAGAAACAATACTTAAAATATGGTAATACTGATTTATAAAAGCGCAAGCGTCGGCACAGGTGTGTCTCTCCTCCACTCTCATCCTCTCCTCTCTGCGATAGCGAACGTGGTCTCAGTCGACGGTCGTCCGTGCTCCGTTTGCACGGTCTCGCAGTACTCGACGATTGCTTGATGCGACGGTTCCTTTGGAGAATCAACCCAACGTAATCACCAATGGAACCACCCAGGTGCGTTGCATCACACCAGGGTTCCCGCGAGCGGAGGTGGGCGTAATTTTTTCCCATCACTTTCTTTGCCCCTGACGGTATCATAGTTCCCCCGGGGAGTAGAGTTGTGCGTACACCGCCAAGTCTGGCGGGAAAGCCACCCATAAAGCATGCAGAAGCCGCCGCTCCGGTTGCACCGGCGCAAAGGGAGGTGGGGGGGTGTTAAAAAGAAGACCAGGTTCAAACCCATAGAATTCAGAACAGTAAATATTTCCAGGTAGAATGAATAAAGGTATCAAATTGCACTCGAAAGCGAAACTTGACGCTACATAGTGCTGATTTAGGCGCCAATTTGAGAAAAAAGGCACTTATAGGCATTTATCGGAGTTTAGGCACCAACACCCAAAATAGGCATTTATAGGCACTATAAAACAACCATAAAAGCCATCCTTGACCTCCAATTCGTGCTCATATATCGAAATGAGGCGATAGGAACGCAAGGAAAAAAATAGGCATTTGCCTAAAATCCGGTCTCTAGTGATCACGTACAGTGGGCAAGGTAGGACGCAGAGCTTGGAGTGATGAGGTGTAGGCGGCCCGGATGTGTACATTTCCACATAACGCTAGAAAGCACATTGGCGGAAGACAGGCGTTGGTTTGGTACTCAGTTGTACCTTGCCTGGCAATACTCCAATGGTCGGATGTCTCTATCCACGGCGTGGAGGGTCGAAAACTTCCTTGAAGTATTTCTCGACGAGGCGGGTATTGAACCGTTTCACAATGGTTGTGTTGCGTTTCACGTGGGGGAGGTCTTTGGGCTGCCAGGCGTGCAGCAGCTGCCCCCGGGTATAGGTGCCTGCAAGCTCAACGTCGACGCGGTGCACTACCGTCTCCTGGACGCTCTCGGGAACCGTGGCTGCGAGAACGGCCAGAAAGTCACCCACGTTGAAACCAGGGCTTTTTTGCAGACAGCACTGAACCGTGTAGCTGGTGGTATCCCGCAAGAACGTCTGCAGCGGCCCTGGCTTTTTGGTGATGCTGTTGTAGGTGCTCTGCAAAAATAAAGCAACAGGCGAAAGAAAAACACGGTAATATTCTCACCTCTTACTTTGGTAACCACCACTACATGGGCCAAATAGGTTCCATATTAATTTTGAAAATTCTAAAAGCTTAGTTAGAAAGTTATAAACACGAGCGATGAAGAATTATTCCTGACCGCTTTATCTTGGGCAGTGCGCAGGAGGTTTTCTTGATCCTCTTCCCAATGGCTGTATTCAATACGGAGCTGACCTATTTGTTGCTCAAGTTGAATCAGCCGTTCCTCAAAAGCAGCACGCTTATGTTGCCGTTCACGCTGCAACTCTCTGCATCGCTGCTCCGCGTCCGTACATTCTCTGTCGTAAGTCCGTCGTTTGATTCCGCATTTTCTTCTGTGGGAACTGTACCCGTGGAGTATTTCACTAGAGTTGCGCTGGCTGAGTCCACTCTGGAAGGGTTTCGCCCTGCGTGATGTTGGAGTAGGCCACTGGAGTAGGTAGCTGTTCTGGATGATTCCCATTTCTTGCAATTTTTCCGGTAATTCGCTTTCGCCGGGCACTCAGGTTCCATAGCGAGGTGACCGACATGCTTACAACGCACGCAGTACTTCTCCCCGTTGCTCGAACAATCATCCGGCGTTTCGCCATGCTGCTTACCACACTTCCCACACACGGCTGCACCTGCGGGCAGGTGGCCGCTTTGTGACCTGGGCGATGGCATCGAAGACAAACCAAAGCACGCTGCTCGTATTGACGGACTGAGCGATGAAAACTCCAGTAAAAGACTTCTTTTGGTGGGCTTGGCGACGCAAACGTTATAAGTACGGTCCCGCGGCGCCCCATTGGGCGCGCAGCAACAATTTCTTCCATATCAGCGTGAAGAGCTTTCATCAACGTTTTGGATGTTTCACAGGGCCTTCAGCCGTAAATTACTCCACGTGACATACGGCTCGCAGGAACTTGGTGAGATATAACTGGCAAGTGCGGCCGTGATGATAGCGGCAGCTTCTGGATACGCAGGAGACGCGCCGCTTGCTTTGTGTCGCAAGTTGTCACAATCAGTGCGTTGGACGACCAACTCAGCTTCAGTACCAAGTATTTGGCTAGCTGCGGGTCTTCAGCCATGGAATGAATGATCTGCTGGAGGTCGGCAGGATCAAGTTTGGACATATCGCATCTCTCTGAAGGTTGAATGCGGATCACATGCGTGCCGAGCAGCTCACGTTCCAGGTGTTTAGTAATGGTTGTTGCGTTCCCATTCTCCTTGAGTTTAGCTCGGCGTTGTGCACGCGTGGTAGCTAGTTCCCATGGCCCGTAATCCTCCGGCGTGGGTTCTCGTGCTGTCCTAGACGCTTGCAGTTTAGCGGCACGTTCAGTGTCATCAGTTGATCTCCTGCGCTTGACGGCGACTCCTGCGTGCACAGCGCCTCTCGTAGCTTACTCTTGGGACTCCATCAGTGGTTCATATTGGACTGCGACTGCCACGCTGAACTGAATTGGCTAGAGAGCGCTGCCTCACTACAGGATGCAGCGGCGCCAGCACCTTCTAGGCCTAACCTGCCCACGGTTGAAGATCTCAGCTTCGCCTTTGAAATGAACAACATCTAGGTCGAAAAACGTGCTCCGTGGTGATGCACGAGTACTTCACTGACCTTTCGGTAGTAGTCGCAGGTACTCCGCCGATAATTTGAAAGACTAAGGTCCGAATTTCTCAGAGCAACAACGGTCGCCCGACTCAATCCCCCCCCCCCCCCCCCCCTGAGGGGTTGGCCTCCATTCCTGAGAATAAAATCCTACGTCAGGGTGCGTGGTTTTCATGAGAGAATATTACATGGGTGTTAAATCTCCTGTAGGGCATACAAACAACATTCGTAATGAAATACTAACCTTGGCATTCAAGCAATAATCATTGTAGTGTAGCAGCCATGTAAACAAGTTTGTAAAGTCTCCTTTTGCTGCATCTCTGGTGCCTCTAAAGCTAGGAACGATAAAAACAAAGCAGACTACTGACGCCGCCGCCCATTAAGGCTCTCCCTATTCCGATATTTTTACCGTCGCCACCTGCGTACCCGCCTGCAGTCGGATGTCCCCATGGCTGCTGCGAAGGACTCAAGTAGGGTGCTAGGACATCCTGCTACGATTGCAGATCACCCTAACGCTGAGGCCGTCCGTCGGCATGGCGCATGCGCACCGAGCAGCCATGACACCGAGCCTGTCAAGCCTCCTTTCGCTGCACAGGACACAAAGTTTGAGTAAATGTGTAGGGATTCAACCATAAATCCCCAAACACGGGCGCACTCGCTTTCAGGTTCTCCCAATCATTCGTAAGTCGAGGACGTACTCTCAAGCACTTGATCGCACACGCAGTTATCGGCAAAAGTTCAACGGCTATACGACTGCGAATATCGTAGAACATCTCTGCCGGAACCTGGTCACCAGAGTTAAAGCGAA
Organism: Haemaphysalis longicornis; assembly: GCF_048455015.1. NCBI lineage: Eukaryota > Metazoa > Arthropoda > Arachnida > Ixodida > Ixodidae > Haemaphysalis > Haemaphysalis longicornis. Next base: position 92,591,812 of record NW_027526445.1, on the reverse strand, counting down.
GCTTTATAAGGCGGGAATTCTGTGTATATTTCATTTGCGCGAGCAAACATTGCCGAAGCTAAACGTGTCTTTGAAAAGCAAGGAGTTAAAAAACGAACGTCCTGTGTTTGTGCTATTAGCACACAGTCACCACCAAAGTCACACACATTTACAAAATGATTTGAACCTCAAGCTTGTACAATCATCACTTGAATATGCCCTTGTGTACATTTATCATCAATTAGCACCATTTTCAACATTATCAGACATTCAGGTGAGCAAAAGTTTGTATCACACACATTTGCCGCCACGCTACCCACACTGACCATGCAAACTCGCCTTACCGTCGTCTTTTTGGCGAAGTCCTAAGCGTAGCTTGTCAGTTTCCTCTATCTTTCCTCGTTGCAGCTGGCCTTCGTCGATACAAGTTACCGTACTTCATTCTGGATCTTTTCTTCCGTCGTGGAATACCAATGCCGCATAGACTTCGATTAGAACTCCACAGGCCATTCTCCTTCACCGAGTGTAATGGCTCATGAATTTTCTTTGGGTACCTTAAGAGTTGATCGTTAACGTATTTAGAAAGAATTCCGCAGTGGTACTCTGAAGGGAAATTCCTTCACAGCGAAAATCACGTAGCCTATAAATTTGCACACATGGCTGTGCATTATGATACTCGTACATTCGTTCCTTCGTACATTAATACCGTCCCAATGCGCGGTCTTGCTTGCTTTAATATGTACAGTCATCCGCAGTCTTAGCTGGAGTCACGCTTTGCCCACTTATCTTCTCCTCTAGCATTGGTCTAAAGTACTTTAGCTACAACTGCTGCATTTCTTAGAGGTTTAAGGAGGTACTTAACTTTTCCACATTCGTTTCAACACTTTTTCGTAACAATGTTTGGGGTACCTGCTCTGCTACCAGTAAGATAAAGCCAACCACACCCTCTCCCCTTACTTCTTATACTCCTATCTAACGCGGCTTTGTCACTCATGCTGATCGGATTGCGAGGGAAGAGTTATCTGCGTACACAGAACCGCTTCCTGCTGGCGATATAAAATTTTGCTCAAGTGGACTGCGGGAATGCATGTCATCATCCCGCCACCAGTGTATCCCCATGGTTCCGTGTTGTTGGCCCCGCTCGGAAGAATTATTCGAGGTAATACTAACCCAAGGCACCGTAGCTTGAAGAACAGCCTCCCAAGGAACAATAGTGACCGGGCAACTGGCTCTTTGCAGAACCACCAACGCAGCTTCCGGATCGGTGAAAAAGTTGAATTCCACCAAAGGTCTTACGTTTCCCATACCTGCAAGAACAGCAGGCTTTTGTTCGGTGGTAGCAGGGTGTAATGTTACCGGCGATTCATGCCCGACGTAGAAATGGGGGAGAAATATAGGTAAGCATTGTTCTCAGGGTTCCGCCCAACTGGAGTTGTAATGAGACGCCGCACCTGCGTCCACGGAGTCATCGACATTTGGGCGCCCAATTTGTTCCAATCAACCTAAAGCCCATGCGTTGACTTGACAGGTCACTGGTTCGTAACCCATTTCCGAAAAATGTACCCTCCTAGGAATAACTAATTCGATGCCTACATATTTCTCCGCACGTTCAAAGGTCGCCGAAATGGTCTTTCACTCTATCTTTTTACAACTACTCGAGCTCCTTCAGTTCTTTTTTACGATTACATTATGTACAGAGCGCAGTCTATAAATACAATGGTCGTTACCGACAAGAAACTAAGCAGTCAACACAGAGAAAGGTTCGTACACAATGGCAATTTTGAAACAACGGCTATCAGACCGAAGTTGGGTACCCTGAAGTTAGCCCCACTAATTGAGGGAGCAAGTGCTGCTCGCACTTTTAACACGAAAGTGTTTTATTCCGGGATTCACGAAGATTTCGATTACGTCATATCCGTCCCGGAATTGACTCCAGTACAACGAAGCAAGCGGCCAGTAAAGGGTGCACCCCTGCACGCCGGGTCTTCTTGCGGGGAAAAACATTTAGTACTAAAGAGTACGATATACTTGGGGTTGTTCGTTTCCGGGTTTTATATTTCAACACGAAAGTGTTTTATGCCGGGATACACCAATATTTGACTGCCGTTATATCTGTCGCTGAAATGATGCCAGTACACCTTTGCCGAAGCGACCCGCCAGCAGGACGTCGCTCGCCAAGCACACCCAGAAGACACACTTTGAACCGCAAAATCATGCTCAGGTGCAAATTTCGCTGCCCATTTCACTTCCGTGTTTTACCGATTGCTACGAGAGAAGGATCAACCACAGTTGTTTTTACCGTAAAGCGTGCCGCCCAGGATGTACAAATGTTCGACGTTCTCTAAAAAGTCCGGCTCCACCAAGAGAGCAATGGCAAGGTTGGTTAACGGGGCCATCGCAACAATCGTGTGTCGACCGGGGTTCGCCCTGACAATATCTATAACCTTGAGGTAAGCGTGGGCTTGTGGATCAGAAGCGTGGTTCCCGCCTATCGGATAGAGCACGCTTGCCCCTCCGAAGTTGTCGGGCCCAAAGTAAACTGTTTCGTAGTCCGACTGTCCATCGATGGATCTATCGGCCCCTTTGTAGACTGGCACCTGAAAATAGAGCAAGAAATCAGCAACAATAGTAGCCCGTCGGGTTACATACACAAAGTTTTATCTCTCTGTCTCCTACACGCCATCTTCCCTAACAACGAAATTTTACCTTGTTGCTTAGCGTTTCCTTACAGTAACATATTCAATTATGCACCCTGAGTTTTATTGCAAAACAAGCGAATGCTGAAAATTTTCGGAAGACACCTGCGGCTACAGCTATCATCTTGCTAAAATATTCGCCCGCGTATCTGCTTACTTCGTGGCAAATGTCATCGAAACACGACAGAGCTCCATGATTTAGTTGTTTGGAAAAGTTTTCTCTATATAAACCCTGTTTTCACAATTTATCTTTTGACCAGATGGCTGATTCCAAGGATCAAAAATGGCAGACAGACAGACAGACAGACAGAATGACCAACGTTTTCTTGTTTAGAAAGCCAAATAATCGTCATCTAAAAAAATTCACGCGTCTCCACGAAGTGAATCATGACTAGTGGGCGAAGCACTGGGGATCTTTCTTACCGTAAATCACCCGTGAGAGTGCTTACTGCTGCTAAAACGATTTCTAATCTAATCCAGTCCAATCCAATGCTCCTCGCGCATGCGCAGCACGGCTCTCCAGGAGGACTCTCTCTCTCTCTCTCCCTCCCGCTCTCTCTCTCTAACCTTTCGTGAACCTTTTATTTTGTTCATGTTAGCCTTTTGTAAACCTTTAGTTCACATATGCTTCAATTTACACGGCGTTGAGCCGTGAGCACGGACTCCGGCGCCAGACAAGCCTCGGCCTTAAGGTGCTTCGCCACTAAAAATTGCCCGCGTATCTCCTTACTTCGTGCAATTGTCGTCAGATGACGATATTCCTGTGACATCGCTGCCACGCTGCCTCCATTATGTGCCCCGCCCACATGTCGCTCTCTTGCTCCGCCCTCCCCCCTATGATAAACGAGGTATACTTGCTTGGAAAATAAAGTGATTTCTCTCTTGCTCTCTCCCTCTCTCTCTCTCTGTCTCTCTCTCACACACACCCCCACTGCACATGCCTGCCAGGCACCGCTGATGATGATTGTGGCAGGATGCCCCTAGGGATTGGCCAACCAAAGAATCTATTACGAGGTAGCTTCACGTTCAACCACCGTTGTCATCTTCCCGTAGGGGAACCCTGAGTACCACAATCCCACTCCGCATGCCTGGCCAGGCACCGCTCATGATGATTGTGGCAGGATGCCCCAAGGGATTGGCCAACCAAAGAATCCATCACGAGATAGCTTCGCGTTCAACCACCGTCGTTATATTCCCGTAGGGGAACCCTGAGTAGTATGCTGGGCATTCCTCCTTTGCTCTCCGACGCTCCTCTCCTCTCCGGCATTCCTCCTCTCCTCTCCGGGATTGCGCAACGAATGGCAACACCTGCGGCGAAACAGCTTAGGGTTAGAGACGCTAGTGCACTGCACGGGCCCGGGCCGGCCCGAAAGCCCGAGCCCGGCCCGGCCCGCGGGCCGGGCTCGGGCAGGGTAGCACACATTTTCTCGGGCCCGGGCCGGGCTCGGGCTTGAACGAAAAATGTTTCGGGCCTTGCCGGCACGAGCCGGCCCGAGCAGTGCCTGAGGCATGGCAGTGTTCTGACGCTAATTCTAAATTGTTGATAGCAAGAAGTTTTCCCATTGATATTTGAGGTTAAGTGAAAAGAAAAAAAAGCGAAGTGCAATGTCACTATGGCGCCGTTAAAAAACATGATAAATAGACGATTCTGCTCAGAAAGCCTTCACATCAATTATAAAACAGACAGTCTGGGCAGCATAGTGGGAGAGAGCAGGCCAGACGAGGACACTCCAGACACAATATACAACATGTTTTTCGAAATAAAACAAACAGAACAATGGCGATATAGACTTTGCACAGTCTACTGTTGTCACCTCCGTGGTAGCAAGCGGCTCCTCGGTCACGACGTGTGGCCCTGCATTCCAAGCGCCTGGGCCTCCACAAAAAGCGGGAGACTGAAGAATGGGAGTACAGCTCTTTATTTTGAGTGCACACGTCGAATACACTGCTGTGTACAGGATGGGGGTTGGTGGAATAGGCACGAGAGAGGAGACGCTGGGAGAAGCAGTCATTCACAAAACAACACAAACACATCCCCTGAGGCTGGGAGCCGTAAAGATTCCGTCGCCGGGGTCCGCCTCACAGAAGTTCCACGAAGGGTCGTGCGGCCCGCGTCGTCGCTTTGTCTCGAACGGTTGCCGGAACCCCCCCCCCCGGTGGTGGCGGGCTGGCTCGAAGTCGTCGTCGAACAAAATAAATGGGTCAGTCACAGCGCACATGCGCGGCCGCAGCGTCGTCGGGATGCTACGGGTCCGTGGAGGGCGAAACCAAACCCTACTGAAGCGGTTCCTCCACTTCGGAAAGCAAGCTGTCACCCAAAAATGCCGAGGCAAGGCAGACAAGATTTGTTGCCATCAGCTGCTGCCTTCAAGGTCCGCACATCCCCCTTCTTTTGCTGAAAGTAGGAACGCCGGACGCCCACATGTTGTCGTATGGGCGTTAGTGACCACCGTGCATATATTTTCGGGGACCAATTTTCGAAGCAGAGCCAATGTTTCGGATAAAAAGTTTTAAAACCATTATTCAAGGCAGAAAAGAAAACAAACGCAGACAAAATAATGCTGCCTTCATCACTGAAGGAAAAAACAGAAATGAAGTCATGAAAGCGGACACGTCATCTGCTCAAATTTCAGGCGCGTTCGTGTATGAACCCGAATTGAACCCGTGGCGCAATCTCCGAGTTCCTTTAGCAACAGATAGTAAAAGCAAAATGCTGTCAAATATTCCAGCAGTAAATGTACGTAAACGTATACTCTGTTGAGTCAACACTAACAAAATCCTAATTATATTATTGTGATCACAGTATTTCCCATTCATTGCTTTATGTAGTCGCTTTATGCTTACGCTTTTAGGTTAAAAACAGCAAACGTTTTCGGGCTCATGTTTATAGCCTTTTGGACTCGGGCTGATACTTAGAAAGTCTGGCGGGCACGGACTTATTTCATTTAAATTCTACCGGACTCGGGTCGGGCTCGGGCTGCTATTTTAAATTTTTGTCGGGCTCGGGCCGGGCTCGGGCTCACATTTAAAAAATTTGTCGGGCTCGGGACGGGCTCGGGCTCCCGTTTTAACAACTTGTCGGGCCCGGGCCGAGCCCGGGCCGTGTCTCTACCGGGCCGGGTCGGGCCGGGCCTAGAAATTCCGGCCCGTGCAGTGCTCTAAGAGACGCGACGGTAGCCGCTACATACTCCGCTGGGGGCGCCACTGTAGCTCCGCGGTATAAACGATGCACGCGCGCGCTCTCCGCTCCCCTTATTCTCCGCCCGCAACGCCGCGATCGAACTGAAAATTAATGGGAACTTGAGTCGACTCAATGGCTGCTTCGCATACTACTCAGGGTTCCCCTACGGGAGGAGGGTGAAATTTTTCTTTATATATTTTGGGTCACACGGTTTTTACCCGTAATTTTCTATTTTGTATCGCAAAAACAAAGCACCCATGCATATATAATTGAAAGAACACTGCGAATAGTAGTTGTGCATTGTAGTTTTGTCTCAAAATATGCCTAATGTTTGATTTTCCTTAACAACGTTAACAAGTAGGAAGCGTGGTTCCTGATTTCGGGAGTTTTGAGAAGTTTCGCCAATATAAATATCTCGTTCAAGCGTGTACACTTGTAAGGCCGGAAGGCTGCATCGAAGTATGGACAACTACAGACAGACAAACAGAGACCAAAATTGTGGGGTTTAAGTAGCGTAACCAACACTTTTTTAAAAATATCACAAATGTCTCCATTCCGAGCAACGCAAGTTCCCGCCGAGAATTCCTCCTAACACGGCTGGGCTCAACAGCGTCTTTTCCAGCTTGGTATTACATGATGGCAAAAGTCCATCTAGATCTCTACCCATTCCGCTCTTTAATAGTGTACACCTAATAGTCTACACTTAATGTACAGTCGTCAAACCTGTTAACAACAACAAAACACGAGGTGCCTGCCTACGCACAGAGTGGCAGCTCACGGTAGCTACAGCCGAATCTTTGGCGCCTGGTTATCGGCCCTCACAATGCTGCCCTACTGCACTCGGGTGCTTCAGCGCGTGCGCGCAGCCTGGCTTAGCAGCCCGAGCGCTATCGTAAGCTGCCGCTCTGTGGATAGGCTGGCACCTCATTCTTTGTTGTTGTTAACAGTTTTGTCAACTGTAGTCTTCTATAGTGTGCTCTTACACTTCAATAATGGAAGAGCTGTGCCTCATTAGAAGGGGACGCTGAATCATCATGTTATATATATTGAGAGCCGTTGGCTGAACTAAAACCACTTTTTTTAATTATCGGATTTTCTTTACAACGGTGGCTCGCGTGGCACATCGGGGCGCGCTCTTGCTGCTCTCTGACGTGTCGGTGCGCGGGCGTGGCTTCCGCTCGCCTGCTCACGTTACACGATCGCACCTGGAGCAGCTCGGTGGCGTGATCCAGCGGAAGCGCTGAGTACAATCACAGCGCCTAAACGAACTATACAACCACTCAACGAAGGTCAAACGGGAACCAAAGCATGTCAGCCGTGTATAAGATATGACTGTAATGATTACGAAACTCAATTAGTACTGATTATTTATTAACAGTAAATTTTAGTAAGGATAGAAAACGTCGATGGTTGGATGGCACACCGTCTGGGGAGGTAGCATAACACAAAAGACAGAGTAGAAGTCACAGACCAAGTCAAAAGTAATAATAACATTTCGGCAGCGCTGTGGCTACTTTTCTCACAATGGGAACAAGGGAGCCATGGCGCTCCCTAAACGTCTTTTTTATTTCTGGCTTTGTCACTGACCTCTACTCCATCTTTTGTAAAGTGAGCATAATGTGGCGTGATGTGTGTTAATGTGAACTAGGATCCATTAGGGTAGAATAAAATTAATTAGGATAGAATAATGCTTGATTAGTATTTCATAGGAATAAAAAGTAAGACGCTTTAGGGTCGGATTAAGGGTAAGAATGTATAAATTAAGTGTGATGCATGCGGTGTATTAGGGTGGATTAGTTTAATTAGAATAGAAAACTTATCGATTATTGATTGACAGAAAGAATTAACCAGACGGGATTAAGGTGGATAAAGAAACATTAGAACAAACGGATGTGCTAAAATGGATTAGGTGGATAAATATGGATAATATTAGATTCAGGCTGATTAGGAATGTTAAATGGTGTGGCTGTTGTGTCGATGGGTGGACGTGGGTATGAAAGGAACCCGTTACAACTATACGCAAGGCTTTACCCCTCAAAGTGCACAAGCAGACTTAAGTGTGCTGAGACGTCTTTTATGCTTTAGCCAATTTGATTGCAATCTAGTGTGCGAGCTCAACGGTGCCTGCAAAATGACCGCCCCTGTAACTCGTAACCAGCGGCTGGGCACTTAAGCCCTGTTACAAAACCCACGGGCTGAGCCGCTCACAACTGGCCTTTACTGATGGAAAGGCGTCATGAATTATGCAGGAGCAAAAAACCACAGAATGCTCATTCAGCCCACTCAGGGGTAATTCTCTTCATACAAGGGCACGTTTGTTACAAGAGTGACTTGTGTGAGTGCTTTGGTAATCTTGAATCATAATATAAACCAATTTAGGCGAACATTTATCGCCTGTTCCAGATTTCGACGCAGCGACGTAAGCTTCGTTGTTCGTCCCTTAGCGAGATTGCAAAAGCAGATAAAAGTGAACAAGTTTAGCTTGTTATTTGCACCTGATAATATAACACTTCTTTCAATACTCAATCTGTAACGTTATGGAGAATATGTTGGCATTTTTATACTTATTTCAATTTTATTTTCTACACGACCAAACAAAAATCATTCATGACGACGTTAATACCGAAATTGGCTACACGGCAAAACACCCACGGTCAACGTTAAGTTTCTTATGCTGCTCCGCGTTGTGGTAAGGCTTTGGTGCGACCCGCTTCTTGCGATGACTATCGTAATATATTAGGCACAGATAAGAGCAAACGTGCGCCGCAGTTGAGAGCTTGTAGAAATTCGCATCAAAGTTCTCCCCAAATTCAGATGATACGCTGCCGAATCCTCGCACAAGTTAAAAGAACACCCGGAGCTGAACGAATATTTGTAGCCCACTCACGTCCGTCCTGTTTACGACGTTGAGCACTCTCAGGGTGTTGTTGTAGGCGTTGGACAGATTGGTGTTTCCATAGGTGACCGTGACGGCCTTCAGGCTCACATTCGGCAATGTTGCGGCTAGAATTATGGCCATCGCGTCATCTACGCTGGTATCCACGTCCAGTAGCAGGCTGATTGACGGTGACAACTTTTTGTCAACAGTTATAACTTGAACAACCGGCACTGCCGCCAGAAGCAGGATAGCAGTCGCAGTCCCGTGGCGCAGCATCGCTAGCATAGTAATACTCAGGCAACAGGCAGTCGTTATATATCGCAGTAGGATGGAGGGCATTAGCTCCCACAGGTGTTACCTAAGCCCCGGGTATCATTAAAAGATAACCCAAACGCTTCCTCTCCCCCGCTGTTTCCTCCTCTCACCTCAGTGCGTGGCAAACAACGCTATGGTAATTCTCCTGTTTGATGTGGGTTTCGATTGCGCGTCCCCGGGCACAGATCGAAAAGAAGGCCTACAACTGTGACGTGACCAATGAACAGTGATGCAGGGACTATAAACTTTACTCTTTACTCCGAGCCGATCCTCAACCAAGACCTCCGGCCTAACTAAATAAATATACCAATTATTAATTTATTATGAATTCACTCATTCGGTCATGCCTCCCAGTCCTGTTATCTCGGCCGTCATTTTGTATCGTATAAAATTGCCGATTTTGTACGTATATATGAGCCACTTTGGAGCAGTCATTGAAATGCAACATTTTGGCGCCAAGGTTCTCAAAGCTCGTAAGAGGTCGTAAGAGCAGTTTATGATTGGTCAGTGCCTTTTGCTACCTTATCTGTTTTCGTGGGGTACCAATGTACTTTTGCCAGGGTATATCAGAAACGTGTGTAAGGGCATCTTGCGTGCGAATAGCTTTGTTCAACTGGGCCCCGTTTCTAAGCCAAGAAAACATGGCATTCCTTATCGCTCCATAAGTTTAGAAGCGTGTAAGAAGCTCAAAACAATGCTGGGGGTGTCTCTATTTAACCGTTGGCGGTGAACGATCAAGAATTCGCTTTGGAGTTTTTTTTTTCAGGCACCTTGTTTTGCTTATCATGCTTCTGTGAGATTTCCTAAGACACGTTCGCTCTATTTAAAACGGCTGTTTGAGACGCCATTTTATTGAGCTTATGCTACGTTGCCACTCTGCTTTTTTTAGTCAAAACTAAAAACTCCAATCAAGCCTTAACTTCATATAAACGACTTTGGAAGCAAGCATACGTCAAAATTAGCGCCATTGCGCTGCAGATGAAGCCGTCTTGCAAAAAAAAGTAAACGTCTTGGCTTTACCTACGGCACAAGGGTACGTGGTGATTATACTATCCTCAAGACGCCGATTTCGATGAAAGAGGAAATCTGGGGTGTGCACAGGAAGGCACTATTCCCGTGTCGAGTCAGGTCGGATAAGAGAGCAAGGAAAAGCGAATACGTACAAGTCTATACGATTATCACCAATTTCTCTCTTAGTCATACTTTACCCTACCTTTACAACACAGGGGCCTTGGCGTTAACTTTTAGCGTTGCCTCCGGACTAGCTGTCTTGTGCATAAGCCTATAACCTAGGAATGCTATGAAATAATCCCGAGATGGTGTTTTTTTTTTTTTTTTGTCGGCCGCATGCCGAATCCTTCTTGGACCTATATCATTTGCCAGTCCGAACTTCCTGGGCCATATGCTATTTCATTCCCAATATTTCAAAGAGAATGAAATTTATTTTACTTCACCGCAATCCCAAGCGAGCTGTTTGTTATAATTTTTGCTTTGAACATCTATGGATTGGATGCCTAGTGTTTGTGCAGCTCTTTTTTCAATCCGGTGTATTCCACTGCAGCTGTTTGAAAGCTCTTTCCTTTCGCACGATCGGCTGTTTCTGCGGACAGTCTATATTATGCCACGTGCCGCTCTTGCGCATTCGCTTGACATCGCGCACATGCTCTTGCGTGGGACGAAGCTTCACTCGTACATCCGCTCGACATCGCGCACATGTTCTTCTTGCTTGGGACAGAGCTTCGCTTAGTTCAAATGGCAGCCTTCGTCGATTAGCAAAGCGGAAATAAAAAAAGGCGCCAAACTGAATGCAACCTTTCGGCAGCAAGAGTAGAATGTCATTCGACTCAAATGAGGGGCTTCGAATCCCCTTCAGAAACTGCCGCACTCCACTTCAATTTTGATGGCATTTGAAAGCTTTAACAATCGCTCACCGTGCTGCGTTGCGCTGCGGCTGTCCAGTTGTGTTTTTACACAATAAGGCGAAAAGCAAATTTAGTAGCCGTCTTTCGCGGGATACTGATATCACATTATAAATGACGTATGATTTGACACTGCTATATTTTGAATCACAATCCAGATTTTTTGTGCTGCTTTGTGCTGTCTGGCCACACTGGTTTATCACTTGCTCGCACTGAAGCTGAGAGTATGGAATTATTGTAGCTCAATATGATGATTTAAGTGAATGAGAAGTAAACAAAGCCGGACAACTAAGGGTTTTTGTTTCTTTTAAGTACGCCAGTAAGGTATTTGTTCATGCTGGCTGGGAACGCTGTGCGCAAGATTGCTAGAAATGGCATTTGAGAACCCCAAATGTCTGTACGTGTGCTCATATTGCTCGAATGCAATTTGAGCCGATTGGCATTTCAAAACCCAGAGGAGCAGAACAACTCATTTGAGTCAAGTGACATTTGGTTCAAATGACATTCGGAAGATATAGTAGCAGGGGTATAAGTCCAAACTTTGCTACCGCCTGCTTAGTGTACAAAGTTGGCACCAATAACGTTGGTGTGCAAAATGAGCAAGTTCACCCAGGGAGACGAGAGAGAGAGAGAGAGAGTAAATATTTATTTGTCGATAAGTGGCTGGTGTTATGGTATCTTCGTGAAAGGCCTCCCTAGTCCGTGATTCCTTCGCTTCGACAGGACTGCCTGTTACCACCTCAACGCAGAAACTTTTGCGGTTGGGAGTCCACAATACCTTAGATGAATTATTGGAAGCCCAGAATTTGAGCCAACTCTTACGCCTGAGCTCTACCCCTACCGGTAGAGCCATTCTATCTCAACTACACCTGCGCTCTCCTCTGCAACACCCGCAGGCGGATTCGACTCAGCTTCCCGATGAGGTTCGCAAGTTCATTGATGTGGCCCCACTACCACGCAACATGCATCCGACACATCACGAGGCTCGTAGGGAAGCCAGAGCGAAAGCTATTCTTAATCAATACGGCCGAAACTCTGCCACAGTCTATACAGACGCCGCTTCATATCCCGGGCGAAGAGCTATGACCGCTGTGGTTTCTACTACCGAAAACCTCGTTACATGCGTATCAATTCCCACCATCCACTCTCTGCAGGCGGAGGAAGCGGCCATCTCCCTAGCGATTGCACAAACTTCGGCAGAAATAATCATCACAGACAGCCAACAAGCCTGTAGAACCTTCTCCAGCGGTTTCATATCCCGACCTGCCCGAAAAATTCTACTCGAGCATCCTCCTCGACATCCCGTACGGATTATTTGGGCTCCAGCCCACTCCGCCGTGTCTGGCAACGAAGCTGCCCATCAGCATGCCCGAGAGTTGACCCACCGGGCAAGCCAGGAGTTCGGCGAGCAGTGGCAGGTCTCCCCTCTCTTGTCGTTCCACGAAGTCACTCAGCATTACCGTCTGGAACGAATGCTATATCCTCCTGCGCACAAAAGCCTCACCAAAGAACAAGAGCGCCACCTCCGAGGCATTCAGACAAACACATTTCCCCACCCCACTAGAGCCCACATTCTGGCCCCCACCCTGTACTCCTCGCAATGCCGCTTCTGCGAGGCTCCGGGCACCCTCTACCATATCATTTGGGGCTGTGATAAGAACCCCCACCTACCCCCCCTGCCTTTCCCCTCCCCTGAGCACTGGGAGAGAGCACTGTCCAGCTCGGACCCTGACGACCAGCTTTGGCTGGTGCAGCGAGCCCAAGAAGCCGGACGGACTCAAGGGGTCCTGGAATGAGGACTCTTCCCCAGGGCTGACAGCTTCAGATACACGTTTATTCCTCCTCCTCCTCCTGACTGTTCCCGCTCGGGTCACAAGGTTAAGTGGGGTATCCTGGTCTGGGCTGGCCAGGGAAGCCTTCCCCTACTCAAAGACTGGATTGGTGACGGGGGGAAAATGTGGGGTGTGCGGGCATGCCCGTGCTATAGGGTATATCGTGCAGTCTGGCGACAGAATGTACCGAGGGAAGGTTGTTGGGCAGGGACGATAATGTGGAGGTGGGTGGAATTGGGGTAGGGTATTCGTCTGAAGTCAACGCCAAGTTGTAACTCTTTTGGGCACGCTTAATTGTAAGCATGTTCATATAACTCCTGCAGTCCACGATGTCTATATGTTCATGATTTATATTCTTTCCAACCATTCCTTGGAGGCATAATTAGGCAACACCGCAAAGATGTGACGAGCGAGTGGAAAATAAGCGCTGAGCATCAACCCTTCTGAAAACATGCAAAATACAAACAAAAGCTTGCGCGGAAGTGCACCTGTTGGCCACAGAAATATAACTTGACATGCTAGTTGTTTCAGCTATGTGTCTAGTTTTTAATAATATAGTTCCGACAAGATACCAGTTACAGCTGTCTGCAATATCCAAACTTACACTGCACAAGTCCATCTATTGACAGCGGACTGGAGTTCCTAAGCTAATTTAACTCCACAGGAAACTGTAGATGAAACTCTGGCAGTATGATGGGGTCATCTTGGCTGAGTATAGCGCTACAATTTTTTCAAGATATCTACAGTACAGGGAGCTGCACGTCATTTCAGAAAAAGTTGTGCTTGCCCCAAAGTTTATTTTACAAATGGACTACGACAGGAATGGCTTGCGAAAAACGAGCCATATTCGTCTTCCGTAAACTCCTCACGCTAAGATAAAAGAGAGTCAGAAAAGAGTCCCGCCAACAATGACTGTTGTTTAGGCTTGGTTACTCAGTAGACTACAAAGGTAGTCACAGAAGAGTGTCGTGCTTTTTGCGACCCCTTTCCGGCTCCTTTACTGGCCTATTTCCCCGTCACCTCTTTGTGAGAGGAGACATACAGAAGCAACTGAGGACAACAAAAACAATGATGGCAGTAATACAGCACTGTCATTGGCCGCCATTCTGGCCGGTCGGGACGTCATGGGGCAGCTGGAGTTTCGTCTATCCCACGCGTCGCGCACGTAGGAGTGGAATTCGCTCTTTTCTTGCCGCCGCCACTTCCAAACCTTGCTGGAAGCAATTGCTGTTTAGCAATAAGAATGTTCATTGCTGTTGGCAGCAATAGGAACATTTGCTTAGCAACCATGGAGAACACAATGAAAACAATGCAAACAATCTAGGAGGCAAAAGCAAACCCCAATTAAAAATTACTCCCACCTCCCCTCGCGGGAACCCCTGTGTAGATGTGACGCATTGGGGGGTTCCGTTGTTGTTTCCGTTAGGTTGATTCTCCCATCGCGTGAAACGTGCCGTGACCCCACTGCCGCGGCTATGACGCAACGTGGCGCGGCTATGACGCAACACAAGCCAGTTTAATCCAATCCAATCCAAATCAAATCCAATCCAAGCCAAGCCAAGCCAATCTAATCGAATCCAATCCAATGCCCCTCGCGAGATAGTGTTCGCTATCGGAGAGGAGAGGGGGTGAGCGGCGGAGAGCGCAGCTCTTGCGGCGAGGAGAACGGGGGAGGGGTGTGGATGGACAACAACGCCGTATGGAGGGACAAGGCGAGTGAATGAGATGCAGCCGCATCTAAAATTGTTCTGGCCACAGCCACGCTACATGACTCACGATTTAAAGAATCCGTCAATATGACGATTTCGAAAATGAATCTCAAGCATTTACGACTGAGTTAAGCTTTTTTGCCTATGCTAGAATCATTGTCAGGCTCTATACCTCTCTACTTCAAACCACGTGCCTTTTCGAGACACAAAAGAGCGGCTAGGAAAAATGTTAGCATGCAAGTGCTCCTTGCCTTACTCTTTCAGACGAGTGCTGGACTGCTAAAACTTCGTACCATTGCGCAAGATGTAATTGAACAGGCGATACAGAACAAACTACAGGGAAAGAAAGCATTTAGTAGGCTCTTAGCCCCTATTTCCCCTAACCGGTGAGTGTTCACTACATAACGTCTCACGTAAGAAGTTTTTATTCTAGACAGTAGTGCGAAAATTTCTTCACATTAGTTGCAGTTCTACGCTGTGTAATATCGCAGATCTGAATGTAAAAGCAAGAAAAATTGGCAGGTTACACATCCGCCGCCTAGCTTATTTTACCCCAGGTTGTTGAAATTGATGCGGGTCCTATCATTATGGCACACTTTATAGCGCAATAGTAGCCTCGGCGTGCTAAATCTAGCAATTTTTAATTATTTATTATAGTATCACACATACTATTGTTCACGGTGCAAACCATGTGCAGCATTCGTAACAACAGATTTATTATTTATTGCACAAATTTATAAGGTACGTTCTTGCACGAAATTTTGCAGTAAAATTTTACACTTATCAGCTACGTTTTTGCAGGTTCCAAGAATTGCGTATTTACACTGAAATATCACCTGCACAGAAAACAGCACACTCGGTTCTTATTCGGCTTCACGTTGGAAGTTCAATTTACTTGTATTTTCTATGTGTCAAATATTGACAAGTAGTCCTTGTAAAAGGCCGATAAAGAACAAAATCTTATTGATGTGAGTCGCGATTTTCAAAATTATTTTGACTATAATCACTAGTTTTCATATTTTCTGATAAATATCTTCAAAGATTACGTGCCGTGATGTTGTGTTTAGCTTGACAGTTTTCCTAGTCAACATTCATGGCTGAGGGCATTCGAACATGTTTTAAATTTATAATAAATTAAAAAAATAGTTTCTAGAATTGATGCTTCTTGCATGCATGGACGGCTTACCTGATAGAATCATTGCGATTGTGTTTAATGCAGTCGCTCATACATCTTCTTGACTCTCCTCGTCCAATGGAACTTTTCGTCTAATAGGACACTTCCAAAAAGAGTCTTGCCACCCTTGTAGCAGGGGTCACAGAACAGTCGACAGCCTTTGATCACGGATTTAGAGTCATAGTGACTACGTCCTATGAAGTTCTCTATGCTTCCTTTTGACTCTTGGTCTGACAGTGGGTCGAGACTCACTTTCAAAAAGAGTCGGGGGGCTCTCATTAGTGGTGTCAGAAAGTAATCAACCGGAATCCCTTTGATCACTTTTTGGAGTCATTGTGACTACATCTCTACTACTCTCCCTCTCTCTCTTCACGTTCGGTCACAGTTCTTGGCCTGAGAGTCTCAAGACCACCTGCTTAAAAGTCCTAAAATTTCAATTCTGTGACAAGCGAATAAATTTGTAAAAGGAATCCCTACACATTCTCTTCACACTAGGGTGCACATCATTTCGATTGTGGATGCGCGCACATCTATGACCTTGCAGACCCAGTAAGGCCTTCCCCTCCGGAAGAAATGTTTTCGTGCCTTGAAAAGGACAAATCACCATGCGTACATTGCGAAAACTAGCGGGTTCTCACTCTTTTTATGGTGCAGGAGACCAGGAACTGAAGCGTCAAAATAGGTTCCTATGAACCTCCGATGAATTTCCGGCCACTTAAGTACGTTATACATGGCGCGAATTACGCCTGTGAAGTCACAGGTGCAGCGCCGTTCGTACAGTAAAGCGATCTAAGCTTCCTATATTTCCTGCTGCGACAAATTGCCAAACGTCAAGCAGAATTCACAGGAGACGTTAGACTGTTCCAAACACTTGGCAGTTAGCCAGAGCAAAGAGAATGTATAGTTTTGCCGCACGACTGGTGCAGCGGTTGCGAATTCGCAGCATAAATTCGCACCATGTTGAACGGGCTTTAGGCTATTTCTGATTTGTTTGTTGAGCTCCTTTACGAAAGCTGTTCATCGTTGCCGTTCCCATCATCCGGCACTAGGACCTGCAGGCGCGTTACACAATAAATGTAACCTTTAACATAACTGGCGCAACGGGGCAGAGCCAAACGATATGTTTCTCAACTTTGTGCCAGCACGTCAATGATGAAATCCACATTAATTTACCTTTCTCACTCGCCCCTGCTGGTTTAGGCGCCATTACGTGAGATACCGTTGGGCATCCAAATTATGCAGGGGCTGCGGCCTCGGTAGCGACTTAGTATAAATAGTGTCTTCGCTACAGGGCAAACTTCGACCGACTGTTGAAAACTCGCCAGCCAGTGCGCCCTGTGTTTACAATGGGGGCCCTCCATATACAACGCTTTAAAAATGCAGTGGCATTTACTAACAGAGCACTAACTAGTCACTTGCCACAACACCCACTAGGTACTTAGTAACTGGAGGTAGTACCTACATGCTTTTACTAACTGACCATGCATAAAAACCTAGTAAAAAGATCCGTGTGACAATGCGGATCGGCTGAGGGCGCACATATCCCCCTTAGCCCACAAGTACATTTGGCAAGAATACACACGCGATGCAAGGCGAGAGCGAGAATAACTTAGTTTCCTTAGAAATAGTGAAATCTCGTTAAACCGTACCCGCATAGACCTTTTTATGCGTAGTTAAGCTGAATCTCCGACTCGGTTTTCCTTTAACCTAATACAGTAAGCCATAGTGACGGTCAATACGTACTTTAACGAACTTTCGCTCAACATCACTCTTCTCGGTCGCTTTTTGACCCAGCAGCTGGAACTCGTCTGATATAGTTGGCGAGCTTGTCAAAAAAAGCCAGTGTTTTAGCGATAATTCTCCAATTATGCATGTTAATGGGAGCATATACAACTCAGCATGCGGAATTGCAAAAACTTTTTAATCGTGTGGTGGAGTGGAAGAAATTCTGTAGTTATTATGTTCAGTGAGTCATAGAATTTGGTTACTAGTAGACTGCTAGTATGAACAAGCAGCAGTTACTAAGTTCGCAGTCTAGACTAGTAACGGTGGTATTTAGGATCCATTCTTAGTGGCAGCACCAAGGTCCCCTTCTGCAGGCGAGCAAATTCCGCAAGGAGTTCGTAAATACAATGCGTTTCTACCTTTTAATGCGCCTTTTTGTTAGGATTAAAGGCCATACGAGGCGTTTGAAATGGCCGTGTCGCACAGGTATAGCCCACAAGCACTACGCAATCCAGCTGGAAAGGAAATCGTTCGCCTAAACTACAAGTGACTCGAGCAGGCACAGCCAAACTTCCGGTTAGGTTTTCCACCAACCTGTCACCCGTAGACGCAACAGGGCTTCCGTCCGGAGGCAGTGAGACCATGTGCCGCCGATAAACCCGACTACCACGTCTGTTTTTTCACTTGTGCGTTCCCGTGGTCCGTTCATATTGCCGTTTCTCACCATAAGCTTGCTTGTTGTTAACGAGGTTCAAGTCAGCCACCTTTGCGAATTGCGTCTAGTAGTTTGGTTTAATTTAAGCCTTACACCAGGTAACTCACGGCCTTGTGCCGTCCTACTGGGCATAAGCATGCAAAGGTGTGAACTTGCATACTAACATCCAGCTGCATCCCACGGGTGCTTTTTTATTTATCGTTTCATTTCAGCGGCGGCCATCCCGCAGCCAGTCTTTGAACCTTGTACGTAAGTGTCGACGGGTGGATTTAACCACACCCGATGAGCATCGATCATAATTTACCTCGCATTATGTCGGTTGTGGATGGCCGGGAACACGTAACTGAGCGTTGTGCATGGGTTTGGAAATGACCCCGCAACGCCTTAGGCTCAGCGCTCTAAACCAATAACAAGGCAGCCGATCACGCGTTACTCACCGTGGCTTATGCAGATACATGAACTGTACCGGCTAAGTCAAAAAAGAAGCAGCAACTGGCGCTTGTTTGCAATAGCCCGACTGCATTCGGTGGGGATGTGCCCGTACGTGTTTCCCGTGTCTCTGCTATATGCAAATGTCTCCAGCAGCGCACGTGTTTCCCACAGGTTATTCGCAGACCACGGTGTAGGTCACTACCTCGATTGGTCAGTACTCTCAAAACAATCATTGCCATCACCCATGTCGCTTTCCCTGTCATTCAACCATGATGACAAGGCGTTGCGCTGCTGAGCACGAGGTCGCGGGTTCGATTCCCGGCCGCGGCGGCCGCTTTTCTGATGGAGGCGAAAAGCAAAAACGCCCGTGTGTCCGAGATTTCGGCGCACGTTAAAGATCCCCAGGTGGTCAAAATTAATCCGGAGCCCTCCACTACGGCGCGCCTCATCGCCTGCGTTGCGTCGGCGCGTTAAACCCTACAATCAATCAAATCAATCAAACCATGATGACAGTTGCTCAGAAACTAGTTTCAAGAAATAGAGCATCGAAAAAAACACAAAAGTCGCAAGTGCTCCTAAAGCCTGCCCAAGATTCAGGGCTCCGTAACTCGGCTGCTGCGCCATCTACTTTGTGGAACTAGAAGAAATGAAGCAGCTGGTGAATTGTTGTACAGGAAACAGTCTACGGCTCCTCATGAAAGTTTCTATAAACGTGCCGCCAAGTGTTTTAAGCAAACGGCATGCGACTTCCTGCTCGACTCTGTCGCTTCATTAGGCAAAGACTGATAGCCTTTTCTAAACGGCCTGATGGGCGGAACGGCTATTCTATGCCGACGCCGGCGCAACTGCGCTTTATAGGTTCTTTAGATACTAACAAAATGGTGAAAAAAGAGAACAAATTTTATTCGAACGATTTAATTTTTATAGTGCCATCAGTACTTGACCATAAGCAAACGATGATTTCTTCAAGGAGGAGCAGGAGTGCCTTTATTATCACAGGGGGCATGAATGCCCTGTTGGGGAAGGAGAGGGACATGAACGAAGGGAGGGAATAATCGAAAAAAGAACACTGTTGAAGGTTCAATCACCTGAAATGGTGGATATAATTTTAATGTCCGTGAACATATAGTTCTCAAAAATCGTGAAGAGATAGGTGCGACGATTTTAATAGGTATCGGTCCAGGTAAAAAGATAACTATTTAAGCAAACGTTTTACGCGAACGGATGGCTCGTGTCATGACGTCAGTAATAATGTATTAGATGTAGGTACCCAAAACGAAGAATTAGTATTTTGTCTTTGAAACCGGGTATACAAACGGAACCTGAAAACCGCTAAGATGATATAGCAAACGTGGTCACCATGGAGCTTTTTATATATAGACGGCGCAGGGAGGTCGTTCGGCGTAAGAGCCATATAAGGACTATTTTTGGGTCCTTCGCTCAGCGGTCGCTCAGTTTACTTCAGATTAAACCGGTCTGTGCCGTATTTTGTTGCGGTTTATAGTACAGTGAAACCTCGATATATCGAATAGCGCGGTGCCCACGAAATAGTTCGATATAACCAGAATTCGATATATAAAATGACGTAAAAACGCGTCATAAACTGGTACAAATCAATAAATTAACGAATTGTGCAGTAAATACTCACTTGGTGCTTCAAAGTATTTATTCTTTTGGTCTTTTGGCTTAAAGTACTGAAGCAAGGTAGCCTGGCGTGTTATACACGACTTCCTCAACGTAGTCCAAACGTTCCACAAGCGACAGGCCGGTGCCTTCTATAGCGCTGCAGTAGCGGTGCGGTAGGGCCAAAACTGCTGAAGCCTCGGTCGAAGTCGGGAGCGGGGCACTATCAGCGCTTGCGGGTACAAGCTCGGCAGCGTCTTCGTTTGTGCGCTCAGTAGTAACCCCCGCCAGGATCTCCACATCCGTCAGCTCCGCCGTCGTTCCGGTGCTGTCGTCACCGCCAACAAAGTCATCAATGCACATGCTTCGTGGCTCAGCACCAACAAAGCGCTCCAGCTGGCCCCAGGTTTCTTCAAGCTCGCATTCTTCTTTTGCACCGTCCAATTCAGCTTCGGTGCAACCGGTGCGCAGCAGTCGGAAACGCCCATCGCGCCACCGCTATCCTCGAGGGTACTGCGGGATAGCTTGCCGCCTGTCAACATAGCGCGAGCGGTCTGGGCAGTCTGGGGTGGCAGAGTTCGATATACCCATTTCATGTCCGTCCCAGTTCGAAATAAAAAATTAAAAATGCATGTAATTTTCCGCGTGATATAGAAAGTGTTCGATATAGATAATAATTCGATATACCCGTGTTCGATATATCGAGGTTTGACTAATCGTTTTGTGAAACATAGGATTTTACTCGACATACAGGGTCACGTACCTACGAGGCAGTGTCCCATATGCCAGTTGGCCGTTACAGCGTCAAAACGGCCTACACAGCGAACGCAAGACTTTCGCAGCGCCGGCTGGCGGTAGGACTATATCGGCGCAGAAGCTTGCATTTTTACGGCGCAGAAGCTTGCATGTCCTTCTCTTGTTTACCTCACCATTCTTACAGCTGTAAACAGAAGACGCTCTACATTTCAAGTGCAGGTTGCTCGATTTACAACTTGGAATTTAGTCCCGTTCGATTCTGTGAGCCTCATTCAATCGCCAAGCGCGTCATACCATCTCATAACCCTGTGGTGGTATTGTAGATCGTAGGACGCACGCCTATTCGATGCTTCCCTCTATATATAGCTTGCCTAGTGGCGTTCTAACTAGGCAATCTTTCTAATGAACCAAACTTTTACTTCGTGTTCATTGCTTCGTTATGTCTGTTTATGCGCCTTGTGTGTGCGTGCGTGTGCGTGTCTGTGTCTGTGTCTGTGTGTGCGTGCGCATGTACGTGCGCGCGTGTGTGTGTGTGTTTGTCTGTGCGCGTGCGTGCGTGCGCGTGTGTGTGTGTGTGTGTGTGTGTGTGTGCGTGTGTCTGTGTGTGCGTGCGTGTGTGCGTGCGCGTGCGTGTGTGTGTGTGTGTGTGCGTGTGCGTGCGCGCGTGCGCGCGTGCACGCACGCACACACACACACACACACACACACACACACACACACACACACACATGCTGGTCACATAAAGCGACAGCGTACAGATTCGTAACTTTTCAAAGCGACATTTTGATTGTTCTGCGGTCTAGCAACCAAACAAGACTATTAATGTAAGGCGAAAAAAGAGAACCATTAACATTGTAGCAGTAAAATATGGAAGGTGAAGCCCCAGTCTTTGTATTCAAAGAACGTAAGCCGATTTAAGTGCGCCGAGGACTTTTCGCCCTGTAACAGCGTGCCTTTTGGATGCCCCAGAGGGAAAACATGGTGTACCGTTCCGCAATTAAAATTGATGATCTTCATTTCGGATGCGCATGGTGCATTTTCCCCATGTAATGTTATGAACGTCTGGGTCTCTTTCCATATCCCGCTGCTCACCGTGGCGAGCAACGTGGTGAGGAACGTGGAGAACAACAGA
The DNA here is from genome assembly GCF_048455015.1 of Haemaphysalis longicornis. Taxonomy (NCBI): domain Eukaryota; kingdom Metazoa; phylum Arthropoda; class Arachnida; order Ixodida; family Ixodidae; genus Haemaphysalis; species Haemaphysalis longicornis. The sequence goes on along the minus strand of NW_027526445.1, from coordinate 92,569,746 downwards.
AGTAACTAGAGAAAGCCGGATACAACGCCACTTAGCACGGCAATATGAACAGCATGACAGACAAGAAATTGACCAAGCCATTTATTCCCACCGTTCTTCAAAACATACCCCACGGTTATATTACGCCCTTCTCGGGTTGTTATGTGCCCGAACAAGCATGTTCTTGTTTGCATCACACATTACATAGACTTTAGCAACACAGGGCTTCAAATGTTTTTGCAAGGTGTCAAACCCTCCATCCAGTACTTCAAACCACTACTATATACAGCAAACGCCGCGGTACTTAACCAGAAGGAGTTCGCAGCGCTTGAAGACAAAAACTTGACGTTTGATCCTCTGGTATGCAACACTTCTTGAAGGTAACAGAAGGCTGTAGAAAAAGCCTAGTAAATATTCAGCATTTCCCCGGGGCCCCTGGGATCCGCATTTCTCTACAATTTTGGTCAACACCAAGGTTATTCTTTTGAAGTTGCTGTCGTTGCAAACACCCGGTAGAAATAAATGAGAACTCGATTCTATGCTCAAAATCTCTGCCTTTTGCCTTCTACGCTATATAACCATATACCGAATTTATGTAACCATACCAAAGGTGGCCGCCCGTGTTTGTTACCGAGCCCCATACGCTGATGTTCATATTCAACAAGCTCTTAAAAGCTTCTCTTCGCTATCTCTAGCTATATACCACCGTTAAAGAACAGAGCTAGATCAAGAAAAAGTGCAATATAGTGTTAGTGACACTTCGGTGGTGATGTTCAAAGCTGAGGGGCGGTTTTTAGATAAATTCTTCCGCTGGCGCTGTGGGCATCTCTATTGCGCATGTAGCGATGTGTATATAAATGTACGTTGCGGTCGTTGTTATTAAACTGTGGGAAGTGTAGCGCCTGTCCACGTCTTCTTTCTTGTGTGTTCTGTATTTGCGCCACTCAGTATCTTTGAAGTGAGCAAAGTGAAAGCTGGGCGGCCGGCGGCGCGGAGTCGGCCCGTATGCAGCTGTTCGCTGTAACGATGGCTCTTCGCTGGACATAACTTGTTCAGCATGTTGGCCTTGCTTTAAAGGAGCCATGAACAGAAAATACAACTTCATTTAATTTGAAAGAAGTAGGATTAAGTATCTCACTCAGCTCCATTACAGCAGCAAAAGATGTTTTTTGAACGAAAAAAGAAAAAGTATTTAAAAACTTTCAAATTTTGCGTCACAGTAACGGGTTATGAGCAAAAATGACGTCATACGGGCCAAAAGTAAAACAATTTTCAGTGCGTTAACTGCACGTTAGCATTCAAGTGATGCGGTCAAATTGAACTAGTGGCCCTGTTACAGACGTCCAGTCATGTGTCGTCGCGACAGGTCAGTTAGGCGGCCGCTAATCGCACAAACAAGGTTCCGTGACGCCATAGAAAAGTTGCGGGAAATTGGCTAGGGGGTCGCGACTGCTTCACACGTTTTCTTTAATATCTCCGTTATTTGTTCGAAGATTGTGATGGTATTGGTATAATTGTTATCCGGACTAAGCAGTCTTTCTAATTAATCCAACTTGTATTTTGTCGTCATGGCTCTTTTAAGAAAGACACGTTGCTCTTAGAGTAGCTTCTGCCCATTCTGTGCCCTTCATCCTCTCCGATACTCTCAGTTTCGTGGTAAATTCGTTTGTTTGTTTTGTAGCGTAAGCTACACTGGCCGAGGTTGCGCAGTTTCGCGTGGCTCCAGGAGAGCCGTGCTTCGCATGCGCGAGGAGCAGTGACGTCACACGGCGCACAGAATGTTGCTCGCAGCCCGGCGTTTCTCACTCACCACACGCGCACAGCGTCTTCGCCGACCTCTGTTCCGTGTTTGGCGGCCCGGCCCACTTGATGATCATGCGAGGGGTGGCCGGATGTGGAACCGATGGCTCGCGCGTCGCGGCAACACTGGTGAGCCCCTTTGGAACCAGCTTCGCTCTGGGGCGATTGGTGAAGCTGCGCCGGAGCCGCTTGATAAATATACATGTGTCACATAATGCATTAACCGTGTGTGTGTGTGTTGTTGAAGCAGCAGTAAGCATGATAATCAAGCTTATCCTAGACAACCAGGAAAGCTCCCCGCACGGGGCACCTTGAGTAATCTTGGTGACGGTACTGGCGATACCGCGGACCCCGAGCCCCCCAACATACGCTGTGACCTACCGTGGTGATGTGTTTTTAAGGTGAAGGGTAGAAACCTCTAACGGTGGCCGTCGGAGCCTTGGTCGAGCTCCGGCCGATGGGCTCCCTGCCTGTCTACCAGGCAGGGAGCTCCGGGACCTCTTTGACTACCAGGGTAAGGTCAAAGAAGAAAGTACCCCAGTCTCCCTGCTTTTATACTATGCTTTATGGTATTGTCTAAACCCCCCCCAACCGTGATCGGCCCCCTAAAAGGGGCCGCACCGAAGTATCGTTTCCTCCATTGCCATCTTTGACATTTCCTGAACCAGAGCATTACTCTCGATTTCTTGTCATGCAGTTCCTGAATCCAACCCACCCTCTTGCATCTCAGTCAGTCTTCTTGATCGCCAAGTATCTTGAAGCAATAATAGGAAAATCGTATAAGTGCAAAAAACAAAGGTCTGGTGAACTCCTAATCGAAATAAATGACAAGCAGCAGTCTGCAAAGCTTCTAGCTCAGACTAGACTGGCTGATCTCGACATCAGGGTCACACCCCATCGGAGGCTCAACAGCTCGCAGGGTGTAATATACGAAACAGATCTCCTGAACGAAACCGATGCGGATCTCCTTGCCGGCTTGAAGGATCAGGGCGTCACTGCCGTGAGACGCATCACCATCCGCAGAGACGACAAGGAGATTCCCACCAAGCACATTATCTTGACGTTTGACCGCGCAGTTCTTCCACAACACATACATGCAGGTTTTATCCGTTGCTCCATCCGTCCGTACATCCCGAATCCGCGGCGCTGTTTTAAGTGCCAGCGGTTCGGGCACGGTACAAACTCTTGCCGTGGCCGAACGACGTGTGCAAAATGCGCGGCGCACGATCATCCGACTGACAACTGTCCATCCGACACCCTCAATTGTGTGAACTGCGGCGGTCCGCATGCAGCGTACTCCCGCAAGTGCGAAAAATTCCAACTAGAGAAAAAGATAATCAACATTAAGGTAACCGAGAACATCACCTTCCCAGAGGCGCGAAAGAGGTTCGCCTCTTTCCCTCTGGGGAGGTACGCCGACGCAGCTCGCCGGGGGGCGGAGCGGCGTCTGGTGTCCACAGGAACCCAGTTCAGCGAGTCTGACCTGGTCCCGCCCCCGCCCCCCCCCTGGGTTGCCTCTGGCAACCCAACCCGCCACCACGCCGCTTGCTGAGGCAGCAGCGGTTGTGGTGGCAACGTCTTCTGTCGGAGCCGGTGCCGCTCCCACCTCTGTCTCCCCATCCTCCAGTGCGTTGGAGGGTACCGAGGTGATGGACACCACGGGCCCCGCACCGGCTCCCACCGCCACCGCACCGCCCGTGCCACCTCTGGCGCCCCGGACACCCTCGGCGGTGGCGGCTCAAACGAAGGGCATCCGAGGGGGGGCCAAGTCCGGGGGGCCCGGTCCGTCGGGCACCCCTCGGACATCCGACGACGAGATGGATGTCGGGCCGTTCCTGCCTGCAACGCAGCGCAAGGAGCGGCCTCCGACGGCCAAGCCTGTAGAAAGGCCTAAAAAGCCTAATCCAAGAGGAACAGCCCCGAAAGACGACACATGAACACACACGAACACACACACTCCAGTCATTCTTAAATTTAAATAATGGGAACAGAAAACATCATTCAATGGAACTGCAGAGGCCCCCTTAAAAATCTTGATGATGTGTATAACATCCTGCATGCCAATCAGCCAAGTCTCATGTGTCTCCAAGAGACACACCTCAATTCCAAACAGACAAATTTCTTAAGTAGGTACATGCTATTCAGAAAGGACAGGGTTGGCTGCACACACTCTTGTGGGGGTGTGGCCATAATCGCCCGGAAATCGTTAGCATGCCACCCTGTCACTTTGAACACTGTCCTTGAGGCTGTAGCAATTCGCACAATAATATTCAATAGATTGATAACGGTGTGCTCCATATACATTCCTCCTGATCATGCACTTTCGAGCTCTGACTTCGAGGCCCTGGTAGACCAGTTGCCCGAACCATACATCCTAACAGGCGACCTTAATGCGCACAACTCTCTTTGGGGCTCCTCCAGAACGGATGCCCGAGGTCGCCTGATAGAGAAATTTCTCACATCTTCAGGAGCATGCCTTTTCAACAAAAAACACCCTACATACCATAACTTAGGACATAATACGTACTCACATCTCGACTTGGCTATTGGTTCTGCAATTCTCTTTCCATGTCTTGAGTGGGGCGTGGGCACGGACCCATATGGTAGTGACCACTTCCCGACTTCCCTAACATATATAGGTAAAGGTCCATGCAGTCCATCTTCCCATAACAGGTTTAATGAATCAAAAGCAAACTGGAGTACATTCACAGAAACATCTAAACTACACCACACAACCATAAAACACCTACACGTTGATGAAGCAGCCCAACTCATCACGGCGCACATACTCGACGCTGCCGAAAAGTCCATTCCCCAGGCCTCTCGTGCGTCACTCAACGCAAGGAGGCCCTGGTGGAACGAGGACTGTAGGCGGGCGCGAGAGGCCCAGAACAAGGCGTGGGGTGTCCTTCGCCGGTACCCGACGTCAGATAATCTCATTTCCTTTAAACGGGCAAAAGCTCTTGAGAAGCGTGTGCGTCGTGAGGCGAAAAGGGAGAGTTGGCGCGCCTTCCTCAGTTCCATCAACTCATACACCGACACTCACAAAGGATGGACACGAATACGCAAATTAAAAGGACAACTAACACACAGCCTGCCCCTGGTTAGCACAACAGGGGACACACTCGAAGACCAGGCCAACACGCTTGCACAACACTTCGAACACGTGTCCAGTTCAGCACACTACACAAACACTTTCATGAAACACAAAACATCTGCGGAGAAGAAGTCACTGCGTGATAGCAACAAGTCGCACACTTCTTACAATTCTCCTTTTTCAATTTATGAGCTGAAGGTCGCACTCGTTACTTGTAAACCTTCAGCTCCAGGTGCAGACAGGATTTCATACACAATTATACAACACTTACATGCCGACACACTTGAAACACTTCTTCACCTCTACAATAAAATATTTCTTTCGGGGCATATATTAAAGATGCTTTCATCCACAAGCAGTACTGTATGACAGTATTCTTTGATCTTGAAAAGGCGTACGATACTGCTTGGCGGTACGGCATCCTCAGCGATTTGAAGTCATTTGGCATGTCGGGTAACATGATGAACACGCTTGCCAGTTACCTGTCTGAGAGAACGTTTCGCGTGCGAGTTGGAGCAGCACTTTCTAGGGTTCATGTTCAGGAAAACGGCGTGCCGCAAGGTGGAGTTTTACGTTGCACTTTGTTTGTTTTGAAAATGAATTCCCTTAGGAAGGCATTGCCACCGTCGATTTCCTGTTCAATGTATGTAGACGACGTTCAACTCTCTTTTAAATCCTGTAACTTGTCTGTCTGTGAGCGCCAGGTCCAGCTTGGTGTTAACAAGCTAGCTGGCTGGGCAGATAGCAATGGTTTTAAATTTAATCCCGGAAAGTGCACTTGTGTTTTGTTTTCCAAGAGGCGTGGCATCCGGCCGGATCCAGACATTCAACTCAATGGTGTCTCGATTCCTGTAAAAAAGGAACACAAGTTCTTAGGTATTATCTTTGACGAAAAGCTGACATTCATCCCACACATAAAACAATTACACATAAATGCTTAAAAACAATGAATATCTTGAAGGTTCTGTCGCCGCACATCTCTTTTGGTGCTGACAAACAACTTCTCTTACGTGTTTTTACCAGCTTGATAGGTTCACGATTGGACTATGGTAGCGTTGTTTATGGGTCAGCAAGTAAAACATCCCTCAAAATGCTGGACCCAGTGCTCCATCTCGGGCTCCGCCTGGCGTGTGGCGCCTTCCGCACTAGCCCGGTCGAAAGCCTCTATGTGGAGTGCAACAAATGGAACCTACAGCGTCAGCGAGCATACACAGATCTCCTTTATACCTTTAAAATTTCATCCAGGCCACACCATCCTTTTAAATCAATTTTTCATGATACATCCATGACTGAACTCCTTTTAAATCGACCATCGTTCTCTGCGCCCTTCTCTTATAGAGTTAGAGAGGAAGTGTCAGAGCTTGGTGTCTCCTTTTTAGATACAATCCAAAGTTCTCTAACGGATTTTATAGCACCATGGCATCTCCGCCCTGTATCATGCGACACTTCTTTTACACATATAGATAAAAACCGAGCTCCCACATGCATAATTCTGCAGCATTTCTTGTATTTGCAGCAGGAGTACCAATGTTCTGAATTTTATACGGACGTTTCTAGAACTGCCACCTCTGTGTCCTGCGCGGCGCATGGGCCCGGCCTTAATGTCACTAGAACTCTGAATAGTCATACTAGTATCTTTACGGCAGAGGCTTACGGTGTACTTCTTGTTGTCAATCACATACTTCAAAGCCACATCCCACAATCCATTATCTATACAGATTCCCTCAGTGTTGTGCGGGCACTGTCGTCAACAATGCCTTCAAAAAACCACGTTGTCAATCTGATCATCAAGGGTATTACGTCGGTGTATGTACGTAAATTTGAACTGGTTCTTTGCTGGGTCCCTGGCCACAGTGGTATAGCCGGGAACGAAGCAGCGGATCGAATGGCTGCTGCTGCTACACTCTTGAATACAGTAGACATAACCACATTACCCTACACCGACGTGAAACCACACATCAGACAACAACTTCGCAAAACATGGCAAACACACTGGAGCGAACAAGCAGACAACAAGTTACACGTAGTAAAACCACTCTTAGGACCATACAGCACCGACACACGTAATAGATACACTGAAGTCGCCTTGGCTCGATTACGAATAGGGCACACACATGCAACGCACTCGCACCTGCTCACTGTATCTCCAAGACCTCTGTGCAGCAGGTGCGGAGAGGCCCTAAGGAGATGATGCCATGTTCTCTGTTTAGCGCACCTTTAAGTTCCTATCTGACGTTCATTTCTTACAACTCATCTCATATCACCCATAGTTTTACCCCTGGTCCTATACACCAGCCACCTTATTTATCTTTTAACCACTCACGTTCTTCACCCTGGCCCTTTACACCAGCCGTGCTCATAGTCATTAACTGACTTTATTCGATTTCCCTCCTCATCAAATAACTTTGTATTTGGCGCTCTTTGCCCATGTCGGCCTTGCGCCATTAAACGTAAACCATCATCATCACAACCAGGAAAGCTAAGAATAATCATCTGAACCTTAGCTCACGTTATGTACAACCTGGCATAGCCGAGCTAATTAAGCCACTGCTAAGTTTTTCCGCTTAGGATCACTGTCGTCCGATAGGCAGACGACAACGTCAATAGCCATGTCCCCGGCGTAAGAGCTATTCGAAGACAACGTCATGCTGACATCTTTGCAGGCTTTAACCCGGCCCAGCTTATATGCAGTCATTGTGTGCTTTACATAACGCTTGACTTGGTTCCAGAAAACGCAGTGTGGTAGGATTCTTAGTGCAGTGCTACTCGTTTCGTTCATGTCGGAGTCTGTGTTCAACGCCCACTTACTCGACATTTTTTCAACAGTCTATTTACTGGATAAGATTTTGTATGACTGACCAGTCTTCCGTGGGCTCTTCGCTGGTGTACTGTGTTGTGAAGCCTCAAAAGCGGTTCCTGTGGCTCCTGTTCGGCGATAAAATTTGATTTATTTGGCGCGACTTTGAACGAAACGGCTAGTGGTAACAGCGATGGTGTGTTCTACGACTTCACGATCTCGTAGTGTCGTGTCGCGCGCAACGGGGCGTTTCACCGTAATCCTTACTGTCCGCTTCGACCTGCGCCTTCGTCTTCCTCGAGACCATAGTGTATTTGCGTACGGACACGAGCAAAACCTTTACGCTTTTTTCCGCCTTGTCTCTGCTCCCACGGTTCGTCTCTGACCATGATTGCGAATCGTCTATTGTCGCACCTAAGATCTCCCATTTCTTCTCGATTGTTTTCACGCTGTTTAAACGTTTCCACGTGTTTTGAAATATGCAGCCGCTCCTCTAGCCGGTTGCCTCACCTCTGCGTTCTAAACTGCTCTCAGCTTCATCGTCTGTGCGTTTCTCTATGTTTAACGTGAGGTTCATTAGCCCCCTTCAACTTGGAGTTGATGTCGGAAGTAATTTGTAGAACCAACGGGCTTGAGATGTCTGTTGTGACCGACTCCAATACCGGGCGCGTGGCTTAACCCAGTTCTAAGCCTGCCTCCTCTTTGCGGGTTTCATCCGGAGAACACTCCTTGCCGCTGGCTTCATCCGACGGAGGTGGTCGTTGAAGAATGGTGGAAATCCATCTTCGCACTGCTGCCACTTTGCTATTGGTGTCCGGCGGCCACACACTGTCACTTTTTCGCCAATCCCCAGTGGAAATGTAATGATGTAAGGGTTCGGTGGTGTGAACCACGAGATATTCGCGCAAGATCAATGACGACAGAGTCGAAATACGAAGCTGAAGCGTAGATGCATTATATTGCACAGAGCGGGAAAACGAGAATGCGTAGAACGCGATGGAAAAGAATGAACAAAATTGAAAAATACAAGAATAAAACACAAATGTAGAGGAAAGCGCGACTAAGTCCTTCCCTGTCGTTGTTTCTATGTGATTCGTGAGATGGAGCACAAGCGTGAAGAAAAACACAAGAGTCTTACTTATGCAGTCCGTTGTGGCTCAGTCGCGAGTGGCTCGATGGACCCATGCTGACCGGAACGGAAGGCGAAGCCACCAGGCGCAGCAAGAGCGGCAGGAGAGGGATCCCGGCGCTGTCGCCCGGTGCAGTAGGGGATCCGGCTGGTGTCAAGGAGGTACCTGGCGATGCCCCGGTGCGGGTGCACGGGCGCCGTAAATTGGTGTATCCGCTGCTCTCACCAGCCGCCCCCCGAACGCCCGTCCGCCCAAGAGCCCCGTCGTGGTCCTCCCCTTCATCCTCTTCTTCCAGGCTCTTTTTTTTTCTCTTCTCGAGGGGCATGCCCATTATCGGGTGATCGGCCCCCTCACCTTCCGCTATTTTTTTTTTGCGCCCGTTTTCTTCCTGCACCTAATCACAGGCGATGACTCGGTCCTCATGGGAGCATCGCTCCTTTTTAAACGGTACAGTAAAGGAAGCGTGTGGCGCAGAGGCAATGAAACAGAGGGAAGGAAGGAAGGAATAGTACAGGAAAGGTAGGGAGGTTAACCAGAATACTGTCTGGTTGGCTAACCTACTCAGGGGCGAGGGGATACGCGAAATGAAAGGGAATGAAAGGAAAGCGTTACATATTAAAGGAGAAAATGAGAGAAAGAAAAGTACAAAAAACACAAGGCGTGACCAGGTAACTAGAAAGGCGGTACAAACAACGCACACAATCAGAAAATGCACAAAACTAATACGGTCCACTGATAAAATTGGCGAACTAAGGGCACTGCACTATTGTACTGTCCCTACAATCGTTCAGACCGGCCCGTGTCCTTCAAAAAGAGCAGTAAGGCTTTTATAGCCTTTTCGGCCTGCGACGGACAACGCCTATGACGCAAAATTGTCGGCGCTGTAAAGGGGCGGTCGTCGAGTCGGCGAAGTGTGGTGGAGAGCCGTTGCCTCGGCGTTATGAAGCGGTCACAATGGCACAGAAGGTGTTCAATCGTCTCGCCGATGGCGCACGCATCACAAGCAGGGCTGTTGGCCATTCCAATGGTGTAGGAGTAAGCACCGGGGAAGGCAACACCTAGCCACAGGCGACAAAGTAAGGTGACGTCCGAGCGTGGCACGTTATTAGGTAGGTGCAGCTGGAAATCTGGGTCGAGCGAGTAAAGACGAGCGTTTGAGAATTCAGGTGTATTCCACTTAGCGAGAGTGACTTCCCGAGCAATGGACCGCAGCGACCTTGCTGCATCAGTGCGTGATAGAGGGATGCGGGTCAATCCTGCACTTGTGAGGGCGCCATGAGCCGCTCTATCCGCCTGTTCGTTCCCAGTAATGCCGCAGTGGCTTGGGAGCCACTGGAAAACAATATCATGTATATGCCTGGCTAATGTGTCATATAAGCACCGGATTTCAGCCACAAGTTGTTCGTATGGGCCGCGGCGGAGGGCAGACTGGAAGCACTGAAGAGCGGACCTCGAGTCGCATAGCACAACCCATTTTTCTGGCGATTCCCGCTGGATGAATAGAAGGGCCTCCCGAATAGCTGCCAATTCAGAAGCGGTTGGCGTCGTCGAGTTTGAAAGCTTAAAATGAATTTCGTTCGACTTTTGTGGTATCATAACAGCGCCGGCAGAACTGGACGTGGTAACCGACCCATCTGTGTAGACATGGACCCGGTCTCTGTATGCTCATGTAGAAAGAGTAGGGATAGCTGTCGAAGACCGCTAGGTTGAAGGTCCGCTTTCTTTTTTATTCCCGGGATGTTTAAGCGCAATTGTGGCTGTGACAGGTACCAAAGTGGCGACGAGGGCCGAGACGGAGGTGCATAGCTCGATGGCAAGCTCCCACTGTGAGCGGCAACCACCTTACAAAAAGATGCCTCCGGTCGTGTTGAAGGCAGGGATGCAAGGTGGTGATGGGGCAACCGGGTGAGTTGCCTAATGTGTGCCCTCAGTGTCTCCACTGTCACATGGGTTGTGATCGGGTGATACCTTGCGACGGAAATTGTGGCCACAGTTGAGGCGCAACGCGTGAGACCGAGCCATGTACGAAGACCCTGGGCCTGTATGGCCTGAATTGCCTGTCGGTTGGTTTTACATGTGTTGGTTAGTACAGGTAGGCTGTAACGCAAAACACCGAGAAACAGGGCATCGTATAGGCGTAACAATAAGTGCACGGAGACACCCCACGTCTTTCCGGCCAGAAACTTCAATAGCTGGACCACTGCAGTTAGCCTTTTTTTCAGGTATGAAACTTGAGGAGTCCATGATAGATTCCGGTCCACCATAACTCCCAGAAAACGGTGACTTTTGACGTAAGGAATATGTTGTCCATTTAAAGAAATCTTATACTGCGACATTTTTTTTTCAGGTGAAAGCAACGAGTGCACATTTCTCCGGAGGTATTTCCTGGCCTTTTCGACGCAGGAACAAACATGTTCGTGTTGCGACTTTCTGAAGTCGGGCCCGAATCTGAGGGCGTGAAACTCCTGATGCCCACATTCAGATGTCATCAGCATAGATGGAGATGTGGACGTTGGTTGGTAATGCGGTAGTAAGTCCTATCAACGTGAGGTTAAACAATGTAGGGCTAAGCACACTTCCTTGCGGGACTCCACGAGAAATAAAGTGCTGTGATGTTGGGCCATCTGAAGTCTCAACAAAAAATATCTTCCTAATAGAAAGCTTTGGATCCATCTAAATGTCCGTCCACCGAACGGAGGGGTTCTTAAATGTGCCCTGCGATTCAAATTTGTCAATGAGGTCATGAACAATGACGCGCATAAGACGAATGTAAGGCTGCTTTAGCGTTTCAGTGTCCCGCGATCGGTTTTTTCAGATCCTCTTTCGCGTTGGCCTGCGACTTTAGATGTATCCCTTCCGCCTGGGGTTTCACGAAGCCTGTCCAGTGTATATGTGGTAGTGTTGTCTTCCATGTCGTCATCGAGCGGCTTTGAACTCCCTTGCCGCGTCACTTCGTACTTCCGCAAAACAGTGGAAACGTTTAATCCCACCACATCCCCTCTACTTCCGTAAGTACTCCCCGTCTTTTCGAAGGCCACGGTAGCTGTTTTAGGAATTTTAGATGACTCGAATCGCAGTTTTAGGGCGCAGCCCTCCGGCAGCCGTTACCTGGTATTTTCAGCGTAGGCGTCCTCGTGACCGAGTGTCCGAACGCAGAATCAACGCAGACAGAAAACGGACAGGAGCGTCGGCGAAGGCTCAGGAGGAGCTCTCCACGCGCGGCTATGGCTTTCTCACTGGCTACCCCTCACTCTTGTTTCTTGCGTCGCCGCCAAAGAGCGCCGCACCCCTTCCCCTCCCCAGGTGGTGTTCTGTTGGCCGTTATCCAAACCACGTGACAAATACGCGGAATGTTCCAACAATATTTGCAAGAGAGAGAGAGAGAGAGAGAAAAACTTTTCAAGCCAAGCTTGTACCTCTACCAGCCAAAGATTCCCTCGAGGCTTGCTGGACAAGAACCTCCGAACGCGGATGGGGAGGGAGATGACAGTTTTCACTCCAAGAGCACAGTGTAGATGGCGTTGCGATAGGGCGCTTTTATTTCCGGAATCCCTCGAGAAAGTTCACAACATTACGGGGACCCCCGGACACGAGGGACTGCCGGGTATCGAAGCGGCGAACAGGCGAGCGTGCGACTTCAGTTCCCGTCCCCCCCTTCCCCCCTGTGAGTGTCGCCTTACAACACCCTAGCACCATATACGTACGGTGAATACCTACACAATGCCAGAAAAGAGCGGGCTCCATGTCCAACCCCGCATCGCGAGCTAATGGCAAGTGAAGCCCAGATGCTGCGTAAGATTCAAACGAATGCCTTCGTACAGAAATCTCGCTGGGCGAAGATTTTCCAACAACGGCACCCCGACAGAAGACTTCAGGCTATGCGGAGAGACTGCTACCCTCTTCCATGCCACGTGGGCCTGCCCACACCTCTGGGCAGTGACCGAACACCAAAAGAACCCGCCACTAACTTCCCGTAAATCATGGGAGGCGGCCCTCGTCAGCCCCGACTTACAGATCCAAAAGGAAGTAATCAGCCGGGCGAAGACGGGAGCAGAAGCCACTGGAGCCCTGGACAAAGGGTTCCACCTATGGTTTTCCAATCCTTTTCTCCCCTTCCCCCTTTCCTCCATCGTTATTTCAATAAAGTTTATTCAGTCAGCCAATGCCAAGCGTTACCCGCGCGCAGCTGCCTGCTCGCACCGGCGTTCGCGTTGGAGGGACGGCTTTGGCGTCTCCTTTAGCGACAGTTGTTTTTGTCTCTTCTGGCGTGCTTCGCGTCCATTGCACGCTTCCTTCGCACATCTTGATTAACTTGTTCGGCAGCACCTCCTGGGTAACCGGGACACGGCGGAATTAAGTGGTCGTGCGGCAAAGATTCGTTAAAGATGGGCTTGCAGGGCACGAAAACAAAATGTAGAGGCCACATACAGACATCTGGCCGCTATAGAAACGCTACCTTTTGCGCACTACTTGCCGTGAATGGGACTCCGTTTTCTAAAGTGAATACCAATTCGGTTGTGTTTTAAGAGGTATTGCAAAATGGGAAAGGAGTAACTGGATCTGATAAATAGTGAGTCAGCGCTTGTGTCGTGTAGTGGTGTAGCCCCAAGCTTGCACATCGGGGTGGCTAGGTTCCGCTGTCTAACCCTTTGAATGACGCTCCTCTCCGTTTTCGCTCACTTTTGACTCACGGCCGGGCCACAGCGCCGGCGTCGTCCGACGCTCTCTTGCGAGGGGCATTGGATTGGATTCGATTGGATTGGCTTGGATTGGCTTGGATTGGCTTGGATTGGCTTGGATTGGCTTGGCTTGGATTGGATTGGTTTGGATTGGGTTGGATTAAAGTGGATTGTCTTGGATTGTGTTGCGTCATAGCCGCGCAACATTGTGTCATAGCCGCTCCACGTTGCGTCATAGCCGCGGCAGGGGGTTCACGGCACGTTTCACGTTTCACCATCGACTTCATCGACAATGTCCACGCTAGAAGACAACAATTACAACAACAACCAATACGTAATTCATACGACTTGCAGGCGCGCCCCCCGCGGATATGCTCTGCATTTGATCGTGCCCCTCGCGAGGGGGATGTTTTTTTAATGCAGAGCATTTCAGTAACTCACGATGTCACCCAAGTTGACGTACGTAGTCCGCACCGTCGTTGTTATTGAGCTTAGTTTAGGTGGGGTGGGTCATCATTTCAGGGAACCGTATGCCGTCCCTGCTCGACTGGCTTTTTCGACCAGCAGGAGTGAGGGAGGGAGCTGGACAGCACCATCTTCTACTGCCCAGGGGTAGGGGAATGAAAAGGGGGTTGAAGGGTTGGCTTTTGTCGCACTCCCGTATGATGTGAAGTAGAGTGCGTGGTTGAGTACAAAACTTACACTGTGTGCCGGATTGTGTGGGTAATAACAGATGCATCCTGTCTGGATGCAATATGCTCGCTGCTTCACCATGCGTGGCTACTCGGAACCACGTGACATTTGCCCGGGAGGATCAAGCATGATTTGCAACTACACGCTGGCCGGCAGCGGCGACGCGCTGCCAGAAAACAGCAGAGTAGTGCGCGCAGCCGTGCGTCGGCTGATCACCCGATCACTTCCTGAGGCGCAGCAGATATGCGCCGTGACCGAGAAGACGGCAGCTCGCGCTGCCGTCTTTTTATAGGGGGCGCAGTCCTTTGGTCATGTTTGTAGTTTCTTTTCTGGGAGCACCGGTAGGAATATCGGAGCTAACGGAATCCCAGGAAGGAGGCACCTTTGCCTTAAACTAAGTGCTTCCTCGAGGAAAGCTTTCCCTCCTCGGTTTGGGATGAACCGAAGCTTAGTGACTCATAGCTGGATTATTCACGGTCGTATTTGACCTCAAGTTACTTATTTCCGAATTGACGCGTTCGAGCGCCACGTTCAAGTGGACTAAGTTGAATGTCTTGGTGTTCTGTTTTAGGCGACGTCGACGTTTCCGAATTTGAGGTGGAGGTGTGATGGTCTGCCGCTGGACCGAACGGTGCCTACACTTTGAGCTGAATCCTTTGAAGTAGACTGAAGTAAAGAAATTGGCTCCAGTCCACGCTGCCCAAGGCGGTTGGAAAGCAAAACTGTAAACGACACCGACAACAATTGCCCGTGCGACGTCACTTGAATTCACAGACGTGGCTCTACAAAGAGTGAAACCAGAGATTCTGCCTGCTGTTACCTATAATTCGCAGGGCCGGCGTCCCGAACGCAGCAGCAACGTCGGTTATGGGCGGGCGAGAGCGGCGGACGCCTCCGCTGTAGCCCGGACGTGCGTCGGCAGAAAGAAAACGGCGAGAAGCGTTATTCGACGGGCGAGACAGCGGAACCTAGCTGTTCTGTTGTGCACTGCTGAGCAAGATAGGCTGTGGACACCGCCATCATTTTCGAAACGGCACTGCTTTATTTTCCCGTCTTTGTCTTCACTTGGCCGACTGCTGGCGCGCGGATTGTCTTTGGTTGGCCCACTACACTACACTAGCCATCCCGATGTTCTATCTCGGGGCAACATCACGGCGCTACACAAGCGCGGACACCGAAACAAGTCCGTATGCGAGCTTCGGGATTCCTATTTATACCGATTTAAACTAGTCAGTTTAGTAAGTTTGAGAATAGCGAGAAAGCTGGGGAACTCTTATAATCGCTATTTATCAGAACCAGTTGCTCCTTTCGCGTTTTGTAATACCTGTTAAAACATAAACGAATTGGCACTCAGCAATTTAGAAAACGGAGTTCCATTCGTGGCAAGCAGTGCGCAAAAGGTAGCATTTCTCTGGCGGCTGGATGTCTGCATGTGGTCTCTACATTTTGTTTTCGGGCATTGCAAACCAATCTTTAAAGGAGTACTGACACGAAATTTTTGTGTTACGTTTTTTTTTTTCGCTGCTACGCCTGCGTACCAGCCCACTAATTCTAGAATGACACATTAGACGGTCGAGCGCAGCGTAAACATTCATTTACGGCGTTGCTTATTCGTGTCAGTTTCGGTTTCGACAAAACGAACGCCGAGCGGCCGCCATGACAGGATGTATCACGTGACGTCACCATTCTTGCCGGATCGCTGCCGCCTTGGACGCGCCCGCAAGCGAGGGCACACGCACGGCCAAACCGGCCCAGGACTTCACCTTCCCCACGCGCCCGGGCAACATGACGTCAGTCGCAAAATCAGACGTCTACACACGCCGGAGCAGCGCACGCCAACCACGTCACGGGAGCACCGGCGTCGGCAGTTTGGGGCAAGTACCAGATGATGTCATGTCGGCCCGCACAGGGCTTTCTCCTGCGGGCGAAGATTAAAATGTATTGAAAATATGTTACGCGATACGGTTGCTGTTGAAACTTGTTGGGAGATATCTCCCGATAAAAACGTAGCATTTTACATAGTTATCTCAGCTTCCAATTTCGTGTCAGTAATCCTTTAACGTATCTTTGCCGTACGACCCGTGTTACCCAGGAGGTGCGCTGTCGAATAATTTATTCAGGCCGTGCAAAGGGAGCGCGCAATGGACGCGAAGCACGCCAGTAGAGGCCCAAAACAACCGTCGCGAAAGCAGACAAAAGCCGCGTCGCGCCGGTGCGCCCGCCGTTGTAAATGCGTGGGGAACGCTGAGTAAATTCACCGCGCCATCTACATGGTGCTCCGTGAGTGAAAACCGGCCTTCCTTCCGCAGCCGCGACGGGAGTTTCTTGTCCCGCACGCCACAAAAGAACCGTTGGCTGGTATTTATAGAGGTAGAGAGCTTTGCTTTAAAATGAATTTTGGTTTGGAGAGCTGGGCAGTGCGTGACACCGATACGTCCAGATGTGAAGCTGGTAGGCTTGACGCCTTGGCTGTGAACGTGCCGTGCGCTGTGTCCGAGGCGTGTAATGGGTTTTCAGGCTCGCGGGAAGGCGTGTCATCGGTCATTGCAGGTGCTTTTGAATCGCGGCGTACACAATCGGGTGGCAGAGAACCATCGGAGGATTCTGCTAAGCCTGGCTCGTGTGCGCGTGAAGATGGCAGAGCACAGCGTGATGATGATGATGATGACATCGATGATAATGATGGTGGTGGTGGTGGACACTTCGGTAAGGGCATCACCTTATTGTCGTTTATAAGAAACACCCCCGGGGTCGAAGTTCCCAGTCATAATATTTTGTTTTTTTTTTCTAAAAGGTTAACAAACACACGTCAACGCCAGAATAATGCAAGGAGCTCGGCATAACATTTTTCGTACTACTCGACATGGGTTGCCATTAACATCCCTGCGGTTATCTATACATATAAAGAGAAGCGCCCTACCGAGTGACTGACTGACTGACTGACTCATCAACGCCCAGCCAAAACTGCTACACCTGGACAGTTGCAGTTTCGGGACTATATTCGTTTCATGACGCAGGGGATTCCTAATGCGAATTTTTTTGAAATTGCACTACTAAGCAATGAAAAAGGGGAAATTGTGTTTTGGTAAATCCGTTATTATATCGGTCACCCGTTCACATGTTCGAGTGTTTTTTTTTTTTTTGATGTGAAGCCCTTACGACTATGTAAAAAGTAGTTTTACGGTTTTCCCCTAACCAACCCTGTTGGGCCGATTCTGCACTTCGGAACAAAACTGGTGGGCCGAAAGATTCTTGAATAAATGTTTCACTGATGGGTTTATCAAATTGGGTTTTGCTAATAAATGTTATTTAGGGAGTACTGACACGAAATTTCTCGCTTTCAGTTTTTATGCTGTAAAGAATACCTATTGGCCCAGTAATTACGAAAATCGAACCGAAAGTCGTCAGCCGCCAACACAGAATGAACTATAGCACGTTTATTGCAACCAGTTTCAAATTCGGTCGCCGCGCGAGAAAATGGCCGTGGAAGGCCAGCCTGCAAGCGGGCCAGTCTCACGTCACGGTCTCACCCGTGACGTCAGGGACGTTCGCCGCATCGTCGGCTACGATTGCACATGGTCCGCACTCGCCCGAGCAGTCGACATGTCGTCTGAGTCGTCAGACTCGGATGAGTCGCTGCCACCCGACAGACAGAGCAACTTTATATGGCCAGGCGATTAGGCCGGTGATGTCTTCGCCGTCGTCCGTTTTTAATATCACTGCGGCTCGAACCGGTGCAGACCGTGATAGCAACAGCTTGTCGCCACTCTTATAATCAATCTGATCGCGAAAAAGAAGTTCCACATGCGAGAAAGTAGATGTTAGTGTGGTGAAAAAATGTCCTAGGGGTTGTTATCAGCGCTGAATTTAAAAATGGCGTTCAGATATTTGCCGCGATGGTAAGCCTACGCTGACCGGCAACGGAGGTTCGGCGTTCCGACCCAGCACTGCCGGCACCACGGTGCGGCGAGCGGCCGAAAGATGGCGCCACCTGCACGCTAGAATGAAAACAGGCCACGGCAGATGCATTGGTCACCGATCGCTGAAACGGCAGTTATCGCCAAAAGAAAGCTCAGTATGCGAAAAAGGGGGGGATGATAGTGTGGTGCAGAGTTGTGTAAGGGATGCTCATTCGCAGTTGTACAGATACCGCCGATCAAATATTCGCCACGAAACTAAGCCTGAAGTTCCCAACACCCAAGCTGTCCCGAGCAACGGCGAGCCCGCTGGCTTGGACGACCGTTCTTGCGGCCGCCGCCGCGCACGAACTCAGTCCACGTTTAGCGTTGTATGTCATCGCGTGGAAAATATTGCACCTTGGCGTCGTCGTCGATTTGCTCAGACAGGCTTCCACGAGCAGAACTTCGCATTCAGCGAGCTTACCATAGCACAACTTGGGCGAGCTCGACGACGCGCACCGCCGCGTCGCCGTGGTGCGCGTAGACATCACGCACCGCGCGGTGCCGGCACCGCGCAGTTTTCGGCACCAGAGCAAGGGAACACCATGCGCCGGCCACGAACTGAAGAGCAAAGACGTCGAACACGCAAAATGCGCAAAGTTTACAAGCATTGATACAGCTACGCCCGAACGCCTCCTGCCCAAACGAATGCCACCGACAACAGCAGCGCAGGATATCATTTCCGGTTTCGAAAACGACTATATGACGCCACCCTGAACTGGCCAGACACGCCGGCGGATGTTTCGTCACGCTGAAAGCGTTTTCGCTAGTGCTGCCGATTTGTGGAAGCTCACGGCCGGGACAATCAAAATCGATTTTAGGTGTGATTCCGGCCTCAGATTGCTGCAAAAATTTCTGTGAGGCATCTTTACAAACTAGTGAAGCCAATTATAGCATTTTTAGGCGTTAAAATTTGGTGTCAGTACTCCTTTGATACAAAAACACAAAACAAATTTTAATATGGCACTGCCACGTCGATGAAAGGCCGAATATATTTTTTTAATTTAACGCGCCTGACAAACCGGAAAGTCGTAATAGGTGATATCAACGCTTAGCCAAACTAGTCATTTAAACGGCTTCAAATTATATGAGCAGATTCTCATTATAGTGTAGGAGGTAAATATTGCTGAAATTTTTAAGAACTACACCCGCAAGAGAGTGAAAAGCACTGAAAATGTTTTTCATATATTTACTTTTTATCGCTGGACGAGTCAGATATTGAACTAGTCTTGGTTGATATAGGTAACCTGTACAGGTATCTAAACATTATTTTAGAAGATTTTTCCATAAACCCATCTAATAGGGACAATCACAATTTCGTCAAAATTGCGTGTTTCAACAAATTGCTTAAAGGAGTACTGACACGAAATTTCAAAGCTGAGATAACTATGTAAAACGCTTCCTTTTTATCAGGAGATATCTCCCAGCAAGTTTCAACAGCAACCGTTCAGCGAAACATATTTAAAATCCATTTTAATCTTCGCCCGCACGAGAAAGCCCAGAGCGGGCCGACGTGACATCATCTGCTACGTGCCCCAAACTGCCGACGTCGGGGCTCCCGTGACGAAGCCGACGCGCTGGCTGTGGTTGGCGCGCGCTGCTCGGGCGTGTGTACACGTCATGGTTTTGGGACTGACGTCATGCTGCCCGGGCCTGTGGGTACGGCGAAAACCTCGGCCAGTCTGGGCGCGCGCGTGCGCTCGCTCGCGCGCGCTTCCAGAGAGGCAGCGATACGGCAAGAATGGTGACGTCTTGTTATACATGCTGTCATGGCGGTCGCTCGGCGTTTTTCAGTCGAAACCGAAACTGGCACGAATAAACGACGCCGTAAATGAATGTTTACGCTGCGCTCGACCGTCTAATCTGTCATTCTATGATTAGTGGGCTGGTAGGCACGCATAGCAGCGAAAAAAACGTAACATAAAAATATCTTGTCAGTACTCCTTTAATATCTAAACACCCGCTGGTAAATCCAATTCGTTTATGCTTGCAAGTGCTGCCTGTGCGGGTGTCCACAAACAAATTTTAGGATTTTGGCCTAACAGACGTATAAAGGCCCTAACGGGATTTTTTAACTTATACCCCTGTCACACGGGCACTTTCAATCGCGATTGAAGTGAATCGCGATCGAGTTTTCGAGCGCGCTCGACGCACTGCCGCTGCTACACGGCCCGTTTCAATCGCGATCGAGAAGTTGCACCGCTTGCACTCAAGTACGCCAGATGGCGCTAAAAATGTACTTCGTGGCCGGCGTCTGGTAACTTCGCGCTATCGTAGGTATACGTAAATACGCAAATGTTACCGCACGCTTGTTTGGGTCAAGTCATTTGACCCAATTTGTGACGTTAGTTGAAGTTGTCACCTTTGGGCCATTACTTAGTAGGGACGAGAGTATCACCGCTTTCGTTCGGTCGCGCTTGGGGGACCAGGATTGAGTTCGAGCGGGATTGGGCTCGATCGCGATTGAAACTGCCATGTAGCATGCGCCCGATCCAGATCGAGCTCGATCCGGATCGACTCAATCACGATTGAAAGTGCCCGTGTGACAGGGGTATTACACTCCCGTGGACGCGGAATTCAGTTCGACTGCCCAAAAAACTCGAACCTTCCGCCCCTGAACCTGTCCCCTTGCCCTGAACAGTGGGAGATACTGCTGTCCAGCTGTCGACCTGAGGACCAGCTCTTGCTTGTGACTAGGGCTACGGCAGCCTGAACAGCACATGGGCTCCTGGACTGAGGTACCACTCTCGGATTATTGCGTAATAAAGTTCTCTCTCTCTCTCTCTCTCTCTCTCTCTCTCTCTCTCTCTCTCTCTCTTTGTCTCTTTCTCAATTTTCCCCCTTTCGCATAGCACACCGCATTTCAGAGCACCGTCTTTGTACAATTTGTTTCGGGGAAGTTCCAATGAAACACGAGTTCCAGCAGTTTCTCCATTCCGCACGCCTCCGGCAGGAGACCATGTATTCGCAGTAAGCGGGAATTCGTAATTGTGTACAACTTCGCGGTGAACTGGCTAATTATGACAGGTAGGAAGTAACTCCAGACGCGCTATACATATTATTGTCATTAGTATATGTTCCCACTTAAGCATCGTCGAGTACTAACGCTAGTATGATACATTTGTGCTCCCAAAGTGAGTTACAATCTCTCTCCCTCCCTCGTCCCTCTCTCCCGTCTCCAATCTTCTCAGTTTAAGGTTTCATTTTCCACTCCGATTCCTAGCATTATCGTCCTTTTCATTGGCTCGAAGGCTAAATCGATGCTCTATAGATCCAGAAGACCACTAGACAGATACTGACAGGTAAAACGGTTGTACAGACACTGAACAAAAGTAATTGTTGCACTTCGTGAACGCCGGATACGCACAGCAACTCAAGGTGGTTTGTTTTCCTCGAACCCGGAGTATCGTGTGAAAGCAGCATATACGCCAAGGCCCCTCCCTGGAAGAATTGCGCGGCCTCAAAGCAGCGCCACTGCGTGGTGCGCGACCCGGTACATTTCCAGCGATTATTTTGATGATGATCGTTGTCGTTGTTTTAGGGGCGAAGCACCTTAACCGAGGCTTGTCCGTCCGGCGTCTGGCGTCCGTGCTCGCAGCACCCCGTAAATCGAAACACTTTTGAACAAAAAGGTTCAGAAAGGTTAACAAGAACGAAATAAAATGTTCACAAAAGGTTAGAGAGAGAAAGAGAGAGGGAGAGAGAGAGAGGGTGGGAGGGAGTGAGAGAGGGAGGGAGGGAGGGAGATGGAGAGAGAGAGAGAGCTTCCTGGACAGCCATGCTGCGCACGCGCGAGAAGCATTAGATTGGTTTGGATTGAACTAAATTGGATTGGATTGGATTGGATTGGGAATCGTCTTATCAGCAGTAAGCACTCTCATGGGTGATTTACGGTAAGAACGATCCCCAGTGCTTCAGCATGATTCACGTCGTGGAGAAGCGTGAATTTTATCTCCTTTCTTCGGGACACATACTCATGCGGGGGATTGTCCGGGGATGAAGAGCTTCGGAAGTTCTAATCTGCCATGTTCACAAAACTCAGAAGTTTATTAACTGAAAACATACATGTCGTACCGTGGGGCGGGTCGGGTACCTCCGGAACTCGATTGCACGCGAGTAAAAGAAAAGGAGGCAGTTGAAATCATTCGTGCCAGAGGGCAAAAGAAACATCTAATAAAAAGTACCAAACACAAAGTAGCAGTGGAGAAGTTTTTAATAGGCATATCGCTAGGTTTTCGCCTCCAAAGCACGCAAGAGGCTGAAGTTCCTCGAGGAATATTTACACTCCAAAGCTGCTCCACAACATTATTCAAGCTCCCTGGGCTACACCAACAGTTTAAAAACAGCCTCCACTCATGAAGATGCTTATTAAACTAGTCGCTCTAACGCACAGCGCCGCGAAAGTATATCCACGTGGTCTGCATTCATTGGTCCTGCAGCTCGCTATTCCTCCTGCCGTAAGTTGCTACGGGACCAACCCTAAACCATCGCGCATCTGCGACGAGCAAAACAAGAAAATGATCACTGATCTCGGCGTAGAGGAAAGGTTTAATTATGATACTTAGTAATAATATATACGCAGACATAAATACTGATATTTTAGTTGCGCGGCCGATCCCAGAAAGAGCAGGCCTTGGCGTGGCGCATCGCGTCACCCACACGGCACTCGAACGCCCGTTGGAACGTCTCGTCATTATACAGCTGGGTATTGACGCTGTCCCAGTGCGGGGTGTGATGCGTTAGGCGTCGTCCGTGGTCGGGGCCTTCGCACATCGAGCTGGTGTACAAAATGTAGAAGGCCTGCGATGTTCAAGTGGATACGCATCAGGAACCAGCGACTGCGTCTACTCAAAGGGTAGCGTACGGCTACGGAAGCGTTACAGTTACTACACAGTTTGTTTCATGTACAGTGCTCAGCGATTGAAACGCGATACTCGGAGCGCGTGGCTGCCGGTGCTTGTTGCGCCACAGGTGAGCGCTTGTGAAAGCGAACTGATGCATTGTGGTATACGATGAGGGTGAGAGCGTTCGTGACGCATGCTTAGTGCATCCGGGAGACAGCCCTTCAGTGTGTGGTTCTTGGCTGCGCCATAGGGGTGCTACATTCCATGGCTTCAAAACGCTGCGCCTGCGTGCTGCGCCGCGCCTTGCGAAGCTGGGCGAGCTGGCACCACGCGCATTATGAAGAATTTGAACGCACATTTATCGCGATGTGTTATCGTGGCACGGCGCAGCACGCAGGCGCAGCGTTTTGAAGCCATGGAATGTAGCACCCCTATGGCGCCGTCAAGAACTACACACTGAAGGGCTGTCTCCCAGATGCACTAAGCATGCGTCACAAATGCTCTCACCCTCATCGTATACCACAATGCATCAGCTCGCTTTCACAAGCGCTCACCTGTGGCGCAACAAGCACCGGCAGCCACGCGCTCCGAGCATCGCGTTTCAATCGCTGAGCACTGTACATATAAGCTTCACGTATACGTAGAGCTTTTACGGGTGACCAGTAGTGCGCATGCTCTACACGCAAAGGGTCTGCATGAGCGTCGCGGTCACACGTGATATTCGGATTTTTACGTTACGGTCATTAGACTTTCCGTTTCACGTGCGTAGATATTAAAAGTACGCAAACGGCAAAAGTATACGTAGCCCACACGCATGTAGTTTGGAACCCTTTTAGTTATGCGTACGCCACCACGCACCCCGCGCGTAGGGCGATTGAATGCACGCGCTCTCCGCCCGTAGCGATGTAGATGATGATGATGATGATGATGCTTTTTACTTTGAAACGGGCAGACACAATAAACTGCCGTAGCCTTCTACAAACAAATACCTGCTGCATATAAAAACCGAAGAAGCACAGCAGATATAACAAACTGGCGTAGCAAAAAAACTAAACAAAAGGAAAACCAAAAAGGACATACGTCTGCGCGTTATTCCCAGCGCCACCTACTAACAGACAGACACAACTGCTGTAGCCGCTCGTGATCTCGCGAACCCGTTGCTATGACGACGACAAAGGCTACTTCGTCAGTCTTAAGGGCTCAAAAATCGCTCCTTTGCCTATAAAACAACAGCTCGTTATCAATTTACACTTTAGGTAAGGGTAAGAGTGGGCAAATTCGAGGCGGAATCAATTTAAAGCAACATATCGCACCGAGTGATTATCAACGAAGCTGTTTTCGCTGTGAAGCGGGAGTGCAGGGCGCCGCCAAGTTGGTCAGCTGTACGTACGGCAGCAACGTGAACACCGCAACGTAAAAATTCTAATCTCACGTACGTCGATGACAATCACGAACGCCCTTTGCGTTTGAGCATGCGCACTGGTCATTCGTCAAAGTTCGTACGTAGAGCGTCTACGCAGGTGAAACTAAAACGGCAGGTATCGTTCGCCATTCTGGCGTTTAGTGGCTCTGCGCGATACACAAAGCGCACGTTTCGGCGCTACTGCTTCATCTGCACATCAACATTTGCTCGCAGTCAACTAAGACTAGTTCTTTGCGAGTACTTTACTGCGTCCGGTACGCTGCCGTTACGTGCGTGCGCAACTCTCTGCGTACGCTCAGCTACAACTTTCCACTGTCCTTTACGTTGCTGCCGTACGTCGACTTGACCAAAATGGTGGTGACCCGCTCGCCCGCTTATCGGCGATAACACCTTTTCCGCTAACCCTTCGATGCGATTTCGTATTCTAAACTGTTGGTATTGCCTTCATTCTACCCATTCTTACCTTCACATAAACGTTCAAGCGACGAATAGCTTTTGTTTCTCTGATAGAATGACCATTTTTAGCTGTTAAGCCGGACGAAATAGCGTTTGTCGTTGTCATATAAAACAGTCTCGCGAGATCAAGTGTCTACAGTAGTGTCTGCGTCTGTTAGTAGGTTGCGCTAGGAGCAACGCGCGGCAAGGGGCGGAGAGCTACCTAATCTAAAAACATTGGCGGAGAGCGCGTGTGTCCAGAAACTACGCGCGCCGTACGTCGCGCACGTAAAATAATACTGGTTTCAAACCACTATAAATGAACGTGGGCTATGTATACTTCTCACGTTTGCGTACGTGAACTCTGTACGCACGTGAAACCAAAACTGTCTACTGTGGCGGAAGTTTAGCCATCTTTAAGCATTGCGTGAGCCAGTGCATGTCTTAAAGTCGCGGTTAGAACAGGGTTTCTACAACCAATCAAATTATTCTCAATACTGTTCGCACAGTTCCACGAAGCTATCTACCTGCTCTAGATATTTTTATCACCACTACAATGCCTGTCTTCTGGGAGACAGCGAGACATTCATAGCATTGAATCGCAAGGTTAGTAAAACACAAAGCCGTTCCACTCAACGTGAAAGTTGTCGGAAGTGAAGAGCAGTGGTAAGCCATAATGGGCTGTACCACCGTTATCCGCTCACTGCAATCACCCTTGGCAATTCAAATTTCCCGCCTTCGCAATGCTTGCGCGCCCCCTGCCTAAAACTGTGCCAGCGGGAGCCAGCGGGAGTTCTGTAATTTTTGTGCTTGCTTTAATTTCGTATGCTGGAGATGTTTTGGGTCATTCCGAACGCGCCAAGTTTTTCTTGCGCGGCTGGAGCCTTTCGGCGGCAGTTCGAACGCGCCATTTTCTTGTTGCGCGTTAAGCCCCTCTGCGGCATTTCGAACACGCACTGTTTTCTTGCGCGGCCGCTTTTTTCGCGTATAAAAACCAACCCAATGAGCCTTCCTAACTAAATGAACGCGGGCGCTGCCTCAAATTTTGCCTCAAATGTACCTATAAGTTTCTTTGCGCTAAACAAAGGAGAGATGTACGACAAGCGCCAGCGGTTGACGAGTTTCGAACGCTTATGACTATAAAAACCGCTTGGCTTTCGAAGCCTCTGGGGTACGACGCCGCGAACGACAGCGCTACTACGCTGCGCACTGTTGCTCTACTTGGGTTCGGCGTTCGAGCTACGACAAAAAGGCGAGTGCCTAAAGTGCTCAGCACTTGAAACTCAAGCTTGGCCACTTGGTCCCACTCGATGGACTCCCCAGCTGCTGCAGGTGCCGACAGGGACGCGGGGTTCTTGCCGACCAGGCGCTCCACGTATGCGCGGAAGACGTCTCTGGCAGGGCCCAAGGCGGCGTTGTCGACCACTGCCATTGCTTCTTGCACAGGGTTCCAGCCCGACTTTGTCGCTTTCGATCGTTGAGTATGCTGCGCCCTCATGCATGCGCGTAGGTCGTCGAGCCTGGTGCGTGCCCCGCTAGACCAGTGCACGGCTGCATGGGAGTTCCTGTCGGTTGGCGATGGCAGCAACACGCGAAGCATGCAGCGGGAAAGCCTTGGCCCGAGTCGAGCAGCCTGCAGGGCAGGCCACAGCGGACTCTGCGGGTCGCGCAGTTCGACCACCGATAACCTCAAGAACAGAACCTGCATTAGGGAGGGGAGGAAACGTCTACACCATGGCATTCAACAACAGACATGGTTCAGATTTATCTAGAGGGCGTCCTTCTACATGCAGGCACATCTACTCAGTTCTAACGATGATTGCTTGGGCATACTGGAGGAAGACCAACTTTTGTGAAGAGCTTCAAATAAAAGTTACTACATTTATTTAGCGCTTTTCGCCACAGTTGGCCTTACGCCCATAAACTCAATCAATCATCGTTACAATAGAGAAGATGTACGCTGCATGTCACAGTAAAACCGAATAAGAATGAAGATAAGCGGTGCAGGAACGCTACCGCATGAATTAAAGATTTTCAGAAGTTCTGTGAACTTGTTTTGTCAACATCAAAACACACCTTGCTGCAAAAAACTGCCATCAAGTTTGTTCGAAAACGATACTGCTACTGCAGCACCCAACGAGCCGGTGATGTGCACCGAACAAAACATTTTTGAATTAGTACTTACCTTTTTGTGCTGATTGTAGGCGCAGTTGGGGTCGTCTTTATCATCGTAGGCGGCGTATTGCAGCAGGCGAGTGCGGAACAGCGACTCACGGAACCGCTGGTACGTAGCCAAGGCTTCAGACGACTGCGCCAACGTCCGGTTCACTGGTTTTATCTCGCTGCTGCTTAAGTAGTTGTCGAAGACGAAGTGAACCTGTGAATGGAAACATGTCCTTCGAAGCACTGCAATATTTGCCAGAGAAACCGCAGAGAAACAAGGGGTGTCCGTTTCTTTCCAGTGTCATGACCATCTATATTACCGGCTGTGTGACACACTCAGCCAAAACTCGTGACTACGGGGGACAGCCGTCAGGTCGCAGGGGGCCGTAAGACGCCTAGGTTCAAATCTTTCACCAGCGCAACGACCATGTCATCGATGAGCGGCGCGTAAAGGATGGCTCTGCGCGTTCGTCCCCCTCCATCCCCCACTACCCCCCCCCCATACCCTTCTGCAACAAATGCTTTGACGTGAAAGACATCGGCCAAAATGTCGCTCCAGAAGACCTTAAGCCGGGCGGGGAACAGTCCTGCGAAATCGTCACACCGCGATCCCTCAAAGGGGCATTAAGAAAAAGTACAAGTTTGATTTATGCAAAAGGTTAGGCGTTTTATACTCCCCCCCCCTCCTTCGAGCTTTACTGGTAGCAAACGATGCTTTATTCACTGAGAAAATACACAATTTTGACCAAACTTTAAAGTCTCCCGCTCACGTATGTTTCTTGTCATCAGCGATGACGTTTCCACGGCAGGTATTTGAAACGAATGTTTAGTATGTTGACTCTGTGGCGGCAACGCACGACGAAACATCTTTCTTTGCCTCGTTCCCCGCCCGTCGTCTAGAAGGCGCCACAGGGCTCACTGTTCGCACTTGTTTAGGTTTTGACCGGATTTGCACCTGGCTTATTTCTGCCACAGTTGATAGTAATCCTTTCGTGAAGCAGCGTGTATGCACGAAAAAATGGTGCTGAAGATAGTAGTCCCAAGCAAAAGCAAAAGAAAGAACTACAGTTACAATATTCCGCTGTAAATGGACAAATGAAATAAGAATTCAAAAGTATCAACGAGAACACGCAAAATTAAAAAAATACTGTTCGTTGAAGTGCAATAACGGTGCGCTGTTCGTACATTTGGATATTCACATCTCCCAACTTTTGTCTTGTAACTAAGGCACACGTCATTTTGACTACCATGCAAAGAAATCGCGCTATGTGTGTGTTTTGATTCCTATTTTCCTGTCCGCGTTTCGTTTGTCCACCGCAGCTGGGATCGAACCCACGTCCTTACCCGCCGCGGTGGCTCAGTGGCTAAGGCGTTGTGCTGCTGAGCCCAAAGATGCAGGTTCGGTTCCCGGCCGCGGCAGCCGCTTTTCTGATGGAGGATAAAAGCGAAAACGCCCGTTTGCTCGAGATTACAGCGAATGTAAATATCTCCAGGCGGTCAAAATTAATCCGGAGCCCTCCACTGTATACGGCACGCCTCATCACCGGTGTAGCGTTGGCGCGTTAAACCCCACAATCAATCAAATCAATCAATCATTTGTCTCTGACTGCACATGGCTTCCGATGATTCTCGATTGTCTGGTCTTCTGTCGACCCATAGCTATCCAGTGCACAATCGCCCCATTTCCGTTATTGGGCTGTGTCCGACACAATAAAATGCAACACGGGGTCATGTAAGACACTGTCGATTGCGCGGATTGGCCAGTGTCGTGTGACACAACCCCAAATTGCTGGACTGCTGTGCAGCTATTACAGGCATAGTGAACGCAGTACGCACTGATGCTTCCATGTTTACGTGGGTGTTCTTAACTTTCACTGTTTACCCCGCCATTATCACTGCTTTAAAAAGAATATGCATTAAATTTAAGCGCGAATAGCCCGTTGTACAAACTTATGATCCCTGCCTAATCTATGTTTGCTTTTGCTGGCATCAGCCAATGGGACAGCTGCCCGCAATGCGTCAAAACACCAGCGCTTGGATTTGAAACATTTCCGATCTACACCGGCTTATCCGCGCACGCTATATGTGGACATGGGAATATACGCAGCTTCGCTGTAAAGCAAACAAACAATCCGGGGGAAGTCGTACACGCGGCAGGCCCACCTTCATTTCCGATAGGTGGCGTTGAATTCTCCTGCGCGTGCGCAGGTCTAGCCAGGGCTGTCCAGCGAGCTTGGCGTCAAGGGCGCCCCTCACGTCCGCCACCACGGAGCGCACCGCGCTGAAGTTCAGGTGGTCGCGGACTGCCGCGTACCGCACGTACTCCGCCTGGGCGTTCGAAAGAGCGTCGTCCAGGATGGCACGTGTGCATCGGGACTCCCTGTGCAGCGAAAAAGGAAATTCATAGACAGGCCTCCTTGCGAATTGGGATGACCGGCGGGGCTGTGCAATCGTGGTCAGTTAGTAGTGACCGTCACTGTGGCTTTTTTTTTTTACGATTATATCGATTAATGGGTAATTATGTGTGTACGCCGGAAACGTGCCAGACAAGCTGGTGACGCCCTCATCATGCAGTGGCGTGCACTGTGGATGGACGCCACTGTGAAAATTTCAACATCCCCCTTAAATAAAACTTCCCACAAAAGGGGCACAGAATGCGAGGTACAGAAAGTAATCTAGTGCGACGAAATTAGTGGCCCCCCGGTAATACCTATTTGCAAATGGCTCTGAGATAGATATACAGATATACTTTGCGAGGTACAGACTTTACAGCTGTAAAAGTGGGGCGAATGGTTCCGGTGGACAGTTGTAAGTGTGTTTCAAATGAGTATCCTCTAAGACATGTGACATTCTTGCTTTCTCCAAGAAAAATTTCGTAAGCATTCAAAATTTTCTTAGGTTTCTGAAGTTAAAATTATATGCTTTGGTCAATTTGCAAGCGACATTTTATTTTGTAGTAGAGACTGGTGTCCACCGGAGGTTCTCACAGACAACTGCAATGCTCAGTAAGTTCTCTGAAATGGAAGGCTGATAGTTATGCCAAACGGGTTCACATTACGTGTCACAATGCGAATGAATGGCTCGTAGCGGCGAGGAACCCTTAGATGATTCATTTACATGCCGCATGCTGTTTTGAAACTGCAGAGGTATAATCCCCGTGACGACTACATCTTTACCTGTTAAGAACATCTTCCGACTCCAAATCGGCAATGGGTGCCGCTGGCGTGAAGAGGTCCACGTGACGCACAAGCCGGTAGCCGAGGAGGTTAAGCACCGTCTGAGGCCTACTGTGCTGCACAATCTCCACGAGTGGCCAGACCAGCGGCTCTAGCTGAAAGTCGACCGCACTCACGTTCAAATCAAGGCCAATCACCATCCCTTCAAGATATGACCGGGGCAAGATCTCGGCGTCGCTTCTCTCGACAGACTTCATTGTTTGGTTCCGGTGGCGCAAATATTTCAGGCGCCAGCTCAAACCGGCGACATCCGCCGCAAGCTCAAGTAGACGTGACCCGTTGGGATGTAATGCCAACATGGCGTCCAGTACGTCACCGGTGTCGTCGGGTCCGCCAAGGTCGCCAGGGGCAAGCCGCGCTTTGCCGTCGTAGAGGCCTTTCAGCTCAACCAGGGGAGCCAGAGCCATGAATCGCTGCAGATCACCGGCTACCTTCCAGACGTCCGGGTGTGAGACATTGTCGCCGTAAGGCCAGGCCCCCAGACCCGTAAGGTTCAGCAGTGCCCGCAACGGCGCCTTGTCCTTCCGGAGGAGAGTGGCCACGTGGACGCAGTCATGCCAGAGTCGCCTGGCGGCAAGTACCAGTGGGAGTTCATTGCTAGTGTCGTTGTTACTGGCTTTAAGAAAAGACAGCACCCGAAGTGTGCTCATCTGAGCCAAATGCTCATCTTCGGTGTCGTTTGGAGCAGCACGTGCGCACACGTGCCGGTAGAAATTTCGACAAGGGCGCACGTTGGCGTCCACCGAGCGGAACAGCTTTTCCGCGTGTTTCCTGCACAACTCAGTTTGGCAGGAGTAGCTACTCGCCGTCATTTCTGAGTCATTGTGAGAAAGTGGACTGAAAACCCACGAATGCTCTGTGCTGTCTTCTTCGTTATCGGTGATGTCCAATGGCTCGAGACGCCGAGCATTAATGGCAAAGCCAGCCGCTATTACAGCCGACAGGCATGCGACCAAGATGACTAGAGCAACACTGATGCGGCCCCCGAAAATTGTCTGGACACCTGCGCGGTGTAATCTGTTTTCGTTGCTCGAAATTATGAAGTCGGTCGACGCGGCATCCCCTGCGTGCTTTTCCCTTTCGTCCTCATTTTGAATACAAGGTTGCCGCGTACCAACGGACGATTTCGAGCTGCAGCCTTCACAGAAACCATTCTGGTGAGGTATGGTTGACCGGAAACGCTCGGCCCATGGATAGATTAATGGGATGGTCGACCTAGGGCCATCAATATTATCTGGATCTTCAACTTTCTCTGAATAAGCGCTTGCGCCAGGAACTTCTTGCAAAGCTGAAGGCGTAACAACGGCAGTTTCGGGCAAATGAACCCTTAGACTGTGGAGGGACTGTTGGGGTTCTGCGGCATCAAGAGCGGACTGAAAAGAACGTGGTAGCATCGACTGTTCATTGGTGTGTTTTTGTTCCGGCTGTGGTGGCACTGGTTGTGGGAAGTCAGGCTCTGCGGCAATAACTTCTTTTGGTTTGGATGCGGAAAGATCGTCTTGAGAGTGCTCTGACAGAGTGCCATGTGGCCGTGATGGCCGCCGGAAATTACAGTGGACGAGGGCCGGCTCGTTGAACAGTGCCGTTGCCTCAGAAACAGGTCGTCCAATCGGGTACGATGGTAAAGGTGACTGTACCGGGTGAGGGGGTCCCGAGAACGACGCATAGACCTGAGTCTCGAAACACTGTTTGTACTTCAGTGGTGCAGGCTGAGTTCCTATACGAGGCGATGGTGTAGTGGTGTGGCGAGTCAGAAGAGGGAGTTGAAAATCCCGACGTGAAGAGCCGTGCTTGCTCGTCCTTTGCACAGCAGGGTATCCGGACCGGGCGACGCGGTAGTTACCGAAGGGCACGTTAACGGCACCGGGGTCAGGGTCAGTACTTTTACTTTGGCGCCACTCCAGATCCATGGAAAACGATCCGGAAGAATTCCTTGGATATGGAGTTGTGCCTCTTGTGTTGCTCCGGGGTCGAACTTTCGACGGATAAGTGTTGCTTTTCGGAGAATGGGGCCGGCTGTCAACGCATCTCTCGCTTTCCGTCGCACACAGTGTTTCGGAGTTCTCAATTGAGACGTCATTGTAGTAGTTCTCAATTGAGACGTCGTTGTAGTCGCGACTTTTCTCCGACCTCGGCATGTAGCGCTCCCGGTTGCCCCCAACTCCTTTTTCCCAGCGACGGGCGTGGCGTCCGCTACCTCTCGGTACGGACAGCGGTTCATCATTACGCGCTCTTTTGCCAGGTTTGGATCGATGGCGCTTTTGCCGCCGTGGGAGGTTGGCCGCTTGTATTTCGGTATAATCTTCTAATTCGTTTTCATAGTTGTGCGATAGCTCTTTGCTGAACGGAACTGTTTTGCCATCTTCGTCTTCGTCTACAAAAGACCCCTCGCTCTCCGAGCTGCCTCCGAGTGTTCGGCGTCCTTCACGTTTCTCGTTTCTCGGGCGGTTCCGGTGAAATCGTTTCTTTGTTTTTCGCTTTGGTTCACTTTCGTCCGATTCGTCCGATAAACTGATTTCGATGTCAATAGTTAGGTCCACGACTTTACAATTCCTCGTAGAAGACTTGATGCTGACGTTCCTGTCCGAATCAGCCCGTCCTAAGTTATCTGCAGATTCTGAGGCCGGTGCTTGGGGCTTTGCTTCGCTCAAGAAAACGCGGGGTAACTGGTTTCGACCGATGTTCGTGGTGTTCTCGTTTGGGGCGTGGTTATCGTCCGTTCTCAATGGCTGTTTATTTGGCCTTGGAGTCCCTTTATTGGCTGGGCCATTTTGAACATGACAAAACACTTTGCCAGGTGCTCTTCGGAGAGGGAATGAGCTGCAATCCCTCGAAACTGATTCCTTTGGCGGGTGCTCCGTGATCTCCTCGTAACTTATTTGGCTCGACGTTGAAAATGTTGACTGGATAGCCGTAAGCATCTGAGTTCCCCACTTTCGCCATCTCGGAGTACCATGTCGATCGGAAAGACCATCATTGTTATTCGATTCAGACTGTTTCCGCGTCTCCGTCAAAGTTTTCGTGTATTTGCTTCGGGGCAGAGGAAAACTTCTTGCAGTTTTCTCCACGTCCTCACTGTTCCCAGCCCTCAACTTCTTTGATGGGGACCGTGGCTTGTCTATTGATGCACCTAAGAATGTCCGGATTCTTTTCGCGGCTTTAATGTCGTCCGAACCTTTCGACTTCTGCCTACTAACGCGCCTACGTTTCTCGGTCGTCCGTTTACCTCTGTTGCGCTTTGAGGCTATGTTTGATTGCGACTGCAAGTGTTGACGCGCTTCGTCTGAGACGTACGCCATGACAGACTTCAATACAGAGCACGCGGTTGAGACGCGTTCCATCTCGGCCCTATTTTCGCCGGTTCCATATGACGATGATTTCTGGCCGCTGGCTTCAACTGGCCAGGATGGACTTCGATGCGTCGTGGAAGTCCACTTTCGCGCTGGTATCGTTTTCCTTTCAGTGTGTGGTCGGGACAAGCGGTCGCGTTTTTCGCCAGCATCTAGCGGCGACGACTGAGTCTTTTTGGGAGTCTCACCTCTTGTTAATCGCTGCGTTAGAGGAGGTGTGTGGCGCAGTGCGAGCGAAGTTGACGAACTCGCATAATTGCTCTGTGATTCAAATTCCTGTATGAGGTCGTCAACAACGTTGTGTATAAGACGCATGTCGGGCTGCTTTCGGGTTTCACTGTTCCGCGATCGATTTTTCGAGCTGCAGCCGCCTTCATCGGTGCCTTCCGATACTGTACTGTCATCTTCCGTGTCATCATTCAGCGGCTTCAGACTCCTGCGCCAGGCCACTTCAGTCTTTCGAAAAACAGTAAATACATCTAGCCCCACCATTTCGCCCCTTCCTCCTAAGGGACTGCACGTCTTCTCGGAGAAAATGCCTGCTTTTCCAGCGATTTTCACTGACTTGTTTTCCTCATCGCAATTTGTCGGGGCCCGGGAACCTTCGTTCATATTTGTAGGGCCCTGGCTCGGCGCGCTGGTACAGAGGTCGGAGTGAGCTGGACCCAAGGAAAGCGGCATCCCCGTTTTCAAGGAGTCGCTTTCCAGAGAAACGCTGCGGCTACATGGGTGGGCATGATCTAGGACGTATGGGGGTTCAGGCGCCGTTAGTGACGTCTTAAAACCTGTATGTGACCTTAATTCACTTATATCTGACTTGATGCAAGTGCCAAGTCCCGGATTACCTTGATGAGGCGACGTCGATGACGTTTGTCCATTTGAAGGGAAACTGCTGCAGTCAGCTGGCTCACTGAAGGTTGCGCAATCGGACACACGAGGCACCGAGGTGGAGTGCACCAAACAGGCACCTTCGTCTGGAGAGCTCGAGGGCGCCCGACCGAGAACATCCGCCGATGCGTCCAGATGTGGAGCTGGTCGGATTGGCGTCTCAGCTGTGATCGGGTTCTCCGCTGTGTCCGCGATGAGCGCTCGGTTTTCAGGTAGGTCGGAATGCGCCTCGTCGGCCATTGCGGGTGCCTTTGGTTCACGGCGAACAGAGACGGGCGACAAAGGACCGTGACAGAATTAGGATAAGGCTGGCTCGGGTCCGCGTGAGGGTGGCGGAACACAGCGTACTGATGATGATAAGAACTTTGTTAAGATCATTATCGCATTGTGAAGAAAATGCTTGCCACGTCTAATTTTCCATACTTGCCGTTTTATTTTTGAGGCTGTAGAAGAAAAAATACGGCTTCGCAGGCAGAAAACAAACACGCATAATCAATTTGCAATAGATGTCCCTGTGATGCCATTGTGTCACTTTGGTTCGTAGCAACGTTCTCAGTTTGAAAGCTCCGCCGGAGAGGCGGGCCGCGTGGCGGGCGCGAGAATTAGTGGCGCTGTAGTCGAGTCTTGCGCTACTCTCGGCACGTCGTCTGCTACTGCGGCGGGCCGCCGCCCCGACGTACCGCGGCGGCGTTCTAGTACTGCTATTGCTAAACTTAAACATATATCATCTTCTCGGTCGACAAGCTTAAACATCTTCATCCTTCCAGTCGACATTACCGCATCCCATTTGTGCACTGTTAGAGTAGATATGCATACGATCATCTCTGTGCGCATTGACTTGCATGTGTTGCTCATTGACTGGCTAAGAATCGATGGTGGGCCTATATTTGATCTGTGTAGGTTGCGTTTAACTTCCATATACGGGAGTTTCTTAGTGAGTGAGCATTTTCAGCGTAGTTTCGATAAGTAAAGAGCTGTCTTATCTCGACGTTAAATGACCCAACACGTTTGTAAAAGCCGTGCCTTTATGCCTGTGCAGCAACAGGACAGTTTTCGTGAATCTCATCAGTGCGAGGTTCCGTTAACCAGCTTCCGATGTAGAGTTCCTATTCTCAACTTTTATATGCGCCGGGCTCGTCTCACCTCCTCCGGCCTCAGGGCTGTTTGTGGTGAATACGAGACATTAGATCACCGAAGATTAAAGTTCGCGTACAGTTCTGACGCTCAGTTCATCTCTCGCAGATGCACTCGACTTTTGCGAAATCACGTTAAAGCTTTAATCCACAATTTAAAGGTGCGGATTCTACGCCTAAGTTCATAAGGATCTTTGACCGCCTTTTTGATGTTTTGAACTCAAGCAATCCCTCCACCTGGTCGTACAAGGCACCTCTGCGAAAGGCAAATGAGGATTCAATTAGGATTTTTAGAGGCTGAATTGTACATAACAGGACTCCAGGATGCACAGGGAAAATCAGCAATTGAGGGCCTCAAGAAAACTGTATTTTTAAGACTCCCCATACGTATGAACAGTGTCATGGCAACTTTTGACAGGCTTGTGGAAACAGGGAAGCTGCAGAATTTGCTCACGCCCAAGATCTCTCAAAACCACCTGAAATAATTTTTTGGTTGCGTAAACGAAAAGGGGTGTCAAAACACAACACCCCTACTACCTTCCAAAGGAGCTGCATAAAGCAATTGTTTAAGCAATTCCATATTAGCCGTACGCGAT
This sequence comes from Haemaphysalis longicornis, assembly GCF_048455015.1. Lineage (NCBI taxonomy): Eukaryota > Metazoa > Arthropoda > Arachnida > Ixodida > Ixodidae > Haemaphysalis > Haemaphysalis longicornis. The sequence goes on along the minus strand of NW_027526445.1, from coordinate 92,533,544 downwards.
TAAATATGATCGAATCCGCATTCACCCGTTCGAAGGCGTAATGCGTATTCGCTTGAAACATTCCAAAAGTCAGGTACTCGGTGGAAGCAACAAAGGGGTATATGATTTTTATTCACCCGTAATTAATTCGAAAGGCCGTAAAAAGTGAGACCAGCCCGGCGCACATAAAAATTCAGCACAGGAAATCTACAGTGGAAGCTGGTTAATGGGACCTCCCACTGATGAGGTTCACAAAAACTGTCGTACTGCCATGCGGGCCGGAACGACCACCCTCACGTGTTTTGCCTGAAGCCAGGCAAAACACGTGTTGTTTTGCCTAGCGAGCGTCGGCGTCAATACCGGGCGCCTCCTTCACTCCAGAAGGTTTTCATTAAGCTCGTCGGTGCAAGTGCGCGTGCTTTGCAGCGACCAACATTACTAGTAAAGTTCGCAGCGAGTGTGTATGCTTTGCTCGTCGGTCATTTTTGGAACTCTTTTCGGCCATGCGAAGGAGCTTGCACGAAGACACGTACGTTGTACAACGCGTAGGAGGAGCAAGAGAGTCATCTACGGTTCGGCATGCCGACTTGCTTTGCGCCGGGGTGCAAGAGCGGCTACCGCAACGGCTACTCCACTTCACGCCGCTTCTTCGGGCCACCAAAGCACCCTACGGATTTCAAAAGCTGGGAGCAAGCTTTACATCGCAAAGATAAAAAGCTAACTGCGAAATGCAAAGTCTGTGACATTCATTTTGAAGATGACGACATTGTGAAGCACTACCATCATGTTGTTGCCCGAGAAGAAATTTTGATAGCACGCGGAAAGTGGGAGCTCGCGCCCGGTGCCATTCCGCGTTTGTTCCTTGAAAAGTTGGAGTGGTTTCCACTGCCTTCTTTGGGCTGCACTGCTCATGATCAAGATATGATGGCTAGCGTAGTTAAGTTTTACATTGTGATGCGAATGTTCTTTTTTTGCAAGAAAAGCAATCAGGAACTACAGCTGTCTGAAAAAGTAAAAAATACCAGAAAAAAAGGTGAAGTCGCTGTAACATTTTGCACTCTTCTCTAAGGATAGTCGTCGCGAAAACTTGTAAAGCATTAATTGTAAAATAGTGGAAAATCGTGTAAAGCATGGTTACTGTTTTTTTATAACGCTTTTTTTTTGTAAATAGCAGAAAACATGAATTTTTTTTTTCTACAATGTTCTTGTATATTGTGTAAGTCCACTTTTTTGCACATATCCTGTTTGTGCCTCTTGTCTTCAGTACATTGTTTTGTTGTTACTTCATTATTTTGCATTGTACGCTTGGTTTTCTTGTCTGCTCATTATAAATCTGTACCTATTATACCCATGCCCCTCTGTAACGCCCTACCCGGGCCTTGAGGGTGACCTCAAATAAATAAATAAAATAAAAAGTCACTATCTTACAAACCTGTTGGGTCGTATTTGGTCTAGATAAGACAGCTCAGTAGTTATCGGAACTACGCTGAAAATGCTCACTCTCTAAGAAACTCCCGTATATGGAAGTTACACGCAATCTACACAGCTCAAATATATTCCCACCGTCGAATAAGCCAACCAATGAGCAACGCACGCAAGTCAATGCATACAGACGACCGTATGCATATCTACGTAAACATTGCGCAAATGTGATGCGGGATGTCAACTGGAAGGAGGACTAATTTTGAAGTTTGTCGACTGCAAGGATGATCAATGTTTAAGTTTGGCCATAGCACTACTCGAAAGCTGCCGCGAGCAACTCCGCGGCGGCCCACCGCGGCGCGCCGCCGCGGCCGCCGCAGTAGCAGACGACGCCCCGAGAGTAGCGCAAAACTTGACTGCAGCGGCGCTAGTTCTCGCGACCGCCGTTTGGCCCACCCTCCTCCGCTGGCGGAGATGCGGAGCTCCGAAACTGAGTTTATTCTAGTAACGTCTAGTAACGTTGGTTCGTAGAGCCAGAAAGCTCCAAACATCTGGCAGAAGATACCGGGACCATTGCATTTGTAGTGCCGGACACTCCCAAAGCGTATGATGCACCATCCACGTTGTTGGCCCCTGTGGAGCGCAAGGTACAGGTAACGGCTGTTGCAGACGGTGGGTGCTGGTCAACATGCTGGTGGCGCTTCGGCACGTAGGTCCACCACTTTGCCAGCATATCCTTCACGTACCGTGAGTGGTGTTTTGGCCCGGGCTCTAAGGTTTTGGGAGGAAATTTTGTGCAAATCTTTAGCGGGGAAGAGAGTTATAGCAATGACTTTAGGTTTCCCTGGGAACGGCGCGGCGCTTTTGCCCCCCAGCTTAGGAAAGCAGTTTGCCTGTAGAAGTATGCAAGCCGCATCGCGTGAAAAGTATTGAGATAGCATTTGTACCCGATGGGGACACAGTGATCCTATCAAAAAAAATCTCCAATAGCAGCTGAAACAGGTGAGCCGTAATTACATGGCTTTCTCATAAATGAGGCAATGCGCCGAGGCAACGTGCCGTGTTGCGTCGATCCAAAGAATTAGACTGTGTTTCGGACCTGCTTCGTGCCATGAGCCTTTTTTGTAGTTTGGAACGGTGCGTGTATATGTCATGTTCAATCATTATTTCGCTTTGGCCTGGTGGCTGAATCCAGTGACGGAGGACGGACGGACGGACGGACGGACAGACAGACAGACAGAGAGACAGAGAGAAAGACAGACAGACAGACCTGACTGTAAGGCTGGCCAACCGTCCGACAGGAACTGTCGGCCCACAGTTCAGTCAGCCTGCCGCCAGCGGGTCGTCTCAATTCGTTCGCTCAGTTGAAACTAAGCCACGACGCGTTTGTGCCTGGAAGTATGTGCATTTAGTTAGTCAGGAGCTTCCAAGTCCAAGTAGCTCCACACAAGCACACATGTGCAACGCTTCGCTCACTGGTAGAAAAGGCCGATTGAAGGCAGCAGAAGAGTAAGAGAAGTTAATGTAGATAAAAGTAATTAACATCAATCGAAACTTTTATCGTACACCGTAAAACCAAGCTGTGGTGAACCCTTTTTGCCGGAGCTAGCACAGCGGCCACACTTTGGCGATCGCTTTTCTGATGAAGAATGCAGCCGCTAGAGATGCGATATTTGTGGGAATTTTGGGGACACTTACTGCACGAGCGTTATTCACGAAATAGTTATCTAAACTGCTTGGAATACTAAAACTAAATAAAAACATAAACAGACTACACAATATTTTAATTCCTGGCAGCGCTGGCTTGTGGCCGAGCAATAAAGAAATAAAAAAATTTCGGGGCATCTTCACCAAATGAAACCAAAGGAGAGGCGAAGCATGCAGTGTATACTGAGAGTATTGGCGCGCCTTGGCGTTTTTGCCGACGGAGATGAAACCGCTGGGGGGTAGATGTATCTTTGCTGCACAAGCCTCTTGTCTTCGAAGCACGAAGCTCTCTAGCGCGAGGCGTAAACGAGTTTCCCGGTGTTTTCGTACCGTGACTACATATGAGACGACGATTACGAAGACGAAGACGACGAAAGGATACGGCAACAGCCCTATTCCTTAAGGGGCTCCCCCCTAAAAAAAGGCCTGCGGCCGAGTGGTCTGGTGCATTGTCTGTTGTTTAACAATTCGCAAGTTAAAATCTCCGACAGCGCATTCTTTTTTTTTAAGCCGATTTGCTTCGCGGAAATGTTTTCTCTCCCGAATTCACCATTTTTACGCTGTAACGTTCTTTGCTCCGCGAGCGAGTTCGTAGGACGCGTGCACACTGCACGCGCTGGCTACGCGAGCGAGTTCGCAGGACGCGTGCAGACTGTAAGCGCTGGCGAGTTTTCATTGGTGTCGGGTTGCAACAAGCACCGGCTGCTTGCGGGCACAGTCCCGAATCAGCCAACCCTAGGACTGGCGCGAACACGCCTCTTACGATACAGGCGCGAGCCAGGGAAGCTCCAAAGGTGGGGGAAAACGCATCGAATTTGAGGGTTTCCGGTGACGCGGAGGGCGATCAGTCACTGCGTACTGCTCGGCTACCGATCTTTACGATTTCAAGCAGCTGCAGTGCTGGCAGGCTTATAAGTTATATGACGAATTTTATAGCCGACAACATGGCAGAAGCGCGGTATGCCGGTTATTGAGATATCGAGAATGCCCAGTCAAAGATAACGTCGGATGCCAAGCATGTTGTTTTAGAGAACCGAAACCGAAACTCGTTTGAATTCTCATCTTGGACATCGTACAATCACAAGGGCACCTAGCTCGTATGGACGTCAATGCTTTAGTTGGTGCGGCCGCCGCAGACTGGGTGTGGTAGTTTATTCTGTCAGGAATTATAAAATTAATATCGCCCTATCGACGGGAAAAACGATGTAAACTTCGTTTATTTGAGCCGGTCTACCCAATGCAAGCAAAACCAGGAGCTTGACAAATTCACATCAGTGTCTGTTCAAGCGTTTTTCTGCAAACGCAGAACACTAAACGGATGGTGCCTTTTTTGTGGTTTGTATTCGTGTTTTTTTTTGCTTTTTCTGGGTTTTGTTTTGGTTGTACGAGGGTGGATAGAATATGGACATATTTGATTTCAGAAGTCCATGATTAATATTTGTAGCGTTGTATTTCATGGTTTTCTCAAATTTCATCTATCTAGTTATCTACATTAGTATCCTTATGACCTTTGTTAACTTTACCAATTATGCATTTTCGCGCTAATCTAGGACATTGCATGGGTGAGGCTTTTTTAGAATATTTTATTACGGTTTCCGTTTCTTTTTTCAGGGCCTTTTCATTGTAGCCTTCGTCGTGTGAGGGGAAGTATATAAGACATAGGTGGTGGTAAAAAACATTTTTTTGAGCAGCCAAGGGAGCTGGAAAAGGACGTGGTCAGCATCCTACGTCCAGGAGGCCGCGAGCCTGAACATCAATACACAAGCTTGTGAGACGGGCTTCACATTGTGGGCAGTTGTGTGGAAAAATGGACGGATATACGTGGAAGAGGATAGTGTGGTTGTATAAGGTTTCTGTTTGTAGACGCCGATATATGTGAGCTTGGTGGTTGGAGAGACTGTGGTGTGGAGGAGGGTATGTTCTTCTGGTGTGTGTGTAGTGCGCGAGAAGGGAGCTGTAGGTAGAGTCCAGCGGAGTTACGATTTGATGGTCAGAGATTAGGCGCTCGGCGATGTCGGTCCTTGCGGTTGGGAGTGCCCGGGTAAGGAGATCGCGGGCTGCGGCATGAGCCGCCTCATGCCCTGCAAGGCCTGCATGGCCTGGGGTTCAGACGATCGAACTTTCAATGTCCTCGGGGACGTTGAAGCACAGGCAGGGCCTGGGGTGGTGCAAGGCCAGCTTGATACAGCCGACAGGCTTATTGGGAGTCCGTAATGATGGTCAAGTATGGTTGATACTGGTGTGTGGTAGTTGCAGGGGCTATGACAAGCGCTTCGGCTGAGGTGACCGGCAGATTTGGATAGGTGACGGCTGTGGCCAGATGTCCGTTCGAGTCCCCAGTAACTAGGGTGGTGAGCGTGTGGTCGGGAGTTATGGCAATATTCGTATATCGTGTTTGGGAGTCGCCGCCGTACCGTTTATCTAGCATCTTCACCTGGGCTTCGCGATGACCTCGATTGAAGGATGAGTGTATGTGTTTAGGTAGCGGGCTAACCTGCAGACATTGAGAAATGGACAGGGGAATGCGTTGGAGTTCGTGTTGACGGGAGGGGGCGGGCCGGCCAATGTTCTGGAGAACGCGTCTACTTGAGGGAGTGAGAGCGAGGCGATGGAGGTGGGACATCCGCTGTGCTTCTAGTAGTTCACTGAGCGTGTTGTGCAGGCCGAGGTGAAGCAGACGCTCATTGGAAGTATAAATTGGGAGTCCAAGGGCGGCTTTGCACGTTTTCCAGATTACAGCATCCAGCTTGTTGGCTTCCTGTGGTTATAGGTTGACAAAAGGAGGTCCGTAGGTTATGCGGCTGACCAGAAGTGCTTGGACCAGGGGCAGGTGTCTTGTTCTTTGAGGCCGTGAGTGGATCCCCTTATTCGTAGTATTAGGTGAGTGAGCTGTGTGACCGTATTCTGTAGCTGAGCCAGGAGGATGGCGCAGGAACCATCGTAGTGGATAGGCACACCCAATATACGGAGAGTGGGGACTTTGGGAATGGGAGAGCCCTGGACGGTAACTTGCGGATCTGGAGTAGCCAGAGCAGGGTGACCTCGCCTGCGGGCGCGAAGGACTAGGAGAGCCAATTTGTTAGGTTCGCATGTCAAACCTCTGGGCGAAAGATAGTCGACAGTTGTGTCGATTGCCTGTTTGAGAGCGTCTTGTGCGCCGCTGGAGCCCTGCGTTGTCCAAATGGTCAAATCTTCCGCGTAAAGAGCGTGCTGGAGGCCGGGGATAGCTTGTAGGCGACTCGGAAGGATAAGGAGGGCAATATTAAATAACAATGGCGAAATAACGGAGCCTTGGGTGGTGCCCTTGGGCGGAGTGCGGAAGATGGGGGATCGAAGGGGCCCAAGTCGCAGTGTTGTGATCCGGTTTCGGAGAAAAGCTTTTACGACGTGGGAAGTCTTGATGACGCGATTGGTCATATTGAGGTTTTCAACGGGCCGCGCGTGACATACTACATTACATTTGACTGCGAACTAGTGCGTTGCCGCCCCTACCGTCATGCCGTCCAAACTTGCAAGTGTTGTGGCGATATCGGCCACCGTCATGCCGTGTGCCCCCGACCCGACCAGCCATGCTGCCCCGCTGGCGGAATCTCCAACCCCCCTCCGGGTCACATCTGCTTTCCACGCTGCAAGTTGTGTGAGGGCCCTCACCTCACGGCCCAAAAGGACTGTCCCAAGCGCCTGCTTCCCACCCCGTCTCCATGCAAGCCTCGCAGCCAGCCCAACCACCAACCCCTTCTGGCCTACTGTACTGAAAATTTCCCGGCACTACATACCCCACCGACGGACAGCCGCTCCAGGTCCCAGCATAATCTTCAAATACAGGTGAGCTGGTCAGCCACACTTCGCAACTCTCCCACTGCTCCCAACCCAATCCCTTCCCACCCCTCACAACCTCTCCCCGCAGTCCCCCCCTACTTACGAATCAGTGCTAAAATAACTCAAAGAACGACAACGTTTTCAAAAACAACTGGACACTCACCAAGAAGATTGAGGCCCTGGTTGCGTACCCTCTCCCCACACCTGTCGCACCACTCGTGCCCACATCCGTCCAGATAAACGCCACCATCGACAGCAAGCTAGTCGATGTCTTAAAGCAACTCTCGACGGCCAAGGAGAGATTCTGGCCCCCTTATGCTCTGGCATTAAGGGGCTCACTGACCGACAGAACAAGCTAGAACAGGCTATCTCATGGAACAGGCTAGAACAGGCTCCCGAAAAATATTTCTGCGTACGCCACTGGTGCTGCTGCTCTTATTTTCTTTTGATTTTGCGCTATACTCGGGAACAGGTTAAGAACGGCAATAGCAACAGCTATAGCACATGTAAGGTATCACTCCGCCAAACTGACAGACCGGGATGTCAACGAGAGCTCGCGTTTTGCAACCAGATTGCTATGCATGCGCGATATCACCTGTTTTTTCTCACGTAGTTTATTTGTCGTCACTGCAGTAGTTGATAAGCATATAAATCCACAGAATCAGGGAACGGGCTCGTGCCATATTCAAACTATTCCCACTAATGCACTACTTGTGCCGCGCAGAGTAACATCCGGCTGTGGTGATGGGGTCAGAGGAGCTTCCGTTGCCGTTCTTAAGCTGTAACCGAGTATACAATCCCGCCCTCTGGTGCGTGCAGGGGAGGGTGAACGAGGCGAGGTTGGAGGAAACAGGTGAAGCCACCAACTCCATGCCCATCGGCGTATTATGACATTTCATCTTCCGGTGATTACTTTTTGTGTCGTATGCTACGCATGTTAGGCGGTATCGGTTTATGTTCCCTTCGAGACAATGAGCCGTCTTGCAATTTTTCTGTAGACATAGTTGAAATAAGGATAAACAGCTAGAGCACGGAAGCATCCGTAGTTTTTTATTATTACTTTAGTAAGTGACTTGCTTTGGCTTTTTTTCCTTTCCTGTTTTGTTGTCGTGGTTTTTGTTGTTTTTGGTGCTTCACGTTACCGCTCCCACGTTCCCGAATTTAAATAGTACTTCTCTTTCGTGGGCGCAACAGATTCGCAGCCATACTTGGCTAATTTTGCTATAAGCGCGTGCTGGATCCGCCTTGGCTTGTTTCGGTGCTTCGGGTTCGTACGCGTATTTGGAGTACCCTAAAGATTACTGCTTGAAACTGGCACAGCGGCTGTTAAGAGAGCTTTAAAAACGCATGCCGGAGAAAAGGCGTCGCCGAATAATACTATGTGAGCTAAAGCCCAACATTCAGACTGAAAACGAGTGTATTTAGGGAGTTGGAATAAGATCTCGCCGAAAATTGGATAATTGCGTAAAATATTATTTCGCAATACATTACAGCAAATGGGGAAAGCACAATTTTACCGCTTGAATCACAATTAATATACGTACCTTAGTTCGCAAGCACCAAAAAAGAAAGATAATCTTCGACGTAACTGAAACAGTCCCGTTATTCGTTACTTTCCTTGCGCAACAAAAAAAAACAAAAAAACCTCATCGTCAGAAGTGCATCTTTGAGTGATTGTGTACGCAGCTCATTAAATTTTCAGTGTTCTATAAATTTTTATTTTCAACTTCCACTGTTGATCCCACCATTTTTACTGCTGTAAAAATAATGTGCCCTAAATGCAAGCCAGAATGGCTCATTTTGCAAGCTCATAAACTCTGCCTAATTTGCGTTTGCTTTTTCAGGCCTCAGCAAATCGCGGAGCTGGCACATATGACATCACAGGCTCGGTTACGGGAAATGAAGTAGTGGGTCACATGTCTATTCCTTTTTTCCTAATTATATAGCTTATTTGCGCTAAGCTTACGTTAAAAGTGGTGTCAGTGTGACTCTAACGAGTCAATCTTTTGAATGAACTAAAGTGGTGTTCTGTCTGCATGGCCCCTAGAAGTCCTCTGAAAATGTAACCGATAGGCCATGGCGACCCGCGGTATAATCGACAGGAGGGCTGTGTGGTGCGGCTGCTCCACCTGGACGACTAGATATAGCCGACTATTAACTTATTAACTTTTTCGCCACCAGGGAAAAATAAGCGACTTTTCGTCGGTTTAAGCAAGTACTTTTTGTAATAAGTAATGAATGGTGATAGTGTAATAATACATATATCAATAGAAAGCACAGTAAACATACATGTGAATTGTGTCCGTTTTAAAAACTGAACTCGATCGTAACATGCGAAGAAACACTTTGAAAAAAACATTTTTGGAAAAATTTCTTATAACGTTTGTAACGTCGTGCTCACTACATAACAGAAATAAAAAGGAAAAATATTCTGAAATATCAAATTGTTTGCGTAGCAGTCGTGCACATTACAAAAAAGTTGTAATTTCCTTGCGCGAAATGTATACGAGTTGCACACTTTTTTTTTCTTTCCTGCCCAGTAGAGACTGCCTTGTTCGATCAGGTGGCTCAGCTGATGACAGTCCGAGCTGGTTCTCCGCATTTCCATCGTTCCAACTGAAATCCGGTGATCCGGGATCATCTTCAAAGTCATTGCCGCTAGAAACAGCCAAATCATCGCTTTCAGGATCAACAGAATTGCCAGCAAGGCGTCGTACGCGTGAGGGTGCCTGCAATATTCGCAAACAAACAGAGCAAACAGCACTCTTAAAACCGCCGTTAAATATCGCCTCGTGCGGGAAAAATACAAACTGCACGGGAAATAAGATGTCAGTACCTGCAAAATGGGATAGATGGCGCTCCCAGTGCATAAAAGTGGAGTCTGGGAAGGGGTCATGGTACAAGGATTAACTTTCGCAAATTCGGTTCTGTGCATGAAACCAGACACACAAGCGGGCCTGGAGGTAAATCAGAGGGCGGTAGGCAGATTGGCCCTAGGGGCCCACAGCAAAACTACAAATTAAGCTGTTCAGGTTGATATGGGCTGGTCGTCTTTCGAGGCGAGGGAAGCGCACAGCAAGATAAAGTTTGAGGAGCGACTTCGTGACATGGAGGACTAAAAAGGGGCCGCGAGGGTGTTTAAGTACCTGTATATGAGGAGTTCGGACCCGCGGTGGAGACGGAGGACCAGACAGCTCACCAAGCGGTACGGAAAGTCGGTAGGGGAAAGTGGGGTTTACACAACAGTTAAAAAGCAGGTAAAGGCAGCAGAGACGACAAAGTGGGCACAGAGAATGGAAGCGAAAAAAAACCCTGGAGGCTTATAGGGCAGAGAAACGGGAAATTAAGAAGGATGGATTCTATGGCAACACGAGAGGCAGGGCATTGTTCTTCGAGGCACGGGCGGGGTGCCTGAGAACCGGACATACTACAGGCAGCAGGATGAAACATGTGCATGGTGCGGGAGTGATCGAAAAACTATAGACCATATTGTCAGGGGCCGCACGGAGATACGACCACCGCGGGGTGAGGGAGAAACGACGCTGGCGGAGGCTTTGGGATTTGGGGCGAGGAGGAACCTCAACTTCAAGGCCATGCATAGAGGTGACGAAGAGGCGACTGGAGTGGCGGTGGAGGAAAAGTAGGGAAGGGATGGCTACGCAAGCGGAGTTATCATAGGCATGAGAATTTAGAACAGCGAGGGGAGAAAAAAAGGGGGGGGGGAGCGATGAGTTTAAAACAGGGAAGAGGGGGAGATGGGGGGGAAGACGCAAATCTATTAGGTTAGCTGGGAGTGGAGGAATTAAGCGTAATAAAAATGGCAAGTCGCAAGTCGGTTGCTGACAACCGACGCGCCGATTCAAATTGAGATTCACTAATCATCATCATCACCAGTGCTCGTATATGAGTGCTCGTCGATGGCTTTGCTACTACTTCTTTGGCTGTTCGATATTGTTGTAGGAGACCCTGGACTACAGTTATGTTTTGGATAAGTTAGATGGCTTCAAACGTTAGTTGCGTGCCTTCTGTCAGCAAGCGCTTTCTGGCGCGGTCTGCCGTAAGGTCTATGATGATTTGATCCAAGAGTGATGAGGCTTCATCGGAGCCAGTGTTGCATTGTCGACGCAAATATTGAACGCAGCGCGGAAACTCTATCACCGATTCGCTCTCACCATGACGCAAGCTTCGAAACTGGACACAGTTGATCCGTTGTGATAACGCGGCTTAACTGCATCTCCGCCCGCCCGCCTGGTTGACTCGATGTTATGCGAGTGATTCGATCTGCCTCTGCTCCTAAAAAAACTCCGAAGGGCCGCTTGGCGTACTGTGTGAATTTTCACATATCTGTTGCGATAAGATAGGTTTGAAAGAGCGGCTGCCATTCGCTTCATGAAATTGCCGGCCTCCCCTGGCCCGACGAAAATAAGACTGGCTTTGCTGATTTGTGTGCCATGTTGGCTTTTACGTGAGGCAGAAGGAATGGCGATCTACTGAATGGTGTGGCGACCTTTGATTGATCACTGGAAATGCTCTGTGCAACTTGTTGCTGTATTACCGTTTGGATTCACCCAGACGTTTTCGTAAATGTGGCCGCTACGCGTGGCGCAATGAACGGCGACAACTCGACCGTGATGCGGCCGTCGTCTTCCTCTATTCGGCCGTCCGCGTAGGCCTAACATTCTATCGAGCTCGGCGGGACGTTTAGGTGCTCATTACGTGAAAAGAAAACTTGTCTGTTTGGCGGCTTACACAATATTTAAAAGATACACAGCGCTTGTTTTTTTTTGGTGGTTCTAGCGTCGGCTGCGCCATTGAAGTGTAACGACGGCGACAGCGCCAAAGCCTCAGCAGAGAGACGCGCGCTCATTTTGAAGGGGTAAATCCGAAGAGCGGTAACTATAGATGGCGCAACCTTTGATGATGACTGATAGTGGTATACACTTTCTAGCGGGGTGATGACATGTCATCTTACCAGAAAACTAATATAGCTATGTTTTACACTCTTCGTTTAGTACTGGCGCTGCTTTTAGGGCAGGCACAAAAAACTTATTAGGCGCAGAATACGTAGTTTTATGTTAAATGTGGTAGGCGTCCCAGGCAATATTTCCCCCTCTGCTTTTCGTCCACCAGCATTGTAATCTTCTCTTCGTCGACTTGACAGCCTTGAAGTTAACTCCCTCTGTACTACCCTTAAATCCTAGGGCTTGTGGAACCCGAATATTTTCCTCATGTAGATTCGGATGGATACCCTTGCATTCTAACACTATGTGCTGAACAGTTTGTTTCTTTCCCCATGAACCACGTATACCATGTCATTTTGTGTATACTCCCCACAAAGCTATTAGTTCGCAAGCAACTTGCTCAAGCCTAAAAAAACAGGGCACTGCACTTGGAATTACCGTAGAAATTTCTGTACATCTTTAACGACGTTTTAGCTTGCATTTTTCTCTCCATTTATTCGTTTCTACATGCCTTGCCTCTCTTTTGGTTACCTTGGCGGTCTTGGCTTCTCCAGTGTTCTTTCCGTATTTCATCGTTAACCTTCTAGTCCTCCGTAGCCACAGCGTGACCACGCTTTTCATGTATAGGTACCTAAAAACTTTAGCTGTCCACTTACGTCGCACCGTTTCTTTCAACCTCCTCTGAAAACATAGTTTACTCTGGGATTGTCAAACTTCAAACGACGGTCAGCCTATATCTCCCTGCGCTGCTTCGTTAGCTGTTTTTTCATCGCTCCTAAGGCCAAACTGCCTACCGTTCTCGGGTTTCCTTCAAGGCCTGCTACAGTGTCTTATTTTAAACACGGTACTACATTCGCCGATGTCGAGACCCGGAATCATTACTCTTTTCCACATTCCTCTCACTACTTCATATTTGTTATAACCGCCGAGCTCTATGTAAGTTCTTATTTGCTCTTATGAATATGTGAGTTCTTAAATATTTATCCTCTTCGTTTATCCACACTCCCAAATATTGACATTCCTCGAGTGTGGGTAATGCGCCACGCAGGATTGACACTGCGTCCGTGCTAGTGTCATTGAAAACCATTATTACCGATTTTTCTGCACTAAAATTTAACCCAAGGTCGGTGGCTTCCTGACCGCAAATAGTTATGAGCCATTGCATATCGTTCTGATTATCAGTTAAAGAATACGATCGTCTGCGTATAACATTCCCGGAATACGCTGTTGCATAACTTCGCCTTCCAACATATGCGTTAAGTTGAACCCTAAATGATTTTCTTCTAGTTTCTTTTCGCACCCTCCCATTTAAAGCATAAACAGAATTGGGCTCAGTGGCATCCCTGTTTCATAACCTCCGCGCAGCACCCTGGTGGTAAATCACCGGAGTGCTGAGATCCCAAAAAACCCGATACTACAATAAGTATTACCCATTACTCTGTTTCGGGCGGGGGTCAAAAAGTCCCATCGCCTGTCCCTTGGCGCCTATGAAAACGGGATTCGTAATAAATTACTATTATATTGATATTATTACTGTTGGTATTATCATTTACTGTAAGATCATTTACTGTAAGGAAGTGCACTGTGGATGTTTTTGAGTTCGACAGGGAGTTCCACTGATTACAACCTAGTGCGGCGGTGGGTGGAAGTTGAGCGGAGTGAAAGGATACGGGAGAGTGCTAAAGAGACTGAGAAAGCGAGGGAAAGGACTAAAAAAATGGCTACAATCCACGTTGTCAGAGTGACAGCAAAGCAAAGCTTTCAACGACACCCACAACAATTGCCCATGCAACGTCACTTGAATTCTTACACGTGGCTCCACAAAGAGTGAAACCAGAGATTCTGCCAACCTTTACCTGGAATTCACGGGGGCAGTGTCCCAAACGCAGCAGCGTCAGCCACGGCCGGGCCAGAGTTGCGAATGCTGCCGCTGTAGCTTGGCCGTACGTCGGTAGAATGAAAACGGAAAGGAGCCTCTTTCGGAGGGTGAGAAAACGGAGCCTAGCCATCGTGATGTGCTAGTTCGGGGCTATGCTACCGCGCGGCACTAGCGCAGACACCGAAACAATTCAGTATGTGAGCTTAGTGATTTCCATTTATGCCGATTGAAACTAGATTAGTAAGTTTGAGAATTGCAAGAAAGCTGAGTAACTTTTGGAATCGCGATTTATCAAAACCAGTTGCTCCTTTTACTTTTTGTAATCCCTGTTAAAACACAACCGTATTGGTATTTACCAATTTAGAAAACGGAGTCCCATTCGTGGCAAGCAGTGCGCAAAAGGTAGTGTTTCTCTAGCGGCCAGATGTCTGTATGTGGTCTTTACATTTTGTTTTCCCGCTCTGCAAACCAATCCTTAACGTGTCTTTGCCGTACGACCGCTTAATTCCGTCGGGTCCGGGTTACCCAAAAGGTGCTGTTGAACAAGTTCATGAAGCCGTGCGAAGGAAGCGCGCAATGGACGCGAAGCTGAGCCAAAACAGGCCCAAAACAACCGTCTCTAAAGCAGAGGACAAAGCCTTACTGCCGGGGCGCCCGCCGGTTAGCAGGCACTTTCGCGCGGGGAACGCTGGGTTAATTCGCCGCGCCATCTACAGAGTCCTCCGTGAGTGAAACCCTCCGTCCTGCTGCTTGTTAGTTGACGTTGTAACAGCAACCCAAGCAGCAGAAATTGCCAATACCAAGCATGGCAAATCATCAGTGGCCAAAGTGTCCGAGCTTGGCAATACCTCGGCCGCCATCATTGGCTGGCGCTTGAGAAAGGTGACAAGCCAACAATTGGCCAAGCTCTGGAAGGCCAATATTGGACAACGCTTGGCAAAGTATGTTGCCATGATATTGGCTATAGGTGGACCCCAGGCTATTTCCATGCACATTTTTGGCTTTGTGGCCAGTCCTTATGACCAATGCCTATTTTATGAGTTGCCTCGCGGCCCGATTTCTGCTTTATACATGCCATTGTACAGGAAATTATTTAACGAGTGCGCATTATTTATTTATAGCGCCCTCATTAAATATTTTTTGTACAATGACATGTATAAACAGAAATGGGACCGCGAGACACAATAAACAAACTGCATCAACTTTGCGAAGCAACTGCGTGACTTGTCAAAAACAATTGAGCAACACGACACGCCGAGTCTCTCTGTGTAGTTTTTTTATTATGCATATCAAATTTACAAGAAACCTGGCTTAACAGTGGCAAGAATACGAACACAAACACGAAAGCAAGCACACACAATAGTCGAGAAAAAAATTTAAAAAGCGCTGCTCATGAAGCGCGAACCGATTATGCTTCGTTTAACTGCTTGAGATGCCTACAAAACAGAAGCATTCAGGTAAATGAAAACAGGACCATTATCCCCGGTAATTCTCCGACCTGCCAAGATCACGATATGTTGTTCAACAGCACCATTGTAGAATAGGCCAGCTTGGAAAGCTTGTCTCGGCTGCATCTGCTACTTGTCCACGGGAAACACCTTTACGTCGTAGCGCCTGTAATAAGTAAAAAAAAATAGTTCACTACAATGCTAAATGCACGCTGCTTACTAAATACAGCACTTTGCACCAGCCTTACCACATGTCCGTGTGAAATTATGTCCGTGCCTAAAGTTCTAGCTTGTTAACACTCGCTATGAAACATAAAACGTACTGCACTATTCATTTCTCAATACTGCGTTCTACTGTAGCAGTTACCTGGCTCGTTCTTGAGAAAACAGTCCGGAATTACACCGAAAATGGGCTTCACTCTTGTTGCAGTCACGCAAGGTAATTAAAAAAGTGTAATACACAAAGCAACACGGCAGAGGTTCCGCGAAATTTTGTTGTGGCTACTGTACCCCATAAACATTTAATCGCGACTGAATTGTCGTGCCGTCAACGTTTTATTAGCGCAAGTTTTGTTCGGCAACAACGCGGGACCCAGAGACTACAAGGCAACGCACTACACAATGAGTTCGGAATGCACGAACGTTCAGGTTTTTTTTTTTGTAAGGCATCTATGCCAACTTGGAGGCTGAATACAAACCTTGGAGGCTGAATACAAACCTTGTGACCTTTGATTGCGTTATATTTTGAGGGGTAACAAAACAAAGCCAAAAATAAAGTATTAAACTGGTTACGGTGTTGCTGTCGCCATCGCTCACATCTGCCTCGTCAGACGAGCCAGATGCGAACGGAACAGACGGAGAAGCCCAGCGGCAGTGTAATTACTTTGTCGCTCGACAATATCTTTACTTTGCTCAATAAAATAATGAAACGGAAGCTTCATTTATAGCTAGAGTTTAAGTAAGTCAGCTTAGAGCATCCGCAACTCTTATACGGTACACGAGTCTTGCTTCAACGCATGCTGAACGTCGTGAACGTGCAGTGGGAGCACGGCCGCTTGTTCGGAACACACAAAGCCGGAAAAAGGATAGCTAGAACTGCCGTCACACAAATGGAAGTACATGTATGTGACCGCTTTTTTCTTCGCAAGAACCAACAACGCTAAGCAGCACTCACGGGCGCCAGTTGTTATAAACGACCGCTGAAGTTTTAGCGGGAACGAGCGCGAGCTCTCCCCCACCGCGCAAGGAACAATGAAATGGTGACTTACGTTTTCAGCGGCGGCCACAGCAGGCAAACGATGTTATTCCACCAGTCAGGTATACTTCACAGAGCCACCGACACCAAAACGCACCTCACAGACACGTACAGGAGTACTACCGCAGTTTCACTGCCACAAAAGAGACGCAGCCATCGGTGCAATGCGCCCGTCCACCGGCCCCGCCGCGGGTTCAAAGAACGCGCAAAGGCACAGTAGTTCGACGGTCACCGTTGCGTTAGGACACACAAATGACCCATTCCTGCTGAACGTGTAACACTATCTCACGCTTTTTAGTGCGAATGCACTTTATAAGCGACCCCAAACCTTCCACCGCCGGCGGCGGCGGCGGCGGCGTCCGCAGTCCTCCTCTCCCTAGCAACGGCGTGGAGCGGAGAGGAGCGTCGGTAACAACGGCGCGGTGACGTCACTTCACCACGTGACCGCGCTCGCTCCGCCTCCTAGCCGTGGCTGCGCGGGTGCGCGCCGCTCCCCGCACCGCTCCTCGCGCCGTGACGTCATGGTATGACGTCACAGCGCGCCTCCTCTCCCCAGCAGCTGCCGCGCGCCTCTCTCTCCACCGTGACGTCACACTCTCTCCTCTCCCCCTCGCTCGGCTGCAGCTGCCGTGCGCCGCTGTCCCTCTCCCCTTGCGCTCGCCTCCTCTCTCAGCCACCTGGCTCGGCGCGCTCGGCGCGGCGTACTCCCTTATATATGCAGCGATAAACTGCCAGACCTCCGTGGGTCGGCTCGCGCGCGCTCACGGGCGAATGCCAACGGATTTTAACATAACTCCCCCTCATAGCATCACCCCGTGCATTCGCACTTAACCATGTTCACCCTCGGGGAAATGCTTGGGAGTTTTTTGAATACGCTGCACTTTAGTTTAAGTACGCTTTGTTTCATGGCCCGGTGCTGTGGCTCTTTAGGTAACTACTTTTTGCTGCGTTGTGGCCTGTTCACCCGCTCTAACCGTCGCCGTCACGGGCTCGGCAAGCTCAAGGTCAAAATGCGCTTTTATCCGCCAGCTGAAGCTCGGCTTCCGATGAGCCTTCCGTGTGACGTTACTTCCGGCCGCCGTTTGCTTGGCGCTCACTCAATCTTTCAGCCAAGTTACCGATCAGTGGCCGACGGCTCGGAAGCCAATGGGGACCCATGGGGTTTCCAATCATTGGAAATCGGCCTCGGCTGCTTGGGAAGCGATTTGCCGCTACACGCACTGTTGCCGAATCTTCAGTTGCGCTCCCTCAGGAGTTGCTTCACTTCCAGTGGAAGGGTGGGGGGTGAGACCGAGTGACAGCGTTCAGAAAGATACCCGTACAAGCATTAGGAAAACAACCGTCGAAGACGTGCCTTCATAAGTGTGTAAAGCAGCGTGGCTGGGTTTGATTCTCCAGATCACACACCAGAAACAGAGAAGTTTGGACACGGCATCAACATTGGCCTGTACCTATAAAAACACCAGTTTGCCATTTGTGAGACAGTGAGCAAGCGTTTTTTCTAGGGGCTCGCCTAAGCACGTCATCATCGTGGGCTCTTTTTGAGGTGATTGGCCGTAGGGCTATTGCCTTTAATTAAATTGCCCTTCATTGAGTCAAGACATTTACTTATCAGGAAAACCTCAGAAATCCTTCCGATAAATCCCTAACATGCATCGTGTCACAGAGACGGGTGGATCTGAGCCCGCAAAAGGTTTGTGTGGGGTGTCACGGGCCGAAGAAACACTGGGCCAAGACGGAAAACATTTTTGTTTTAGCCTCTCCAGTAAAAAAAGATTTGGCTACTAGCAATTGAACCCGTTACGGGGCTCTTGTGCAGCAAATGAGGTGCACCCGTTTTGCACAAATTCCCTCTATTAATTTTTAACATGACCGGCACATGAAACAACACCCTGATGTTAACGCAGGTCTCACTAAAATTATTTGCTGTAGATAAGCTGTCTTTAAAATAAGCGGTATCTTGATGCACATCATACTATTTTTAACAAAAGGACGTCCTCACAAACTTCATTCAACGCGCTTGTTGCGATTTGTTTTTCATGCAAACATATCGGGTTAGAGAGTACGAAGGCAAACTTTCAACAAATCTCCTAGCAAGCTTTCATGGTGAGGTGTCTTTTTGCAGAAGCAGCGTTTAAATGTTTGTTTAAACGTCGGAAAAATTGCTTGGCACGCAACGACGCTACACTCGTTAGGCTATTATGAAATCAAGTGCATGCAGCACATTACGCATAAAGGGTACCACCATCGCATGGTTTGTGTTGCTTTCAACGTTCTAGTGGCGCGAACCCAGTTAGGAACGAGTATGATGGCTACTTCACCGTTTATTTGAACAGGACTAATTATGCCTGGCGCCGGAAGACGGAGCAAATAAGAGGGTACAAATAGCCGTTGAAAACCACGTTCATTTGTAAACTCCATACATCTGAGGTTGAGCCACACTAATCAGACACACCTCGCTATTCATCGATAGAAGGAGCATGGTCAGACAGTCTCATGCTATATTAGAGTTAGATTGTAGGAAGGTGACGTGATCAAAGGTCACGAAAGTCCAAGTTCACAAGTGTATTGACCCAAAAACGGGACTATAAACGGCGAGTGGAAAATACACCTTTTAAGTGACAAATCTGTACTTTGAACTTACATAATATGCACGGTACGATAACGGGTACGATAATATCACTTATGAACGACTGTGGTATCGATCGGCACAAACGAGCTAAAATACATGACCAATGTTGACAGAAAGAAGAAATGAGTTTAACAACTGAACAGATTCAGAGCGTTTCTTTACATTACATAGTGACGCAAGTGCTGCCTAGCGTTAAACAGGCAGTTGCGTAAGTAAGGCACACAACGAATTTAAAACATCGCTTGTCGACAAATTCTTCGTGGCCGAGCTTACGCGCTATATGCGCGAGTCGTCGTGCACATTAAATACAGTCCGCAGTAGCGGATACGCCATATTGTACCCGCAGATGTCAGCAAAGTCGTCCCATTGCGGGTTCCATAAGCCCAGGCAGCTCGCCGATAAGTTGTTGTGCAGGGCTTCAATGAATTTCGAGAGCAATGGCGGCGTTGTAAACGACACCCATGAGTTACGACGAGCCGCGACCATTCCATATTCGTGGGCAAATTTTCGGTAGCGGGTCACAATGCGGCACGTCTCGAAGTAAGCCATTCTCCCGGGTTCGCCAGTAGCGGAACCCTTGACGCCGGGACCCAGTGCGGGTACTTGAGCTGTTGCCGTGAAGTTTACCGACGGGTGCACCTGCAAAGTTGACGTAATTTGTTGTGGCTCGCGTTTCAGTGGGGTCCACTCGACATGCAAATGAATGTCTAGCCAAACTTCAACCTGCGTCCCTCACCGCTGGCGCTGCCTACTACGTATACTAGCTACCGCAACATCGTCTTGCGCGCAGAAGTACGCCTTGCTTCCTCTTATAATACTCATGGTGCGCTTCTTTCATCATTTGTTTTACACTTTCACTGATTTGCATTATACTCACCCGTTTCTTGCATAGCAGCACCATGCCTTAGCCTCAAGTATTGTATTTCATAGCGGCGCAGTGACGGAAACAGTGCTGCTGTATGCATTACCTTATGACGCAATTTACGAAACTTTTAGTGCCAACCCTACAACACAAGGTGGGCACACACCCCTTAGTTTCTGCCACAATGCGTGGCGCATTGAGTATCTTGTAGATATTGGCCTCAGCCAAACACTTAATGACACCCGTCTTCAGTGGTTTCAAGGTGGATCTGTCACCATTTCTGCCGAGTGCCTTAGGCCCCGGTCCACCACACCTGAATTTCTCTCTGCGAATTGACGAAAGCTCCTTCAAATAAGAGTTTCTGCAGTTATTAGTGCCCCGAGATCGGGCTATTCATTTTCTATTTACCAAAGACAGCCTCCAATGTAAATGACAGTATACCTGACGACACGCAGGCAATATCGGGCTTTTAGAAGCCTGACAGACGCATGGCAGATGCAGGTATGTTCAGGTTTGCCATTGTAAGAGCAAGGTGTTTAGTAGGAGGCTTCTTGCAAGAATCCGCTAGTGATAAGGACCGTAATTTTGCGCGACCCGGTTTCTACAGTACGCCGATCATAATGGCGACGGTGAATATCTCCGATATTGTGGTCGGAGTTACGTGTTCGAGATGACGTTGATGCGATGAAAAGTGAAGATTTCATAAAAATATTTTTTTTCTATTTTACTGAGTTATTTACTGATAAGAAGTACTTCCTGTTACAAAATCTCCATCAGCCCAAGTGCTCCTAAATCTCTTGAGTATAGTCGCCGAGCACTCTCTTACCTGCGGAAGGATAACAGGGCCTTAAGTAGGAACCCAACCCTTCAACTCAGTCTGGCTAAAGGAGTAAATTATTCCCGCCTGAAATATCGAAGGAGAATTCACTTCATTACGTAATTTGCCTGGCGCCCATGTACAGACCAGAACAGTTTTTTTACTGTCATACGCCATTATCTTCTTGTCTCTCCCGTAGACAACCGTCTAGCTTCTGTACCTGATCATGGGACGACACCAAATTCGCACAAATCGCTGTCACTCAAAGTCAACTACTCACCCAGTGGTTTGCACAATGGGCACATTAGAAATCTGGGTAAAGGGTGCGTAGGAGGACATTGCAACTTCCCCATAATATTGCGGATTCCGAACGTTAAGACAAGGATGTCCGACTGCCAACCGTCACAGTTCGTGGTAATTAACCTCGCTTGTGTTGCAGTGAAATGCCTGCAGTGCCCATTCCGGCGACTGTTGTATATATAGGGTTTAACGCACCAACGCAGCGTAGGCATGAGGGGCGCCGTCGTGGAGGGCTCCGGATTAATTTCGACAACCTGGGGATCTTTAACGTGCACCAAAATCTCGTACACACTGGTGTTTTTGCTTTTCGCCTCCTTGGGAAAAGCAGCCGCCGCGTCCGGCAATCGAACCTGCGTCCTCGTGCTCAGCAGCGCAACGCCTTAGCCACTGAGCCACCGCGGCGGGTGTGCGGCTGCAGTGGTGCTCTTAGACGATACTTAGCCACTTTTTGCGTAGGTGTACGTACTACTAGACACCAGATGGCGGCCGGCTGACAATAAAACTATCGCCTGCGTGTGACAAGCACGGCACATTGCAGCTTCTTCGAGCTCCCTAACGAATTGAAAGCTGTTGTTCCTAGTTGCTGCAGAACAAGTGACGGTGACCTAGCAGTGGCTTCTGCATTTCGCACGAGCAGTGGGTCATCTGCCAACGACCTTAACAGTGGCCCTGCAGACAGCATTACTGCTGGCACTCCGGTTGTGAAACCCCGCCAAGGTGCTGCCACGAAAGCTTCGCGGGAATGCTTCCTTGGCGCACAAGGGCTCACAAGAACTAAAATGCGCAGCATGGCTTACCTTAACCCGTCAACACTAGCCTAATTCAAAGCGAGCATTTCCCTTTGAGAAGATGGTGCGGCCCACTTATGGGAGCATCCTTGGAATGTGACGCAACGAATTCTGACTGCAATATTGACTCTGCAAAGAAAAAAACTGTGGATTTCGCACTTTTTTCTGTAACTTAGCTTTTATGCTTCTGTCCGTACATTCTGGCGACCTTACAAAGAGAAGTCACGTTGCACAATCTGTGTTATTTCTTTCTTGGTGCAGAATGTAAAATTTCTTACAATTGCGTAACAGACCAATTCCGTTCTGTAAAAACCATAAGGCTGCTCTGTCCGAAGGGGGAGGTGACGTTAACACAATTGCAAGTTTTACTCTTATGCTGCAGTATACCTTGAAGCTGTAGGTCTCAGCAGGCAGCATGTAGCAGATGCTGCTGGCGTACGACGAGTTCAAGCCGTGGTGGTAAAGCACCCATAGGCGGACCAAAGTTTCTTCGCTGAAGTAGCTGCAACCAGGAAAATGGTAACGTAATTCATAATTGTTATTATAAAGGTTAAGGTAGCGCCTAGCGGTAAGTGTCGAGCTATGGTCGGGGTCGCGTATTATTGTAACGTGTCGACAACACAGATGACACGCTTTAATGTTGTCCAAAACGCGGCTATGACAGCGTCCGTGCAAGGTACGCGCCAGCCTCTTTTCCGTCGTCGTCATCTGTTGCATGCGGTCATGGCGGTCCAAGTCCGAGTGCCGGGATAGTTTCCCCTCCTAGAGAATGTCCCCCATAAATACGTGTAAAGGTGCCATCAAAAGTAATTGGAACAAGGTCTCGTAAATTTCAAGGAATTTCTTCTTCCGGAAACTGCCTGGCTGCATTGGTGTACGTTTAGAGGAGTCTTACTAATAGAAAAGCTTCCTGTCAACCGGTAATACCTGTAATAAAGCCAGTAAGACAAATATTTTGTGTTATTCACAAATGCTTGTTCCAATTATTTATGAAGGTACCTGTACGTGTACAGTGAATCCTTGTGCGCATTCTATAGGAGAACAAGCACAGATTACTAAATCAGATGGTATGAAGTTCCAGACTATTTGTTGTTTAGAAACTCACTGTGTGACCGTTGTAATTGTTGTATTCGTCGCTGATGCCATGACGAAAGCCACACATCAGTATTGCTTTATTTTCAGTGTCAACGCGGTGTTTAGAAGAAAGCCAAATCACGGCTATTTTCATATTGCTAGACGAGTTATTGGCCACAGAGCTAACTCACATTTTTGTATTTGCCGAAGAGGGAGTGGCGTGGAAGCTAGGCCACAAAAAACTTTGACAATATCAAAGCAAAGTTTGCCATAAGCTTTTAAATCTTTGTCCATAATTTTAATCAAACTCATTATCACACCATATCTTTATTATCAGCAGACACATTATCCCACTCCTATTTTCAAATCCGCGAAATGCTTTTACAGTCCCTCTGCATTTTAAATATGTCACTCCAGGTTTTTCGACAAAATCAAACCTAATGGATGGTTGAAGTAATATAGCTCCGTTTGTACTTCAACTTTGGACCCCGTTGTCTTGTATGCATGGTATCCTCTTGGCAAGCGTTCCCGAAGCATTGACAAGACAAATTGGCACCAGACGTCGGCGTGAATCTTTTACGTCTTTATTGGTGTGTGTACAAAAGTTTGGCGTTGCGACCACGCAGGCGGCATTGCCATAAGGATTGGCACGTCGTTGACCCTTTGAAATAAGGTGGGCCTCATCTAAAGCTGCGACGATACACAAAAAGTACACAAAAAGTACAAAAAGTACACGACGATACACAAATGCGCAGGATTTATAAATCAATCTCGTTGTACAAGGAACAGACGTAACACTTAAGTGGTGAAAAATAACCACAGTAATAATCAGCGAAGGAAGGTGCGGATGAAATAGAAGATTAAAAATCTAGAATTATGAAAAAGGTAGCATAAAAAGTGGGACCAATAAAAATATAAACTAGAGACACTATACGCGTATCCCGAAATTATTACTAAATGAAAACACAAATACATTGAGGAGAATTGCTAAGGCGAGAGAATTAAACTACAAGTATACTCGAAGTTTCCTCAGAAAAAAGGTAAAGGGAAAGCAATCTTGAGAAAATATCAAGTGCAGGGCGTAACTTGTAAAATATAGAAAACCAAATATTCTACGTAAAAACACAACTGAAACATCCACAAAGATCAATTATCCAGTCCTAGAGAATGATAGGATAAGGACGAAGTTGGATGCGAAAAGGAGCAGAAAATTGCAATAAATATATCCACCTGTTGTTGTTGCTAAGCAATATTGGCCATCTACCAGAGACTCCTTTATTATTTCAATACCCGTATCATTAATATTCGCGTGCATCACATACAATGACCGTTTTCGTACCATTCAGGAAACTCGTTGTGAATCTTGTTTTTGGTGCACTGCTATGATGCGTGGAAACCTTTCGGTATGGGTTCTTCTAAAATAGTGAAGGGGGTTCATAGAATTCCCATAGAATGCTGATTTCGCAAAATGTGACAGGGGCCGTTTCGTGAACCAAGAGGGAGCAAAGCACAAGAAACGGGAGAGAGGATTATGGAAGTGGCACGCTGTTGATGCCGAAGCTAGTCACGTAATAAAGCTACCGCCAAGCGGTCGTGTGAAGTACGAAAGGGCGTCAACGCCAGGCGGTTACGGTGGTCTTAGCTGCCTGGGTACGTCTGCACGCATCACGTGGGGCTTGTATACGAGCTGATGCATAGGAAAAGTGGGCCGTACACCGAGTGCGCGTCCATGTAGGCGGAGAGTGATAGTGAAGTGGGGAACCACAGCGGCTTAATTTCGCTGCTTGTCAGCAACGGAAAGACAGGCTGTCAACGCTGCCGCAATGCGGGGATAGGTAACCAGTGACATTCCGACAGACTTCAAAGCACCCGTTGGCACCCGTCAAGGTCGAAGCGGTGTGTGATGCGCGTCCAGTTGCGACCTTCTGATTCTGGAGCATAGCGTGGATATTGGGCTCATCTTCAAGTTCTTTATACTGTGGAATACGAGGTTAGCAGGTAATAATGTCCACCATTTGGTTTTCGTATAGCTTTAAAATTGGGGTATTCTCTGGGGAAACTACAGCCATAAAAAATTGCGTATCTTTTCTTCTGTCACTCGATCCTATTGCCCGCCCCGAAGCAGTTGAAAGACTCTTGCAACCGACGAAGGTATGCGGCAATGCCTTCAAAACTACTAAAACGGCTTCCATGGCTCATACACGCTCCCACTATTTTGCCCAAGAATTGGTCCTTGACATATTTAGGGCACATTTAATGCAACATATCTTTACGTAACGGAGCGTCATCGTCATCATAATCATCATCAGCCTGGGTGTCTCCAATGCCGGACGAAAGCATCTCCGAAAGATCTCCACCCACACACTTGAGTCCATGCTTTCACAGCTCATCTTTCGCAGCTCATCTGTCCAGCGTGTGCTCGGCCGAACCCTATAGCGTTTGCCCTCTATGGGGAACCACTCAGTTAAACGGGTGGTCCACCGGTTGTCCCCGACGCTCGTGACGTGACCCGCCCACGCCCATTTCGTTCGTTTAGTATGAACTAGAATGTCTTCCACCCTAGTCTGTTCTCTTATCCACGTTGCTGCTTTCCTGACACTCAGCGTCACCCCCAGCATTCTCCTCTCCATAGCCGGTCGGGGCGATATAAGTTTCCTTTCATGTTGTTTAGTGAGACTCCAAATTTCTGCCCCATACATAATTACTGGAAGAACGCACTGATGGAATACCATCTTATGAGGGACAGAGGAAGCTTACCAGTTAGGATATCTGATTCTTTGACCGAGGTACACGTACTCGCCTACTGTTTCCAACCCTTCGTCGCCTGCTGAACAAATGTTACTTTAGATTTGTTTGTGTTAACTTTCAAGTTTGCTGCTGCCATATTTTCCAAGTGCGATTCGCAAACCATGTTCTGCCAATCCCTTCTGCTTTGGCTGAACAGGAGAACTTCGCCTGCAAACCTTGGGTGGCTGAGATATTCCCCAATTATTCTGACCCCTTTTTCCTCCACGTAAGGTTTCTCAACACGTGCTCTAGACAGGCTGTAAATAATTGGGGGGATATTGTGCCCCCTTGCCGGACACCCTTCTGTATGGGAAACTTACTAGTTGTGTGATTGAGCTGGATATTTCCCGCGCATCCGCCGTACATATCCTGGCAGAGAGCAATGCTCGTCGACTCCGTATTCACGTAACGCCGCCATTACTGCTTATGTGGGAACGGCGTGTGGCAGCCTTTTATTTCGAAATACAGCTTCGAGTGTTTTTGTGATAGCAAACTGAAGAAATAACGGGTTTGTAACATTGTCGAAGAGAGTATATATAACAGTGAACACTAAAATAAAATTGCCTCTGCTCTGACTGCTCCACCCACCGCAGGAAAAAAAAATGTCTCGAAAGGAGGAGAGGGACTATTGTGAATACAAAAACTAAACTCGACATAGAGATCATTGCATTGATTTTGAAAGGAGCGAAACGAGAGGGCGAGAATAAACTGGAGGTCACGTGGCAAGCGCAACACAGCCACATTTGCAGCCAAGCAGGATGATGAGCTCTCCATTTCGTACCATTGATGAGCGTGTGTCTATTATGCCTAACGAATAATGTCAGGAATAACACTCAGGGCCAAGAAACGAGATACCTCGATCAGAGAACAAAGTAGAGTTGACGATATCCTACTTCAAACTAAGAAAAAGAAATGGGCTGATGAACCGGCAACAAGTGGACAATTAGGGTAACTGAATGGATACCAAGGGATGGGTCTAGAAGGGCGTGGAGGCCAAAGCACGATGGAGGGATGAGGTACGGAACTTCGGGGGTCAACTGCGGACTCGAGTAGCGCAGGACAGGAGTGGTTGGAGCTCAAATGGGAGAGGCCATCGTCCTGCTGTGGACCTGAGAAGGCAGATGGTGGTGATGATGATGATGATGATGATAATGATGATGAAGCTGGGGCATACAGCTGAAACATTCGCGGAAAATTTGGGCGTAGTATTCGATGGTGGTATTAGATGGCGCCCTAACTATTGGTCATTAAGGGTAACAGAATTGATCCCTAGAGAAGGAGAGCGTGGCAGGGGGCGGCAGAAAGTTATATGGGCAGATGAGATGAGGTTTGGCGGGATAAATTGGTCGCAGTTAGCACAGGACCGGGCTAACTGGAGATCTATGGGAGAGGCCTGTCCCCTGCCGTGGGAGTAGACAGGGGGATGATTCGTTGAAAAACAGGAAGGGTGTACAAAGTTTTGAGCAAAAGCTGCCCCCACAAAAGTGCAGGCGTTCTGCGCTGGGGATACACCGTAGAAGGAACGGAGGTTTGGGCGCAGCCGGGTCGGGCGGTGTGAGTCACCGGCAACGGTCTAATTAGTCTCGCATCATGGCGGTGATGGGAGCAGTAATAGTTGATTTTACCCAAGCGGCCGAACCGCTTCCGCTCACGGACTAGCCAGGGTCACTACTAATTATTAATAATGACTCTTGCTAGTCAGTAAGCGGAAGCGATTCGGCCGTTTGGATAAAACCAACTATCACTGCTTCCATTACCGCCATGATGCGGCACTAATTAGACCATTAGTGAAGTCACTCGCCATTGCTGGCCTTCAGGAACAAGTTTCTCGTCGTGGCCTTCTATGGGGCCATGGCGCACCATAGAGCACCGTAGCGGCTTGAAACGTGAATTGGGCTACTGTGTGCAAGTGCCGCTATGCATGGGCACTTACCGGACGACTAGATATTGTGTCCCAACCTTCGAGACTACTTGGTCCTGAAAAGTTCCCATAAAACTTCTTAAAGCGCTGTTGCAAGTGGCGCCCATCGCCTAAGCTCCTGTTCACGCGTTTCGTAGCTGTTTTGCGCCATTTTTTCTATTTTTACGTATGCAGCAACTATCTATATCATGGGTCGGCAATCTGCGGTCCCTGGAACTACGCCAGAACCCCCTTTCCCTTTTAATTTCCTATGTGAAGGCTGACACGGTAATTCATGTGCAACTTGCCCGCTCATGGCAGTCCTTTCAACAGTGATTACTCTGCAATTTTTTAGCGAAATGAAACGTTCTTTTGCAGAGCTAATATTTGGGGTGAATAGTTGCTTTTTGCACAGTTTCAAGTCGCGCACGTTGCGCGACTGGGTTTCTGAGCCATGAGAACTATCCCATAGAAATGCATGGGGAGTTAGATTTGACAGCGAATTACACAAAAAAATATTCAGAAACCTGAAATGTTCTTTTAGCGTTTTAATTTTCACGTTGACTTCTAGCTTTATGCCAAATATCATTTTCCTAAAGTGGTTTTTCTAGGTTCCCGAGAGGTTGTAATTTTGAGCGAGAAAGTTGGGTATGTTTAACCACAACTGGTGATTAGAATTCATTTCTTTTCTTTGCACCAGTCCAGAAAAGCTCCTCTCCATCCCAACCCTGTCCGATTTGCCGTCTGTATACACTCTTAATCTGGTTCCACGTAAGATCCACTTAGTAACTGGAACTTTTTTGCAAAAAAGTTCCAGTTATATATTTGGAACCGTGTTCCACATATCTTGAAAATTAAGTGGAACAGTGCACCACATATTTTTGCAACTAAATTATGTGGATCGGTGTTCCAAATAAAAGTATGCGGATCACTGTTCCAAATAAAAGGGTAGTTTAAGTTACTGGAACATTGATCCATGTAAAATGATTATGGAATTTATCCGGTGCGCCGTTCCAGGTACCTTCAGGCCAGCTGTTTATATAAAACGGTGTTCCTATAGACATTGGGAAGCTGTCTATGGGACTACATTTTTCCGATATTTCTGCTTTCCTGTCGGTATACACTGATGTCATAGGCCGGGCTGGCGGATGCATTGGTATCAGCAGGAAACCGCAAGGACCATTTTAACACAGCCTTGATATATGACCCGCAGTGATACCAACAATTGGAAAACAGAAACCACCGCAGCAATGTAGTCCCTGACAGTTCCCAACAGTTGCCTATCGGAGCACAGTTCTATATAAAAGTTGGTCTGAGGCACCTAGAGCGGCACAGAGTCTTTGGCTTCACCCGCAGAATCCTGTTCTGGGTTTCAGCTGCATTTAAAAGAAACAATATACTTGCATTAAAATACGCACGAAACCAACTAATATGACTCATACACTGCTTTTCAATATTATACAACTTTATTGGGTGTTAGTAGATACATATCAGATTTGAACAGCTGTCTATTTTAAATTGCACAGAAAATGACCAACGTACAAGGAATAAATACCATAACGATAACACTAGGCTCTAAGTGGCATTTTCACATATTCACCTTTACTCAAAAACATGGTCAATAAAGACGGTATTAGGGGCAGCTGCTTCACAAATAAATAGACGTGTGCGTCTACCGCGGAACTGACACAGACATTATACAACAGTGAGCATCAAATATGCTGTCTTATCAGATAAACCAAGGTAATTCAAAGGCGCAATGACTCATTGCGCTTGCCATACTATGTTTACGCAAAACTTTTTGGGAAAATGCAGTTTGCTATTAAATTGTAGAGAAAGGCCTAAAAACAAGCCATACACGGTTGTATTATCACAAACCTACAACAGTGCAGTGCAAGAGTTTAGGAAAACAACGCTCGAGCCAAGATTAACGATAAAACATTTTGACACGAGTGGTCACATGTGGGAGTATGCCACCATTAAAACATAATTATTAAAGATAGTAGTTTCCTGACACCCGACCCAAGTGTAACATCAAGCCATTTGTAGGCAAAATAGACTTTATGAGCGTCCTGAAAAGGCCTGACTTAAGGCACGTTACTTGCCCAAACAATCTGTAGTTGTTTAAAATAATTCATCCCAAGAAATCTCACAAAAGCCAGCGTGAATCTTATATAATTTTGCAAACCAGGTAGCTGGAAGCATGTTTACACATATTAAAATTTCGCAAGCAGACTAATTATATACGTCATCAATTCAAGCGGGAACAAGTCAGACATCCTTAAGAAGCAAACAAGCCAGCGTTGAATCATACAGGTGACCAGTTTTACAAAGCAGACTTGAAAGCATTTTTTCCAGCCTCAACATTTTACCTTAGGTAAAATTCACAGTTGCGTTCTATGAAAACCCTCCCGTCTTGCTGTCAGTGTAATTGTGACCAAAGCCCTGCTTCTGCCAAGCAAGAAATGCAACTTTGTTCAAAGGAGACAACTTGTTCGAGCCAAATACGCACATTTTAAATTCTTCTACGGCATGGGTGTCAGCTCACATACAGTACTAAAGTTTATCAATGAAGGCGGAAGCCATCTGCGTAAATAAGCACTGTCACTTTTGCATCAGCAGCAGCACTGCCGCGAAAAAAAATCTCATGAGCTACACTTGAATAATAAGGACGTTACAATGTGGTGCCCTGAACTCCATTAACACCCACTATAGATTCAAAGGCAGCCTGCGCATTGTGCCAATGATAAAAAATCGTAAAGCAAGGCACTTCAGTGTTCAGTTGACATGAAACTTGCATGTGCCAGTAACTTAAACCTCTTCATCTGACCTCACCCCCTTCATGCCTTCTATCTGACTTCCTTCATGCCTTTCAAGAGATACTTTAACCTCTACCAATAATTTAAAATCCCGAGTAGAACTGAATGCGTCAAGTATTCCAACAGAGACTCCAAATTAAATGACACCAGGTCACTGTCAAATTTCTCATGCTTTCCAAGAACTTGCTGCAAAAGTCCCAAGAACTCTCCAAAGGCACATAACCATAAGAACGTGATGACACGATGAAGAAGATGACATATGCGGCGAAGAGGATGACCACATCCCGAAGTGACAATGCAGGCGGCGCATCCGTCATGTGTTTCTTGCGGGCAATATTGATGCCGCCAGTCCCTTCCCTCAGAATAACCGAGCATCGAGAAGACTTACTGCTCACCTCATGTACCTTCAAGGAAACAAGAAAATTTTGTTACACGGTTGCTTTAAATAAGTGAGTTGCTTAGTCCCTTTCACAACACAGTAATTGATTTAAAATCAGTGATTTCTTGGATTTTTTTCTGGGAGTGCTGCTAAAGGTGAAAGTGCGCTAAACAATATCACCACAGACAATCAATGAAATTGCCCTGATTCTGGAAAGTATCCAACTTTGCTGCCTCGGTATCCTGAATATTAGGTTTTTTTATCCTTGAGAGGTTTCGTTTATTAATAACATAAAAATTACTATAATCACCTTTCGGCATTGTGTTTTACACACCTTCTCTCTGCAAAAAATGTTCTCTGTACAGTATAATGTGCTCCCTAGAATGTTGTAGTGAGGCTGGCTTATTATAACTTACGGCTAAACGATGTTTCTACCCCAAAGAAAAAAATGGCCAGTCATAGGAAATCATAAATATCGCACTGTGGCAGAACTTTTTTGTGGAATTAGTTCCACCTAAAGTATTTCCCTCTCGATATGTATTACCTCCATGGTTCGTAGTGGTATGAGGCAGAAGTTGAGCTGAGTAATGCTGAACTAGGCTGTTGCAAAATTTTCTTATAAATCGCAACAATAGCACATTTTCTTGCAGACGTCTTCTGTGCTCTAAACAATTCCCTTAAAGAAAATTACCCCTTATTTAACCACCTGTCAAAATCCAATGCAAGCATTACTCATGCTACGCCTGTATTTGGGAATATTATTGGTGCTACGGGCGTATTAAAAGCGGGAAATTTGAATCGTCAGTTGCCACCGCATTGTTGTAGCAGCAACCACGTTGGGCGTGTCCGTGGTGCTGGCAAATCACAGCAACAACTCTCAAGGTGTAAAAGCTAAATATTTACAAAACTAACATACAAAATAGTGGTTTTTTTTACCACTGTTGGAGCATCCGTAATAGACGGAATGTGAACACAATGGCCAATATTGGCGTTCACGATAACTTCTTAACAGTGAGATTTTATTAGGACGAACAGACCCAGAAATTGAGTCTCGCAAAAACAAAATGCCAGCTTACCCAACCAAAATTAAGACCCGTGTGTTTCTGCCAGGGCCGTCTCAAAGTGCCCTTCCTTCAGCCTGCCAAAGATGTCTTCAGCCAGTGAATGCCACAGCCATGACTTCGCAGGAGCATATAAAGAAAGCAAATAATTTGTTTTCTTTTTTTTTTTTTTTTTTGCAGAGGAACAAAAACAATTGTTGCAACCTATCAGTGGAGGGCCAAATGTCTCCACAGTCAGCCATATACTCTTTCTGAACAGGTCATAGAGTATGAATACAGAATGTAGCAATCTGCTTTTGCAGTATAATTTCTACGTTCAAATAAGAACAGAAATGGATTAATGTTTGGTGCACATCATGATGCAACAACTTTGCACCCGAGCGTTTTGAAAATTATTCGAACTCTCGAGCTGCCACTGACATTGATAGCATAAAATGGCAGGAATGGATTATTTTTAAACTTACTTTGTGACGTTAAAACTTCTAATAATAGTCCACACGTGAGTTTTATGGGTAGTTATTCTGAGGTCTCAGGTTAGCACTGACATTGACAGCATAGAAACGGCACCACACTTTCTGCGTGTTTCCACCTGCCTTCCCCTCCACAAAAGGAACGTTTTGTTACTACGCTACTGCTCAGTCAACCACTTTCCCTTGCATTTCACTACACGTCAGGGAGCCAACTAACGTTGACTAGTGTAAATAGACCATCTGAATTCATCGAAGGCATTGGAAGAAACAAGGAACTACTACACACACAGCACAGATAAACGTAAGCAGTGCAGCCGCCAACGCCTTGAAAGCACATCAACATTAGGCGGAATAGCTTGATTAGCACAGTAAATTTATGGCTCTCAGAAGACCAACACAACGCAATTAACACGGAAGTTTGAAAATACCGATAAGTCTAAAGACAGACGCTCCGACAAACATGTTGTGCAGTGTGTGCGCGTGAGACAATAGCGTGCGACTAACCCGAGAAGATTCAGTACCGCTGACAGGTACAGCAACCATACAACTAAGCAACACCACACCATAAGGGGACATGCTGACTCGAGAAATGCGCGCACCAGCCACTTTCTAAATAGCACTAACTAACGTGCGCACTCAGAAATGTCAAGCCGACTCCGACCAACAAACACACAAGCTTGAGTGAATAACGGCCGCAAACGTTTCTCGCATCGAACAGGCAGCGGAGCGGCACGTTTATCGGACGCACTCATGTACAAGTCAAAGAACAACAACCGTTACCAGAACATAAATAAGCAGCACTGACCTTTTTTGCGCCTCCCGGCAAAACTTCAGTTCGTCGAACAGTAAATACAGCGCGAGGACATGAAGAAATCCGCAGTTTCACGCCACAACCTAACTGGTAACCGCTCCCGCCAGTCTGACCGACAGTTCATTTAGTACATCAGGCGCATAACGCGAGCAATCGAGAAAACCGTTATAGAAGGCCACCGGTGGCGCTGCATGCGGACAAACAAAAACTAGCTTGCGTAAGCGTTGAGACGTAGGGGCGCTGCTGTCGTTAAAAGTGTTCACGCAGTCCCGTTTTTCTTTCATCGTCGTTGTACCCTTGCCGTCCCACTATACCATGCATCAACGCAAGCGGCGCTGCCTTGTATTCTTTCCTCCATGCTGTCAACGCATGCGCGCGGCATGCCGCACCGAAGTGGCGGTCGTTTCGTAATCGTTTCGGCCAACATATTCTTCCTCCGTGACTTTGGCGATGCACGCCGTGGCCAGTGACCAGTCCGCGGAAGAGATCACAAGCTCGGCACCCTTGATCGCTTATATTTGCTTCGGAAAATGGGAGTAGGCCTCTAAGCGGACGTCTACGTGGCTCTCAGGCTGGAACAAAGAGCTCAGATATTAGCCAATTTAACACGTTAGTTGGGCTAAAGTTGTTTTTCTCCGCGGGCCGTGAGCGCGTGCGGTATGTGTGCATAAACTTTGATGACAGCTTTATTTCGCTCTTTGCAATGAAAACAAAACGACGCTTCTTTATTGACTGCGTTCTTTTGACAAGTCTTTCCAATACCAATAATATATACTGCGACGCTCTTTGATACCCATGTTATAGAAAACTACTTCCGCATAGTGAATCCAGTGTGATTACTCGCTAATTAGCGAGTAATAATACATCTGCCCGTTTTCCAGCGGTTTTTCTTCATGAACACCAATAGTGCAGGAAAAGAGCAACGGGGAGACCAGCAGTAGAAGGCAGGTCATTCGGTGAACTTGAATTACTACGGCAAGTAACAACATTAGGATAACACTGCGAATTTTCGCGATACTGCAATGCATAATTTGAAATAAGAATGCCATTTCAGTATAAATATACAGAATGTAAAGCAGATGCCGCGGGGTAGATTTAGTTCTCCGGGTTTTGTGTCATTCTCCTCCTGCAAAGAGGCTTTCGTTTTTGCTTGTGAAAATTACTAGCCGGGACCAAACAAAATACAAAAACTAACTTCTAAGCATATAACTGCATGCGTAGCATGATGTGTGTGGTGTAAAATGTGACGCAGTCGGTTCCATTATGCATGTACCCCATCACAACATAAGTAACGTGGACTAAGTACCATTGAGCGCGTACTGCACCACAGCGAGATGATGACTGAGTGTTGAACAAAAACTGCCGTTTCTGCGAAGCTTTGTAAACCAAATGCATAAAATGTAATGGCCTCAACAAGTATTTCGTAATGAAGATGTTCACAAAAGCACCACGAATTCTTCAGCGCTATAGCAGCTACTATGGCTTTGCCCGAACGGCATATGGGGAAAGGGAAGACGTTTAGTCCTTCTCAAATTGAAGTCACTGGTGATTTTGTACTTGACGAATCAAATTAGAAAAATACGATGTTCACGAAAGCGGTTTGGGTGCCGCAGAACACCTGGAAATGGGTTCCTGCAATTTCTTCTTTTGCCTAAGATATCCTCCCCTCGACATTTTTCATGCTTTGTACGGCGCTGACAAAAAAGTGGTATTTCGTTTTCTGTCAAAGGACATCACTAAAACTACAGCTTAGCAGTATTATGAAAGTTAACTGCTGCAAGGCAGTTTCATAGATGTCGGCGAAGTTCATTAAATTTTATGTGCGGTGTGCGCGTGTATATTAAACGCGCACGTGCATCTTGGGTCAAGAAGCACCTAATATATATGCGGTTCATTGTTCCAGTTGATGCATGAAAGAGTGCATACTTCACTGCCGTGCACGAGTTATGTGGAACAAGACACGAGCAAAAAATATACAAACGCACTCTCCCCAACCGTTTACTGGGACATAAGTGGAACAGTAACCGGAACCGCCGACATCGCATGACCCCATTTCTTCGGTTCCAGATAAAAACCACGAACATAAAGAAAACAACCTGATGGTTCCGGATAAGATCCACCTATATGCCTCGTTCCAGTTATTCTTTCGTTCGGATCCACATAAAATATATGGATCACCCTTTTTAACTGGAACTTGTATGGAACCAGATTAAGAGTGTAGCTTGCCATGTCCGGTTCATGAAACCCGGTCTTCCAGCACGAAATGTTCCGGTCCCATTATTGCAATGAAACGGCTTTGAGCCTCTGGTTGGCCACTTTTATATCATGAACATACCGGAATTAGTTCGACACAAGAACTATTAACAGCGTTTGAAATATGCCGAAGCTGCACCCTTTGGCACAAGGCAACTGCCGCTACGGCTTAGCTTTGGTTACGTCAACATGCATAGCACAGGCCAGCAGTGCGACGAAACGCATGTAA
Organism: Haemaphysalis longicornis; assembly: GCF_048455015.1. Classification (NCBI taxonomy): domain Eukaryota; kingdom Metazoa; phylum Arthropoda; class Arachnida; order Ixodida; family Ixodidae; genus Haemaphysalis; species Haemaphysalis longicornis. The sequence continues at coordinate 92,497,892 of NW_027526445.1, read as the reverse complement.
TGCTCACTGAAGCCATGTTTCTGCGCTCGTCAGGAATAGGAAGGATGGGTTAGCGGCAGCACCGATCGGCGTGGCTCCGGGGACACAGGAAGTACGATGAAAGACGTTCGGTGTACTTTAAATAACGCGATTTTAAATATTCCACTCCATGTGAAAGCTGATATGCGTTATCGAAAATTGGAAAATAATCTGAGTCCCCGCGTTGATCGGCCTAAACAGCCAGTCTGAGTTGTTTCGTTGCGGCGAGACGCACACAACGCGTAAACTCAACAGGACGCATGCTTTAAAACAGGCGTGCGGAGGCAGACTGCTAAGCTCTACACTACGCTCGCCGGCGGCCTTTCGTTACGGACTTAAAAAGTCGCGTTTACTGATGTTATTGGAACGAGCTTCTTCCGTTGGAGAATGGTGATCCACCGAAGCCTGATCACCGTGCCGAGCTCGCTGTACGGGAAACTGTACATTGCGAAAGGACGCTCACACGGACAGTCTTTGCGAGGTTGCGGCCAGTGAGACTCGCATGGCGATTCATTCCACACTTTGAGGTCCCGATCGCAGTTAGTACATCCGACTACAACGCAAGTTTTTTTTCTTGTGTTTTTCAGATTTTCTAACTGTGCACGGCGCTGACCACCATGGAAGCCTGCGACGGAAACCGAAACCGCCCCGTGAAGGCCAGCCATGGCGAGTGGGGTGCTAGCGTCGCCTGTTGAAGGTTAGCCCAACTGCTCTCTGTAAGTGGTCTATTGCTTGTATTCACTGGCGAGGAGCACATGCAGGCAACCATGTGCGTGAGCCGTCACTCGTGGATGGCGGTACTTGTCCGTGCTAGCCTCATGACTGTGTCGCACGTTAGCAAACTCTGCCTCAGCAAACGCAAAGTTTTTCCTGGAGTCCTATGTGAGTGCGATTAATAACCTTTCTGTTGACACCAACGTTGAGAATCGGGTTGAAACGGAGCCGATGACGCACGCCGGCGTTTTTTTTTTTCTTTGGCGTGCGGGCGCAGTGGCCCAAGCCGCGCCATGTCCGTGGCGCATCGGCCATGTCTGTGGCCGATGCCAGTGTTGCCAAGCGAAGAAATTCACAGGTAAACATTTCCACGAATACCACCTAAAAATAGCGCCGAACGGCACGGGGGTCACGTAGTGCGTGGCGCTTGGCTGGTGGGCTAGCTCGGACGCCGTAGAAGGGAGGGGGGCACAAAATAAGCTTTTTTTTTAACTTGGTATTTTATCTGAAGGTTCGCAAATTGCGTGAGAATACGCAAAATATAGCAATTTAAATAGGTTCCTAGCTCGCCTGCTGCCTGAGACCGTCTAAAAGCCCGGCATTTATCCGCACCCCGCATTTCCGAGGTACCTTGAAAATCGTATCGCTGTAATCGGTGTATTGCACGGGAATTGTACAAACAAGTTTTTATACCAAACCTGTATATGTCTAATGTACCCACTTCTGGCGCCCGTGTGGAACGAAAACTCGACGTGTGGGACGTAAAACTGGGTGCTTGCGTTCAGCGTGTGGAAGATTTATTACAAAATAAAGATGAGCCTAAAGGGGCCATGATGGCAAAATACAAGTTTGTTTTATTTGAAATATATCGTGTTTTATAGAGCCCCCAGTGCTTGTGCGGATGCAAACGATGCTTAATTCACTGAGAAATTATTCAATTTAGGTTGAAATTTTGATTCTCCCGAAATCATGTGTTTTTGTGGTCTGCAATGATATCATAGGGACCGACAGCTCTGAAGCCGATTGCAAAGCCTTCTTTACCGTTAGTGAACCTAGATGGCGCCACCATACCGCGGCAAGCCATTTTCCGCCTTTGGTTTGTTTCTGACCGTATTTAAACCTGGATTGTTTTTGTTCTGGGGAAAAATAATCGTCTCGTGAAACATGGTGCTCGCTCGACGAATATGGCCTCGTAAGACAGCGTTGCTCGTGTCAATCGGCCAGTGTTGTCTGAGACAACCCTGCAGTGCTGTGCAGCTAAACCAAGCGTAGTGCGCGCAGCATCGGTACTTCTATGTTTACGCGTGCTTCCGTAACTTCCACTGTTTCTCCCACCATTCTTACTGCTATAAAAAGAATGTGCCCTAAATTTGTGCGCAAACAGTTCGCTCGGCAAGCTTATGAACCCTGCCTAATTTGCGTTTGCTTTTTTTGCCAGCCTCCGCCGATCGCAGAGCTGGCTGGTATGACATCCTAGGTTCTGTTGCGGGAAATGAGTCGGTGGGTCACAAGGCCATTCACTTTTTTCCTAATTATATCGCTTATATGAGTGAAGTTTAAGTTAAAATGGCATCAGTATGATTTTAACGAGGCAATTTTTTCAATGAACCAAACTTGTGTTTTGTCTTCACGGCCCCATTAGGGCCGCCTTATTTTCATATGGCTTATATTGCCCCTCATGATCGAAGGCAGGATCCTAGATATGCATTTCTGTTAAGAGGTGAAGCTATATTTAGGAAAATTATGTTAGGCAGGGTGTCGTACATGAACCGGAACCGAACCGAAAACTGGAACCGAACCTGTATTTTTTCCCGGACCGGACCCGAACCGGACCCGCATTTTTTTCGCCATTTCTGAACTGAACCCGAACCGGTACGATTCGAAGGAACCGTTCCGAACTGGTCCCGGGGCTTCAAAACTGCACTTTGTAGTTTTTTATTGTTGTGCTGTACCTCGCGTCTGAAAGTATTTTACCATTCGCGTGACAATACCACGAGATATTCTGCATAGCCTGTAGTTCCACGACCCATCAGGTCCTCTTCTTATTATTACCCCGAATTTATTGCAAAGTTGTAAGTATATACTATCAGTTCGCATAATATACTGCCTATCTCCCCCAGTGTTGTTTTGAATTTAGAGAAGGTTAAGTTAACCGTCTATTCCGAGGCCGTATATCATGGCCCATTGTTCATGGTTCGCATGTACTAGGTGTTTAATACCGTGTAAATGTTTCAATGTGTTTGTAATTTTAATACACCCGCGCCCCCTTGTGAAGGCCATCAGGTAAATCACGAATAATAAATCCAATTCTTCCACTTGTTCTCGTTCGAATAGGCAGTTACATACAAACAACAGGAAGACACAAACACTGACAGTCCTCTACGTCACCAGAACTTCTTGTACAGGAACATTTTGTTCCTTGTTAGTGCTCTAAGACAGTGAGACAATTAAAAAAAACTTTGGTGCCTTAATTCTCAACTCCGCTTCCAAAGAAGATGTGAGAGCATTTTCTATCATGTCATTTTGGCCAGCATTAAAATTAAAAGACGCGTGGATTCAACCCAGTTAAAGCGGATTAGCCGGTATCTGTGATCGATTACTGAGATTATTGGGTAAGCTAAAGTAATTTAGTCGGACTGGTGTAATCCTTATTTTGGATTAAACTAAATAGCTGGCCGGTTAAGGTGAATCGCACAGACCTCGATATTTTTGGGGTCCTTGGCATTCCGAAACTTCGCGGCGCGCCTCCTCTCGACCAATGGGAAATTTTGTTGCGCACGTAATATGACAACCACGTGAATGATTTAAAATATTTTTCTGCACGTATTGTGCTGTTGTGTTGTTTCTAGCGTAAGATCGACATATCGCCTTGAAGTTAATAAATATGTGCCTAGTACATATTTTATATCCATCCGAGGGTTTTCAAAACAAGTATACATAAAAACCCCTCAATTCAGCCCTCGGAAGATTTCAGATAACAAGGAACAAACGGTGCCTGGTCGACCTCTTCAGTTTGCTTGAAATTCATTTATATCATCCCCCGATTATTCTAGTGCTCAGACTCATAAATACTTTTACTAAAAAATATTTTCTCTTACTGCAAAAAGATTGAAACTGACATCGTGGATCCCCCTCGCTACCTGCCCGTGCGCCTCGGTCAACCTTAGTGACGGCTATCGACGAAAATATTCAAGCGGGGTGATTTCTTTGTTCATGGTGAATTTAATCCCTGTGTAAACGTCTCCACAAAAGTTTTGTAGCTGAGAAGAATATAAATTTTTCGCAATAAAATGTAAAATTCGGCTCAAACCTCATTTTTAAAGCCAAGCTTAAGTGTCTCTTCCCTTAATTCGTTCTAGTTAATTACGCCATGCAGGAAAGCCAAGGTTCTCTGACAATGATGATCAATGATGTGGGTGAAGTGGCCGGAAGCGAACCCCGTCCCTCGCGTTTTGAAGCTGGCGTATAACCGATTGCTCCATTTCGACACGGCTGAAGCGAACTCCAAGCAGCAGCTACCGATTCACACCGTACAATCCTAACACTAACGCAAACGTTAGGCCTACGAAGTGCTCCCCCGATAGTTGCTGTGGGTATTCTGGAAAAGTGCTGCGTACCTCCAGAGTAGCATATATTCGCAGCGTGGGATTGGTAAACCAAAGAATCCATCACGAGGAAGCTTGCTTCCCGTTCAACAATCACCGTCGTCAGACGGAGGGATGCAAGATTTTTTTCGAACTTTGAGCCTATATTAAAACAAACACACGTAATAATATAATTGTATACTGTAATGTTAACAAGCAACTGGCGCGCAAGTTTGAAGAAACAGCTCGAAAGCACGAAGTTCAGACGCTATAATAAAAAATAAATCTCGGGTCGTCTGCACTAACGTGAAACATGGGGATGGGAGAAGCATGCAGTGTGTAAGTGTATTCCTGGCGCCTTGTCGTTTTCGCCAACGGAAATGAAACCTTTGGGGGGTAGAGGCATACAACTTTGCTGTAAAAGTCTCGCGTCTTTGCAGCACGAAGCGCTGTAACGTGAGGCGGAAACAAGTGTCCCGGTGTTTTAGTACCGTGACTACATGACATGATTGTTACGACGACGACATTAGACGCCGACAGCCCGAGCACCTAAGGGGCTGCGCCCCTAATAAAACATCGATTTTTCTGAAATTCTCCCCAAATGAAGGCCTTAGATATTCTTTCATTATCACAAAAACATGTACATTATTTTTTTTTTCGTGGAGCGCGTACAGCGCGAGAGAAGAGACCTATCCGCACGGCTCTCCACGACGAACTGTAGTGATAGCGACTTCCCCCAGATTTGTATAAATTATATATGCTTTTTATAAAAGGCAAATGATCTCTCTACGAATAGAACTGAAAATGAAACAGCGAAATGGCCTCTTTGACGACCACGTTCAAACCACAAAAAAAAAACAATCTCCGCCCAATTTAAAGAGTACAGATTGTATAAAAGACGATAAAATGCTTAGGTTCCGCCACAGACTTAAAAGAGCAATCTCATTTTTTGTGAAACTTTCCCCATTTGTTCATCGTACTTTTATTGGAAATATAAACACCTTCCATTATATTGTCACAAAGCCAAAGATGACGTAGTTGGCTTGAAGGAAAAGCCAGTTGATTGGAGCGAACTTGTGCTCTTTTAACAACTAAAAAGATACACAGGCGGCGAACAGCCGTCAACAAAGTGACGTGCGCAGGCGAATGTCGGAGAATCGAATACCCCAGCGTCTGCTCTGCGGTCATTTATCGCCCGGTGCGAGTGTTTCTGAAACCGTCGAATTGCACCCAGAACACTGTAGATAAAAGAAGATTTTTCTAAGCGGAGAACGTTTGTTCCAAACACTCTCGCCATCAAGGGAGGTAACACGTGCGGAATAAAGAGTGCAACACGCGGTTCACTTGGCCCACGGATAACACAGATAACACAGCCCGGCGCAGCAGGTCGGCAAAAACAAAACATAAATAAACAAGCCCAATGCATGGTTCGCGGCAATATCGACACGAAAGTGTGTACAACCCGAGCATAGATCCCTGTCGGCCATGCTCCTCGCGAGGTGCTCGGACAGGAAACACTGATATCGGCGTCTTTAGGATTTGGATGTATTAGATATAAACCTAGCATTCAGGATAGCGCTCTGCACAGATCCAGAGTGTTGGCGACGTGAATCATCGCGGAAAGACAAAATAGCATATCAAACGGAAGAGTGTCAGTGGTTTAAGAAATCCAGAGGAAGCTCTAAGAACTAAACTCCAAAAGCACCATTCCCTTGCTGCGCGGATTTTCAGAGCACCTTCCATCGCTGCCGTCTTTCTGGTTAATGGGTTATATATTTTTCCCAGTTTTAGTATGATGCAAGGTATTTTTACTATTTACCAAACTGAATTTCACGGTCAACATCTTGAGAAAGTTTCACAAAAAGTGAAAGAATGTTTTTTTTTTTTTTAACCTGGCGCTGAACGTAAGCGTTTTGCCGTCTCTTACCCAATCTGTACAGTTTGAATTGGGAGCAGATTAGTTGATATGAAGATAAAGTGAACATTCAACGTTCCATTTTCGCTATTTCATTCTCAGTGGTTGCATCCATGGAGTGATAATTTGCCTTTTACACAAAACAATTTACACAAAAGGTCGATATCCTTACAGTGCATCGTCGATGTGGGGGTCGAATAGGGCATTTCAGTCTCACTACGTGCTACAGGAATAAAATGATGCAACATGTTTTTGACAATAATGAAAGAGCATGTACACGCCTACATCAGTGAAGAATTTCAAAAGAATCAAACCTGTGTTTCTTTGCACTACCGTCTGATGTTTGTTCTTTTCAAACTTTTTTTCAAACTTGCGCACTTGTTGCATCTAATCCCAGTTTTGTGCAATTATATTATTCAGTGTGTTTGCTCAGAAGGGTGAGCAGCACAATCGAGTAAAATTTTTAGGTTGTGGCTTAAGCACTTTTTGTGAAATTGAGGCTAAAAAATAAAAAAAATTGGGCTCTTCGACGAGTTTGACATTTTATTGCGAAAAATTTATATTTTTTCCTGCAACAAAGCTCTTTCGGAGACGTGTGCAGCAGACATAAATTCAACATAAAATTTACGAATTGCCCATTATGAATATTTTTGTAGATTTACGTCGCGAAATTTCTCTTAGACGCAGGGGCAGGTAGCGTCGGGGTTCCACCTTGTCGCGTTCCAAATTTTGTAGCGTGAGATACACTGGCCGAGGTTGAACAGTTTCGCGTGGCTCCTGGACAGCCGTGCTGCGCATGCGCGAGGAGCAGTGACGTCACATGGCGCACATAACGTTTCTCACTGCCCGGCGTCTCTCACACTACCCACGCGTACAGCGTCTTCGCCGACCTCTGTTCCGCACGTGACGGCCCGGTCCATTTGATGATCATGCGAGTGGTGGTCGGGTGTGGAACCGATGGCTCGTGCATCGCAGCAACACCGGCGTGCGCCTCTGGACCCAGCTTAGCTAAGGGGCGATTAGTGATGCTGCGCCGTAGCCGCTTGATAACTATACATATGTCACGTGACGCGTACATCATGCGTGTGTCATTGAAGCAGCACTCAGCATGATAATCAAGCTTATCCTAGACAACCAGGAAAGCTAGGAATAACCAGCTGAACTTAGCTCACGCTAGGTATATCCTGGCATAGGCGAGCTAATTAAGCCACTGCTAATTTTTTTTAAGTAAGACAAAAATTTTCGTAGGGAAAATATTGGTTAATCTGAACATAACAATGACCACGGAATGTTATGAAAATGTTTAAACAAATTGAAGAGTTCGGGCAGATACACTTTGTTTGATCTTATATGAAATCACTCCCCCACCGTTAATGCGGAATTTCATCGCTTCAGACACGTGGTCTGGTCGCGTCCAAATTCTGGCTTGTGCTATGGATGAAAACTCATTAATTTGGTCAGCTTCGGCTGCAATTCGGTTAATTTGGACTCCCCGCGGAGTTCAGGTGTGGAAAGAGCAGGACATCCTTCCGGAGCCGCATTCAGCTAATTTGAATTCGCAGCACAAATTAAAGACGCATCTAAAAAAATTAAGCCCACCTCCCCTCGCGGAACCCTGGTGTGATGCGACGCTGAGGGGGGGTTCAAGCGCAAGCCGAGAGCAACCGTCGACTGAAAGGCCGCCGGAGAGCGGCACACCGGTTATAGGTGCAGCGCGCCCGAAGGAGAGGAGGCCGCAGGGACAGAGAGTGCCGCGGTTATGACGCAACACAATCCAACACAATCCACTCTAATCCAATCCAATCCAATCCAAACCCAATCCAAGTCAAGTCAAGCCAAACGTAAGCGCAAAACTTTTCACAGGGACGAGAAAGGGAACGACACAGGCGCTTACTATCAACTGAAAGTTTTAATGAAAACGAATACACATTTATACCTGTGTCGTTCCCTTTCTCGTCCCTGTGAAAAGTTTTGCGCTTAAGTTTCACTCATGGAAGTCAAGAAAAGCCAAGCCAAGCCAATCCAATCGAATCTAATCCAATGCCCCTCGCGAGAGTGTTCGCTATTGGAGAGGAGAGGGGGAGAGTGGCTGCGGACAACAACAACGGACGCACGCAGGAAGGATAGGGCCGCCGACAACAGATGCTCTCAGCGTCGCATCTAAAACTTCGACATCGGGACGGGATACGAACCGGCTTGTGCACATCTCGGAAGCACACAGAACACATGGCACTGGTTCACAACCAAGTGAAAGGCAGTGCCCATCGCTGTGGCCATCATCTAACCGAGCAACCAGGAGACCATGAAATTATCTTTTTTTCTGTCTTTTGTGTCGAACACTTTTGTGTTGTCAGCAAACGACAGTAAGCAACTTAAGCAACGTTGTACTTTTCCCACTAACACGCGAATTATTCCTCTTTCCTGTACTGACGCTACAAATACCGTTGCGGCGAAAGGTATTCTTGTAGCGCGAACCCGCTGGCTCGCGCCTCTTTCATGCAGGCAGGAGCGTGCCTTACAGACAAGACGCTCTGTGGAACAACGGGGTGAAGTAGTGTCACTGTACAAATTGAATTTTTTTTCTCTGCTAAAACAAAAACTGCTTTGATTAAACTTTCTGAAATAAACTGCGATCATTTGTACTAGTGAATGGCTTGTATTTGATATTTTTACTACGAACACAACAATGCTCAATTTCAAGGTGAATATGGACCAGAAAGGAGATTTTTGCAAGTTTGACAAACGTTTTCTCGCACATTTCACCTTTTTTCAGTATAAATATAGTTTTTACAAATTTTCCACAATGCTGAGATACAGGTGCAAATGCTTCCTTGGCTGAAAGAATGTGCTCGTATTTGCTAAAAATGTTTGAAAATGCATCACATCGTGTATTTTCTGAATGGCGTAATCACAGCAAAAAAATGAAAAATATTTTAAAATGCAGCATAGAGCAGCCCAGGGTGTCAACATGATGTTCAAAAAAATGGTGGCCTTAGTTAGAGAAGTTACTTTTTCATAAATTTTTTTCACAAGCTTTAAACGCTGGAGGTAAAAGGGCCACCAGAAAAAGAATTTTTTTGGGCAAAAACACTTTCAGGGAGCATTGTGGGCCTTGCGAGGATGGCCCACAATTTTTACTGAGCAAATCCGCGATGGTCGATTTTACGGCTGGGACATTTGGCATGGAATGACCCAGTTGTGTTGTTTACTTTCGTTTACGTTCCAGCTCAACGTTTCGCTGATAATGATGTCGCGAGGACAGTGATATGTTTCCTCTTTTGCCTCTTGGCGTAGGAAGAAAAAGCGTGTTTCTTCGAAAGCTCCTAGGAAGGGTGACTGCCGGTTAACTTCAAATACTTCGTTATTCAATGAAGAGCGCCGGTAGCCCGGTTTTCTCTGTTGTGTGTACCTTGTGTTAGCTACTTTGGTTTGCTTTTACGCCGGTTTGATCCATGCGGCGTTCAACGGGTGCATACGGGCGCCGCGGAGAATATTTTAAGCTTTGATCATTTTTTGGGAGTAATGCCAGGACGTCGGTTAATTATGCGCACAACGGGTGCGAAACGGTACGTTTGTGGTCTTCAGTCTGAGTGGCGCAGAGGTAGCCTGTTGACGCCGCCAGAATGTCCCTTTAGTTGTCGGGAGTAACTACGCGACGCGCTTGTGTTCTAGTCTGTGGAGTTACGATCCCTAATAGAGGTTGTTTAAGCAGTATTCGGAAATCCGTGAGGTCGGGATAGGTCGCCAACCCGGAAGGATGGTTCAACCGGAGTGACAGGTGTTTTTTGTAACGGCCAGTCTTGACAAAGACCTGAATTTCTGTGAGCATGTAACGGAATGTCAACAGGCGGCGTGAGAACAATACTTCGGAGATGCCGCCCGAGGGTCGTCGGCCAGCGCTCAGAGTTGCTTTTAGCTGTTTGGCTGTAATCTGTGTTGTAATTATGTACTGATGCATACTTTGCAGTTTATATGTTAGCGTGAGGATCGCGTCAGTATTTGTGCGCAAACTTTGGTATTTGTTGTGGCCAATCAAAGACCTAGTGTGCTAGTAGGACCTCCTTACTCTCTGTTGGGACACACTTTTGCAGACGTGGTTTTTGTGTAAAAAATTTTGTTATTGGTGTTTTAGAGTCGGTCCACCAGGAGAGGGAGGATAGCAGAGATGCGAAGTTTGGGATGAGGATCAGGCGACCGAACTAGAGCGAACCACGGCAGATGCCGGAGACCCTCTTGAGTTGAATATGTTTAGCTAAGCTTAGTGATAATTTCGCTCTTCTCATGCATACCTTGTGCATATGTTAATTGGAAGGTATTGTATTGTAATCAAATGTCGTCCTCATCAGATGGGAAAAGAGCTAATCCCAGGTCCTCCACAGCCATTGATTACTTCATCACCGGACGGAACATGCTACCGTAGCGGCACGCCACAGCCATTGGCTACACAAAAATCCTTCTCCTAGGACGTGCGCAGGACGCGTGGCCTTCTCATTTCGAAGTAATGTGCTGCCCGTGTTTGCCATTGCGAAAATTGAAAGCTGCTCCCCGCGAACAGCTCACGCTCTTGGACACCGTTATGGCTTAAACTGTGTCTCACACAGCAGTTTACTCCGGGCGCCATCTGCTACGACCATTGCGCCACACTGTCTACCCTTACTCATAATTCCTCTAAAACGTTTTTTTTTCGCATACATATCGGCTTTCTAAGCAAAAGCCTTCGGCGAACACAGCACCCCGTTCGTGTACCCGTATAAATCTTCGCATTATATCGGCACTGTTTCAAAGGACAAACATCTATTTGATACACTGTATTGCAGGGAGTAGTTGTTCGGAATTCGGACTGCCAGTTATAACTGAAAATATTATTCGTAAGAAACGTGCAATTCCCAAGAGCGGCAAGTGAGCCATGATAGCGACGACCAATAAGCGCTAGGTTCGAGAGGATGTAGGCGGTGTGATGAACATCGAGCACTGACGCGGGACTGCCTGGCTGGTCCATGTGAAAAACGCCTCACACTATACACATTTTTCAACCTAAAAGGGGGAATGCTCGTCTGGCAGGAAAAATACCTCAACAGAGAGCTAGAGCCTGCATGCTGGCTTTCAGGCGCGGTGGGCGGGAACAGTTACGCTTGCAATTTGTGGCTTCTTCGCTTGTGTTGTTTGGCATACTTGCGCTTTTTGTCGCGTTGGGAAGTCCTGTAATTGTATTTGATCGGCAAAATATGCAGCACGTGTTCAACTCCCCACCACTACTAAACTGCTGCTAAAGTCTAC